>NW_022985375.1:4598-684360 GCF_010093625.1 Macroventuria anomochaeta
GCAAAATACAACAGCCGCGGCCGCCCAATCAGAGTGCCACAAAAGTTTGAGTGAGGAACTTGTTCATATAGGTCTATAGACTACTCCACCAGAAAATCTCATGATAATAACCATTGTGTGTGGCTCTACAGCCTCATTTTTGGTGGACCTATTTTGGTGGTTCGGTGCATTACGCGAATCCGCGCATTACGCGCACGGACACGGTAGCGTACTGTAGATATCCGCCCGCTCTGATAGTACCAATACAACAACACGACAATGCCCTCATCAGTACCATTTGTTGATTTATGAATAGATATTTCCCGAGCGCTTAATGTTGAAAGCTGATTGTTTGATACTCTTGATGCGGTAAAGCATTGAAAGTCATGCATGCAAGTTATGGAGGGAGGCGACCTTATGCTGTGACAGCAAAATGCATGTAGAGCTGGACATCTACATCACGATCATCTAAAGCACAATATCTATCAAAGTCTACGACATCCCGACCATGCCCCAATACCTACCAAACCAGATTGGTGATGCTAATTTGGCATACTACTATACTGCGCAGCAGACATCTCACGGAGTTTATTACCGTCTGAATCGGTCTAATGATCAATTTCCACCAGGATTCTATGCATCCCAAAGGTATTGTCTCTATGCTATCGACTTCACTTCTAACTGTTGGGCTAGGAACGTTGCTAGTCTACCCGCTGCCAGCCAACTTGCTCCGAGCATTGCATCCTCTCTACTAACAATCGACCTTAGTATTGTTGTACATGTTGGGGAGCCGCTGGATTACCAAAAGTATCGATATACTGCTCTTTGTCTCCGGCCTAACAATGGAGGGACATCCATGATTATTCACATTGTTGGACCGAATATGTCATATGTGTTTCAAACGAGATGACTACGACCCGAGCACGAGTCGCAACTTTGCCAAAGAGGTCTCGGCTGGAACGCTTAAGACACCAATGGCGAAAACCCAGTTGGTGTCCTCATCTACCAAACGCCCATCGATAACTCAAGCCGCGAATTCAACTGCCAGACCTGGGTAGGAGATGCTCTCCAGAGACTGGCGACGGCTGGATATATAACCCAGAATGACTGTGATGACGGTGTCGATAGGATGGTGGAGGCAACAATGGAAGCGAAGGAAGAGCCAGAATAGTTCTCAAGGGTTTTGCCATCGCACCATGGCTTGGTAATGCGCGAGTTCATCGTCATAAATTTCAGGAAATATATCTTTCGCACAATCTTTCCAACTCCTGTGCTCGCACGGTCGCTCGAAGAATTTGATGTAGTCCCAATGCTCTGGATACCACCCTGCGTTCTCCCAATCTAGTAGTCCTGTAATCCGACCATCTTTAACCAAGATGTTGTGCTGTGCAACGTCGCCATGTGAGAAGATAATACGGTGATCACTACGGATCTGCTGGTATAGTGCGGTACGAATCGGGCTTGGTGTGGATTCCACAAGGTCAAAATAGAATGAAGAATTGAAAGCGGCCTCGTCTGTGTATGGTCCGCCGCTGTAATGGCTGTATTGGCGGTCGTCTCGCGCTTTTCCGCCAGAGCAAGATCCAATAAGCCCACTCTGGGGAGGTATAGATCGCATTGTCGTGAGGACTTCTCGCAGTTGTCGGCATCTACTGCTTCTCTCTTCTACAGTAATTTTGGGCCAAACCAGGTCAAGCCTGTCACCCTCGATGAAGTCCATTTGAATGAAAGTCTCTCCATTAGACTCGCCCGCATCGTAAACGCGTGGAACAGGGAGGCCATACTGTGCGGCAAGCTCCAGTGCTGGTTGTTCATCAATATTGACTCGCCTGCCTTGCTTGAAGACCATAGAGCCCGCACGTCGCGTAACGAGACATCCGGGCATTTCATGGAGGGTCACGATGTCTGGTGTATGCTACAAAGTATCTTATCAACTCTGACTCTAGATAAGAAGCTCACCTTTTTCTCCATCTGTCTCCATCATCGAGCTTCTTGACGCTGAAGCCATTAGTCGCTAATCAATCTTTTATTTTGTGCCAGTTGTGCGGCTGAAGTAGTGATGCTGAGACAGAAATGATGGAAAGGCAACCTTCAGGCAAGATCCAGTAGCGGACACGTCATCATGGGAAGCCAGGCTTATTTTTAGAACATGTCCGAGGTAACATCAACGTGCTAGTACTGTATGATACAGCGTCAGCGCACTATTGTAGCCTAGCAAAGGCTAAAATAACCTGTTACGCCAGGAGGCTTCGAGGCACCCCTCCGTGAACCTTCGCAACATTTTTCAGGACCTGCGTGTCTGTATCATGTTGGCTGTTGGACGAGGCTGATCTAGTTCTGTGAAGGACTTGACCAGAATCCGTGCCGGTCGGAGGAGTGCTAGTTAGTCTAACGTTTAGCTCCTGCCCAGTGTCATGATCATCGATGCCTTGTGTCCTGTGCGGTGTGATTAGGATAACTCAAGGGTATTCTCACGCCAGGGTCCATTGATATAGCATTCCTCACCGCTTGCGCATAATCGCCATGCTCCTACTCACTGCTTCCCATGGGATTGAGCAACATAGGCAAGCAAAATATGCAAACAGTCGGGGGTGCGCCTTCTCATATCCGACAAACGAACACAACCTATCGTATGCCTTCTATGCTTAGCTCTGGTATGGCAATTCTAGGCATCCAAGAGATGTTTGTCTTCTCTAATACATTGCATTCTCTATCTCCACTCACAGTACTGTGATTTAGCCTCCGCTCATTCGACTAATTCCAAGCGTACCTGTTCGAGCTTGCTGGAGCGATAAACACCATAATACGTCATCGCCAGGCAGATCGCTTGAGACGAACTTGGACCACTTTTCACTGCAACAGAAGGCTTACTGTGCATATCTGCCCTTCATATCGAGTCCTGCACACCACTACTACCAATGTGAACGCATAAGAAGATTGATATAGTAAAGAGAAGAGGGTGATAAGACCAAACTCCTGAATGCTCTCTGAGGGATTTTGGATCACTCAATTGGCATCGAGCGCGCTATGCTGCCTCCCTAGTGTTCGCACCCTAACATAGTGCTATGCCCGTGATACGAGGTGAGAGAGGAGGGCGTGTCTAACTGATATGAATGGCAGTTATGTAGACTAAATTAGATGATCTAACGATAAAAAGCCAGCCTTACATGACGAAACAGTAATCAAATATATTTGAGATAGAACGCGATCAATTCTCACATCGCCTACGCATTGCGAAAGATACATTATAAGCAATATCGTTCAAACATGTGGGACAGATATCGTTCGTTAAAATGTGCGGTTTTGGCCTATGGTTCCGTAAGCCCAAGGTAGGTACCGTTGTGCCGAGCCTTTTTATTCTCGCGGTTGTCGCGCGCTGGTCGCTACCTTCTCCAACCATCACTACTTACTTCCCTCGGCTTTGTTCGTCGTCTCTACTCTTAATTACCTTAAGACTTGCGAATCACATAGGACTGCGCTCGGTTGCATGCGTGGCGTCGCTGTGACAAATCATACGCAGCTCATATGCCTTTGGAAAGATGTCAACGAAATCGCAATCGCGATTGCAGATCATACAGTCTAAAGCAATCGGTGAAGGCCTAGATGGCTTTCGCAAGCGCTTGATCAGGTGGGCTATGAAGGGAGTACAGGCTGACTATCTCTACTGCGCGATTCTAATGCCATCTCAGAAACCCAAGATTTGCTGATTACACTTATATCTGCCTTGCAAGCCCTCCCTGCTGCTCGACTCCTACATTCCCGGAATGGAAGCAAAACCCTCTTCCACGACCTCTTGCGGCTCAATGCAGCGGTCAATTCTGACGATTTCGACGCCGAACGAATACGACCTCTATTCGATGCGATCCTCAAACTTCCAGCCCAATGAATGCGTCTGGGATACAGTCTATAATGCCGTCATCGAATCAACGCCTCCGTCCCGCCCTACCTCATCCTTGCAACAAACACCTCTGTCTATCCACACGTTGGCCTAAAGAGGCAAAGGAAAAAGACGTTCTAAGCTGGTTTGTCCTGTTTATAAACCAGCTACTGGACCTTGCAGATAAGTATCAACCACCACCTAGAGTTCGGCGGCGACCACTGGCACAGCCCTGTTAGCCTCTGCAAGGCTCCACTGCTAATCGCAAGCTGGATATTGGCTTTGCGGATGATCTAAACGCTAGCATAGACTTACAGTGCGAATAGTTGCATATTCTCATACCTGGAGAGCTCAAGAGCAATGCGTCAGCTAACAAAGCGTCCAAGGCATAGCTTGACCTTAGCTAATACGGCTCGGGGTGGTCAGGGGTAGACTATCCGGGCGAGGCGATAATAGCCTTCGTAATAGTCGAGGTAAATAGTCGTCTAGCCAGAGGCCGTGGCAACTGGTAGCAACAAGTAGTATAGAGTATACTGCCTTGCTCGAGAGCGTGTGAGATTACAATAACAAAGTTGATTGACGAGGTTGAACACGATGCCATAAGGGCAGCTTGTCTACTTGCTATATACTTGAGCAGGAGGATTGCTCAGATCGCTCGGTACCGAGTATACTGAGCGTTCTGAGTATACTGCTCGTACCAAGTATACTGATCATGCCGAGTATACTGAGCATTCTGAGTATGCTGCTCATGCCGAGCGTACTGAGATTGATGATCATACTGAGTATTGCCGACGCGGCCTCACTGCTCGGGTCGATCGATAATACAGTTCCTCGGCTCCTCTCGTATCGTTGCGTAGTCCTGTTCGTTCAGTGTTGTTGTGCGAGTTGCTCCTTGATCGTAACACTGACGCTCGTGAGAAAGCTTTTGAGAAGTATCAACAACAACAACAACAACAACAACAGGACGCAGAAAAAGCAGCTAAAAAGCAGCACAAAGAGCACCTCCGTATACTGAAACAGCAGGAAGATGATGCAAAGCAGGCACATCGTGCAGTGGAGAAGGAAGAGCATGACCGACAACGTACTGAGGAGCGTGCTGCAATCAATGCTCGCAAAGAGCAAAGATGCAAGGATAAAGAAGCTTGCGATGCTCAAAAAGCCTCCCAGTTGCCTAATAAAGGCAAGCGCAAAGCTTCAAAAGCTCCTCCAGCAACTGCAACAAAGAAGCGTCGTGTTGCAGGTGCGCAAAGTGCAGGTGGTGCACCGCTGCCTGCACCCACACCTTGCACCCACACCACCCGCAGCGGCCGCACTGCAACTCTATATAATTAATCCTTCACAGAATACTTTCATATACATTAATACATTACTCTACCAACTTTTCTCACAACAATCGCTTTTATGGGTGGCTGTACAGCCTCATTTTGCTATACTCAGAAAAGTGGTTGAGGTGCGCATCACGCGAAGGTGCGCATCACGCGCACAGACACTGTACGCCTGCCGTCGTCTCCTGCCACACCACTCTCGCAAACAAAGAAAAGAGACAATATCGCCAGACAGCTAAGAACTGCTGGAGACAGCTATAGTCAATGTTTGCACACGTAGCACAGACGTGAGGCTGTACGTCAACGACGATGGGATGTCATATTGGGTGAGGAATTGGGAGGGAAGTGCCGCCTGCGGCCTGCGGCTGCCGTTGAGCGGACTGAGATCCGTGTCCCATCATCATCCTCGTGCACGAAGTTTCTCGACCTCACCTGCACACCGCATGAGTGCCAGGGTTTATCCTTTCGCACAGCATGGCGCATTTCCAAAATACCCGTCATCGTATGTCACAATTGTTGCATGGCTAACGATAACGATTGATGTTCTCATCACGTGAGATGACCGCCACGAAAGCCGCCAAGCCAACTCCGCTGTCTCCAAACGGCGCTTGCAACTAGACTGTAGACAAAAACCTTCAAAGAGACACAATGGCTGTTCAAGGCAACTAATAGCCAAGTTCGAGCCGAGAGACACCATAATTAAGAGTGCGGTTATTGGGACCAGGAACAGCAAGTCAGGTCAGTACTCGAAAACAACGGGAAATATCAAGTTTCTTCTGGCCGTACGCAGCCAAGGGGTTGGGTACACATCCAAAACGAGCCATGTTTTCAACCGAAACGAACATGTTACAGAACTACTTACCCCCAGCCTCGGCTACGACTTGCTTCAGCTTCGAGGTGCAGGATAGAAGTTGATTAGCCTCGCTGCCTGACCCGTTTTTCGGCCTTCCGAACAATCAAGCCATCATCCTACCTTAGGACCGTCTTGATGCTTCGATAGTCATAATGTTCATTGACACAGCAGCTGCAAATTGCCGGTCACGACAGCCTCAAGTCGTCACCTCCACACAATTTGCGGCCCCCTACAGAGAATCGCTAACTCCTTTGCGGGAGGAACCGCTCGACTCTCGCGATGCGCCGCCTACATACCTTGAAGCCACAACGCCAGGACTATACTATGGGCGACCAAGTGGTGATGAAGGTGCGACCTTGCTGAACCGCGAAGAGCAAGGATACAAAGAAGATACATACAGCGGACGAAGCTGCAGACGATCGTTGCGGACGAGATGGACGAAGTGGTTGGGAGTACTGATGCTTCTCATCTTTGTGTTCGCGGCCAGCATCGCATTTACAACATCGGCACGCAAGGATAGACAGGTTTGTACCTTAACGACGGCAGATGCATCAACCTGACAGTCATAGGCTTCAGTGATACCTGTGATCGAGCCTTCAGATCAAGCTGCCGCGACATCACCGACGTCAACGCAGCAAGCACGACCAAAAGAACCGGAAGGCATGATCGCGCCAGATGTCGTTGCAGTTCCATGGCCTTCGCAGAGCGCAGCAACAGCGACACCATCATCAACGTCGCAATCGAAGCAAATTTTCCCCATCCGGTGGCCAGCACAATGTGGGAAGAAGTACAATGTCAAAACCGAGGAGTACGATTTCGGCCTTTCGAGCGAGGTCGACATCAGAGAAGCCATGCATCAGCTCAATGGACCGTACAAGCGCATCCAGGGTTGGATACACGTCACAAAAGCGCCAGCCGACCAAGCTGCTGGGACAGTACAAGCGAGGATGTCATATGCTGTTTCGCCATCAATCGACGTAGATAGCATCAAGTACGCTTCAACACCGAGCAGTCTAACGATTGGGGATTCTTCCCTGTCTCCAGGCCTTGAAAGGGTTCCAGCCGGTTCAGCGTGTCTGGGCATGTCGATTGTGCTGTACATGGCACCGGGCGCGACACTCGAGACCTTGAATGTGGAAGCCACGCACCTCGGTATGCAGATCCATGGTGGTGTCGACTTCTCTGTTACAAACATGACGTCCATCTCGCTCACCTCAGGGACACTCGACGCGTCAATGTTGAACTCGCGTGAGACCTACCTCAAAACGACATCAGGCTCCATCAGTGGCAAATACGCACTTTCAGATCTTCTGGCCATCGACACGAAGACTGGGTCGGTCAATATTGATGTCGCGCCGCAGGCGGCAGAAGCCGGCAGCTCCTCGTCCGCTGTGTTCAGAGCGAACTCGCATTCAGGAAGCATGCGCATTGACTTCGAGCGCAAGCATATTCCTGAGCGAGACTTCCAGATGTATCTCAACACGACTGTAGGGTCTGTCGACGGGACGTTCATCCATGGCTCAAAGACTGAGATCAATTCGGTAGCCGGCTCAGTGACTGCGGATATTATGCCATCCAAGTCTGGCGCTTTTGCTTCGACACTAGATACAAGTACGCATTCTGGACAAATGAATGTCACCTTGCGAGCGCCGTACAAGGCGAAAGGAGTGCCTATGATGGGATTGACGAGTACGCATAAGAGCGTGTCTGGTGGTGTGGGGTTGATATATCCGAAGGAGTGGCAGGGCCATATTGATGGCACAAGTCTGAGTGGAGAGTTGCATCTACAAGGCAAGGAGTTGGAATTGTTGAATGAGAATGATACGCCAGGGAAGAATCATGTTGAAGCAAAGAAGGGGGATGGAGGGAGTAGGATGGTGTTTGATACTGTTAGCGGAGGCTGTGACATCAAGATCGGAAAGATAGAGACGCATTGATATGAGAGATTACAGCTTCCATTAGTACGACAACCAAATGTGCGGTACAGCGGGCGCAGTCGAGCGCAAGGCATGAACTGTTGGCTGTGAGATTCACTGAGCGGGTCAAGTTGCTCGGGAAAGCCGTTAAAATAAGCTTACGATATGATGACCGAGGCTTTAGAATTCATACTCGAGCTTTTTTTTTTGTTTAACGTCCTATGTGAGTCTGAGACTATGAAGACGAGAGGAGCTACTGCTCCTCTGGTAATACAGGGGTTTAGTTACAGGAGGTTGCGTTCTATGAAAGTACAAGGGATGGAGAGGGCTTTTGCCCTAAGCAGAGTTGCTAGAAAATGAACAGAGAAAGAGTATGCACTGGTGCAGTGCTAGGCCATGCCTATGCCAGGTCTTCTGTGTGTTTTCCAAGATGCCATCTGCATGTGTCCACCTTGGTCCTGCTGATAAAGGCCAGAGTAGCCTTGATGCCTTCTTTGGTGTGGAGAAGCAGAGGCAGTGTGAGCTGCACTTTCCCCAGATTGTCATGGAGGATTTTCCGGCCTTGCTTGAGTCACTGGCAGCTCAGTAGGAGGGTGTTCTGGGGTCTGCTTGGTTCCACAGCTGCAGAATGGGTGGTCTACTTTGCCAATGTGGAACAGGTATGCCTTGTTGTATCCATGGCCCAGCTTGAGCTGGTAGAACATACTCGAGCATCGGTGGTTCGCTGCACGTCGAGAGTGCCAAACTTCCGACAGAACCGCTCAACCGGCACTAGCCGGTGGACTTGAATCAAACGTTCGAGTCTGCACTTATCGTTCACCGGTAGTTGGCCATGTGACAACTATATTCGACATATGCCTGCGGCTCATAACGTGCGACATATATGCTTGACAAAGCTTGACTTGTACCCCACGCAATATGCCTGCCACAATCATTGCCGCACGTTACAGTTGGGCTGTTGGCGACCTTGGAGCGGAAGTCCAACTCGACTGTTGCCAACGTCCGCGCGCTCCGGTCCGCCAACGATGTGCCTGTCAAGTCCAGCGTCCTGGAACATGCGTGGCCGGCGTTAAGATCGACGTCATTGCTGGCATGACTCTGAGTGCGAGACAATATGGTGTGGCGTAGGGCTGACTTCGGCTGCTGTGGTTACGGAGGGATTGCAGTGGCTGTCTGTGTCTGGTGTGTCGAGACGTAAGGGTACCTGCGTGTGTCCAATCGAGGTCGCCGACATGCAATTAACGTCACTAGTGATCTACGGTCAGTATAATATTGAATCGTAGTTCATCACCTAGCTAGACCTGGACGACGACCCTGATCTGACTGGATTCCGGGAGCTGTAAGCCTCGGTCCATGACTACAGGATCTATTCGCAAGAAGCCAAGCGTGGGGTGTGTCTGCAGTTGGCAAACACATCGGTAATTGAATCCCACCATACCCAATTTGAGGCCTTCTGCAGATGCCCTAGATTGGAAGGACGTTTTTGTACGACAGAACACGTGGACCTGAGATGGCGAAAAAAGCCAGACAACGGCACGCGCGGTTGTAGTGTGTGGTGAAAAGACCATTTTGCCTAATCAAGCGCTACCTGCATGCGCGAAGCAAGGGAGAGATCGTTTTCAAGTCTGCAGATTTGACCACTTGGACGTTCGCATAACACAACGGTCGTTGATACGGGGATACTCGGGACGGAGATATTCCTCGATTCTGGCGCCAATATATCAACGAGCATGTCAATATGCAACTACACAGTGCACAAGATTTGCTACAAGATTCTTAGAGGCTCAGCGTCTGCACGGCAACGCACGCGGTCCGAAGATCGATAGCGGAAGGAGTTCATCCGGATGGAGCCTCCTCTTCGGTGGTCGCACAGGAGCGGAGCTGAGTACCCGGCAAGATGGTGGTAGCAGAAGGATGAGTGGCAAGATAGTCCTTCCTGAGGCATTTTTGACTGAAGCTGACGAACAATCGTAATTGCAGTTGTTGTCTGGCAGCGAAGTCGACATATGTCACACCCCCAAGTAAATGGCAGGGCGCAGCATTCCGCAGCTGTCAAATGTCAGCCTGACTCGGTGCTACACAGAATCTAGTCGAGCTTGCAGACTATGATGACAGTGGTCGCTCTCCAGGCGAAGCAGTTGACGCTTCCATTGCGGCAGTCTCAATAATTGTCCATGCGGGCCAGTAGAAAGAGCAAACCAGAAACGTCGGTCCCTGCTCCGCTGTGCAACGAGACCGAGCGCGACTGCCGGCGAATCAGTTCGCTCGACTTCACAAATACTGGTGGTGGTGCGGGGGCTGTTGCGAGGATGGTGGGTTGGCAGCCCCCTGACGTTTGAGGAGCGTTTCGGGCTTGTCGCGTCGGTAGAGGAAGGCGCGTTGTTTGGGCGAGCGCGCTAAGCGAGGCTTACGTAACGCTAGCTCCGTTCCAAATTTCTCCGTTCCATCCACTCTTGCTTCGTTCACTGCGTGTTGCATACCCACATCAGCTAGTATCTTGCCGTATTCGGCATTATGAGACGACGTTTATGGCATTCGGCTGCAGAAGCGCGGTAGCGGTTGATACGTCGGAGTTGCGTATAGCACCGACCGCCCTCTCACCACTTCATTCTTTCCTGAACGATGCTCGGTCTCCCAATTGAGTGCTGAAACTCAGCTTCAGCCAAAGAGGATGCTACCGTCTCTCACAATATTGGTGTCGCTGCCCAGCAGCTTCCTTGTTCACGGCCATACTAACTCCTCTTGAAGCGTCTCAACCATGGTGGTGTTGATGGTTCAGCCGCAGGGAATCGCCTGTTGCTCTTCAACAAAGTCTTCGTCCGTCTAAGCCGACAGGAGGATGCGAATATGAGCTAGTGCGGCTATCCCAGACGTCTCTAATCGCCTTTCAACATCCCAGCAGCCCTGCCGCCTGGCCCACCCTCCATTACACGTCTCCACCAGAGGCTCCTTTGGGTGAACGCTTCTACTGTCGCTGTTCCAGATCCTCTCCAGCCAAGGCGCCTCGCGACACTGCTTTCAAACCGCGTCTGAGTGGTTCTGTTGCGTCAAGTTCGTAAAGATCATTTTACCTTGTTTGGTGCTCTCGGAACCCTCGATCCCGTGTTTTCGACATATACTACAACTGACCTTGAGCCTCTCTCATTCTACCCGGCTCCGTCATTCTTTAGAAATTCCAGCCCATTTACATCTACGTTCATTCTTCCCTGGAGCGGGCTCCTATCCGCGTTGGCTGCATTTGGGAACGTTTTGTTCTCCGTACACTCATTTGTCTAGCCTTACGGTTCTTAGTCACATCACTACAACCCATTCAGCTGTGGTGGTACAGCGTTATCGCCTAGACACATTCTTTTTGACCGCCAGTAGCTTCTTTCGTTACAGCCGTGAGTCTCATAATCCTCTCCCTCCCTTGCTTGGCGAGCAGTGTACCCGGTGACGCGGCGCTGCTAGTTCTGCAGGTTGTCGATCTAATTTCTGCGCAAAGATGTAGTAGACCGAATTCGGCATTAACGTTTGCTCAGATATATACGCCGAGACCAGTCTGTATAGAGGACGAGGATCTAAAGATGGAATTCAATGCACTTCAACAGTAAGGCGCTTTCGAATGACCCAGTTTGGCGTCTAGCTTGCACGCACATACTGATAGTGCGTGTAGATATCGGCCATCGTCGAGCAAATCGAATGCCTTAGATCAATCTTCACCTACTTCGGCAGCACAGATATATACATACAGCAACTATCCCTTCCGAAGGCAACAACCACCGCCAGTATTGCAACAGATGTCGGCATCCTCGCCACCTCGATCCGCGTGGGCTTTACCACAATCCCACAATTCATACTATGCTGGACCTCAAGGCCCTATGGTGATAACCAGAAATGATCATACACAATTTCTTCCACGATCAAACATCAGCACTACTCAAGTGTCTGCGTTCAGCAGCGCAGCTTTTGGCAATGGCATGGCAACATCAGCGGACTACTTTCCCAAGGTCATCGAGACAAGTATGTTTTCTTCGGTATACTCTTGGAGATATTTACTGACGACCAAAGGTTCTTGGGGCGCGAAGGTGTGCGAAGAGCTTGAGTCATTCCCCTCTTTAGACGCAGATACGACAGACTTCAGCCACGGGCTGATGGGTCAAGATGAAAACACACCCATCATTGATTTACGACAGTTCCAGGGTATGGGGCAGCAAGAGACCGACAACCTGGCACAATTCAATCGGCAAGGAACTCGTCGTATGTCCGAGTCATCCTTCTCAATGTCCAGTACAGGCGGAGGAATGTTCCCTGATGTGTCATCCTGTGAAGAGATGGGATCATCTGAGGCAGTTTCGTACGCGTCTGAATGCGATGTGTGGAATACGGTAGAACCTACTGGTGGTCATCTGATGTCTCCGCTTGCTTCACCAAGGAAGTCACAGTACGACACTGTCGCTCGTACTGGGAGTCGAGCTCGTATGTCCCCAGCGCCGCACAGCAACGTTCGGTCCTCGCCATATACACTTGAAAGCACACGATTCAAACGATGGTCCACCGGACAAGCGCCGACTTCGACGCCTGCCAACTCACACGCAGTAGCTCATATTCCTGACCAATTTGCTCCCTATGGTCCGCGCCCAAACCCGCACCACTCGATGCCAGCATATCCGCCCAGTGCGATGGCAAATTTTGGTTTACCTGCGCAGAATGTGTTGTTCTCGCAGAACCATCAGCTTCAGTCCAACGGCCCCTCTCTTTTTGCGACCCGCGACCAACCATTCCACCTCGAGGTGCCTCGACCTCTTCCTTCGCAAGGTCTCTTTCGTCTGCTTCAAAGTAACGTAGACAGACATGGAGGCTGTTCCTCACACTTCGCAGATCTTTCGGATCCACCCGATCTGTATTCTTCTCTTCATGAAGAGCCATCTAACCCGCCTGAATCAGACATGAACCCATCAGACCCGGATCTTGTGCCACACGAGCAGGACCTTCGCTTCAACGGTGATTTATACACTCCAAGATGGGTACGTGGGCACGGCAACAAGCGCGAAGGCTGGTGCGGTCTCTGCAAACCTGGACGTTGGCTTGTCCTGAAGAACAGTGCATTCTGGTATGACAAGTCTTTTACGCACGGCGTCAGCGCAGCGACCGGCGCAGCATTCCAAGGTCCTCAAGACACCCGTCGCACGGAAGGGAACCTCGATGTGTGGGAAGGCCTTTGTGGAAGTTGTGGCGAGTGGATCGCTTTGGTCAGCAGTAAAAAGAAAGGGACGACATGGTTCAGGCATGCTTACAAGGTTTGTGTTTTGCCCTGCATTCCTCAACCCATGCTCGTCCTCGTTCGTTCGTGTTCGTCTGCAACGTTGCACAGACTCGCTTGCTAACAATACCACCACAGTGTCACACCCACCCAAAAGTCAAAGACGGACCCAAGCGGCGTCGTGAAACGCAGGCAGGTCGTGCTCGTGCT
Organism: Macroventuria anomochaeta; assembly: GCF_010093625.1. Lineage (NCBI taxonomy): Eukaryota > Fungi > Ascomycota > Dothideomycetes > Pleosporales > Didymellaceae > Macroventuria > Macroventuria anomochaeta. The sequence continues at coordinate 18,001 of NW_022985375.1, forward strand.
GTATCCTCGGCATCGGCATCGTCGTCGTCGCATCCGGTCAAGCAGGAGTCGACGCCTGCCAGCACAGCTTCACACCGTCATTCGACACCAACACCGATATCGGGCAGTTCTGCGCTGCACACGTTCGGCATGCCGATCTCAAACCCTACTGCGACACCATCACTGAGTACAACATCATACGGGAGCAGTACGTCTTATCCGACTCCAGCAGCAGCGACATCCTCAATGTACCCACCGCAAACCCCAACCACAACGACTTCATTACATGCGCTACACACGCCAACAGCGGCAGCCTTCCCTGAATTCCGCCACGACTCAGCGACGACTAAAGATGAAAGCGTCATGGACATGTTCCCCACTCCTCTGCAAGGCTTTCCCAACTTCTCCACGCCATACTCAGCAGCATCAACCATGAGCCTTGCACACCAAGTCAGTGAACCAGATTTTGTGGGCATCAGGGCGACGGCTGCGAGTCTCAACTCCATAGCAAGCATGATTTGAGGCACCCTCGACCTCGCTTGTCGTACCGAGCTGCCTAAGCCTGACCAATAAGACCTAACTAAGACCTCTGGTTGCATCATGCAAATCCATCCTTGGTCCTGCTTGAGGTTTTCATGTGGTATTGTAGCATTCTCTCATCATCTCAGGAGTTCAACTAGAGTCAGGAATCAGGTGCACCGCACTGTACTGCATCCCATTCCAGGCGGCCTTTCATCCCACCACAATGCTTTGTTGCATTGAATACTGTAGCGTTCCAGCGTTCTTTCACGTCTCTCTCCATTTTCGTTGCATACTTCACGTTCGGCATGGGCTTACGATTGATGACACACCACCAAGGCTGTTCGACTTTATTGCCAAGACCGGACCACTTTACGTAGATTCCCTGTCAAGATAGATATCCCCGCACATATTACAAACAACTCAAAACAACTCAACACACCAACAAACTCTGCGTGACTCTCAACTCGGTCACCATCTTCGGTACGATGCAGCCGGTAAACCTCGACTTCGAAACTTGAGTTGGCCCACGCTTCAGCCTCGGCCTCAGCCTTGCGACCGGACCTACTACAGAGTCCACAGCCGACGTCTGACACTTGACACGAATCAGATGCTCTGAAACGCCACGTGTGACATACTCTTGCATGTACCGGCATGTTGGTTCGAATGGCAGTCCGCGTATGGGGGAGCGATCTTACCTTGTTACATTCACGTCGAGACTTGAGCGACAAGCGATTAATGAAAGTAGGGACAGAATGTGTAACAACACACTCACTCAAGGCCCAGACTTGACATCGGCTTGTGATAGGAGCCAGCACCTCTTGATGAGTGATACAAGCCGCACCTGGCATAGCTTAATTCTACACATAGCCGTGCCCAAGTAGCTTCTCGAATTCATCTACCTACCTTCGATGTCTTCATAAGTAACACAGTACCTCAAGTCTGTGACTTCGTACCATGGCAGCCCTTCGTACACAGAGGGTCGTATTTTGATTTTTATTTAACATGTAAGGTGCTTGACTATTGTTCGCTCCTAGTTCCTATTAAGCCAAATAACGCAAATAGCCCCAATCTTTGACAAGGGCATCACATTTGTCTTTCTGTCCCAGTACACTATTCTTGTAATACTATTAAGTCTAAAGGAGCAGGTAAAAACAAGTAAATGAGCTGTTAAGTGCAGGAGAATTGGGCCCACGGTTGCAGCTGAATCATCCAGCGCTTCTCTTCACTAGTGCGGAAACGCTTAACAAGTCACAATCTGTTTATAGCAGTACTGGAACTCGACGTTGACTAAGTTGTCGGTGAAAGGAACACCCCATGCAAGAGCTGGATTTGCTAGGAGAGCTGCAGTAGCCATGAATGAAGTGATGTGCAGGAGTTCATGTTGGATGGAAGGTTGAACAATTCTAAAATTCGGTCGCAAGGTCGAAGTCGAAAGTCGAAGTTGATGTCTGTAGGGTGAGGTAGAGGAAGTATGATTCGAGAATCCTTTTAATGACGCGGTGGAAATTCAGTATCTAGCAAACAATATTTGTACAGTGAAAGCCGCGCGTTCACAATCACTCAGCGCATAGCTGCGCACCACATAGTAAGGTCGGCCTTTATTATTGACATACCAAGGCACAGTAAAAGCTGAGCGCGCCCCAGAAGCATCTCCCATCACCAAAACGCCACAACCACAATTACCATGAAACTCACGATGATCTTCCTGCCATCTTCACACCAGCCATCGTCAGCGCACGATGGACGAGCGACCTCGACTGCACCGTCGCCGCCAAAGCCACGAACATCTGCAAGCGGCGGTGAACATTTTGAGAATGGATGTTCACTTGGCTGGGCCGACCAAACTTAAATTGGGCCGTATCAGGGAACACTATCAGCAGCCCGACACTCTTTTCTCCAAGCTGACCAATCGCTCAGGTGCTTGAATATTGCATGCACTCCCTATGTGATAGACTGACAGCTCCATAGTGAAGCTTCAGAAAGTCGTCACATACGCGAAGAACCGTCCGTGGTTCCGAAGATTTGAGCAGTCAACTTACGGTCGTGCGGATACCTTCAAGTTCGGACGTCAGCCCTTCAGTTCACGCTCCGACTGCGCAGCGCGTGCTCGATCTTGAAGGTTCGGATTGTCCCCTTTTTAACATGCGTGGCTGTGCGTTCTTGCAATGGTACCTCGAAGGCATCGACGTAAATGAGTGAATGTCTCCACAGCCCAGTATCTTGGTTTTTCAATCCGCATGAACATGCAGAATGTATCCTACCAACAAACGGCCTCGAGGGTCAGTACGCATCTCGACTACCTACAGGCTCAGTGTTCCTTCACCAACTTCGTAAAACTACTATCACATCATCACACATGATACACCATGAGGCTCCTCACCTTCTTCCTCACTGCTGCCATGGCAGCCATCACAATGGGAGCGCCTCTCCCAACAACGGCACCCCCAACGCTGTCGACAGCACTGCTGTCGACACATGTTCAACAACCTCCGCACCTCTCTCTGCGCATCTGGAGGTCGCTGGCGCCCTCGCCGCGCTTGCCATCGTTACACCCATCCCCACCTCCAGTGTCGCGATTACCTCCACGGCGGCCCACAAGTCCACCTCCGGTACCCACGAAGTCAACGACGTTAATGCCGACGTGGGTAACCTGACGATTTCCAGCCTTCCCTAAAAGAGGTCAGCCTGGGACTACCCAGAGCATCCACCTCTCAACGCCCGCGTGAAGAAAGCCATACAGTTCCCATCTCCCTCAGCCACATCCACAAAGACAATCTCGAGATCGAGACATCCGACAATCTGGACACACTCGAAGTCAGCATGGACTACCTCCACAACTGGCTGGACGATTACAGGTGGCTCGCAGATGGAGAAGAGCGTATAGCGCTGGTCAAGAGACTGTTGAGGCTCGTGCAAGCTCAGCCGGCAGCCGATGTACCGAAGTAGGCTTACGAGTTCAAGGACTGCGCACTCCTTCGTTGGCAGGGAGGTAAATGCAGTTGTTAGTCAGATTGAAGAGGCGTGTCATGCGAGGGAGGCGATCAGGAGGCCTGGGAGGAATGGTTTCCTAACAATATGTCGACTAGTTACGCGATGGCTGGTGTTGCTGAGACTTAGGAATTGCAGAGTGCTGAAGGTCCGCTCGATACACAGGGAAATCGTTCGGTGTCAACGGGCGATGGCAAATTCTCGACTGATACGTCGCCAGGCAGCTTCCTTCCCACATTCAACTTGGTCGGTGCCCGTTAGCCAATATCCGCTGTTACAAGTCTGTGATAGTTTAATCACAGTGGTGGCTGTTCGATGGCGCCCTAGGTGTCCTTGGTGGTCGATCGACGGTGGGCGTCATTTACCGGCGGTGCTTGGTAGAGCCTAGGGAAGCGCTTGTGGAACTTTGGTGATCAATTCGATGTTTTTCTACCCGTGATTAGCACATGAGATAGATCTGATGACAGCCCCATAGATGCGTGTTCTGCCGCAATCGCTGCCAAGACATTGTTCTCCGTGTAAGGCCTCATGCCATTCGATTGTCTATGAGCACATGTCGACTATTTGTACACATCTCCTCCTCGCTATCTTTACTTCGTTTCGATACCCGCTTACAACTTGCTAATGAACAGACGGGCGGCGAACAGGCGAACGCGCTGGGGCAGGATGTACTTGGAGAAGATGTAGATGAGGGTGGGGAGCAGGACGAACGCCACGGTGGTCTCGTTGACGAAGAAGAAGGGGATCAGCTGGGGCATGGCCGACTTGAGGATGGTCTGCTTGTTGTCAGTCGCCGGTCGCTCCTTCCTGGGTGCTCATTGTGTACCATCTGCTGGGCACCGACCTCGGGGGTCTTCTTCTGCTGCTGGCTGGCAAGCGCGGGGCGGGCCATGACAGCAGGGCGGACGGCAGTGGGCGCGCGGAAGGCGGCCCTGGCGAAGGGGCGGAGGAAGCGAGTAGTGTTCATCGTGGGCGGTCTGCGAGTCTGCGGTCAGCGGTGCGCGGGCGCGGAGGGGCCAATTGCTGCGGACGAGCCTGCGGGAGCGGAATTGACGCACTGGAGGAATGTATGCGGCCCGGGGAGATGCGCGGTGATGGGGTTGCGGGTGGAGGTCGACGGTGGTGGTGAGCCAAAAGCTCTTGCTGAGCTGCCATCGATACGGAAAGAGCCGCCCGCGCCGTCACGTGCGCTTGGCGTTGATATCGCCGCCAAACCCCAACTCCCCACACCTCGACACCACCACAGGATCATGCACAACAATATGTCCAGATACTAAGTTTGATATCACTGGTGATACTGTTTCACATCCCCACTGCTCTGCGACTTGGCCTGCCACTCTAACTCTATCTGTGGCTACCAGCCTTCACACAGCCTTCACACAGCCTTCACACAGTAATAGCAAGCGAGCTACAACAAGATATGATGGTGCAAGAAGTGCCAGTACGGTATAGACGCATCACGCAAAGTGCATAGACTTCTCTGCAAATTGCAGCTGTTTTGATCAACGACTAACCCCTCACTCTCACATTGACTGCAACACGTCCTAGCTTTCCTGTAAGCCGCCGGACGACAGGCAAGCTCTATATAAGGTCGTCTCAGTACACACGGAACACCAGCAACAAATACTTAGACTGACTGTTACAGCATGGCGATCGAGAAGGTTATGATCATTGGTGTAAGGTGGAACCATGGTCTGGAGTGAAGAGACGGCTAACATGCGCAGAACTGGGAGCTATGTCTGAGCATCATCAACGCTCTTATACCTCCTGACGGGAGCCGATCTCATCCAAACCTACAGATGTCAGTCCTCACAAATCCTTCGCAATGGCTGCGTTTGCCACCACATCTACCCGCCAATGCAGTCAAGCACCGGAAGTCTGACTTCTCGCCAGCTTCACTCAAATCTGCAATCACCGGGCAAGACTTGGTCATCAGCACCACAGCTGGAGGAGACTCAGACCAGCAGATCAGGATCATAGATGCGGCGATCGCGGCAGGTGCGCGGCGCTTCATGCCCCACGAGTTTGGTCACGATACGCTCCAAAAGGGGATATCGAAACGCATCTTGAAGTCTGCAGGCCGCGCCAAGGTCATTGAACATCTGTGAACAGCCTCCTCGAGTAGTGCAGACTTTGAGTGGGTCGGTGTTGCGACAGGATACACTCTCGATACTGGTCTCATCAGCGGCAACCTGGGCCTCGACATGGAATGGCACAGCGCGACCATCCACGGCATTGGCACCGAAACTTTCGCCGCTTCGAGTCTACAGCGGGTTGGACAAGTCGTTGCGCGCGTAATCGCCCATTGGGAACAAGTCAAGAACCAGTACATCTACGCAGCAGGCGTCCTTACATCTGTAACGAGATCCTGCGAAGCGCCGAAAAGACCACCCAGCGAGAGTTCACGGTCGGCAACTACGACGTTGAAGACTGTATCAAAGAAGGTGAAACACGCATTCAGCGCAGCTACCTTGACTCTGGCATGTTCCTGCTGGAACGCAGCATTCTGTACGATGAGCAGCTGGGTGCTACCGAGCCGTTCGAACTGCGCAGCAGTAACGAGCTCCTCGAACTCATGCCTGAGTCGGTCGAGACGATCGTTGCGAATGCTTACCATGACCTCAAGCATCATGCCAAGCCGGGCTGTGGATGCTCATCGTGAATGCGCCTCGCTTGTATGGAGCTTCAGCTTGGGCATCCACTGCAATCAAGAGCCCCACATACAATCTTGCCCTATCAGGCAGGTCAGCACAAGCTACACCCGTGTGTTTCAGCACAGCACAAACATCACACAAAATGATCGAGAGGGTTTCAACTTGATGCTCACGAACTACCGACTCGCAGACCCCTGAGCCCGGGCGGATCTGCCCGGCACCACCAAAACTTTCTTCTCACTTTTCTTCCACATTCTGGTCCGGATGACCAAACCCCGCTGACCGATCGCCCTCCTAAATCCATCATCCTCACCGACACTCCGTCCGTGCCTCTCTCTTCATTTCTCTTGTTCCGACCGTCATCCGAGCCAGCCCTAAACCAACCCTGAACGGGAGCGCTAGTGACTTTTTTGTCCGCCGGCCCGTGCGCGCTTCATCTTCGGCGAGCATTCTCATTGGTCAGACCGCGCACGCTGCGCAAGGGGGAAGCGTGCAGGAGCATCATGCGAACCCACGATCACACCCGACCAGCTAGTCGTATAACGCATATCGTACCCTAACAATCTGGCGGCCCATCGCGAGTACCGAGGAGTGTGGGATGAGGTATATACTGAGGACGACCCCCTCGGTATCGCCGGGTTTCGACGACAGCAGCGAGACTCGTACGAAGCAGTATCCTACATAATACACAACACCTAATTCCACTTTACCACCAACGATCAACACAACTACAATTCTCCGCGTTCACGTCGACACCATGCCTCACCCCAACCGCCGTCTCCGCATCAACACCCAGACTCAACCGGTCGACCCTCTCGAGCAACGCTTCTCTTCACCAAGCCTGGTCCCTGGCATGGGCATAATGAGCCTGCTCTCGATGCTTCTGAACATCGAAGAGAAGAGCTATGACCAGCAATTCTCTCCTCGTCGGACCAGCTTCCCACGTTCCAACTATCCAAGAATTGTTATCACGCCCGCCCCCGAGTCCGGCATCGCGACATGACCTTGTTGCGCAAGGGAGATTTTCAACGAAACACCCAATAAATAGCACAAACCTGCTTCCATCACCGCGACGACGCTCCAAGGATCAGATGCCATCACCAGCAATGATTTGCAAGCCATTGCATACTCTAGGAACGCCCGCTATCGCAATGACTATTCGTTCTGCAGACTTGGCGTGTATCTCTAGCACACCAGACACGTCCTGAATGAGTCGATCAAGCTCGTCCCTCGGTCCGAAGCACCGACGAGCAAGTCGGGAGTGAACAAGTGGTGTACTTCTACAACCACTGCAGATAGCCGAGACGCGGGGAGAGCATCAATGTTAGAATCATCACATGGAGAGAACGTTGGCCAGGCTACGTGCTACGTAATAGCAGTAGCGTCTATCATACTATCGTACATTGATAGATAAGATTGTCTCCATATAGATCGGTAGTACTTAGTCACGAAGACTTAAAAGATGGGTAAAGAGCTGTCCGGAGAAGCACAGAATGAATGCCTTTCAAGCCATTGCCTGAACCGATCCTCGCTTTGTTCCTCTTCCGTTAATTCATTACTGTGATCCATACATTTTTAGAGTGTCGAGTGGTGTTGACTGAACCACTAGCTCTCTCATGTTGAAGAAAGGCCGGACGCAGCAGCTACCGTTGTCGACTCTCACCATAGAGCAGGAGGTCTTAACAGATCATCTCAGGGTATTGTCTCACAGATGCAAAATACATTGCAGTCCTCTTCTGACCTACTAGCTCACGGGCAACAAGCAGATGTGCTTTGAACGGCCTATGACGAAGTTATGGTCTGTAGACTTCTGCTTTTCCTGCAACATGAGAGAGAGCCTCTACCGGCACCCTGCGCCAATCACGTCATTCGGCCGTTGCAGGGTCCAAAACACCGGGGTCCAGCTGCACAACCAGTCTGACAACCGAGATCACGTACGCGTAGTTCACTAACATCAAAGCGCGCCATGCTTCTCACGATTGATGTTCGAAGGGAAGGTCATGCGCTATCGCTTGCCCTGTGATGCACCCCACCGAAACTGACTGGTCTTGGCGCATTCCTCCGCCATGGTCGAGCAACACGAGCTCTCCCGCAGCTCCGCAACTCGAGCTCCAGCGCGCACCATGCTGGACAACGACGACGATGGGCACCCTGCCACGACTTCACGCCTGCACAAGAGAACGCTGTTGAAGATCGACACCCTCCTCCTGCCCTTCCTTGCGCTGTTGTTCCTTTTCAACTCGCTGGATAAGTCCAATGTAAGCTCCGCTTCTCTCTCAACCTCGCTCAACCATGCCGATGCAAGATGCAGATAGGCAATGCAGAGTCGGCACACTTCACCACCGACATTGGGCTCCAGAAGGGCGACCTCAACACCGCCGTAGCTCTCTTCTTCGCCTTCTTCGTTACCCTCCAGCCGGCCGGCGCCGCGCTGGGACGCAAGTATGGCATGGTCGCCTGGGTGCCGACGTGCATGCTGCTGTGGGGACTGAGCACTATGCTGCATGTGTGGGTGAAGGAGAAGTGGCAGTTGTATACGCTGAGGATTGTCATTGGGTGTTTGGAAGGTATGTCTGCTTGCCGTGCCGTGCCGTGCCGTTCCTTTCCTTTGGGTGCTGACACTGAAGAGCCGGCTTCTACCCTGTTACCGTATCCTACCTCTCCCTCTTCTACACACGCTTTGAGTTCGGCCGCCGGCTGTCACTCTTCTACGGCCAAGCAGCGGTCGGCGGCGCGCTCGGCGGCATCATCAGCTACTTCGTCTTCAGCCGCTTTCCCGACCGGCATGGCGATAATCCAGACGTCCAGGGCCGATGGCATTCCTGGCAGGCCCTGTTCCTGCTCGAGGGCAGCCTGACAGTCGTAGTCGCGCTGGTGGGATACGCCTGGCTCCCTCACAGCGTCGAGACAGCATGGTTCCTCACCCCCAGAGAGCGGCAGTACGCTTCTGCACGCGTAGTCAAAGACCGCGCCGCACAAGAACGCTCGACCACGTCCACCAAACACCGCCACTCCAACTCGTTCTCCCCAACCTCCACCGTCGACGAAGAATCCCGCGGCCTGCTAAACCCCACGCCCGCCTCTCCCAGCTCAAGGCGCGCAACCCTCGACGACCGTGGCCTCACACCTCGCGACATCCTCTCCGCGCTCTCATCGCCGCTCATCTGGCATCTGCTCGCCTGCAACATCCTCTCCGCCATCCCCGTCTACGCCTTCTCCGTCTTCCTCCCGCTCGTGCTCGCGCCCCTGGCTGGCAACAAAGCCTCCCCCTCGCTCGTCAACCTGCTTTCCGCGCCCCCGCACCTCTGCGGCGCAATTACACTCTACCTGTTTGCTTCGTACAGCGACCGGCACCGCACGCGCTTGCGGCCGATACTGCTCGGGTTGGCGATCATGGTGGCGGGCCTGAGTCTCGTCGTCGTCCTGCCAACGAGCTGGGCGATACCGCGGTACATCTCTCTCAACGTGCTGATCAGTGGCGCGTACATAGCATCTCCGCTTACCGTGGCGTGGATCAGCGGGAACACGCCGAGTCCGGGGAAGAGAGCGCTGATGCTGGGGATCAACGGGTGGGGCAATCTCGCCGGCGTGCTTTCCGCGTTCCTGTTCAAGCCAGAGTATGCGGAGAGCGGGTACATAGTGCCGTTCTTCTGGACACTCGTGTCTGTCGCACTTGCGGCTCTTGGCTACGTTTTGTTCCTCTGGAATCTAAGCGCCGAGAACGCGAGAAGGAGAGTGGTTGTTCATGAGTGGGACCACGAGGAGCGCGAAAACGAGAAGAACGAGGGCACGGGGCCGCTCGCGCAGGCTCATCCGTGGGTCAAGAACTTGACCGCTATAATCAAGAAAAGCGGGCGCTTCAAAGCACTGGCAGACTGGCTTGACGAAGCCACTTTGGGCGGAAGAGAGGGAGACGAAAAGATGACATTCGAGTACGGGCTGTGATTGCGGGCCCAAGCTCGGCCCGAGGATGATTGATCATGTTGGCTACCCCTATAGACTTAGGTCTTGTATGCATGCCATTCTGCTGCTACGTCAGTTGCGCCAAAACTCGGAAACTGTCCCAGTCACCTCTCTAACATGTCACAGTAGATATTTAGACAGGGCAAGGGGGTTTTTTCCTCTCTAAATGATGCACATGACTTGTACGGCTGAGACATCTTGTCAAGAACTGCAGTTCCAGCGTAATGTTGAAAGTGTCATCCGGGAGGTAGTCACAAGCTTTCAGAAGCGGCCAAAGTCCATGCTACTACTCATGCCCGCCCGACTGGAATCGAAGAACCATTCCGGGTCTGCGAGAAACGTGTAGTCAAAGTCCATCGTATCGCTCTGCAGAATCGGCTGCGCGTCCATACCACCGGCATCAAAGCCGCTGCTGAATGCTGTGTTGACGTCCACTCCACTATGTGACCCCAAACCGCCAAAGATTGCCTCCGTATTCGCTCCCGTGCCCGTAGGTATCCCCTGCCCCGTGACATCATCTGCACCCTCGCCTCTACCGTGGTTCTTATCCGGAACCGACTGCCTGGAGGTAGTCAGGTCGATAGGCTCGCCGTGCTCCTGCTCGTAGACCTCTGCCATGATCCGGCGCATCTCTGCGATACCCGTCTTAGCAGCTTCGAGCACTGCAGCCTCAGGGTCGGTGCCAGCGACGAGCGCATCGATACGTGCTGTCGCACAGGCAAAGAAGATAACCCCTTTGGCGTTGGTTTCGCCATTGCGTATGCGCGACACCGCTATGCGGTAAGCAGAGATCAAAGCATTGTACAGGGTTTGCGACTGCGGGGGTAGTGCGAATGTCCGGACCGTAGAGGTACTCGAGACGAGCGGGGCGGTTTGAGCGAGCGTATCGCGATGCTCCTCGATCTGCGTGTTGAGCTCGTAGTAGATCGTCGACGTGGCGTAGAGGATGAGCGCTTTAAAGAAGCCGACTGCGCGGTAGGTCACTAGTGTCCAGTCATCGTTCCTACCCGCGACCGGCGCAGTTGCGGGTGCGAAAATAGCCAAGGAGGCGTCCAGACAGATTTTGCGAGAGAAATGGTACTCGGGGTTGTCCTTCGCTTTGACGAAGTACGGGCGGTGGAGGCCGAGAATGAAGCGCCGGACGAGCGAGTCGAGAAGTTTGATCTGGAAAGGCGTGATGCTGGCGCCGTTCTTGAGGGCTTCTTTGAGGAAGTGAGTTTTTGAGTGGCAGAGCTGTGTGAGCTCTTTGCCGAGCCGGACGCATTCAGGATACGATAGGTCGAAGCGTAGGTTATTGATGAGGCGGATGATCTCTAGGCGTATGGGTATTGACTCTGCAAAAGCAATCTGTATGCTGCAGTCGGTGTATTCATCAAGTGGTCTGACGTTGATTGGCGAGTCGTCCTGCTCGTGGAGGTCGTCGTCATTGACGTTGGAAGGTGGTTTTGTGTCATAGTCCTGTACAGACACCAGAGGCGACATGCCCATGTCCATGCTACTCTGTACCGTGAGTTCCAAAACCGTTGCCCATAGTCTCCTGCGCATCTCCGCATGGAATGTGTTGATCTTGCCGAAGTATGATGGATCTCTGTGTAGTCCAAGGTACATGGCAGTCCTCAGGAGCGAGCCGGCAGGAATCCAGATGTGGTCGCCTTCGCTGTTACAAACTTGTTTTGCAAGCAGGACTAGGATTTGAATCTGGAGACCAGCCATGTTGAGTCGCGATTTCGCGTGTGGTGCAGCAAGCCAAGCCTCTGCCGCCTGTATCCATTTGGTGCAGGTGCCTCTCAGTCGTGGTTGGTCAACACCAGTGTAGAAGGGTACCCCTATCGCACACACAAGCATGATCTTAAGCAAGATAGATGGTTTGCCTTGTGCTCTGCCTGACCAGTAGTCCTCGTACTCTTTGCGGAAAGACGGAACGTGCAGCGCTCGAAAAACACCTTCAAAGGTACGAAGATATCCCTCGACAAGCAAATCACAGGTAGCCTTGGAAGGGAGAGAGTTCAGGGCTTCTGGTGAGATGGTCGGTAGCAGCATACGAGCTGTCTTTAATATGCGTCCTATGGTCTTAAGTTCATTGACGGTTTTATATAGCTCCGTTGATTTGTTGACCTCCACACGGTCTGTAGCTGGGTTCACGATTGTATTCGCGTTTCCTAAAGCCTCGTACTATTTCGATGTCAGCTCTTCACTCAATTACGACCCTTGACACGAGCTGAGGTACTGACAGGCTCCATAGCATTCATCCAGTGGCTTTGACCAAAGAATTTTGACTTTTGAAAAGTGCCAGGAACGTCAGTGATTATGTCTGAAATCGTCCGTGTCATGCTTTCATGGGCTACACCCTTATTAACGGTTGTCCGAAGGCGTTCGTTCTCTTTCAGCAGAATGGCTACAAGCGATGATGCCCCGGTATCTCCGTGCGAATTTACGTCCAGCGTCGAATTCTTCTCTGGCAACGGCTTGAGTTTCGGTCGTCCATGCTCGCCCAGTATGCCTGGCGCAATGTATCGATTGACCATCAAATCAAATTCGTTGGGCGCACAAGATGGCTGCAGTGAAGGCCGAGCCGAGCTTCGGTCATTGCTGGGCGACTTTTTCGTGCTCTTTCTGATACCAGCCCGAGCAGGTCTGTAAGTGCATTTCTCTGATTTAATTTTGATGCATGCTCCACAAGGCTCTTTGCGATCACATTTGACCTTGCGCATGCGGCACTCGACGCAAGACAGGGCAGGCCGCCGTGTCCGCTTGGCTGGGCCGTTACCATCATCGTCTGCTCGAGCCACACTAGGAAGCTGCTCGGCCATGATGGAGGCTCAGGAAAATCGAGGACATCCAGATTTATGGGGGTAAGTTGAGCAGTATTTGCAGGTAACTCTGGCCGCATAGGCTCTCAAAAGTCTACAAGATATCTTGCACTCAATTTACAACGCGCTGTTCAACCCCTGGATACCTCCACAGGCTTGTGTTTTGGGGGCTGTTTCTAGACGTTGTAGCCGGCTTTTTTTGCCGCTCGAGAGGGGGGACTTCGACGTTCGATCTGGCTTGTCAATGGGATGCTGTGTGGCGTTGATGCGAGTGCCGCTAGATGAGGTCGGTGATTTCTTACAGCGACCGTGCACGGGCTGCACGCGATCGGTCAATGCACGCAATCTTCTTCACAACACCACATACAAATGAGGCTGTAGAGCCACATGTAAAAGTGGCTATCGCAAGATTTGTTGGTGGAGTACTTTATTGATATAGCTGAACAATTCTGTCACTGAAACTTGCGTGGTTTCCTAATTGCGCGGCCGTGTGAGTTGAGCTTTGGTAGAGGTGTTGGAGAACACGCTGTGGCAACTGTCAGGCCTGGCTGATGATATAGTACTGTTCCGGCTAGAGCTCACCATTAGAGTGAGCCGTGATACCTTTTGGCTTGCTTGGCTCAGTGGGCCGGACCTGAGTCTTGACAAGAATTGGCTGCAATAGCCTGCTAAGTCATGCAAAACTACTGCTGCTGCCATTTTTTATTCAGCTTGGTGGTGCGCAAGTGCACAGCTTTGTGCTGGGAAGTACTGGGGAGGGTGACCTATCAACAACACCACCTCCAGCACCATCCAAACGTGCTTTTTGAGCAGGCTTTTTTACAAGAGGCTTCTTTGGGGCCTTGCGCTTGGTTGCCTGATCTTGCTGTGCTTTATTTGCAGCGTTGCGGGTGTTGAAGTCGTGCCTTAAGCAAAGCTCGTAGACACTATTTGATTGGTTCTCGGGGATGAGCAGAGGTACAGGGAGTCTATAGGGGTTGACAGTCACCTAAGCAAAGCTTGGGGTGGTCAGGGGTAGACTATCTGGGCAAGGCAATAATAGCCTTCATAATAGTTGAGGTAATAGTTGTCTAGCCAGAGGCTGTGGCAACTGGTAACAACGAGTAGTACAGAGTATACTGTTGTTTACGACCAGTGGTACACTAGGACAAGGATTGCTCTCGCGCTAACGCAGGTAACGACAGAGTGACAGCAAACCTCAGTTAATTGAGAAGCTGACCTTGAGCTGGTTGAGGTTCTTGGTCTTCTGATCCAATATCGGTATTTTATTACAAAATAATCAAAAGCCGCCTGTAACCCAACACCTGTCTATAGTCTTGAAAATGAAACGCGGTACATGATGAAGCCTGGACTGATCGGTGCGTCACTGTTGCCATCAATGATGGCACGTGACTTTGAGCCGACCCTGTCAGCTGCAACGACGTCTGTCGTGAGCTGGTCCCCATTTTCGAGGGTCACGCCACCGAGATCAGGGGTCTCGAAGAATTCTGTTGCTCGAGCTCCGAAGGTGATGGGTATGCCGAGATCCTTGGCGTAGGTGTAAAGAAGGTTGTGCCGTTTTCCTTCGGTAGATGCCCAAAGATGGGTTCTTTGCGTCACCGGGTGCGTGGGTTTCGATGGGCGTGCCATCGAATTTGCGCAATTCGAATATGGAAGAGTATGCTGCTGCTCTGGCGCGCTCCATGACGCCAGGCCACTTCTTGGAAGTATGAAGAGCTGGATTCATGATCATAATGATCTCTCCTACAAAGATGGTCAGTATTGCGCGCAAGGTTCCGTGCTGATTTACTGACCAGAGTATTGTCCCTCGGGTGAACATTCGATTACACGCACATCATGACCCTTGCGAGAGGTATCGATGGCGAAGGTGAGTCCTCCGATTCCAGCTCCCACTACGAGCATTGAAATGTCCGTGCTGGCTCTCTTTTCACCTGGCTGCTCTGCAATCCTGGCATGGTCGAAATGAATTGTGAGAAGCCCGAAATCGAGTATACGTGTGTGTTCTGTAAACATTGTGTCAAGTCCGTGGCCTGCACATATATATATACAGTGACAGCCACCTGCGAGAAGCAGCGTCTGAAGCTTCCGACTACAGTCTTACTTTGACGGACGGATGTGTTGCTCTTGTGCATTTCGTGGCTTATGGCCATCAATGTAGGTACGTCGACGGTGTGGCCACGACAACATGGTCCACGCGTGTGGAAAGGTATTGGTCCGTAGACACAGTAGCCGCCCTTTGATCGAACTTGGATACCATGTTACCAAGCAAGAGCCTCTCCGGTTGCCGGCAAGGCTGTATCCGTGCTACAAGTGAACGCTTTACGTGGAAAACGGAACTAACCAAGCAGCGGATATGGGATCAGCGGCTTTTGAACATTGTCGAGGGTAAACACGAAACTCGGGATCCACGGGGTGCACTTGGCATGGTGACGAAAGTTTCCGTAGTTGTGCGATGTTCGGATCGGCTCGATTCGTGGGGCAACTCAGCTTCGTCTCACAACTCCAAGGACGAGATGGATGCCTTGAGCAACTCAATCAGCCTTCCGCAGACCCTGGATTGACATTCGTGGGCAAAATTTGTTGCTGTCCGTTTTCCAAAGAGTTTCGCCTGGCGTTCGTACATTTGTGGATCTGCATGCCAGTCTTGCTGTCTCTCTTCGAATTGATGCATAACGCCAAGAAGCGTCGAGTCGCCTGTATCTATATGCGAGCCCAGAATCGTCTCTTTCAAGGTCTTACGGAAGAAGAGTCGGAATTGATGTTCGTTCATGACGACGGAAGGGTCCTGCAGTGTTCCAACATTGATGTCGACTCCAGCATCGACTTGGGCAAGCAAAGTTTGCATGCGGCCCACAAGAGTTAGCAAAAGACTGCCAACCTGGAGGAGGTTTTGCATGGCCGTAACCATCTGCTTTGGGCATTGTAGGCACTTCAGGATTGCATTCGCCGACGCAAGTGCAGCTTTGAGATCTGCCATTGCTGTAGGTAGGTCATTGCCTGCAACAGAACACTGGAGTTGCGATGTGGCCAAATACGCCAGCGAGAGACATGAACAAGGTGTGGTGGAGGTGTTCATTGTTGCGTCCCTGATGGTAGATGCGTCTGCTACATTCGATGCTGCCAAATTGTCAGGAAAGAGCACGTTAGCATATGTGATGGGATAAGCATTGACCCGGCGTTTCTGCCAACAAGAATTTGTGACTGTCCAAGGATTGCTCCTGAGGAAAGACATCGCTGAGGTCGAAAGAGTCGTCTGTAAGAGCCGGTGTCACTACGGACGCGCTCGGTCTTTGTGCAGCAAGGTCTTCATCATTGATGAGGGTCGCTCGTGGTCGCTTTCGAGGTCTCCCAACCGGACGTGGACATGAGAAGGTACAAACAACATTATCGTTCTGGCAGTTATCGCACGGGGAAACACCAGAACACTTCACTTTTCGCAATCCTGCATCCCGTCAGCTAAGGGCAGCTTTGCGAATGCGATTTGAGACTCACGACACTCGTCGCACGCGCTCCGTCTCTTTGCATTGTCTGGCTCGGTAAACATATTGACGACCTTGGATGCATTTTGTGGGGGATGTGCAGCGCCGTGTGAGAGGAGATGGTCGAAGGACGATCTCGGAAATACGCTCTTTCCGTCGGAACCGTTTTTCGCTCTGTATTCGGAAGGTTTCCACGACGAAGTTCAGACTTTGACTCTGCCAACACCATCGCCAACGACTAAAGATTCTCATTCAACCTCGTCAATAGATCTGTCATCTGAGAAGAGTATTGGCAGTAGGCTCAGCGGACGATTTCGCGAGGCATATCATGTATACGCCGTAAACAGACAATCTTTTACAAAACTACCGAAAACCCACCGAGAATTACCACAGCCGCCACCACTCACATAATGTTGGGTACAGATGGAAGGTGCATACGGCAGACAAGATGTCTGTCTTTAAAGATGAGGGAAGTTCGGCATTCTTGAACCCTGTAACATCTCCAAACCACCACCATGGTACATATGGCAATGTACGAGGGCCTGGTAGAAGGACCACGAGCGAATAAACACGAACAAGTGCTCACCACAGGAACATACCAACACGAGATCACGGATGATGTCACTCAAACCTCGAAACAGCGCTTCACATCAAAAGCCCACTGCACCCCTAGCCCTCCATCTCCGCCCCCAGACGGCGGCACCCAAGCCTGGCTCACTTCAATCCTTGCACTCTTCGTCCTCTTCAACTCCTGGGGCTTCATCCAATCCTTCGGCGTCTTTCAAACCTACTACGCTACCACGCTCTCCGCCACCCCATCAACAATGTCCTGGATCGGCAGCATCCAAGTCTTCCTTGTCTTCAGCCTGGGCATCTTTGCTGGCCGCGCAACGGACGCTGGGTACTTTCACCATGTCTTCGGGTTCGGACTGCTTGTGCAATTGCTCGGCGTCTTTATGTTGAGTCTGACTAGGGCTTATTGGCAGATATTGCTTACGCAGGGAGTGTGTCTGGGTGTTGGAGGTGGCTGCCAATTTGTTAGCACGTTGAGTGTGCTGAGTACTTATTTTGATAAGAGGAGAGCATTGGCTATGGGTATAGCTGCTACGGGAACGACAGTGGGTAGTATTGTCATGCCGGTCATAGTGCAGCAGCTCCTCCCTGTCATTGGCTTTGCTTGGACAGTCAGATGTTTAGGCCTCATGATGACGGTGTTGGGTCTGGCGGCTGCAATAGGACTGCGGACTAGGGTGCCACCGAGAAACTCTGGGCCGCTGATGGACTGGTCTGCATTTGCAGAGTTGCCGTTCGGGTTATTCTGTGTGGGGGTGTTCTTTGCTTTTTGGGGGGCGTACTTTCCTTTTTATTATGTTAGTACCCAAATCTCCTAAGTAAACTGTTCACTGACATAATACAGATTGGCTTGTATGCCCGTGACATCCTCCACACAGACTATAGAACGTCAATCTCGCTCCTGCTCGTCATGAACGGCGTCGGCGTACCTGGCCGTCTCTTGCCTAACATCATTGCCGATCGGTGTCTTGGCTCCGTCAATATCATGGCGTTGTCATCGTTCAACGGCGCCATCATAGTCTTCTCCTGGGCAGCAGTACGCTCAGAAATGGGTCTCTGGATCTTTGCAGCGTTTTTCGGATTCTTCAGTGCTGGCATACAAAGTCTGTTCCCCGCAAGTTTGGCCACTCTCACACCAGATCCGCAGAAAAGAGGGACAAGAATGGGGATCGGGTTTGCAGTTGCTGGGTTTGCATGTCTGACAGGAACGCCCCTTGGAGGGGCTTTGGTGCAGGCTAACGATGGACATTACCTGTATGTGCAGATATGGACTGGACTGAGCATGCTTGCTGGCACACTGTTCTTGGTCGCAAGCAAAATGGCTGTCAACAGGATCACGTCGAATGAAAATCGGGCTGAGAAGAGTGGTAACTAAGTGGTCACCCAACCAACACCAAACGTACGTACCGGGAGGTAGACGGCGGTGGGTTTTTTCAACTGCCTGGAATCTCGCGGGACAAGCCTAGTAAAAGACATCAGCTGCTCCACGTACAAACAACTTCCCTTAAGACCCCCAAAGACTGCACTTCGCGAACATCTCCTACACCATGCCCGAAGACAAGTATCGTTACCTCGAGTTTGAACCGTCCCAATTGGAGACTATTTGTCGTGTGCGCAAGCTGCCCCAGGGCACATTCATGGGCATGGTGATTGCGTTGTTGGCCAGGAAAAGGGATTCTGTGGCGGCGTGGGCCGCTGTAGTACACTGATAGCTACGGTAAACGATAACGTAGGACGATCGGGTCGGATGAAATACTCCGCTGGATTGCTATCTAGTTATGAGAAGACGATTATATACTGGTCCTGGAACGTGCTAGTCAAGAACAGTCTAACCAAGGGTAATCGGGTCTCGTACGGACCAATTGACACCGCAACAAATCCGATGCCGAACAAGCTGTTTCGAACGCAGTTGAGGAGGCTAAGGCGATATGGTTATCGATGGATGAACTTGCTGCATTGCGTGATGGTATCAAGCAACGTCGAGATTTGTTGGAGGCGGAGTCATCGTTGACGAAACACCAATAATGCATCGAAGAATCGCTACCTGATTTCTGACTCAAAGGCGGAGTGTCGTTGTGTGCTTTCCCCACCTGTTGCTGTCGCATCTCGTGTACAGATGTCGATCACCTAAACGAGATGTTCTGACAGCTGTCACATATCGAACATCATCCAGAGCGCGCAACAGCTCTTGGATCGCTGCGACTTTGTCAGAGGCACCTTTCAGAGCAAAACAAGCCCTGTGATTCTCCGTGTGGCTTTCCTTGGCAGCCACTGGCGTTTGCTTGAAACCCGCCGTTCTCCTCATTTTCGCGTCCAAACTCTATCCACAAAAGTATCTGCTTGCATCTAGACTCGACACTGCTGACACGTGAGATTCGTTGTGTTAACCGTATCCGCCACGCTGGGCCATGCGAGGGGCGGGAATTATACAACGGCTTTGTTGTTGCGCCTCAGGCTCCCTCACGCAGTTGCTGCGACTGACAAGACGTCATTGTTTCAAGACCGAACGCTTTTTGCCCAGGTGCTGACCATGTGTTACTGAGACAATACACAAAGCTTGCTTCGACGTTCGCACAACATTTGCGATATCATTCGCGCCAGAACCTTACATCATGCTGTTGAGAGGGCTTGCAGATATAATTTGTTGTACAGGCGGCTACCAGCGTTCGCAATACACTTCATCAGACCATCTATGAGGGCTTCGTCATTACGCACTACAGGCTATTAGCAAAGGATACCTACTGGTATTAGATGTAGCGATGCAGTTGAGATATAGTTGTGGGACCCCAGACCAGCCCTGTTGGATAGCCATGGGTGGACGCGTGTCGGTCGCACACCTCATTTCCTTGCGACGGCTGCGTACCGACACGCAAGGCATGCACGGATAGCGGCGATCGGTCAATCTAAGGTTGTTCCAACGTCGTTGATATCGCGGGGTGAACGTAAGGGCGTTGTAGGTGTGAGGTTAGAAGCATGTGGTGTTGGGCTGAGCAGAAATGTCGTGACCGGCGCAGGTTTGAGAGGAAGGAGCGACTTGCAGAACAGCGGTCAACAACACGTCTCGGCAAGCACTCTCATCTTTGGCAAATCATTCGAGCCGATATTCGCGAACATTCTCGTGAACAGAGTGCAGGTTCGTCTCAAGCTTGATGTGATGGCGCCTCGAGCAACTGTTCGTAGGATCTGATATTTCAGCAGAACGATCGTGACAACTGCAGCTGGAAGAAGATCAAGATCCAGTGCAAAGGCGTGGGCAACGAAAACACAACATTCGATCATCACAAGCAAAGGCAAAAGCGTAGTTTTCAGTTCTCAATTCTCAGCCAACACCGTCCCACTAATTACAACTACCCTTTCCGGAAACCAAGGATATCTACCAGAAGAATATATGCATCATGTAAAGTCATAGCCTACCCGCGGGCAAGCTCAATTGAAAGATGACATTTACAAGAAGAAAGCGGCGAAAGCACCAACACCGGCAACGAAGCCAGCAGCGTTGAGAGCAGACGCAGCGCCAGTGAACTGAGCAGGGGAGCTGGGCTTGGTGTAGCCACTAGGACTTGTTAGCAGACAGTTTACGTGATCATCGTGGAGAAACTTACCCAGTCGAGGTGGGGTAGCCAGTGCCGGCAGGGACGGAAGGCTTGGAGCCAGTGCCGGAGGCGATGGGGTAGGGGGCAGAGCCGGAGGGCTTGCCGCTGGGGTATGGGGCCGGGCCAGAGGGGTAGGCACCGGAAGCGGAGGGCTTGGGGACCGAAGCGGAACCAGTGGGGTAGGGGACTGTGACAGTGATGGTTGTTGAGCT
This sequence comes from Macroventuria anomochaeta, assembly GCF_010093625.1. Classification (NCBI taxonomy): domain Eukaryota; kingdom Fungi; phylum Ascomycota; class Dothideomycetes; order Pleosporales; family Didymellaceae; genus Macroventuria; species Macroventuria anomochaeta. The sequence goes on from NW_022985375.1 coordinate 38,774, forward strand.
GATGCACGAGGCAGTCGACGAGGGCTTGGAAGGCTTACCAGAGGACGCAGGGTACTCGGGGGCCTTGGAAGAGGCGACTGGGTACTCGGGAGCCTTGGAAGAAGCAACTGGGTACTCGGAAGCCTTGGAAGAAGCAACTGGGTACTCGGGAGCCTTGGAAGAAGCAACTGGGTACTCAGAGGCCTTGGAAGAGGCGACCGGGTACTCAGGGGCCTTGGAGGAGACAGAGACGACCGGGTACGCAGGAGCGGAGGAGCTCACTGGGTAAGCAGGGTACTCCTCAGACGCGGCGGGAGTGCTGACCGGGTAGGCGGGGTACTCGGCAGCGGGAGTGGAAGAGGGAGCAGGAGTGTACTCAGGGTAGGCGGCAGCAGAGCTCTCCTGAGCACCGTATCCGTACTGGGGGACGGCGGCAGCGGTAGCGGCGAGCGCGAAAGCAGCAATGGTGTAACGCATTTTGGCTGTTTAGGGTATAGAACTTGGGAAAGTTGAGGTGGTTGAGGGTGGTTGGCGGTTGGGTATTATTAATGATAGTATTAGTTGGTAAGTGAATGGACGACCGAAGTCAAGTTGGACTTGAAGCTGAAGATTGGCTGTGAAGTGGAGAAAAAAGACACTGCGAGCATGCTGAGGTTTATGTATGCTGGGAGATTACGAGCGTGGTAGCGCGGGCCGGCCAGTGAAAGGGGCGCCAGCGCTGGCAGCAGGGGTAGTGTCCGTCTAGGCGCTGCGAGTGGCCAGACGGGTGTTAGGGCTAATGCAGGAACCAAGCGATCCTGCCGACCGCTGGGCCATTCAGAGGCCGTGCGTGCCTGATGCTAAGCTCGGATCGGAAGGTTGATTGTGAATGGGCTGCTTTGGTTTCTCGTGTTGCAGAAATGAATGGCCGTCCGAGGTGCGGCGCTGCATGCTGAGTCGAGGCTCTGTGGTGATGGACATGGGCGCATCAGCTGCGAGTAAGCACGGCGGGTATTGCTTGATTTGCGTATCGCGGGCGCCAGCAAAAGGAGGAACTTGTCGTACAGCAAGGCTGGGCGGTAGAGCCAGCTGGGGCGCATTTGCTCGCATTGCCCGAAACGGACCAGAGCGGAATGTGTGCTCAGGGGCCGCCTTATCTTGCTGGCCCGTTGAACCGCAGGGCCTCCACGGACAGAACAAGACATGGGGGCTCTCTGAAGATCTTTCACCTGATAGAGCAGAACAGAGGGTCTCTGCGTGTGTCGGTGTCGCAGAATCTGCGGGCTGATCAGCACTCATTGCCCGTTTCGAAACTTTTCAGCCGCACTCGAGGGAATGAAACATACCACCACAACAACATCATTGCTTGTTGTCCTCGGTCGCACGCGCGATCAACGTCACTACTATCGCGTGCTGAATTGTCGATTGCTTGTGCGCAAAAGTGCTAAATTGATTATGCTAGGCGCTCTGGCCCCCGGCTCGATAAACATGAGAGAGTTAGTGCTGCGGTGAATTGTGGAGATGAAGCATGGACAGATCTATCTTCGGCAAGCGTTGTCATGTGATTCCGTTAGTGCTTTCTTGTTCTCCACGCCCATCGGTCGACCTTCATTTCGGCATCAGCCTTTCGCTGTCCTTGCCTGAGTTTGGTCCCACACAATTTACTGTTACAATGCCGTCATCGGGTTTTTTACTCCTCTCATCGCGGACCCCCATTCGTGTTTCAGCTGTTGTGGATGACCCATACAGCGTGGCAACGGCCATGCACGCTCCAGGTGGACAACACACGCTGACCGCCTCGCATCTTTAGGGGGTGCAATTTGCACGTGCCGAAATCCTGCATTCATCCGGGCGTCACCGCGGAACGCAATGCAATGTCAATACTGTCCATAACTCTCCTCCAATCGTACCAGATGCCGCCCGCGTCGATCTGTGTTGCACCTTGCCAACGGTTCACGGAATTAGGCTGAGAATAGAACGCCTTAAAAGCTTGGTGCAGAAGCGAAATGGGATTGCCCAAAGCATTGATATTGGTATCCACTCGTCGCGCGACAACGACTCATCACGGTGGTGTCCGCCTCGATTTCCAATTAACCACGAGTCGAGACCAATACAGGAGGGACAACAAACAGTGATAGTCACTTCCATCCCACCTTGGTCTTGCTTGCTGCCCTTCTCTTGTTGTCTCACTCGCACTGTATCTTTCCAAGTCCTGTCTCTCGTCTTTTCGTCTGTCTTACGGTGGCCATAACCAAGCCCGACATTCTGTTCCTCTACATTGCCCTGCGCCTGGCTCCAGATGCCCCTCATGGATCGCTTTCTGTATACATGACCTACCGAGGATAACATCGATATCGTTCGAACAGCTGCTTAGGACTCCCTTGCCGCGAAGTGGTGTCCCAACTTCACTTGCGTTCCACTACTTCTCTTCAGTCTTCTCGCATTTCTACAACGCTGTCCTTTGCGTCTGAACACCTGCATTCGATGTCACTTTTTCAGGGGCCTGGCCTGCGAATACCTTCGGATACTCCACGCTCGAACTGTACTATGGACATCTTCCACTTCCACTTCCACTTCCTGGGATCCTCCTGTTCGGCTCTGTACCATGACTTACACATAGCATCGCCGCATACCACATGAGCCAATGTTCGCTTTGCCACTTACCTCGCTGTGCTCATATGACACTTCATCACTATTTCCGGATCCTCCGACCACTTACTTTTCCAATAAATCATGTCAATCCAGATGATAACGTTCTCCCCTCCGAATCCTTCTCGGCAACTTCCCATAGCACAATCCCTACCCTTCTCATGCGATGAGCAGCCCGACTATTCACACCGAACGCAGATCCCTCCTGGTGTCCTTTATCAATACCAACCCACTCCAAGCACACCGGCGCACCACCCATACCCATAACATACAAAGCTCGCCACCACCTGCTTCTCGCTCGCAGCACATCAGTATAAACGTTCCCAACCTGCAAGTGACAGACAAAGATCATCCTACAGCGCCCGGCCGGTACGAATATCTGTGGACGCTCCATCCTCGAATCGCTCAAGGGCCCTTTTCCTCACACACTTCCCGGACTGTCAAATTCTTGAGACCTGGTCGCTCAACCCCTCGGACTGCTCACACAGTAGCTCACTACCGCATCAACCCATACGTCCTTGGTCCTTGTTCAGTCGACCCTGTCCCTCTTTGCATTGGTGATCTACATGCAAATAACGCATTGGTCGTGAGTTTGACAAAGCTCATTCCATTTCATAATCACTCGTAGCCTAGTCTCAACAGCCCGACCACAGACGACCTTTCCACCGTTTCGTAATTCCGTACCGACGCGAAGCATACTAATGCGCCACAACCACCCTACGATACGCAACGACCGCTCAGTATCTCATGTGCTCCCGCTCGACACTCCATCGACCGGACAGCGCACGGAATGTCAACATAGCGAACTCCAGATCACAGACCCACTGCGCCAGCCAGCACTCCGCCCGAATAAGCACTTTCTATCATAGCATTCACGACCACTTTCCGATACGCCTTACAAACCCTACACATCCGTCAGCACATCTCACATTACCATGGCCGCGCCTTAAACCCAAGTTTTCCAGGCCCGGCCGCCATGCTTCGCACGACACAGCCCACTCGCTGAAGACTGGCACATGCCCACTTTCTAATATCGATGATGCGTCTTTGCGATTCAGGCCACAAAACCTGCTCGTGTGGTTCATGCGTGTTCCGAATTATGACCTATACTGGATAGCACTAGAATGCGCGGTCTAGTGATGCAAAGGATTTCGACACTTTCTGAGGTGGCTAACGGGTGAAGGAGTATGTAGTAGGGCGTAATCATAGAGCTCGAGTTCAGCAGGGCGGTTGGGATTTGGGTCGTCGGTGAGATGAGATGGTATTGCGACAGATAGAGACGAGGTATTGGATATGTCTGGGAGTGCGTGGAGTAGGAAGAGTAGCTAGAACGAGTGTCTACATGAGGATGGTATTCGGAACTCAACAGATACTTTGATTGCGTTTCTTGAAGGGGATCTGTGGGGTGCAAGTTGGTGTTAAGGCGAGCGGGGTTCCATCTTTTCGATAACGAAGCAAGGCCGCGTGTAAATTCATAGCAGCGCAACAGCGTTGTGGACAATCCACGGAATCGAGAGAGGGAGTGTCGACCATCCAAGAGCCGTTTGCAAGCTTCCGCAATATCTTAGAGTCTGAGTTCCGGATTTTGTGCGTACACTTCTTCAGCACCACGCTGTGAGAACCTCACATCACACCAATGCGAATCTCTCACGCCATGTCATTTTCATGGTATTGTTCGTCTATGCATTTTGTTCTAGATGGCCGATAGGTTATGCGACTCGAGTCCTAGTCTCTTCTTCATGACAGTGCTTCATTCTGGACACAGTGCGTCTACAAAAACACCTCGAGGTTGAACTCGACCGTGCTGACGGGGTACGGCAGCTCGAACTTGTGCAGCACGCTGGGATGCAAGATACCGAAGACGCCGATGGTGTGGTTCTTGCCGGCGAGGTTGATCTTGACAGATGCCGCGTGGCCGGGGAGGAAGGTCTTGTCTGTTAGGTGTCAGCAATGCTTCTTCATCAAAGACAATCGCAAGTTCAGGATCCTCGCAGGCTCGGGACACGCAAGGCTTACCCTCAACTTCTTCAATCCAGTACCCCTCTAGCGCAGCATTCTTCAGCCCGTCTTCCCTTGTCATGAACTTCGATCGCAGCATAAGCATCAAGCGATCCAGAAGACCGTGTACTTGCTCGAATCCAGAAGTCTTGCCCATGATAGCCGCAGCAAAATGTCTTTCATTCCTGCTCTTGCGCTCCTTACTCTCATCCTTGAACCCGACGTCGCTGACCTCGAAGATCTTCATCGGCACGGAGTGGTGCTTATTCGAGTTGATCGTCTTCAACAGACCGGGCAGGAGTGATGTGCGAACGAGCTGGTACTCCGCGGTCTTGGGGTTTGCGAGCTTGATGGCTGTCTTGCCGTCGTCGACGCGGTTGAGCCACTCGAAGTTCTCCTCGTGCGAGCACAGAATGAGCGGCATGACTTCTGTCCAGCCGGCGGATGCGGATTCGAGGCGTACGATGTCGGCGAGTTTATTGATGGGGAGCGGGGCGGATACGGCGGCAGTTTTGTTCGGGTAGACGCGAGGGAGCTTGTTGAAGCCGTAGGCAATGGAGTAGTCTTCCATGATGTCGGCTTGGTGGAGAATGTCAGCTCTTGTGATGGGCACGGAGACGTCGAGGATGTTCTTGTCCGTTTTCGAGGGGGATACATCGTGGCCCATCTTGGCGAGGAGTTTCGAGATCTCTTCTGGGGAGAGGTCGAGACCTGTAACATTGTTGAGGTAGTCGACTTCGGCCTTCCATTTGCGCGGTGAGAGGTCGGGCGATTCTCTTGATTCGTTGTTGTGGGGAGAGATGATCTTGATCGCCTCTATTGACTCGGCGTATCCTGCGAACATGGCAATGAGCATGTGGTTCACGATCTCGACCTTTGTCTTGTCGGTTGCTGTAATCTCGATGAAGACGTTCTTCGTATCGAGTGTGATCTTGCTGTGGTCGCCGTTAATGATGGGCGGCAGCGACATGACGGTTCGGTTCGCGTCGTAGATAACAGGGTAGAGAGGCGAGTCCCTGATGATGTGCAGGTAGCGACCGAGGTGCTTGTCTTTCTGCAAGGACGTCAGCTACACACCCCTCCTCCATATCTTCCATGGAACCCACCTCGTAGAACTCCATAAGCTGCTTGCCGTTCATCTTCTTCGTTTGGTTGAGCGGAATGAATTCAATCTCCTCCGGCTTGAGAGCCTCGTATGTGAAGGGACCCTTGACCGCTGCCATTCATTAGTCATGTCGCAATGACCATAGTATAACTATGTCTTGTGCCACCCACTATCGAGATCGTGTGTTCCAATGGAGACCAATGTACGCTGGCGAGCCAGGTTCTGGTGCAGCTTGTCCTGCAGCGCAATGAAAGAGTCGTATCGTGCTTGTGTGAACTTGATGCCTCGCAGAATGACGCCAGAGCAGAGTTCGCGAACTTGAGCGGTCTGTCTTGGTCAGAAAATTGCTGCCCCTTCTGGGCTAGACGCAACCTACCTCTGGCTTGATATGCAGTTCCTGTAGCTGTCCATCCTTGGGCGGCGTGACTTGCCACTTGGGCAGCTTCTCCTTCTCCAGGAAGACCTTAAGGTTCAGGGCAATGCCCTCGAAGCAGAGCATGTCATAGCGATTCGCCGGAATCTCAATCTTCAGCTGCGGTGGTTGCGCTTGGTCTTCCGGCTTGGTGCTCTGACTTGTGTCCTCGTCCAATTCGATGCCAAATTCGAAACATAGCTCATCGAACTCTTCGGTAGTGTAGTCGCGACCAAGCTCTTTGAAGAGCGCCGCCTTGTCGACCGCGATGGTAGGCATTTTGAGATATTGTAGGCTTCAAATGTCGTTTCGTGGAAAGATGGTGGGGTAGTTGGCGGGGCTGTCGCGTGCGACGAGCGCGTCGTGGTGTATTACCGGCTACGAACTTGGAGCGGGATGTAGTCCAGAATCTGAAGAAGCTCCTGTGCGTCGTCAATGTGTTCGTTGACAACTGTTGTGGCGTCAAAGCTGCCAAGTAATTATTTCGATGACTCCAAGCTCGAACTTCGAAGTTGTTCCCATAGCGGGCTGCACGTCGCGGGGCTCGAGCTTCAGTCTAGTCCGAAATCGGCTGGCTGCTCATCCCACTTCACATGCAAGACAGCACTTGCAGATGGTCAGGTAAGGCTGAATAGAGGCTGAGGTGATGATCATATTGTTTCATATTGTGTGGTGGTATCCAGGGTCAAGTGGCTGTAAGCCACAATGAATGTGTAGCTCCAACGCCATCAATGCCGGTTGTCCTCCGCTCCGTGCTGCTCTGCGCAACCTGACCGTCAAGTTGCAATACATCGTTGTCCAGATCGTCGTGAGCTCATGCCGCAGTTTCATGCATTTCGATGAGGATAGATGCCAATTTTCCGCTCCAATGCGTACCACGGCAACCATGACCTCGCCAGCCCTTGGCCTATGTCCAGCACATGACCTAAGCATATATCCAAAAAGAAAAGAATATAGTTTTGTTGAAGGGTGGCGGCTGAGATCTTAGTCCTTCCAGTCCCATACCTGCTTCAGGAAGTGGGCCATGTTGACCTTCTTGGACTTCATCTCGACCATCCAAGGGTGCTCGAGCATGCGCCAAGGTGTGGCTCTACGCGGGCATTCCTTCTCGAGGCTATCCAAGGTCAGCGAGTTATCTTAGCTGGAAGACAGGTATACTTACCAGCATTCAATGAAGTACTTGAAGTTCTCCGACCACTTGATGCCAGCTTCTGGCTCATCCTTCAGCGTGGGGATGGGTTGTCGAACGATGTAGGTCAGAAGATCGATCAGACCTGCGCGGGGATTCATCTCTGTGCCGTCTGCGGGGAACGGGAAGCGATGCTGTGCGACTTCGAGAAGCGTCACACCTAAGCTCCACACGTCGCTTGTGATGGTGTAGCTCTGTCCAGTGATTCGTTCGGGCGCCATGTAGTACGATGTGCCAATGAAAGTATTGGCGTCCCCTTTTGTCCCGAACTCACCGGACACACCGAAATCGCACAGCTTGACCTGCCCGTTTCTGCAGAGCAGGATGTTGCTTGGCTTGATATCTCGATGAATAATGCGGTGAGAGTGTAGGTAAGTCAGGCCGTTCAAGACACCTTCTGCGACCTTTCCGAGGACCTTCTCGCCGGTACGACCACCCAGCTTTTTGACCTCACGGTATACTGCATCTAGAGATCCACCTTCGCAGAACTCCATGGCGATGCTGATGGTGCCAGAGCTATCGTCCACGAAGGCGCCCCAGTACCGACAGATGTGGTCACTGGCGCAATTCTTGTTGAACGACAGCTCTCGTACAATCTGCTTCTTGACGTCTGGGTCGGGATTTGTGGTGATAATCTAGTAAAGATAGTTAGCAAACGCATCGTGAGCGAGACAGCGTACTTGCCTTCAGGGCAAAGACAGTCTTTCCGCCCTTGAGCTTGCATCTGGTTACAGCGCCACCAGCACCCTCTCCAAGGCTGCCAAGCTCTTCGATCAGGCCTTTGTTGCTGGCTGCCCTCCAACCCATGTCGTCGAGGTCCTCAACATCCAAGGGGCGACCCTTTTCCAGCGACAAAGACTCGAGGTCTGGCATTGGTTGGCTGCTTGCTCCCCTCTGCATAGCGGACCCTCCCTCACTGCCGCCCTGTGATATCGCTGAAATGGGATCTGTGGCCTGACCGGGTTCTAGCGAGGTTGACGAGAATCCTGAGCCATTCTGATATGACGATGCAGACCCGTTCGCCTGCATCTCGCCAAAGCTACCAGATCTTGAGTTTGCGCTTGCATCGCTCGAGTTTGCAGAAAGTCCTGTCGAAATTTGTAGTGGAGGCAGTCCTTGTGGAGTCCGACTTGAACCCATGGGCGTTGCGAGCTGTAACCGTGGGCGACCGCCTTCTTGAGGGGTGGTATTCGAGCCCATGGGCGTTGCGAGTTGTAGGCGGGGGGGCATTGGACGACCCATACTGGGCTGCCCATCGCTTGTGCCATTCACGACGGGTCGAGCGTTCGGTGATGCGGGAATCGAGAGGCCGAGGGCGGGTTTGCGAGGTCCACGGCCACCGGGGACAGGCGCTCGAAGAAGGGGTACGGGTGACGCCATGTTGGGCTGGGGACTCGAAGTCCCGTTCGCAGAGAAGCCGGGCAGCATCTATAGTTGTCTGTCCACGAGAGCACTCTTGCGATTACAGGCACGACTTCCAACACTCTCGTTGCAGCAGGTGCTACTACAGAGGGCGTGCCTGCCGTGCGAGGGGCACAGCGGACGGCGAGTCAGCCAGGTATGCTAGGACCCCGAAGTCGTCCCAGATTCCTCAAGAACGAGGAGAGTCTGAGGAGGGTTGAGGGTTGCACGGGGGGTAGTGTGGGTTCCAGCAGAGCGGTTCGCCGCCGTCAGCCGAGGAATGCTGACCGACTCTTGCAAGGCGAAGAAGGGAAAGGTCTTAGGTGGGAGGAAGAGCTGTGGTGGAGAGTGGCTTGGAGGACTGGGCAGCGAGTGACGTTGGCGGGCCACGAGTCGTAGGCAGGTGCGGCTCGTAGGCGGCAGGCGCAACTCGGGGCGGGTAAGGCTGCGAGATGTTGGTGTAGCTGGCAGGCCTGGCTGACCAGGAAAATGCAAAGGGCGCTGCTATCCGCAGTCAAAAGCGTGGCTCGCGGGCTGTGTCAGAATGCTGGACCGTCTGAGGGGCTCACAGCAGCTGTGGAGAGGTGAGCCGGCCGGCGCGTGCTGAACGAGGCTTGCCGAGAAGGGCAAAAGGCACTCGAGCAAACAGTGGTACCAGGGCCCTGTGACAGCGACTACAGATGCTCGCGTGAGCTAACGATTGACAGGCAGGCACGAGAAAGGCAGTCAAAAGACAGCTGATAGCGAGCGTGGGGAGTAGGGACGAGGGCAGCAGGAGTGTGAACAGCTGCAGGAAAGCATGCGGCGTTGTCAAGCCCCACCAAGACGTCCAGCACGGGAAGACGCTCGTTGACTAACTTCTCTACAAGCGCTGAGATTGCCCGCCTGTGAGACGACTGGCTGAGAACCTTGTTTCAACACTTATTTGCAACGTACGCATTTCTCATTCGAGGGCCCAACGTGACGTGCTGGCTTGTCCTTGCCCACACGATGCGACTGCGCTCGGTCGCCGTATCTAGAGTCAGCCGCCGACGGCATCTTCTGACGTCGCTCAGCACTTGAGTCCATCGCCAGCACTTGAGTCCATCGCCAGCACTTGAATCCATCGCCGGCACAACAAGCCGTGGGAATCCTTCTGATGATCAAGAATCCCTAACGTGCCGAATCGATCTCAAGGTCGTCAGCTTCGTCCTCGGTCCCGCGATTTAGCGTGTGCGTTGTGTGATACACTCTAAGACCCTGACCTGTACACGCGCATCCAACCTTGAAGCTGTCTGAAAGCGTACATGCCTTGCAGCAGGCTTTCACGATGGCTGACGTTGGACACCCCCCTAGCAACTCTGCGGTCATCGCTGCGCTCATTGTCCGGGCTTCATTCGATGCTCCAAGTCCTCAGCCCCCTCCGTGATGCCAAAAGAAGCTCTCTGCAAGTTGACCCTGCATTCAGATCCAGGCATGCGCTCTCAGTTGAGCACTTGGCATGCATGCCGCACCCCATCTTTCCTTATCTTGGCGATCGTCTCCTCCTGTCTCATGAAGCGCTGACGCTCCACCGCGGATGGCTTCCCGTTCACGCCCGTCTGCGGCTGCCCCCACTACGACACAAGCGCCCGCTGGCCGCAACAGCAAATTGCGACCTCATGGTTCACTGCAAGAATCTAAACCCGGGAGGTGATCGGAGCCTCAACGCGATTGAAGGGTAAGAATTCAGCCAGGCAAACGTAGTGCAGTACCACATTTCTGAGGGAACCCTGTTCTCAACGTCACATCACCTACCAATAAGGCTGGAGGAAGTCAGCACCTCGGAACGCGGGTCAGTCTCTGGAATATCGTAGAATGCAATCTCTGTAAATTCAGAAGAGGTCAACCAGGGTTTTGAAGACTGCAGTTGTAGTATTTTCACATGGACAGAACTTTACACTGTCCTCGGCGACGCGCTTCTCGACGCGAAAACGGTGGTTATTGAGTGCAGCGAGCCGAAGCGCCTTGCTAGGCTATTCATGTTGCCGGAGGCGGATTTGGAGATATACTCGTTTATCTAGACTCCCAAGGAGCTTCGTACTCCACTTTTCAGTGAGCCCCGTCCTTCCTCAAGCGACACATGTGTCTCATGGCATGCAGACAGAGCTCTACTGTCTGTGCAGGATATTCCATAGCGGTTCTCAAAGGGCTGGCTGAGCCTAGCTCTGAAGAATTGGACGCTATCCTCAGCACCTGCGCTGATCCGGCATACAGAAGACATGGTCATGTTGAGTCTGAGATTCAGTCACAACCGGACTGTCAGGAATTGGTCGTTCATAAGCACCTGCTTACAAAGACTGTACACGATCAACGACGACATCGGCCTACATGCGCGAAAGTTAGAATCGCCAGAAGATTTGGAGTCGTAGCTGGAGATGGCCCCAGATGTCGTACGGTTCTTACTAGAGATGGGAGCAACCCCCAACTCGGTACTTTTTGGAAAGTCTCTGTTAGGGGGCTTATGGAGTCCACTCTGTTCAAGGAATGCATCTCAGCTTCTGTCACGGTTAGGGTGTTCCTGCCTGCCGTACCTCACCTGCCATGAGGGTGACTGCCCCGTCACACTAGCGTTGTTTACAGCTACTCACCTATACATACTGTTCGTAGCTTCACCCAATACAACCTCAGTTCAATCCTTCAATTCTTCCCACATGCGTACTGTCCACGCTCCCCGACAGCTTCTCATGGCCACAGTGTCAGTAAGCAGATGATCAGTGCTCTGGTCGAATCAGGTGCGGACGAACTATATCGCGATAGCTTTGGGTATGCTGCTGCTTATCGAGCTTGGGGATACGATCACTGGGATGTGTGGCGTGAGGCACTCCAGGAAAATGGCAAATGCGTCGGCGAGGTTGACCAGTCCAAGCCGCACGGATGGACGCGAAGTGACAATGAGCCTGCCAGGGAAGCGACCAGTTCTGACGCTGGCAAAGTCTCAGCTGAGTATATGTCGGAAGTCGAAGTCAGTGGTGCAACCGTCACCGAGGACGGAAATTGCGTTGCATCCGAAAGTGGTGCAAACCATGAAAGGCGCCTGGAGAGCGACACTGATGGGGAAGAGTAATGACACGAACACACCTGTTAGATAATGACCATATCGGGAAAGTTGGTCAACTTGCCGATGCATATGAAGGCCTCTCCATATAGACTCGGATGTGGTATACTTGAATTCTATGTCTACCGCGAACGCTGGATTCACTTTCCACCTATGAAAGTGGTTCATCGGACAGGTGCTTGCAATAGACCGTGTTATGCCTGGCTAAATTGGTGAGCTCTGGATCTGAACGCTCGGTAAAGATAAGACGGGATGAGAGCGAGGAAAGCACAAAAAGGAAAGAAGTGTCAATAAAGAAATCAAGACACTGGCGCAGTCCCACTCCTCGCCAACCCGCTCTTCCCCGAACTCCCACTCGCCCTACTACTCGCTCTCGTCCTCCCTCCCTCGCTCCTCACTGCAGCCAAAATATCCCTTCCAACATCTGACTTGCCCAGTTTGGCCACCAGTGCCGTGTTCTCCCTCTGCAACTCAGCAACCTGCTCCTTAAGCAGCCTATTTTCCTCTTCTGTGAGCTCCTTCTCCCTCTTATACTCGTCTCTTTCTCTCTGCGCAGTTGTGAGCTTGCTCTTATCGGCCTCCTTCTGCTGACGCGCAAGGAGTTTCCGAGTCTCCTTCTCGCGACGCTCTTCTAGCTTCCTTATTTCTTTCGCGTATTTTTCTTCCTGTTTCTTCTTCTCTTTTGCGTGTCTCTCGGCGGCTTTCTCGACCTCCTTCTGGCTCTTTTGCGACTCGTTTGCAACGGTTGCGTTGCGCTTTTCGCGGTCTGCATCGAGTCTCTCGCGTAATTGGAACTTTTTAGCTTCGATTTTATTCAATTCGCGTGCGTGGTGGCTGTCGTCGTCGACAGGGACAGATACCTCGGATGCTGTTGAGGGTGTGGGTATTGAGTTGTCGACGGGCAGACCTTGGGGCGCGGAGGTGAATTGCTCGGCTGAGGCGAAGGAGTCGACTGACGAGGCGGTGGAGGATGAACTACTGGAGCTAGTGCGCTGGAGTTGCGGCATAGGGTTTACAGCGTCTGCAACGTATGCACCGAGGCTACCGACTGCGTCCTTTAGTTGGTCCAGGTAGCCTTCTTGTGCAGGGTCTGCCTTCTCGACCGCTCGTTGTGAAGCCCTTCGGCGCATCGATGAGGGTATGTCCGCTATACTGGTCCCGACCCCTGCACCTATGCCGTTCGAGTTCTCCATCGAATACCGCGGTTGTGCATCGTGAGTCTGCTGCGGAGTATCGTTCGTAGCGTCTTGACCAACCTTCAGTGCCTCGTCTGACTCAACATCATCCCTCGCGCATGCCCAATCCAAGAACTTGACTGCGTCATTTACGATGCTGCCCGGTACATTCCTCTCTACCATGAAGCGCGGTATGCCGCCTCCAGGATCACTGCGCGTGACCATTATCCATTCCACTGGATTGGTCTCAGCGTCCCCGTTGCCCTTCAGCGGTATCTCCCGGATCATCTCGATGGACTCGTAGAAGCCGCGGACCATGCCATCGCGAGGCGGTGCCTCAGGATGTGATACAGGTATCGAGACGACCATCCAGTGTCGTGGTGTTGTCGATTCAATCTTGGAGGCTCCACTGAGGGCGCTTTCGGAGGTGATGAGCAGTGTGATGAACTCTCGTGGTGAAGTTGGACCGGGGAATTGCGCGGATAGCTGGTAGACTGCTCGTTGTCAGTACTGATCCTCATGTCCTCAATGTAGCATGCTTCTTACCTTGCAGATTGCCAATGCCGTCCACGGTCATATCTTCCAATCTCCGATCTCCACCAATGCCTCTGATGTTGCCCTCTCCAGGCCCGCCTTGCACCTCTAAGCTCTCAGGGAATTCCCTCTGCATCATGCGCTTCCACTTGGAGAACCCAAGGCCCTCATGCACACTCGACCGCGCAAACCACGCGCCATGTCTGTCGTGCCCTGCCATTTTGTACACGCTCATGCCCATCGCTGCCTCCTTGGCTGCCAGCTTCACCGGCTTCCCCCATGACTTCTGCAGCGTTTCATGGTCCTTCGCTGGCGGTGGCCGCCGGACTTCTGACTTCGTGAGATCTGCGGCATTCGTTGCGGGTTGTGAGGAGGTGCGCGTGCGCTGTGCCGACTCGTAGGCTGTGCCATTCGGTGGTGGAGGAACCGAGTTCGCGATGAGTTCAGCGTTGGAGAGAATCTTGGGCAGGAAGCTCTTCAGGTTGTCGGTTGGCACGTCGCTAAACTCCTTGGGCCTGAGGCACTCTAGCGCCTTGTGCAGCTCGGCCATGCTGAGGATCTTGGGATATACACTTTTGGTAGATTTGATGGGATTTTGAAAGGTATACAATCTCAGACTATGACGACAGTGTGTTTAGGCGCGCTCGATTGGTTGCTCTCGTTTTCTGATGTATCCGTAGTGGTGAGGCCGATAGTGTTCGGCGAGTGTGGTGACGAGCGATGAAGTCACAATAAACACAGAGAAAAGCAAATGGGTATCGATGTAGATCAACAGAAACAAAGGTGTAAGTACCAAAAAAAGGACTTAGGAAAACAAGGAGAGCTTGTCCTGAGCTACAAGGCCATCATACACACAGGGTTGCGCATGCGCGAATACGTGATCGTTTGAGACGTCATCCCTGCATCGCGGGGTACGCCTTCCTCACAACCATGATCCTGGACCCTGAATGGCCAGAACTCTGGCCGCTACGTCAGGCTAGTGCTCGATTTGGTGTTTGTTGCGAGGCTTGAAGATGGCAAAGTTCAAAAGAGGCATCTTTTGGGGTCTACAGTATCGTGTTTATGTACGACGGGACGACGTCGGGAGAGCAGTCTCGAAACACAGGTGGAGATGGACCTTGCGTTTGGCTTGTGAAAGACAAAGGTCAAGGACTGCGAGCTTTCAAGTGAGTACCAGTTGCATTTGCAAAAATATGCAGCAACGAGGCTCCGGTCAATGAAAACCCATTTCCATAATGTTGTGAGGATAAGTAGAGGCTACAACAATTGCTGTCAGGAAAATCGATACTTACGAGGAACGGACATGATTGCTTCGAGGAGAAAGCAATGTACGATCGAGTATCAATTCAACAACCGCTGGGAGACGCGTCTAGGGCACCCAAATCTAGCCCTCTATGAGAACAGAAATCCTACGCGGAGGAAACACTCTACGGCGCCGCCTCCTTCGCCCCATCAAGACTGCGCAACTGCTCAATCAGCCAATCGCTCATCTGTTGAGACTCTTCAGGCTTCTGGGGGTAGTGATGCCCCATATCCCACCGTCCAACTACACTCTTGCCCTCACCAACTTCGTAGTTGCCTTCTATTAAGCCATCGCCGGCCCACTTCCACTCATCCTGCTCGCCCTGGACGTGCAAGACCGGGGCCCCGATCTTCTCAGTGAGCAGCTTGTTCTTATCCTCTTCGGCTTTCGACGCGAACTCGGGAAGCTTCAACACACTCGGCGGCAGCAGAGGAGGTGGGTAGCTCCCACATACACTCAACGCAAAATGAAAGGATGAGAGCCATTCCTCACCCCTGCTTCCCAACTCGCGCCGAATCTGGCTCCCGCGCAGTAATCCCGCGACGATTTTGGTGCCCTGCGAAAAGCCAATCAATCCAACCACTTTTCCACCGTTCGTGTTGATGCGGTTCACAGTGTCGCGCACCAAGTGCTCGACCTCCTTACTCATCTGGTCAGTCGAAGTGCCGGACTTCATGATTTCGATAGTGACCTTCTCGGACGGGGGAAGCCAGCGCGCGAACGGGCCGCATCCGTCGAAGAAGGGGAGGATGCCCGGGCCGGGGGGGGAGGGGAAGGGCGCTATTAACTTTATCAGCTCCGTAATCAAGAACCGTATGACCTCCTTATCTTGCTATTGATCGAGGGGTATATGTTTTGGTGGTGGCAAAAGGAGGGCTTACCTTCAAGACTCTCAACATTATAATGGTCTTTCAGAATGCGGTTCAGACGCGCGAGTTGTACGGTGTGAATCGTTGCGTTGCTGCCTGAGCCGTGGAAGGCGAGGAGTGTAGGTTTGACGTCTTCTGATCCGGACATATTTGGTGGTGTTGTGCTACGCGTAAAGTAGGTCGAGTTGGATACTTCTACTGCCATGCAGCAGCCTGAAGCGCGAATGATGGGACGGTGAGGTGTGCCAACAAGCGGGGTCTCTTTTCGTCCTTGCTCTTTCTATCCGTCTCCTCGTATTTGTTTGAAGCGTTCGAAACTTTAATCCGGGTGCGTGTGTGTGATGAATGCTCCGGCGTAAATGCTTCAGATCTTGGATGTGCCCCTCCTTCCTGCTCTTTGCGTAAATCGCCGATATTCGGACCTCCTCGTCTTTGGGTCTTATTTGATCAATGTGTTTGAGGACTCAACGATCACTGAATCTCACTGCGACACTATACCACTGTAAGATGTGTAGGTTGTGGAACGTGATAGTTATCAGATTGAGCTTCGAGTACTGAGGTGTCGGCCTGACTCGGCGCTAGTCATGCATCACATCATCCATCTAGCACGAGACATCACTATTGGGTTGAGATCATTTTCTAGGGTTCATTCTTTCATCGTGTTATACACAGCAGATCGTGGGAATCGTGTCATGATATGCAAAGTCCAACGGACACCATTGCTACACACAGCCCAGTTTTGACATCAAATCGTACCCTTTTCGCCAACCATTACCACCAAACCGTTGAAGGAAATCGCACGCAAACAAGAGGAAATGTCGTTGATCATGGTCATAGATCGTTCTGATCTTTCCGAAACGCCGACATGCACCGTGATGCGAATGAGGATATGAAAAAGGAAATCGTTTCTTGGGGTGCGTTTCTGGAGTGGAGACGGTTCTGAGAGAACCAGATTATATCCAACAGTCAAGATCAGGCCTAGCAGGATGTGCTTCATGCTGCTTACTTAAGCCTTGTTGCGCTTAGGAGTAGCCAGGAAAGCAAGCCTAGACTTGCTCATGGCACTTCCGGGAGTACGGCGAGGCACTTTGCTTGCGCTCGCAGGAACCTTTGCAGGCGTTGCAGGAGTGGGAGTCGGCTTCATTTTCTTGGCGGAGCGAGGGTTCTCGAGGCGCTCGTCGTTCTCCTTATCTGACGTCTCCTGGAGAGTCTCGAGCTTGCGTTTCGTGCTCTCGATGATGGAAGGAGCATCGCTCTTGCGGACCATACGGATGGTGCCAGTCGTAGTTGGACCTAGGGATCAATGTCAGAAGAAGGTAGACAGCAAGGAATGGAAAGAATTTACCGAAGTTCACAGGCTTACCTGACTCGAAGGAGAAGCTGCGTGGGTGGTTTGCAGATTCTCCACCGAATGTGAGACGACGAGAAGGAGACGCTGTAGGAGATGCGTCGCCTTGAGGGAGCTTTGGGTACTCGACATCAAATTCGAGGCTTGGATGAACGACTGCTCCGGAAGGGACCTCACTGCCAGCTCGGAACTTCATGGGCGAGGGCGACTTGGTCAGGTCGTTGGGAGCTGCCCGAGCCAGCGTACTATTGCTGAAGTTCACGTGCTTCTTGGCGGGCGCGGTAGCTGGGATCGCGGGAAGAGCCTTGCCCCAAGCCGACTCTGGTGGCGGGGACATGTGCGTGCCTGCAGCAATCTTGGTGGGATCATCGGAAAACTTGCGGCTGGGGGTGCGGAGGATGGAGCGGACTTGTTGCAGGTTCCGCTTCGCCTGCTGCATGCTCTCTCGCGCGCCGTCGCGCAGAGAACGGCTGATGTGGGTTGGAGAGAACAGGTTCCTCGCAGAAGGAGATTGTGGGATCATGGAGGTGGACTTTGTAGCCTTGACGGTCTGTGACTGTGCACGGGCGATCGAAGACTTGGTGGGTGTCATGAGCCTGGCCGCAAGGCGGGGAAGTGCGGTCTGTGATGTGATCTTGCGTGGTGGAACAGGAAGCTTAGATGAAGATGCTTCGATGTTACTGTCCCGAGACGCTGGTCGTGTGGTAGCTGCATCGTCCACCTCGGTACGCTTGACACGCTTTGGCGCTGGATCGTTCGAGCCCTCCTGAGCAGCAACCAGACGGACGGTGGACTGTGAACGTGGCAAGCTGGAGCCAATGAGGTCGGCCTTGGACTGAGTGCGCTTTAGTGGTGTTGGCGGAACCTTGCTGGACGACTCCGCTGCGTTTGTCTTAGGCTGAGGGCGCTGCACCGCGGGCCCTTTAGTGCTAGGTTCTGCGAGGTCCATCTTCGACTGTGTACGCTTCAGCGTGGCAGCAGGCTTTGTGCTTGACTCTGCCAGATCCATCTTTGACTGTGTGCGCTTGAGCTTGTTAGTCTCCGGCCTGGGCAGGTCAGGCTTCGAGGGCGACTTCTTGAGGCGCCAAGCTGAAGGGTGATTGGCAACTGAGTCCATCTTCTTGAACTGGGCCATGTGGATGTCACTGAACCGCGCCATCTTGCCCTTGGGCTCTGCCTTCGGCCGGGCTGGTGTAACGTCTGCCTTAGAGGTGAACTCATTGGCATCGAAGATTGCACGACCTGGAGTCGCACCGATAGTAGGCTCCTTCAGAATGTTGCGTGTAGTCGGGCTGAGGTCGCCGCGCTTGGACGTCTCGGTCGTCTCGGTGGCCTTGGAGAAGGGTGACTTGAATTGGAAGCGGAAGCTGCTTGGCGATGAGCCCAATGCTCCCGCATTGCTTGTGGATGCCGGCGCAGGAGTTTTGGAGGGGGTGCCTGGACCATGACCAGCTGCCTTGGGTGGTGCAGTATGAGCTCCGAGCGATTGGAAACCGAGCCAGCGGGCTTCGTCGAGAGGCTTCGCTGTACTCGCGTGATGCAGCGCGGGGTGCATTTCAACACCAGCCGGCTTGATGGGGGTCCGGTTTGTGGGCGTGCGCACTGAGGAGGCTGCGGCCAGTAGCTTCGAGGATGTACTCTTGCTCAAAGGCGTCTGCGCTCCAGCGGTCTTCGCTGCGGGCAGCTTCGATGTAGACTTGGGCGCGTCTGCAGCGGGCTTCTGCGGGGTCCTCACAGCAGGCTCTGGAAGCTCACGCACTGAAGGAAGCTCAAGAAGCTGCAACTGCTCTTGCTCAGATTGAGCGGTCTCCCAGCTGTCATTTGATCCGGCCCGTACAGTCCTATCAGGTGTAGGCGCAGGCTGTATTCGAGGTCAGCAGATGTTTGTTTACATGAGATGAGAGCGACAAACGCGTGTACATACCTTCTGAAGCCTCGCTGATCGGCGCGCCATGGTGAACAGTAGTAACTGCAAGATACGAGTCGTGCCAGTGTAGAACTACGGCGGATTTAGGTAGTCCTGTGTGGGTCAAGGAAGGTTATATGGCGAGGACGCAAGGCGGCTAGCCGATGTAAACAGTCCGTGCACGACTGGGGCTGCACTACGCAAAACGGTGCGTCATTGGATGGGTCTCTGCAAAGTGTTGCGTGAGGCCGCTGACGGGCATCAACGGTTTCGCAGATGTTGTGATTGTAAACACAGCAGTCAAGCAGCTGTCATGTGTCGAGCTGCTCCCGCTGCTTCTCGACGTAATCTCGCAGCTGATGCCGCCTGTCGTGCGAAGCCGAATGCTCGCCAGAGAAGGCAGAGATATGAGCGCACCTTACGTTCAAGCACATGTATAAATCGTTTTTCTATTACTTCAATAGCCGCGTTACAAACCAGGTGCTCGAACGGTCACGCAGCAGATCTGCGTATGCCCAAATACCTAGCTTCAAACGCGATTGCATGTCCAGGAATGAACATGGGTATCACCTGAATTCTCAACAGTCACCCCGTGAACTCTCACATACAGCCCCTCTCACCATCCTCTCCCACCCTTCTGCGTCCCAAACACCGCCTTCCCAGGACTCTGTAACCCATCCGCGGCCTCCTCTGCATTCCTCCCTATCTCCTCCCTCCTCCTCTGCTCATCCTCCTTCTCCTTCCTCCACATCTCCTCACTCTTCCACACCATATTCCCTGCGCCGCCCCTCCCCTGTCTCGCAACCGGTAACTCCTGTCCCTCCGGCGTCCACGGCTTGCTCACGTTCGGAGTGGCGTTTGTAGGGGGTGCGGTTGACTCGCCGGGTGTTTGTTGCGAGAATGTGCCTTCCTCTTGGAGCGTCTTGGGCTGGAACCAGTTTCCTGCGCCGCCGCGGCCCATGTGTGCATAGTCTTGCGAGGCGGTGGAGGAGGTCTGGGATGGTGCGGAGGGGGTTGCGGAGGGCGGGTTAGCGGCTTCGATGTCCTGATGGTTGTCAGATACATGTTAGATGCACATGTAATTGAGATCGCGTACCTCTGCGGCTTTCTTGCTCGTTGCGGCCGCCTGCGCAATGTTACCTGCTCCGCCGCGACCGTACATGTTGCGACCGTGCTTTGTAGTCAAGAGTGATATCGCAGCATGGGTGAGCCGAGATCAAACATCAGGAACTGATTTCCGCGAGTGATGTGGTGTTTGAAGTAACTCTCGATGGTTGTGGAAAGCAGGTATAACTGCGGCTCCAGGTGGGGCTTACATCTTTATGGAATGAGCACCCGAGGGATCGGACGTGATAGCAACGTGGGGAAGGCTTGTCTAGACGTTCGGCCCACGGAGTTCGTGTCAAGAATGTGGGGTTTGGAATCATCTAAATTGGTCAAAAGACTTGGCAGAAGATAAGCACCTCCGGTCAAAGAAACGCAGAAGATTACCGAAGACATGCGAAGTAATGTTGAACAATGGGAAATCTTTCAATTCGAGCACTACTATAGCATGTCGAAGATAAACATAAATAATGAACAGGCCGTTCATGGTATATCCCTTGTAGAGACCGTTAAAGACAAGAAGCAACAAATCACACAATGCCAGTGTGACAACGAAACCCTTGCCACCCCGATATGCCAATCAGGTACCTTGTGGTAGTACACCGCAACGCCATTTGAACTCCGACAACACTTGAACCTCCCAATTGGGTTAACTTACTCCCGGCCTTCTTGCACAGCGCGAAGAACAGGGTAAAGGTTGTGCTCATCGTCGTCCTCAATGGTGCGGTGCTCCTCCTTGGCCTCATTCTCCTCCTCGTCGATGTAATCACGAGTGTCAAGACGCTCCTTGAGCCAACCCCTAAGCCTCTCAATCACGCGGATGTTCTCGACCCAACTTTGAGAGTCGTTCGGTGTTTCTGTAGGCGCATCGGACACCACACTGGGTGAGCGAAGAGCAGGGTCAACTCTAGGAGAGTGAATAGCCAGCTGGTTGACATCGTGGTGCAGGTTGTCTTGCTCAGAGTTGCGACGGGACTTTGACGAACCGTCAGAGCCGGTATCCATCTCGTCACCCTCACTTCGGTCAGGAGCAGCCTTCTGGAGCAGGTTACCAGAGAACCTCCGGCGGCCATCAGCATCAAAAGCAGGCGCAAGACCCGACGAAGGAGCCGCAGCGGACATGTCAGACATGGCGCTGACAGATGGGAGAGTGGGGTACATGCTGCCAATTGACGACCTTGAAGTAGGAGAGACACCGCTGGAAGAGTGAGTGGCACCAGGAGAGTGCTGGGAGCTGTAGGACAGGACGCTTGAAGCGGGTGTCAGGGCTGGAGTATCGTTGGGAGCAGCGGTGGCGTGAGAAGACTGGGAGTGACTGCTCGACAGGCCAGGGGGTGAGTGACTTGAGCGGTAACCGGCACCAGTGTGGACGTAGTGAGCTCCGGCCTGCTGAACACCAGCAGCTGCGGCGTGGTTGGGGTTCTCGTAGACAGTGCTCTGGAGCTGCTCCAAAAACTGGTCAATGTTTAAGAGATCGCTCTTGGTCCTCAGGTTAGGCAGAGGGAGCGAGTAGGGGTGGTGCATGGGGGGGTGCGAGGCCTGGGCAACCATGGTGCCACCGTGGCCATACTCAGACATGCCAGGAGACTGGTAACCACCCAGAACGGGGAGCTGGACACCCTGGAGACCCATCAGGCGCTGGCCAACGTCGTAGTAGGTAGAGGGGTCAATGGCACGGCGCTTGGCATCGCCGAAGAATTCGTTCAGAGCATCGTATGCTGCACGCTTACGGATTTCGTAGTCGTTAGTCAGCTGCTGTGTCTGGTTGACAGCATAGTAGACGGGGCCATAGGCGGAGTTCTGGGGTGGGCCTCCGTAGAATCCGGCAGGAGCGCCTCCAGGGTGTTGCTGGCCATAAGCTCCGTTGGGTCCAAGGGCACCATCAGGATACTGGTATCCACTCGCTGTAGCGGCAAGCGCCTGCAAGTCAGCAACGACTATGACACTGGTTAGATACAGAAAGAGAGACATTCGAGATTAGTTTACTTACGTTTACCGCTCTGACCTGGGTAGCCTCCCGCACCGTGAGGGCCGCCACGGTTAGGCTCGGGTGAGCGAAGCAAGACAGAGTCGTCGGCGTGCGTCTTGACGTGCTTCTTCAAATCCTGAGGACGCTTGAAGGCCTTGCCGCAGAAGTCGCACTTGTGCGGCTTCAATGGGACGTGAACACGAATGTGAGACGTGATGTGGTCACGCTTTACAGTCGTAGTACGGCAGTTACCCCACTGGCAGGTCAAGTTCAGGTTGTTGGTGCTCTTGCGACCAACATGGCGCTCGCAAACGTGGTCCTGGTTGATGTTTAGTAAGTGTGTAACGATCGAGTAAAGGCGTGTCTGAACTTACGTAAAGCTGTTCAGCAGAAGGCAGACGCTCGCCGCAAGATTGCCACTGACAGACGAGCTGGTCGCCGCCTGAGTTCACAACAGACGCAGGAGTAGGGGCGTTCTGTTGGGTGGGAGTGCCCAAAGGCTGCTGCTGTGGTGTTGTGGCCGCAGCCGGCACGGGTGCTTGTTGTTCTACACTGCTCATGCTTGGCAGCAGAGATGCTATTTGGCTCTGTAATGAAGACACGATGGTTGATGGCGCGAACGTATCTCGTTCAGCGCAAAAGAAGGAGTGATTTTACAGGAGTGAAACTTGGGGTGGGGAGCGAGTCCTTGGGTTACAGTAATAAGAGGAGGAGAAGGCGCCGAGCTTTGAGCATGAGGACGGGGGCCACGGCAGATTATGAGAAAGAGCGTCCGCAGCGGAATCCAAGAAAATCCTGCGCGGCGCCCAGATAGCGAATCACAGATGCTGCGCCAAGGGCGCTAATTCTTAGCCTACTTGGCTCACCATGCCCTTTGCAGCACTGCGACAGCACTCAATCTGAGTCCGGCCCTTTGGCCGCACCGCCCGCTTCCCGTTGAATGCCTATTCGATGCGTGTGATGCGCACGTTTCCAAGGTTCAGCAGCCGTCTGCGAGTGCCACAAACTTGCAGACAAAGAACTGGTCAGGGCGTGCAGCGATATTGGGATGTTATTTCGAGCGGAATTTCTTGGTCGTTCATCGTCTTGGTCACTCTCTTGGCCGGGCGGAAGTCTTGTCGCCGACACGTTGAGCGTCGCGCCTTCCAAACGACGCAGGCCGTGTCGCAATCAGCGAGGCTGTTCAATCAATTCGAGAACGATCCTCGCCCGTTCCAGAAGAGGGAGGTGGTCGTTTCTTTCAACTGAACACTGACTGCCTTCAGAGTACCCCTTTCTGCCCGGTTGCTTTCTTCTGCCCACCTCGCACTCTCCTCAGTCAAACGCACCGCCAGATGCCGCCAATGACATCCGCTGTTCCTGTTTCGCGTAGCCGACCGAGGAGGCAGTCAGCTATTTTCATGATCAGCTGATGGCTGAACAGGAGCAAGAGAGGCTGCGCAGCCCTGATGACGATAAACGCCTGCAATTCTGCCTCATTCAAATCGACCACCATCATCCACTTCGATTTGGTGGATCCATCAAAGGGAGCATGACGACCCCGAGCACAACTGCCAGCGCCGTGATCCCGCTCGTCTTGGCCACTTTCTCCGCAAAGTGCCAAGTGCCCAGACTCCTGGTTTCTTGTCGTCTCCAGCCAAGACCTGAGCGAATTTTGGTCATCCAGGCTGTGCAAATCCAGGGGAATCCGCATGGCCGGTTTCCATCTTTCCATTCGCTCGCTTTCATGAGTTACGACATGTCAATATATGGGCCAAACCAGCATTTATCTGCTTGCAACCACGAATAATTAACGGACGAAAAGAAATGCGAGCTAACTCTATTCCCAAGGTCTGTCAGGGTGCAGTGCACATTGTCGCATCTCCAGTTTGATATCATGTCAGATGTCACTCTGGTGACGCGACTTCGACTTGGTTTTTTCCCTGCTATATTGAACTTCGACGGGTCGTTCATCCTTACTGGGCAGATCGCTCACTACTCAAACAGCCGCTGAATAAAATATCGCCTACTGCAGGGCAAGTTCCAATAGCGACACCACTATCGTGTAACCGTATTATGTACGCCACACCACTCTGCACGTGGCGCATGTGCGGCTAACACCACACTTCTCCTTCTCGTGCTGCTTTGGCATCTCAGGGCACCACTCACACGAGCTGGAGGAGATAGTGGGGAGCAGTATGAAGTCATACCTTGGCACGTCCGAACTTCGAACATTGGACTCCGTCAAGCGCCCCTGGAACCACTGCATTTTCGTCAGCCATGCTTGGATATCAGAATTCGTCAAATACCACAGATCAACATTGCTATATTCTCGCAAACGGCATTGAGGGCCGGCTTGGATTACAGAATGTTCGGCTACATACTGCAGACGCACCGCCACAACCCGAATGCGAAGACGGAGGCCTTGTGTATGAGGGCTTAACCGATAAACCCCAAGAGCGCGGACGCCTTGGTGCTTGTGTTGCAATGTGTCCGATTTCTAGTCTCTTGTCCCGCATTCTCCGCATCTTCCAAGACTCGACCGGGAAGAGCAGAACTCTGCCAAGCGTCAACAACACAAGCAGCAACAAGGCGTGCGTGAACACGACCTCACCCCTCGATTGTGATGCGCGGGCACCGAACGAGTCCAACATGTTCCAAACGTAGAACCGAGATTGCGGGCGTGCACATACGACCGCTTCTCATCATTAACAATTGAGCTCATGGTAATCGTAATAATGAATGCTGCTAACATTTCCTCAAAACATCACCTCAGTTCTGTCCGCCTGACACGACATCATTGAATGCCATTTTTCGGATGTCGGCAATATCTCCTGCCGTGGAACCTGATTTTGGCATCACCAGCGATCTGAACAACAGCAACTCGCAGCTGTGAAACTTTATTTGATACCCCAGGAAACTCCACTGTGCACCAGCCTGATCCAGAACACCAAGATCAAGGACTCCGTTCGAAGTATCGTGATTCTACAAAGCCACGATGACGGTGGAAGCTTGTAACTTACTCTTTGGAAGCCATATGGCATTGTAGGTTAACGATTGCCGCGTTCGGAGGGTGTGGCTACTTCAAGCATATACGATGTGAAAGGAGAGGATGTTGGACACAGACAATGTCCATCGATGGACCATAGCATTTCGTTGTCCGAGAGCATCTGCATATGCTGCAGCGGCTCCTCTTTGTCAGGAACCACGCATCCAGTCAGACGTACGATGTTGACCTGAGCAAAATAGTCCACAATTTGGTCAGATATCATCGCTTTGAGTGCTGTTGGGTCATTCAGAAGAGTCAATTCGTCTTCGAGTAGCTCGCTGAGACTCGTGTTCATAATTTGTGTTAGTTGTACATTGGTTTCTGCACCATCCAGAGTCGCAACGAGCTCAATAATCGCGGACTCAGTGCCATGTGGTTAGGCTGAGCTGGTCGAAGACACTTTTCGTGTTGATGGGTCTGCAGTGTCGTTGGTGTTCGACAGAGTCTTGACAACACCCACTAGCAGAGTCGCACGGTCGGAAGCGCCGAGCTCTGTGGAGCCCAATTCCACTCATTTCTGGGGTTCTATTGTGCTGCGCAACCCGTTGTTGGACGCTGCATCGTGGCGCTCCTCGACTCCGCGCGTACATCCAACATCGAGCAGGCATGATCGAGGGGCTTCGTCTTAGGGAGCTACGCGATCTTCCCGTTTCAAGACCTCATCAGTCGTGGATAATAGCTCCTCGAGCAGTTGGTGCGGCTGAAGGGAGTGCTGGCGAGCGCTCTTGTGGCTGTTTGAAAGGTGTGGAAATACACCATCTTCTGGTCTGTTCACCGCAGATTGCGCAAACCGGGCTTCCTTTTCCTTGGTTTGTTGTCCTTTAGTCGGTTCCTAGTCGCTTTCTTTTACTGTGGTTAGCAGGATCGCGGCCTTTTCGTTTGTCTTCAGCGGTGACGTTTTCTTCACTGTTTCATCCTCTTACCGAGGGTCGTTTGACAGAGAGATTGATGTTTCTACAAGAGAAGTTCGAAATGATAGCACATTGACATCTTTTCGATGATTTTGGACATCTTGTGTGTCTCCTCGAGAATCCCACCGTGAGTGCCGCAAGTCCAAATCTTGAGAGATCGAGAATCTTGTATGAAGCCCGGGAGGGAGTCACAGGTGCCGGAGCGAAGTGAGAAACGACTTCACTCTCATCACGAGAACATGAAACCACGCCACAGAAGCAACGTACTCTCTTCAAACTTGCTACTTTACAAATCCCCTTCCAACACACCCTCTACTTCGCAGCAGCCTTCAGCACATCCGCAACAGCATAGTACGCCGGCTTGCGGCTGAAATCAGTGTTGTACAGCGTCGCATTCCCCTGCCCCGGAAAGGTGGACGGCACCCACGACACGGGGTCCCAGAAATCCCAAACTGTGACTCCGACGCAGCGCTCCTCATCCACACATGCCTTAACCGAGTCAGCATAGTTCTTCGCCTGGGTGGCCTGTTTGGTCGCGTCGTCGGGCAACGCGGTGCGCACATCCAACTCCGTGAGCGCGGTTTCAAGACCGAGCGACGTGTAGAGTTGCTGCGCCGCGCGGATCTGGTCGTAGCTCGGCGAGCTGCCGGTGACGAAGTGCGCTTGCAGACCGATTCCATCAATAGGGACGCGCCGCTTCTGGAAGTCCTTGACCAGGGCCTGCACAGCGAGGGTCTTGTTGTTCACAGTCTCCATGTTGTAATCGTTATAGTACAGCTTCGTGCCCGGCGCGGTGTACTTGCGCGCGAATTTGAACGCGTACTCGATGTAAGACGGCCCGATGGTGTCGAGCCAAATGTCGGAGCGGTACGTGCCGTTGTCGTTGAAGGCTTCGTTGACCACGTCCCAGGCGTAGCAGTCGTTGTAGTAGTGGCGGGCTTCGTTCTTGATGTGGTTCTCGAGGATGTCGATGAGCTCCTGCTTGCTCCACTTTTGGGATGTGAGCCACGTGGGGAGCTGCTGATGCCAGACGAAGTTGTGGCAGCGGCGCAGCTGGCCTGCTTTCTTGCTGGGCACGACGATTTGGTCGCCGAGAGTGTAGTTGAAGACATTGCGGGATGGCTCGATGTTGACCCATTTCTGGCCGTTGGCGGGGGTGACCTGGTTGAACTCGGACTTGTTGAAGGCAATGTCGGTGTATTGTTTGTTGTCGAGGACGACGTTGTCGATCGCTGTGCCGAAGTACTTCAGGCCTGCCTTCTTCGCGAGGTCGGCAAGACCTGGAGCTGGCTTGGGCTTCTGAGAGGCTGGGTACGTTGGCGAGGCGATAGCCAGAGGAAGGAGGGAGAGGGCGAGGGTGACCTTCATGTTGGCTGTAGGACCAGACGACTACTTGAGAAGCGGAAGGAGCTGTGATGAAGAGCTGATTCTTTGATCGTCGGGAAGGCTGTCGATATATATATATATATATATATATATATACTCTTATGTGCCACAAGATGCATGCTTGGTCACGACAAGCAATGCCCAAGTCCCGGCAATGCATCCTTCTGCACGACAAGCAATTCATCCGGTTAATTGAACGTGGAAGCTACCCAAGGACCAGGCCAGGCCGTGGATCTCATGGCTACGAACAGGAGAACACTACCGTTGAAGCAAGGTACAGAAGCGCTAGGCTGGGAAGTGACCAGGGTATGCATTAGTCGATACCGATTGTAGTAAGCCAGGCGCGGTTGTTCCTGGCTTCAATATAAGCTCACTGAATATAGCCGGGTTGCAAAACAAAACACGTGGTGCTTTATGAAAGGGTTTGGACAGCTATCTATGTGATAGCAATCTTGTGTCTCGATGGTGCAGAAATGTATCTCAGAGCGCATACGCGTGTGGTTTCGCTTTCTCTTCAGTATGAAGAGGACGATGCGATGAACAAGCATGACGAGCATTCGGCTATAGAGGAGCGGCAACGGCTGTACCCCGCAAGTCTCCGTCACTCCGCGCGGAGGTTAGCGACTCTTAGGATGATCGTTCGGCGGGTGGAGAGCGAAACATCGGTGTTGTGAACGACTCGGGATGCGCTAACAGGGTAAAAGGCTAATTGCAAGAGTTGTGGGAACTGCGGCTCTTCTACATGGCTAAGATCGCAAGCGAGGATGGCGGGTGCATGTGGCTGTCTTTCTTGACGTCTATGATGAGGTAGAGAAATGGGAAGGAGGCAGTGGTGGGGAAGGCGCCATGGAAGCGACCTGCTCTTTCAATCGATCCCAACAAAGACGCCATCTTTTTCC
This sequence comes from Macroventuria anomochaeta, assembly GCF_010093625.1. Classification (NCBI taxonomy): domain Eukaryota; kingdom Fungi; phylum Ascomycota; class Dothideomycetes; order Pleosporales; family Didymellaceae; genus Macroventuria; species Macroventuria anomochaeta. Next base: position 66,994 of record NW_022985375.1, read on the forward strand.
AAGTCTTCGCGAGAGAGCTGCGGCATCGGACTGACAGCATCTGCACGCTTTAGAGCATCTTCTGCGAGGCCCCAAAACTTGTCGCGGTCAACGCCTCGCGGAATCCTGCAGCCGCCCTCGCCTGGCTGAAGTGCTGAGACCTTTGTCCTACCGAGCTCTCCGACTTCAGACTGGTGGAGGGAGTGCACGCCTTCTGTAACGATGTCGACGCGGAAGCGCTCGCCATCCCTGTCGTCGAAGATGTCGGGATAGAGGGCTGCGGCGACGGCGAGAGGGTCGTGCAAGGGTGGGCCTTCGGTGATTGAGAAGACCTCTGCATAAGTTCCTGCGAAGAACGCCATGATCTGGGCGAACAAGGCTCGTAGAGCAGACGGGAGCCGTGTTGTATCCACATCGAACTCAGCCCTCTGTCCGTACAACAAGGAGCGGCGGACCGCCTGTGTGCCAAGCACCTGATGGCTGAGGTCCAGAGGGATCAAGGTCGTCTTTGGCCGGAGAACGGGGTGCGAGAAGATGAAACGCGATGCTTCGGGATCGCAATAGATCTGTGTCCATTAGCCCTGAGCCCTGCGATGGTGTTCTTGCCAGCTACTCGCATTGAACTCAGCATAGGCGGTCCAGTTGCCGAAGCGCTCGCCCTCGCCCTTGACCTTGCCCATCGGGGCATCTGTGAACCGGTTCCCTACGGCACCACCCATGATGCTTAGGCCCTTGATATGGCGAGCCACGTCTGGGTGCTTCTGGAACAACAGCCCGATGTTGGTCAAGGTGCCAGTGGACACCAGCCATGCAGTGTTGGGTGGTGTCGCAATGAGCGCTCGATGCATGGCCTCGAGGTAGTCGACATCGGCGACGGCCGGCTCGACGGGCTGCGGCAGCAGTGTCACTCCGTCCAGGCCGCTCTCGCCGTGGATGTCGGCTGCATGGACTGCATCGCGCACGATTGGCTTCGCAGCGCCAGGGTAGACCTTCACGTCGCGTCTTCCTAATGCCTCCAGTATGGCCCGTGTGTTGAAGGTGGTCTGATCGAGGGCGGCGTTGCCGTGCACGGTGCTGACGCCTAGGAGTTCGGCGCGCGGATCGTGAGCGCTGAGGAGGAGGGCATATGCATCCTGAAGTACACAGTGAGCGATAGTGAGCGATAGTGAGCGATAGCAATTCATGGCAGCGGACTGCTCCTACATCGTGACCCGTGTCCTGGAACTCGTCAATACGGGTGCTGCTAGAGTCGCGAGCGAGTACGGACACAGTCGAGCCAGAGCGGAATTCTCGATGACATGGCGAGCAGTCGTATGCTGTGATCTCATATATGAGCCTGTCTTGAGGCCGCTGTCCCACGGATGATGCGGATGCAGGGTCCAGCCACGTTTGGCGGCGGTTCCCAGGTTGCGGGCAGGGGTCATGAGGGCCGCCGCTAGCTGACGAACGCGGAATTGGAGACCTTCAATTGGCGCACCACTGTTGGTTATGCATCTACACTCCCTCTCACAACATGTACTGTTCCGAATAACTGCACACGACTCGGTGGAGGCAGTCTGACATCGTGCCATGCATCCTCGCCGGGCAGTGAGCAAGTTTTGACAGATCCCGGCGCTATCAAGTGTCCGTTCAGTCCGAGCACGCAAGCTACTTCTGTCAGCTTCATGCACGTTACGCCATCTCACCAACAGCTGCGCTTCTCTCCTACAGTTATCGACATCGTCGGCCACCTGTCTTTTGTGGTACTCAGGGCCTCGGGCGTCTGTGACATGTGGTAGGTGCCACATTGCACCTCTTCCATTTGCCACATCTCAGTTACCTCGTGATGGATCTCTTTCGGCGACACGAAGGGCATCAAGAGGTGGACTCGAAGTCATACTGGGCCCTTGGGTATTCGTTCGAGCCTTTGAATGACGAGCAGAAGCACCAGCGCCGCGAGAATCTCGACTATTACGGTTTCGCGGCGCAATGGTCTGTTCTGATCATCTTCGTACTGTTCCAGATGTCATTCGGCATCAGGTGGATCGTCACCAAAGGCATGCGCTATGAGCAGCCAAAGTCACCTTCGTTCAACAAGGGCAGAGAGAAGACCCTGGGGTGGCTAAAGAGTCTGCATAGTCGCTATGCGAGGACGACGTGGTGGATGCAGAAAGATGTAGTTCAGAGAGGGGATTGGGGGACAAGAGGAGAGTGGATTGGCGGAACACTATGGACCGCGTGGCTACTCTATCTGTGTTTTGTCAACACTTCGCCTGGTAAGCGGAACGAGTGTTGAACAAACAGCATCGATTTCCTGACCGTCGTAGATTATCTTCATCTGACCAAGCGCTTCGGCCAGATTGGAGCCTCACAGCTTCCTCTGCACTACCTTCTCGCTATGCGAACACCATACTCGCCAGTCCAGTGGATCACGCGTCTCTCGCACGAGCAGCTCAAAGCCGCCCATCAAATCCTCGGCCGCATCGTTTACCTGCTCTTCATCCTGCACGCAGTCTTCTACTTCGTCTTCTTCGCCATGTCCGGCTTCCTCGCCAAACGCATCAAAGACTGGGATGTCATCTTCGGCATCTTCTCTCTGACCCTCTTCGCCGCCATCAGCACAACAGCACTCGGCTTCGTGCGCCGAAGGAATTATCGCGTCTTCTACATCTCGCACATCGCCATCGCAAACTTCATCATCGTGCCCATGTACCTCCACGTTTCGCATATCCGGCTCTACGTCTACCAAATCATCATAGTAGAATGCTTACACCTAATCTTCCGTGCCATACGGCTGAAGATGTACCAAGGCACTCTGCGCCTCCTGCCCGGCACCAACCTAGTCCAGATCCGCATTCCGCTCCCCGACAACCACGCAGCCCTGGACTGGCACCCGGGTCAGCACGTCTACCTCACGCGCCCCTGGGGCAGCGCGAAGGCGCCGAGTTACTATCAGCAATGGTTGATGGTGAACAAATCCAACCCCTTCACCATCGCCTCGCTTCCCGCCGTGGACCGGGAACTCCTCCTCGTCGCGCGCACACTCAACGGGAATACCAAGCACCTCGGCGCGCTCGCGCAGAAACTCGCGCAGGGAGGTAGCGGGCTCCCAATGTTACCCACCGCAACAGGAGACATACCGATCTTACCCATTGCGCTCGAGGGCCCATACGGTGCATCGAACCGGCTCCCGGACCTGAGTGATTTTGATAAAGTGCTGCTGGTGGCTGGAGGCGTGGGCGCGACGTTTGTAATGCCGCTGTACCGCGCTATTGCGGAGTACCACGATACCACGCCCGGCGCAACACAAGTCCGGTTTGTCTGGGCGGTGCAGAAACTCGCCGACACGCAGTGGGCGTTCCCCGACACTCAGACTGAAGGTGAGGATGAAAGGGATGAGGCGAGAGAAGAGGCGGTGGGGAATGGGTTGTTGAATAAAGCGAGTACGGTCGAGGTCTACGTCACCCGTCCCTCCGGCGGCTCCCACAACACTGCTCCATCGACAAGTCCCATCTTCGCTGTGGACGACGACGACGAGGGCGAGCAGTTCGAGATGCAGGAGAATGAGCAGTTGTTGAGTATGGAGGAGCAGATGGAGCGGCCGCGGAAGGGCATGACTGTCAAGAGTGGACAACCGAAAATGGGCGGGATTGTGGATGAGGTGTTTAGCCGGGGAATCAGGACGGCGGTGATTTGTTGCGGGCCGAAGAGGTTGACGGAGGATTTGAAGAGGAGTGTGGAGGTGTATGTGAAGAAGGGGCATGATGTGTATTGGTATGATGAGACGTTTGGGTGGTGAAGACGATACCGATACGCATCGGATTTGTCATGATTTCCGAATATACATCTGACTTTGATATGACCGTTTGTCTAGAGGGACAGTGGCGAATTTTTACTTCCGATTCAAAAAAAAAAACGGCTTTTCGAACACTTCCGCCCAAGAGCGGCATCCAATGTTGCATCGACGCTTCAACCCTTGACCGTCACCCCACGCCGCTGGAGCTTATTGACCGTGCCGTGAATGCTCGGCCCCTCAACTCCCGTTGATTCGAAGCCATCGTAGCGAAGCGTGAGGTACTCGCGCAAACGACCGCACAGCCCGTTGGAACCTCGCAACCTCGCTGGTGCGCACAGCGCCTCTCCCTTCGCCATCATCGAAATCCTCGTCAAGCTCAGACTGCATGATGCACCGCTTCGCTATGAAGCTCTGGATGGCCTCTCCTTTCGGCTTGACGAAAATGCCAAAACCGGGTCAGCCGTGCAGATCGATTGAAAAGAGTTTTTCCTGTCTCACTCTGGGTGCAGTGTCTCAGTGCGGTAGGTGTCGAATCGTCTTCCCCACTTCCTTCGTTCTTCCTGAAGCTCCCGATCACAACCGCGTCTAGACTCACAGACTGCAGCCATAAGCGTGTACCTGTCACACTGTGAGGTGCGTGTCTGAAAAGCACTTTTGGAAAACAGAGAGCGAGGACGGCGCAGTTGGGAGGGTTTCAGAATGGCGAGGAATGTCACCTGTTGTAGTAGTGTGACCGTCCTGTGGGTGTGTTGGGTACAACGTGGGTAGAAAAGGAGAAGTGGAATGAGGGTGAGCTTGCTGTAAGGCAAGGTCTTAGCGTGCCTGCTCTGTCTGGCAAGCACACAATCTGGCGGCTATGAGCAAACGCATCGCAAACGCAGAACTGAAGAGCACTTTTCGGGTAACAGAGTGGAGAGAACGCGTCTCGTTGTTGTCAACAGTAGCTCCTACATTCTATCGATGCCGAGATCTACAGGCATCGAGACAGCGGCGCCACACAACATGGTCTGCCTTGACCTCTTGTATACACCCAATTTACATATTCGACTGCTTAGCCGCTTCATCCAGCTTGCTCAGCATACCCTGCACCTCCTTGACCAATGCCTTCCTCTGCGCCCTCGCATCCGGGTCGCCCTCTGTCTCCACACCATCCAGCTTGAAGATGATCTGCGTCAAGATGGTCTCGCTCAGCTTCTTGTACTCAAAGTCCCTCTTGCTCTTCTCTTCTGGGGGATTGCTCATGAACTGCACGCACAGCGGGACGAACTCGGTGTGGAACTTGCTGGCAATAGCATCGAGCTTGCCAGCTACTGTCAGCGGGGTCGCCGCGGGTTTTGGCTGTGGGGGCGTGGAGGATGGGCGCGGGCCGCCGATGTGCGAGGGGATGGGGAGGTACTCGGCGCCAGCGGGGGCGGCGGAGGAGTAGCCTGGTGTTGAGGAGCCAGAGGCGGGCGCTGGGCCCTTCTTCTTACTCTTCCTGCCGCCGCGTTTTCTCGACTTCTTCTTGCCGGAGCCGTTTGCGCCTGAGTCGACGTCGTCCGAGTCGGAGCCCTCGTTGTCGCTCCATTGGGGTGCGGTCTCGTCTGCCCCTGGGGCGAGGCCGCCGGCGGGCGCTTCGCCGACTGTGACGAGAATCTCGCTGCCTGTGCCGTCGCCGCGGAGCCCTTCTTCGCGCGCAGTCCGCTCGTCGAACTTCAGATTGCGGCCCTTGTGAAACATGCGTATCCGGCGGGCATCGTCGATGCCGAGCTTCTTTGCAGCTGCTTGCCTGACGGTGCCGATCTTCAGATCTCCATCGCGTATGCTGTGGGCAGGGAAGTGGGTCGGGTAATGCGTCCTCTTCTCCTTGAATACCACCACGTCCGTCTCGCGCTCTGGGTTCTTGTCGTCCCAGTCAACGATCTCCGGCGCGGTCCCGTTGTTCTTCCGCAAGTCTTCGTTTGTGATGTAGGAAAAGTCCGAGTCGTTCACAACGCCGGAGTTGGGCGATGCGCCTGGGCGGCCGAAGGGTGAAAAGCGTCCGCCCCAGCTGCCGCCGGCGCGAGAGAACCACGACATGGCAACGAAGACAGCAGCTAGTCCGATAGCAAGGGTGGTGAGGTACGAACGGTCGTCGAACCGCGGGTTCGTGACAAAGTCTGCGATCTCGGCGACGCGCAGAGTGTGGATGATTTTGCTGACCGTGTCCGTATTCTCTTCGTCCACGTGAACAGGAGGGACCGTGGTGGAAAGCGCGGGATGATTCTTGAAGAAGTGCAACGACTTCTTCACGTCGTCGAGGAGGGTGTTGATCGACGCCACGGTGAATGGGTTAGCGAGTGCCAGTCCCGCAAGCGAAGCAGGGCTGTTCACGCGATCGCAGGTGACGTATGGAAGCGGGTACAGAGGAGCTGTTTGGCGGTGAGTGGGGGTCGTAAGCTTGCGAATTGCTCTGATCGGCAAAATGTTTGGAGCGACGTGACGTCCCGCCGGAAAAGAATCGAGCACGAGGGTCTGTTGACAGACCTGACTAAGCCACATTCACATGCACGACCTGCGTGTCAACCAGCGAGTCTTGAAGCCGTCGTTGAGCACGAAAGAAATCACTCCATGTGACGGACACAAGCGGGCAAAAAGAAACCACTCCGTGTGAAGGAAACAAGCGGGCAACGCTTCGAAGATGTGGTTCGTTGAGTGTCTATACATTCTGCCACACTCAACGCAGCTTGTCTCGATACAGCTCTGGGCCAGCCTCGGCTGTCTCTTTCGCCCGTGCCTCGTTTAAAGCTACTGCTCCGTTCGCCTAAAGCTACTGCTCCGTTCGCCTAAAGCTACTGCTCCGTTCGCCTCAGGGCTCCTACGTAGATAGAAAGATTTGCTCCCATTCGCTTCAGCCTGTGTCTACAGACAAAACAGCGGAGCGCGTGTGCTCATCGACAGCGAAGTCGTTGGATGCGTGGATCTTGAGGCGGTGCTATATCTAGAAATGCAAACACCGGTCCACCACCGGATGTAGAGGGTACGATGATCTGGAATAATAACTCGAAAAGAAACTAAGTGGGACGCTGTACGCTATGAACCCAGTAATACAGAGGTGGGGGAAGAAGGCAAAAGGTATAGCCACCCCGCGCTCGAACGCCATGTACATGAAAGAAACGATTTGGTCGGCAGTATATTGTGGAGATGGGAAGGAAATGGGTATATGCAGGAACGGATGCTACATGACGATGCAGCATTTGCCCTTCTTCTCGGGGGTCTCTTCGCTCGGCTCCGGAACTCGGGTGGTTCTGGGCTTCTCGCTAGGCACTCGCTTGACTGACGCGGGCTTCGGCGAGGGCACGAGAGGGCTTTGCGGGATCGTTGGCGTGAGCTTGAACTGAGGCTGCTCAACTGCCGGAGATTTGTCGGCCATGGGCTCATGCTTCTCGTCTGACGGTGAAGGCTGCTTCTCTGGGCTTGGAAGAGGCCACTGGCCGCTCTCCCTCTCCTTCTCGAGCGCAACAGGGTCGATCTGAGACAGACGCTGAGTTCCCATCTCTTCGGTGTTGAGCAACCGGAAGTCTGTGTCATACATGGACCCGACTCGGCCCTCGTTCTCCCATTGCTCTTGTTGCATTCGCTTTGCGTGTGTGGGGATGATCTGCTGGTCTGGCGGAAGACGTGGGTCCGGCTTGTACATGGTCGCAATCCAAGGCGCTTCTCCTTCAGGTCGGTGGCCGGTGGTCGGACGAGAGACAGCATTTCCACTCGTGCCAGGCCGTTTGTTTGTACCCGAAACCTGTCTCGTCTTGGACGTAGTCTTTGTTGTGGTGCTAGTCTTCCTGGCGCCCGCAGCAGCCGCTGGCTTACCTGGCGTCTTCGCCTTGACCGGCGATCTGGGAGGTTGCTTCATCGACGACGCGCTAGCTGAAGAGGAGTTGTTGCGGGTGTGGCCATGCTTCCTGTCGTCTGTAATGTCGTCGAGAAGTACCTGGCTTCCCATGCTTCCGCTGCGTACTCGCGCACCAGCAGCAGCAATGTCTCCATTCCAGTTGGCGCTGCTCGTTCGTGATCTCGGCAGCGGTGCCTCCCGATCTGCAACTGCTGCCGGTACAGGTATGCCGCTCGTTTTCGGTAGAGGAATGCGAGACGTACTAGGCCTCACGTTGTGGTTTGTTCGCGACGACGGTGGCTGCATCTCTGGTGCTGGGCCCTCGCTACTTGCTGGACTCCATGCATGATACTGCTGTTCGTGTAGAGTTTCCTCGTCTTCGGCAGGTATACGAGACACCACGCGTCTTTCGTAGCGGTCATCGCCATTCTGCAGCCCCTCAGCAAGCTCAGAGTTGGTGCGGTCTCGTGTCCTCCGCGACCGGCTGTTCGATCTGCTTGTGCGCCCAACTCTGAAACCAGCCTCCTCCATTTCCCTGATCTCGATCTCCTTCAGCTTGTCTCGGTGGATCCAGTTGCTCTGGTCTGCTTCCGGATCGATAGGGCTTCCAGCGGCAGACTTGTTCGCACCGCGGCCCCTGACCGATGCTGGAGGCCCCATTTTGCCTTTGGTGTTGCTCTTGCCATGTGCGCCGTCTTGTTCGCCGCTGGCAATAATGTCTCGACTTGGCTTCTTGTGCAGTGAGCTTGCACGTCCCGACGCTTGCATCACCCTGTCGTCCTCATACTGGCCTTGCGACTCCCAGGTTGTCGAGCGAACGGGCTTTGCGAAGCCATTGGCTTGCGAGGTATGCGGTTGGCGGTTGGCGTACGCGGGCACTGAACTGCCGGACATGAAGGCTTCTTGATCGTAGGACTGCCTCTGGAAAACGTTGTCAGCAGCGTCTCATTTTGTTTGGTGTGAGGGGAAGCGTGGAGCTCTTGGGTTTTGGGGAGCCATAAGTTGAGTTCGCGCTACTGTCGTGCATCGCTGACCACCACAGTAGTGCCAGTAGCGGCGATCCCTGACCCAAAATTCTGTGCCACGGTGACACAAAAGGAGGAGAAGAAAAGGGCAAACGCACCGAACCGTCCAGTGGCACAGCGAACTCCCACGATCCTCCTGCGCCGTGCGAGCTGCTGGGCGGTGTTAACTGTTGGACTGGCGCAGGCTGACGAGACGACGCAAGGGCAGCCATAGGACGTGCTGCTGGCTGCAGTCAGGCAAAACAGAGACGCGGTCTCAGCTCTTGAGAGCGAAGAAGTAGTGTTTGGTGGGCGAGCGAGTCAGGTATTGGTTGCGATGACGACGTTGTGAAATGTTTCGAGTACAGGGAAGAGACGAGGCGCTTGTCTGGAATGATCGTGGTAAGAAACGTTTTTGTGTTGGCGACAGCCGCGGGAACGGGAGAGACCCTCGAGGACGTCGACCGAAGCCGTTGTGAAGAAGAGTGGATAGATAGAGGGTCCAGCAAGTGAGGAGGCGCGTGGAGGATTATGAGGAGGGGGAGGGTTGCATGCACGAGGCCGGGACACAAGCCAGTTCCCTGCAGCTGCTGCGCGCGCGAATTAGAAAAAGCAAACTGCGAAAACAAAGAGACACAAGTGACTGGTAACGACCGAACGACTCTGCAGCGCACTCTGCCCAGCGTCCAGTAGCTGAGTTTGCCTCGTGAGTCCTGCGAGCTGTCGACGCGAAGGAGTTGTTTTGCGGGTGAGAAGGGGAGGCAGCTCGAGGGCCTGGAGCGCTGTGATTCGTGCTTGGCTCAGAGATACCCTGCTTAATTTCGGGAGGCAGCCCTGCGCATGCACCACGGCGAAAAGGGCACGATCATCACTCCCTGCGGCCAGAGCGTGAACAGCGTTGCAGTGGAAAGAATGAAGAAGCAAGCAAACAGTGCCGTAGGCTAACGGCCATTGCAGTCTTGAGTGCGGCAAGTACGAGACAGAGCTACCTCCATTCACGAGACAGAGCTATCTCCATTCAGACTGTCACTACAAGAACAACATGCTTCCAGCGCAGCTGCTCGTGGCACCCTGGCCATCGTTTTTGATTGTCACACTACGTCTTGTACACTCACTGCTCTGTGCATCCCTGCAAAACCGTCACGTTAAGCTTCATTTTCTATAGCCATACCCGATGTACACGAACCTAGGCTTCGGTAGCTGGGCCATAGCGTTGACAGCGAGGTCGGGTTGCGTTCCCACTCGTCAGCGGCTCGGTCCTTGAGAGACGTTTGAAGGCTGGACCGGTTCCGGTGTACTCCCGGCGTTTTGAGCACGGCTTCGAAAAGAACTTCTCCTGTGCTAATCAAGTCACACGTTCACCTTGCAACGCAATGACTTATCATAGGTCACAGGATGAGCGAGCAGGCTTGAATGGCCACAGAATCCACGACAACGCATTGGAGAAGCAGGCCCTTCCTGCCTGATATGGAGGAGTATCAAGGAGGTCTCTAACTGGATGTCAAGAGATGGTATCACGAGGACGCAGCACTCACCAGTCTCAGCGATGTACAGCTAAGCCTGTAGGTCTTTAGTAGATGTTTTGACAATCGAGTCTTTTGAGTGAAGTATTTGGCAGTCCTTCGTCTACTTGCAGATTTGCGAGCTGACCTCTAACATGTCCTCCAACATGCTTTACGGGATTATATTGGCAGCCTACTCTGCCCATTCCAACTCCCACCACTCCTACAACGACCGACAATCCTCCGAGGATTTCCCATCAACACTGAATACGCACAATGGGGCGAGGATGCCAGCAATGCCCAGTGAGCTCGCAAAGCAACGGGTAGCAAGTCTACCTCGCAGATCAGAGCTGCTGGCACTGGACACATATGACCAGGACCCGTCTGCTATTGTTGCAAAACAGCAAAGCGCTGTCATGGTCTTTGCGAGCGAATGCGGTGAGCTGCGGAAAGGACTGCTGGAGGCTCTCAGCGCGCCTACAGGTTCTGCTCAGTAGTTGCAGATATGGTTGTAATCCTCGTATACTTTGTTTAGTCATGACAAAGCTGCAGACTAGCATCGAATGCCTCCCATTGTTTCGAGGGCCGCAGGCAATAATGAGGAAGTTCAGTTTCTCTGAGCACTGGGCTGTCAGTTGAGCAGAACATCACACGAAGAGAGAAGATTGTTGTTGGGGAGCGAGGCTTGCAGATTATATGCTGACATCGTGACTGCCGTAGACATCCGTCAAGACGCTGTTCGTCGCCCTCAGCCAATTTGGGTGTTGAAGGAGACCTTGGCATTACAACCCGACTTAACAGGCTGATCGACCGTGTCCCTCTTGAGTGAGGTCGTCCTCCTCGTCTTCAGTAGACTTCTGTGCACCGCTCTAGCCGTCATTTGGTTCTCCATCATCTGTACGCTGCGCACCGGGTATATTGTTCAATGTTGGCCTCCTCCGCACTGCTGCGCGGTCGTTGCACAGCAGTGATGTCTTTGTTCTTGTTCTGGATAATCGATGCCAGAACTGCGATGATTGCGCGCATTTCAGCAGACTGGCGTCATCGCCCAATTCTGGATTGATTGTCGAAATCACCTTCTCGACAATCCGGTTGCTCCAAAGAGCGGTCCTGACCTCCTCGCAATCGGCCTCATATGTCAATATCATACCATACGCCATCTCATCACAGCCGGAGCATAGCAGTTGCGCACTAATCGAACATGTAAACGAGTGACTAGTTTATTGATTCTATCTCAACCTCCTAATCGGCATCAGAACACACCGTCTAAGCCTCAGCAGGCGCAGCAGCACCAACAATCGTCTTGACCGCAACACTCTCAAGGCGCTTAAAACCGCCATCCTCCTTGACTCCCTGCTGCAGCACAACCATCCTCTTCTGGTCGCCCGTGGGGTCAGTGCTGTCAGCCTCAAGTCCCCACTGCAGATACTCGTTGGTGTAGTTCGGGGCGAAGGACTCATCGAGGACGCCGAGGCGCTTGCCGTAGCGCGTCACTTTCTCCCAGTCGCGCTGCACATTCTGCATATCTGGGCTAAAGTAGGCGAAGCTGCGCTCGAAGATCTTGCGGTTCGTGGGGGTGTCGATGCTGCTCTTGAAATCGACGAACTCCTTCCACGCCTGATCGGGGGAGGCGAGGACGAAATCGGTTGCGCGCTTGCATGCGCGCAGGAACGCGCGGACTTGGTCTGGGTTGGCGGTGATGAAGGAATCATTGCCGATGTACAGGATGCTGCAAAAGCAACAGCATCCCAACTGAGCCAGTTCGTCGATACGCAGCATCTTGACTTCCTCGCGCGAACGACCCTGGGAGACGAGCCACTCCTCCAGCTCCACCATCTGCACGTTTTCCAGACCAATACCGGCGTCAATATCCCCGTTGATAATGCTCTTAGTCACATTCATGCCCACGCGCACAGCGCTGTAGTCAGATGGCTGCATGCTGTAATGCGCGGTGAGCTCGTCGAGTTGGATCTTGCCAAACTCGCCCACATATCCGATCCTCTTTCCCTTCAGGGTGGTGAAGTCCGGCGTGATACCCGAGGACATCAGGTACACGACGCCCGTGAACGGCTCATTGAGCAGAGAGCCGATCGATGTCACGGGGAAGCCGCGCGCGGAGGCGGCGAGCGTGTGGATCATGGCTTTGAAGCCGAGGTCGACTTTGCCGGAGCCGATGATCTCGGTAACATCCTACTCCAGTCAGTGATGTAGAGAGATAGGAGAGGGAGGGGATGTACGCTGGGATCGTTGGGCTCGAGGAGCGCGACTTTGACGCCTTCGTCTTTGAAGTAGCCCTTCGCTTGGGCGAGGTAGAGGGGCGCGTGGTACGGGGTGGCGTGCCTATTTTCCATCAGTCCTGTCTCATCCATGATGGTCTGGTGTTATGGACAGACCAGTTGGTCAAAAAGGTAATCTTGTCAGTAGACATGCTGGCTTAATCTCACGTAAAGCTGGGAAAGTCAGTACGCCAGAGGCGTAGGGAGGGGGATCAAGAAGCAGCTAGTCCTTTCGCTGGAATTATCCAGATCAAGTTTAAACGGTATAATCTCAGAACAGGCCCGTCTTCAACCCATCGTGTCTGTCAAGACATCATGCCTGTGAGGGGAATGTTGAGGTCCCCAGACAGATACGAAGGATTGGAGACGAGCTTGGACACCCGCCATGCATGCTTCAGATTTGAGCAAATACCTGTCGATGTCATGTCGACGTTGCTTGACCGTGATAACCCCTCCGAAGAGGAGAAAGGGCATTGTGCCCCATGTGCTTCCTTCACGGCATCGTACCGGTGGATGTTGTGGTGCTGTCGTAAAGTGATAAGATAAAAATCGGTCAATTTGGTTGTGAAGCCTGAGATTTCGTTGCAAAAGGCGAAGATACTTTTTTTTATACCTACCTCTTGGTACCGCCGAGCTCGGTTCAACAAATCACTCATCTGCATGTATGAGTATTGGTGATGGTGGGGCAGTGAGGGGTACGAAGTACCTGAACGTCAAGCTGCATGATCATCCCACTCGGTATTTCCGTCAATTCCTGTCTCGCCCTCATGCAGGCACGGGAGCTGTGTGCGGTGTCCTCTCTGATTTGTTATGTGTTGATACGAGTGGGACCTTGATGAACGACACCTCAATTAACCGCCGTTTACCAGATACTAGCTTTCCATTGGATGCCTTATCGTCGAACGTGAATGACTGAGATGACTTGAGTAAAAGAAAATGATCGACGATAGGCCGAAGTGTCGTGGAAGGGCGTTGATGCTCGAAGGTTTGCAATCACCAGCTCCCAGGTCCGATTCGGGAACTTCTTCGTAGCTGCGAACATCACTGCTCCTGGCAACGAAATCTCCGAGTAGAAACAATGACTCGAGGCTTTCAGAGCTCCTCGATGACCTTGACGTTGAGCATCCCAGCAAACGGCGTCGCCTTCCCCACGCCAGACTCCTCGCTCAAAGCCCACAGGACCAATTGCTCCAACACCACTCTAGCCGTAGGCTCAGTAGGCATCCAATGCCCTGCGTCCTTAACAACCAGTACCTGACTCCCCTTCACTAAATAGTCCCTCACATTGTCAAGCGCCAGCTTCAAGTCGAAAGCCGGATCGCGCTCCCCAAGCACTAGTGTAGTCGGTGCTTTCAGTGAGCCTCTAGGAGCAGCGCCAGAAGCTCGATCGTTACCAGAGCGAAGCTCGAATAGGGCAGCGGTGGTCTCGAGAGATTTCTCCCACCGCCCAATGAAGAGACCCTCGCGGTAGATCCTGATCTTCTCCGACATTCCGCGGTCCTTGATCCTGCGTCGTACTGACTCGCCGTACCGGCCTGTAGGGCCACCGACTGGTTGGTCTAGCAATTGGGGTAACGCCGGACCTGTGGACATGCACATTGACTCTGCGGCAGCCTTGGGATCCAGTCTGGTAAGCAGATTGTCACCCTTCTCATGTGGGCCGAGACCGAGACTGTGCATGACGCGCAGGAACCAGTAGTTGCCGAAGGAGGTGAAGAAAGAGTCGAGAGGCGCAGGTAGGTGGAAGCAGAAGATATAGAAGGAGCGGCTGAACTGCGAAAGCACTGGCTTGAGCGCTCGGAGAGCGTTCTTGAGCAGGGCAGTGTTGAAGGGATGGCTGGTCCATGTGCGCAGCATTTGACGCGCTAATGTCCATTGTGAGAACGTATTGTTGGCGGTCACGTGAGGCTTTCAGTTGTTAGAATGATGGTTATGCTGTGACATGAATATGCTGATGACTTACGATGATTCCACTCGTAATGATCCAGCGATCAGCCAACTCACCCGCCTCAGATGCAAGTCTGGCGCAGACAAGTGCTCCCCAGTCGTGGCTGACCACCACACACTTCCTATCTTCCTGCAGGAACTGCTTCCTCACACCGATTATAAACTCCGTCATTGCTTCGAGCATCTCATACGGCCCATAGTTGGGCAGACTATCGCTACCACCATATCCAGGTAGATCGACGGCGACGAGTGTATGTGATTGCTGCAACACTGGGGTTTGCAGGATGTGTCGCCATAGCAAGTACGAGTCTGGGAAACCGTGTACAAAGAAAGCTAAATTGCGCAATGGAGGGGCGTCGGCGTTCGAATTGACGACATAGTGGATATTGACACCGGTCGAGGTGCTGAAGAAAGCATGTCTGAAGCCTGGGAGTGGCTCGTGGTCGAGACTCCAGTACTTTTGCTGAGCTACATTTGTCAGTAGTTAAATCAATCGCGCGTGGAGATTGAGCCTACCAGCCTCGAGCTCCTGCTTCTCTTCATCTGTGTCCTTTGGCTGAAAGACGCCATTCTTCCACGCGACGGTAGCCCAGGTAGTCGCAAGGCTAAAAAGTCCAAAGCTAAGTTTGAAGATGTACCAAGCGAAGCCTGTAAACTTGGAACCTGACTTCTGAGTCGTGAGAGCAGGCGAAGGAGGCATTGTTAGTAGCTGCTGGCATGTGACCTGCTGTGTTGTGGTCGTGGATTGGAATTTGCAGGTCGTGTGAAAGTCGCGGTGTGGGTCCTCAAGATACGGCAGTCGCGGCCAGCAAACAATGCTCAAGGAGGCAGCCACGATGGTTGGGCGGCCGCCATTGCTATCTGGCAAGACGATGGGCCTCAAATGCAGCTATGGTTTTCCCTTGCGTCTATTGTTGGCGCAGTGTTGCGTGTCAAAGGTCACAATCAGTGGTGATCATTGAGTTATGACGTTATTGGCCATAGCTTTCGAGCTGCAGCTCATCCCTCGGCTTGATGTTGTTGAACGGTCAAATTGACCAACATGAACAGATCGTGTCTCTTTCTCTGTGAGATACAAAGCGAAAGCATATTGCGCCTTTTCGTGATAGTGAGATCATCTGATTGAAATCCTTTGATCGCTATTGAGTGTCGGGCAATCGATCATTCTTTGAACGCAACGTATGCCAGCCGTATCTTCCTCGTGCTTGAAAGATCTAGATGTGTCGCCGTCTGGGATCTAGTTCAGCTCTTGAACATGTCCTCTCGAGCGTCGTGTGTCTGCGTGTGCCCTCCATGCCTCTATCCTGCCTTCCGAGCTTCAGACTTGTGCAGACCGTCAGATTCTCCGCGGCCCATAATCCACAGTCTTCCTCTTTAAAAACGTGTCTCCACTGCGAACCACCTCTCTTCAACGCTTCCCCTTCATCCTCTCCAACACTCTCAACTCCGCCTGCCTCTGCAACGCTAAATCCTCCAACTCCCTTTTAACCCTCTCATTCTCCTTAACTGCCTCCTTCCTCCTCCTCATCCTACACCTCACCTCCTCCATCCTCCCTCCGACCTCCTCTCTCACCGCGCTCTCCAGCCCCTCCACATCCCCACTCCCAAGCCCCCTCTCCCTCACAAACCGCTCTGCAAACTCACCCACGATGTGCGCGCTCGGCCCGATCCCACCAGTATGGTACCCGTTCACGTGCGTCAGGAATAATCCCGGGATTGGGGAGGGGTGCGTGCGCAGATGTGAGGCTAGTGGGATGGGGAGGTCGGAGGCGGAGATCATTGGTGTTTCTTCGGTTCGACGCCGCGGTGAGGGATTCGAGGGGCCGTGGAGGACGGTGTTCATCACGTCGTTTTCGAAGTCCTCGTTGTAGGGGACCGTGTGTGGGGAGTAGTCGATTACAGGGGAGGTGGGTGAGGAGGAGAGGCCTGGTGTTGGTAGTCTGGGGCGGCTGAATGTGTCTGTGGCGGCCATTGTTGTGGTCGTGTGGTAGTTGCGGATAATGCGACGTTGATCCAGAGGTCTGGATACAGTGGACTTTGGTGATAGGTGGTGTGTGAGTGTTACGACACGACCATTGCGTGGTCGCATTGGCCTGGGTTCGCGGTTTCCTTATCGATAAACTCACATGCACATGCAACTTTCCGCCTTTCCCTCTACCTCTCCCTCTCCCCGTCACCCAATCTCAACGTCCACAACACCGACCAAACCCCCCACACATCCCCACGCCTCTCACACCATGGCCGACAAACTCCGTGCACAGCAACAACTCGAAGCGCTGCAAGCGCGCTACATCGGCATCGGGTCCGCAGACACGACAAAACACGAATGGACATCGAACATCGCGCGCGACTCGCTTTCCTCGTATGTTGGCCACCCGCCGCTGCTGCAGTACATGAGTATTGGGCTGGGACAGCCGAGGGAGAAGACGAGGGTGCAGCTGCTGGAGAGAATGGTGAGGCCGGTTGGACCGCCGCCTGCGGTGAGTGAACTTTGAGGAGGAATGGGGAGAGGGATATCGGCTGATCAGGCACAGAACCAGGACTGAGGCACTCGGGAAACTTGAGAAGTTTCAAAGAATCTGTAGGATGGTTAGGCTATGGAGACGACAATACCCACCAGCGGACGCCGCGATGGACCAGCGCGGGCAGAAAGGACAGGAAGGAGGGCGACACAGAACAGACCTTGGTCACTTGGGTTCGTGGTCGCTACAAAGTGAGAGCCTGCTTGGAGAGAGCCGAGTGGCGTGAATGACTGAAGTATGCATTGCTGAATATAACGCCAAGCGTGCAAGGAAGGACGGGTCTACAGTTCGTGTATAGCTATGCATCCGCTCTATAAGACAGAACCCACATCCCCCGGATTTCTTCTCCCCTCACTCGCTACCACTCGCTACCACTCGCTACCACTCGCTACCACTCGCTATCACTCGCTATCACTCGCACTCCCCGCCGGCCCCTCATCATCCTCAACGACGTCACCCCCCATCATCATCGCGAACTCGCCCTTCCTGAGCACCTCCCTCAGCTCAGTATTCCTCGGATCCACCAGCTCCACGGGCCTCAGCTTCGCCTTGTTCCGTATCCTCGGGTCGCAGCCGGCGTCGAGCAGGATTTCGACTATGGGCGAGCCGGCGGGCCAGTCGGCTTTGGATAGCGAGTTGACGTAGCGCACGGCTTTGTGGAGGGGCAGGTCGCCTTCGATCCGGTCGGTGAGCTCGATTTCGAGGCCTTCTTGGTCGAGAAGGACGTCGAGGATCTCATCTAGAACCAACAAACCACTATATTAGCATCTTCCCATCCTGGTGACCAACTCCGTTATTGGTGGGCTCAGGGAGCGTGAGGACGTACAGCTCCCGTACGTAGCAGCGACATGCAGACACCCGTTCCCCAAACCATCTCTCGCTTCGTTCAGCACCTGCGCAACGTATTCCGCGGGCTGCTTGCCGTTCTTCGACGCGGAGGATGCGAGGTCGGCGATTGTTTCTTCGAGGAGGCCGGTGTTGTTGCGGCGGCACGCTTCGAGGATGAGCTCGCGGGGAGACGCGCCCTACATGTGTTAGCGCCGTTGCATGCACATCAATGCATGTCGAGTCTGTACATCTTCGTCCGCCATGTTGAGCTGCGGGTGCAGTTGTTGGTGCTTGGCGGGGTACGCAGCGGTGAATCGATCGTCACTCCCAATGCAGAGAGGGCAGAGGGAAGCGAGTCACTCCAGAGGGCTTGCGAGGAGTAGACTTGCAGATTGAGGCTGTTGTGGGGAGAGCTTGTGCATGCGGTGAGAACAACCTAGAGTGTTTCAGACGCGTGCGCTGGTCGTCCAAACTCCGCCATTGCCCCCGCGCTCCCCCTTCCGGCCTAGCCTAAGAGTCCACTGTAACTTTCTCATAGCCGTCACACCCTCCATCGCCGATAGACAACTTACATCCACACCTTCACACCCACCATGTTGCTCTGTAAGCCCCCTCACCTCTCTGCAACTCCCTCCAAACCCACTACTACCTCCCCTCGCCCCACACGTACTCTCCCCAGCCCTCACTAACACTCCCAGTCTGCCCAACATGCAGCAACATGCTGCGCGTCTCACGCGTCCCCCCAGGAGACCCGACAATCGAGCAATACGTGGGCCAAAACCGCTTCGAGTGCCTAACCTGTCCGTACCACTTCGTGATAAACAAGCGCTACTACGAGCGCAAGTACCTGAAGAAGAAGGAAGTCGAGGATATTCTGGGCGGGAAGGGCGCGTGGGATAATGTGGATAAGACGGAAGGTACGTTATGCATACGTTTTCCCCTGCTTTCGGATTACTTTTTTTTGCTTGGGAGAGGAGGAGAGGGAGAAGCCGGTGACTTGGTGGCATGTTTTGGAGAGATGGTTGTAAGCCGAGTGGACAAGAGCTGACGGAGAACAGTGCAATGCCCCAATGAAAAGTGCCGCAACGACCAAGCGTACTGGTACCAGCTGCAGATTCGCAGTGCGGACGAGCCGATGACTGCGTTCTACAAGTGCACAAAGTGCGCCAAGGAGTGGCGCGAGTAGGCCACATGGAGGAAGGAACTTGCATACAAGGAGTTTTCGGAGCAGAAACACTGCATTTGATTTGGAAATACCCCGGTTGTCTTACTCTTACAATACCAACCCCTGCGTTTACGCCTCCAGTACATCTTTATCGATCATGTGTGTTACCTCCCTGTCCAGACCAGCTAAACCGACGCCATAGCAATTCCTATCCAGTTGCCGTGGCCATATCTTCCATAACAACGCTCAACCATAAATCGGACGGAACGACCTACTCCCCCCTCTCAAGCCCCTCATGGCTAATACCAAAAAGTGGCACCGGCGCCCCTTCCCCTGCACCTCCGATACCCTGTCCTCCACCTGCATTCGCACCCTCTCCACCCGGCCTTGGACTCCCCATCGCCGGCGTATTGCTCGACCACGCCCACAGCGCATCAAAATCGATATGTTCATCCAGCCCACTCTCGTCACTATGCAGACTCGGCACCCTCGTATTGTCCAGGGCACTCAAGTCCAGCATCGTGTTCAAACTCAGTGGCTTAGATGGCGTGTTCAGCGCGGAGGCACTGAGGTTGTACGACTCCGAGCCGGGCGCGCTGTTGGATAGGTCCTGGATTGGCGAGAGGTGCACAGAGAAGTCTGTTTGCGGGGGTGAGAGCTGGTTGATGTTCTGGTTCGGAAGCGAATTTGCATGTATAAGGTGTGATGGTTGGAAGGCTGGTGGTGTGGCGTCGAGGGGCGCGGTTTGCATGCCGGGGTAGATGTGTATGGGGACTTGATGAAGCCGGGATGTTGCGTTCATGGGGTCTGTCGAGTTCGCTAGACCTGCATCGGGGTGTTGGGCGTGTTGCTGTGCTGGCGCTGCGACGCCGTAGAGTTGCGAAGATATGCTGGGAAGGTTGGTGTTGTCGGGTTGGCTTTGCTTGCGCCGCATGCGTTGCTGGGCCACGACGTCGCGGAAGGTACTGAGGATGTAGACGAGACGGCTGGCTTGCTGATCGCTCTCGGCGCAGTAGTTCATGATGTTGACTGCGTTGAGGATGCAAGTGTCTGAAGCATCTACCCGGTAGAGACCAGCGAACTCGTTGGCGAGTATGACTAGTGTGGCGGCGAAGAGGAAGTAAATGACTGCAGGATTCCGTCTTGACAAGTAGCCAGCGTCAAATGCATTTTGTACCAGTAGAATCGTGTGTGTTGATGCGATGACGCACGCTTCGCTGAACTTTTCCATGCGTAGGTATGGTCTTGGCCCTCTGATTCCAGGCTGATTTTGGTTGACATGCCGTTGTGTCTCCAGGTTCAGTATGTACAGAAAGAATGGCCTGGTCAGCAAAATGATCGAATGGCAGTAGAACAAGTTGACATGTAGAATTGCTACACCTTGACTCGGTGACGCATTCGCTGCTTGTCGCCAGTGTAGAATCGAAGGAAGTGCGCGTGGCCATGACTTGCAGATGTTGGCGATTTCTTGCGCCAAGCGTGTGCTGATCTTGCGCTGCTGATAAACTTTCCGCAAAATGACGCCTATGACGGAGCAGCTGCGTACGGCAGCCTCCAACGCACATGGTCCGGTCTCGTTGAAGTCGGGCGCTGGGTTAAGCATGAACGGCTGCTCAAGTGACGGTTCAGATGGGTGAAGTGTATCTCCAGAACAATCGTCTTCTGAAATGGCGGTAGGTCGACCGAGTGAACAGGACAGTAACCTATCGATAACAAAGATCGATCTCCAGAGGTTCTTGCGCTGTGTCTGCTCTTCGTGGCTGAAGATTACCATAGTTTCCTCTCTGTGCAGACCAAGTGCGTGCGCAGATCGAGCTGCCATGCCAAGTAGAGCGAACGCAGTGTTTCGCTTTGACTTGGCAAGCATGTACACAGACATGAGCAACAGAGCTTGCACAGACCAAAAGTCCTGGTCTTCTAGACCGTTCATAGGATCGTTCATCGATTTAGCATTCAGATAGAACACCTCTGCTCTGTTAAGGTGCTCACTGCGAAGTTTGTCGATGATAAGCGCTTCCGGACTGCCTGAAAGAGGTGTGGCCATAGTCAGTCCAATGGCGAACACCATGTTCAAGAGACAAAGCCACGGTGGCTGTACTTGGAATGGGTCAGAGTAACATGCTTCCATCTCTTCCAGGAAGCGGTCCCTTTCGAACACTTGAAGCAGCCCGTGGGTGTTGATGAAGAAAGCATCTGCAAGCACACGAGCAGTCTGCACATCAGGAAGCAGATGAGTGTGTCTGTACCCCGAGGGAAGCGAGTATTGGCCTTCGACTATCTTATGTCGTCGCGGATCATTGGTGAACGGTGAGCCTCCTGCAACGGTCTCGACCATCGTTCGTAGCAGTTGAAGGAATGACAAGGTTGCCGAGTCTCCGATATAGAGAACACGACCGGTTGGATCCTGTAGCATCCGGCTTTGACTGTAGATGATGGCTTCTTCATCAGGACCGCTACCGACAGTAGTTCCACGCGATCGGGCAGGAAGCTGCTCTCCGTTCGCATTGCTGGTCGGCAGTTGTTGAAATCCAGTGATTGCCTCTACGCTTGGTCTAGCACCGGACGATTTGAATAGTGTTTCTTGCTTCAGCGGATGTGGACGTGGCTCCTGAACCTTTGGAGCCGGACGGTTGGCAGCTGAAGATCTTCTTCTGGCTGGTGCCAGGGGTGAAGCATAATGGTTGCTGTTGCTGGGTGTATTTGAAGTCGAGTTGTCGTCCGCATATGGACTTTCAGTTTCACCATCCTGAACAGCTTGCCTCTTGGCGGGTGGACCGCCGTCGCCAGGAGAACCAGGCTCGCGATCAGCGTATATGCAGCTGAAGTTTCGCTATCATCGTAAGCATCAGTCTTGAAGATATGGAACGTGTGACTGTTAGGCTGAGCCAGGGGATTGCAACGAAGTGCCACCACCCAGTAGCTATGAGACTACATGGAGATCTTCAAAACGGATGAGACCCAGTGGTGTCGGCAACATGAAAGATACGTACCTTTTCACATGTGTTACACGGGCAAAGGCCGTTGCACTTGTTGTAGTGTTAGCTCAGGACCCACTCTTCAGCAACATTTGACACGAGGATCGGTGCACTCAACAGCAAACACATTTTGCTGTTGAAGACCTTTATTAGCAAGGATAGCGATTCATGTTCCAATTGACGAAATAGAGTTCAGCCAGTCGCGAACATATGCGATCGTGTGGTGTGGTTGCACTGCAGTGGTGGTGGTGGTGCTACTCGCCTTCTGCTTCCTCCTCTTGCAGCTCTCGCATGCCTGAGCAGTGCGCTGCCGCTGTTCTGCAAACGGCCATATCAGTACTCATCTAGCAATTTCACCGAAGACGCGCAGACTAACCAGGAGGTACCTTCGGGCGCGTCATGGTCCGCGGCTATGGACATTACGCGACCATCACGTGAATCATTTCCTGCTGGAAGTTGCTTCGGATGGATGAAGTGAGTGTCGGATGAGGGATGACGAATTGAGTTGGGCACAAAGACAGCACAAACTGCCCCGTAACTCGCACTTCCCCTCAAGGATGACGATTGAGGGGTGCTGCAACCCTGACCGAGCTTACTGCGTCCGGCGAATCGTCGATGCCAGAGACAAAGGCAGGAAGGCGTCTTTGTGGTTGTGAACCACATCCTGGGCAGCTGTGTTGCTGGGTTGCGTGCACGTGCCCACAATCCTGCCGAGGTCGGGTAGCGCTGATCCAGAACCATCGCCTCACCTCATCACAGAAAGAGCCTGACCGGACGCTTGTGTACAGCCGCTGCACGCAGGGTACGACCAGCATCCGAAATGCCTCGTCATAAAATGCACGTTGATCATGTCACTAAGCAGAAGTGTCGGAAAGCTCGCAACGGCTTCCCGCACGTCAAATCGACTTCCGGCCCTTTCTTCGAGTCGTCGCAAGCTTTTGTTTTTTCTTAACTCGACTTTGTGCGCCTCTTTCGCATGTACTGGCTAACAACATGACACCCTATATTGGATCCGAGACTACCGACACCAACGGAACTTCTGACATCTACAATCTCCTTGATGGCACGAAGACAGCTCTTGAGCAATTGCTAGCAAAGGCAAAGGACAATCTTCCACAAGAAGCCTTGCCTCACATCTCAAGAATACACTTCTCCACAGCGAACACTGGCAGTCCATACTTCCCCAGTCCACTCAAGCAAACAGAGGCTATCACAGCACTGAAAGCGGTCGAGGCAGGCGTAGCGTCTGCGATAGCTGATCTTCAAGGTGGACCCAAGACACGCAGCATCGATGTCGATCTGGAGAGGGCCACAGCGTTCCTGTTCTCAACATACCTTGCCACTGTTGGCGGTATGGACAAGGCGCACCCAAAGGTGAAGAAACTCCTGAAGGGTAGGGTTATGTTCAGTACGTATTTTCACTGCAACCAGCTAAGTCTTGCAGATACCGATTTACTGCAAGCACAGTCTATACAGTACCGTAGACTCTCGGCCAATTTGTATGAGACCAAGAACCCTGGCGAATACTTCCATCTCCACGGCTCTCTAGAGGCTTCCAAGGCACTCAACATGGTTGGTCTAGAAGGACATCGCCCTGACCTCACCGACTACCATGAGTGCATCAAGGTCATCGAAAACCACGTTAAGCAGTTCACTGTCGAGCAACTCGAAGAAATGAACGCGCAGATCAAGCAAGCTGGCGTCACTTGCCTGAAGTGGGACGACTTCAAAGCAACAGAGCACGGACAGACACTACTGCAGCAACCGCCATGGAAGGTTGACACACTGGAGACCGAGACGCCACCTACTCCATTCCCTTTCAAGTCTTCATCCGCACCGAAGCCCCAAGTCCTCGCTGGTATCCGAGTCCTTGAGCTGTGCAGAATCATCGCGGGTCCAGCCATGGGTCGTGGACTTGCTGAGTATGGTGCTGAGGTGATCAAGGTCACAGCGCCCCATCTCTCGGACGTTCCTTTCTTTCAAGTCGACGCGAACATTGGCAAGCACACCACAGACTTGAACCTCAAGGAAGCGAAAGACCGTGAGATATTCGAGAAATTGCTTCAGTCTGCAGATGTTGTTCTGGACGGCTACCGACCTGGCAGTCTCAACCGCCTCGGCTACGGCCCTGAGCAACTACAAGAGATCGCTAAGCAGCGTGGACGGGGACTTGTATATGTTGCCGAGAACTGCTTCGGGCAAGTTGGTCCATGGTCCTCGCGACCTGGGTGGCAACAGATTGCGGATTGCGTAACAGGTGTTGCCTGGGCTCAAGGTCACGCTATGGGTCTGCAAGAGCCTGTTGTGCCACCCTTCCCCATGAGCGACTACGGCACAGGATGTATGGGCACGATTGCTGCACTTGTTGGTTTGTACAGGCGAGCGAAATCCGGTGGTAGCTATGTCGGTACTACGTCCCTTGTCCAGTACGACATCTACCTACTACAGCTCGGTCTGTACGACGATGATATGATGGCTGAGCTGCGGAAAGAGCACGACGACGAGTTTTTCGCCCTGAGACACCACGACTCGGTCGACGAGGTCGGCAAGAGAGCGCTCAAGACGATGAGGAGAACACACCCTGAGCTGTTCGAACCACGACATATGCAGGCATGCTTCAGCAAGGGGTTCGGCGCTGAGGTCAAGACGATCAAGCCTGTCGTCGATATCGAAGGCTACTGGAATGGATTTGTGCGCAGCTCAAGACCAAACGGTTACGACAAGCCTACCTGGGACGGCTGGGAGGTTGATGAGGATATGTTGAAGGTATGATGGCACAGGATCACAACATTCGGTTTCCTTACCTACTCAGCATATTGCATGCGCTACGATACCATGACCACATAGCATCTCTTCAACGAAGCACTTGTCTTTCTCATCTGTAATCTTGCTGCTTCTCCGTCGAGCTTGCTCTTGGCCTAATTCTGATGCTGTCAACTCTTCCGCGATACGAGTCGCGCGCCCCACATTCCGCAGTCTAAAACTCGAATCACACTCACGTCAAGTGCGTCTTCCGACGCCCTGCTTATCGAGCCTCACTTCTCAACCAGAAACGCTTACACACCGTCCTCGCTTACAGGAGGCTTAGTGCAGCAGGAATACTCACCCGGAGAAGTCACACCCACTCATGCTTGCAACTTCCTGCCGCTTCTTACACAACGTCAACTCTGTATGTATCGCTTACGTTGCGCAAACACACTGTAGACAGGCCATAGCGAATATACCAGACCTTTAGGCTACTGAATGATGTATAGTCAAACTGCAACGCTGGTAGAATGAAGTGCCGTTCCGATGCATGTACCGCTTACTATAGGCGAGTAGCGTGCTTTCGCTACTGGCGCTAGCGGATAAGGCACGGCTGCGGCTGTCGTCCAAGATAACTTTGCTAAGAGCGGAAAGGTGCTGGCGGTGGGTTCCGAAGTTGTTGCTATGAGGTGGAGCTCGCATCGAGGTATACATCTTTAAGGGAGCGTGTATCTGTATGGCAGTGATTGACATTGGGCCTGCAGTCCGCCACCAAGTGTTCTTATTTCATCATCGCAGAGCTAAAACAACTGGTTGAATGATTCATTGGATAAAGTAGGCCTGCTATGAGATGTGCATGTAAATGAACGCTAATCTATCCGTTCTATGCCAGCCATGCCCATCTACAAACGTCTATGCCCAGGGTATATCGAACGCCAAAAAGTAACTTGCATTTCCTACCAGGAGTTCAAAACACCGTGATCCCATACAGGATTGCCATACTCGTCAAACTCCATGCAACTGAGGTCCATGAAGGGAGTTTCATTGCTGTGAGCTATGGTGGGCATCGTGGTGGATAAGGAAAAGGATGTCAATGGACCGGTGGTCGGAGGAGTGAACGTATCAATCTCGTTGCCGTACATAACAAAGGGGTCGAAGTTGAGATCTGAAGGACCGGTGGTGACCGGTGCGAACGGTGCCAGGGCGTGCGCAGGTCCATTGTGACCATAGTTGGTCGGAGGTTGTTGGTACGTCGAGGGTCCTGGAATCGTCGTACCCATACTGGCAAGAGCGTCCAGAGCTGCTGGTTCTTCAGAGTTGATAGGTTCTCGTGGCAGCGTCGACTGGGACACACGACTCTCGCGCCACTGTGCCATTGTCAGGCCAGCTTTGAAGTGTCCGGAAATGTGCGTCGCTCTTGCATCCCAAGTATGCAGAATTTCATGACAGAATCCACAGGTCCAACTCTTGTTGTCAAGCATGCCGGGTCCGTCTCTACGCCATGTGTCTCGAACCAGCTCAGTTAGTGAGTGTGTACATTTGTGGAAGTTCCTTGCGTGTTGCTGTAGGTGATCCGGTCGACCAAAAGTTCGTTCGTTGGCATCTTTACATAAGCAGTCTCCGATACGATGGAAGAATCGGAAATGGTCCTCATCGGGGTTTTGGAGCTCACAGAAGGCGCAGATTGACGAGGAACAAGATGGGAGCTGGATGCTTGGCCCGGTAGCGAGGCATGTCCATTGGTGCTTGGGATGGTGTTGTGTCTCCTCATGGCGACGCCAGGACTTCGCTGTGAGAGGGACCCTGCAGAATGTACACTGCCAATTGTCCCCTTCACCAGACGAGTTCTCTGACATCGAGGCGCAAGGTGAGAGTCGTGGTGGAGACAGAAACCCTTCGATTGGCGATGCGCCGTTGCTGCGACCGTAATCCTTCTTCTTCCCCTTCCTCGAAGCTTGAGTTGGGGTGTGACTATGTTCACTACCGACTCCTCCCGTGCCATTCTCTTGTGACTTGAGCTGCCTTTGTCGGGTATTGGTGAACCATGTGGTGACTTGCTTGATAGTGATACTACATGCTTCCGCTAGTGCTTGCTTCGTGTTGGCGTTTGGGTATGGGTGATGTCGGTTTGCATCGAGCCAAGCGTTAAGACGACCTACAGCCTGCGAAGGAAGCTTGCTGGTGGATTTTCTTGCATGCGAACGTCTGACTTCGGAAGGCGAGGCGGGCGAAATGGGGTCTGGCGTGGAAGGGTTCGAGATCGCGGTGCACACTCTCAGTCGTGGCGTGCTGGGCTCGAAACTGTGGTCCTCATTTTTGATCACGATGTCATCTCTGAGTTGTAGCTCTGTCAGTTCGTCGATTCCAAGACCGATGGGTTGCTGATGTGGATGTTGTATCACGCTGCCGGATGTGATGTCACGTGTGTCGAGCTGACAGCGTTCAGTTGATGTAACGGACAATAGTCTTTGATGAACCGCACTCACAATGAAGCCAAGCTTTACGTCCTCGTGGATGCCGGAGCCATACCCGGAGTCGATGGACCAGGTGCTCGAAGCTCGACCGGTCCTCTTGGACGGAATGCTGTTGGGCGACAGCATCGTGTTCGAGCTCGAGTGGGGCCGAGATGTCGATCAATGGGTTGTTAATATCAGAGTTTATTGGAAATGTCGAGTGCTGAACGCTACAATGCAGCGCAACTTCCAAGGAGCTGCCATAGTTACATATCTAACAACTGTGATCACTACGCGCCGCAATGCGCCCCATGAGGGCAGCGGGTGGTGTGGCTGTTCCCGCTGGCACAGTGAACGCCCATGTCGAAGACAATGGCTGGTGTCCACCATTGGCTCGTATTGGCGAAGAAGCGGTCAAATTGTGCTGCAGTTCCTGAGCTGCGCCTCAGGTCATCACCGTGCACGATGGGTGTTGCATGGTGGGGTCCAAGACCTTTCCCGGCAAGGCACGCTTATGGCTTTCGCGACATCATCAAGCGAAGTCAGTGTGGCAGTGCTCCATTGCGGTGCACTGGTCATGCGTTCTGGCGGTGTTTGCATGATTATTGCGAGCCGCAAGTGCATGAATACAACGTTCTGGAATTCGAGTCGTGCATTAACTCCTTCTAGCGTCGACGTCATGTATGGTGTTTATGGTTAATGGTGTTGATTGTTACGCGACCTCGTGCGCGCCTGCCACCGTGAGACGTCATGGTCAGTTCAACGGATCAAGTTGACTGGGCTGGGGTATACAACAAGAGTAAGAGAGGGTTGAAAGCATGCATAAGCACGATTCACTTGTGTGAAGAAACGAAATTCAGGAGAAGTGTCGGAAGGAAGGGGACGATGATGAGAACTGGGGCTGTACTAGCTTACTAAAACCGACGCTAAGTAATCCAAACCGTGGACGCTCTAAATAAACACTGTTCTTTCATCCTCCAAACAACCCCCTAACGCCGACTTGAACAGCTTAAGATGGATGCATATTGCGCACATGATCATCCTCCTTATCACTCCTCGGGAACCAGTAATCTCCGACGGCTTCACTCCGGTCGCTAGAATCGACTGGGCACCAGTACTGCGGCGGGTTCGGATGGTGAACTCCTTTGTAATGTCGAGAAAGGTCTGCCCAGCGCGCGAAGCTAGCACTTCCACAGCCAGGAAGAGGGCACTGAAAGGACATCTTGCCGGACGCCTGAGAAACATGTACAGTGCATACTGTATCGGGCAGATTCTCCCTGTCTGCAGTCGGTGTTGGGGTACTGCTCGACATGGAAAATCGATCTGCGGCTTGCATACTCTGGCCCACCAGAGGAGCATCCCGAAGAAGACCTGGTCCGCAAGTTGCGGTCAGTGGTATCTGTGCCGGATTTGCATCGAACGTGCTTGACGCATAGTCTTGCATGGGACCAGCAGTTTGTTCCGTCAAGCCTGCAGGCGGCATGCTTTGAAAGAGCCCACTGGTATAATTTCCCATGCCAACCTCGTTGGTGTGGGTCCCATCCGTAGGTAGCGTATCCGAACGCTGATTGATCCAGTACTAGACCTTGGTCACAGAAA
The DNA here is from genome assembly GCF_010093625.1 of Macroventuria anomochaeta. Lineage (NCBI taxonomy): Eukaryota > Fungi > Ascomycota > Dothideomycetes > Pleosporales > Didymellaceae > Macroventuria > Macroventuria anomochaeta. Next base: position 95,614 of record NW_022985375.1, read on the forward strand.
GCCTGAGTATTGCCATGCTGACCACGACTGACGATTTCACGTCAAGCCAAGCAGGTGTGTCAAGCTTGTCAATGGACACAAGTGGAGAGAATTGTGATGTATGTGTGACTAATTCAGCTACGGTTTGTGTGAGGAAAACCACTGTGAGAGGACAAGGACGCATTTGGCCTAGTAGCAGATCCCAATCACCTCATAGGGCTGACGGAGGGGACTGACAAAGCTCTCCTAGCGCAGTAGTTAGAGCCACTGGCCAATCTGGGTCAAGCAAATACCCTGGGACGTGGTTAGAAGGGCCCAGGGTCCAATACTACACAAAGACGGTAGGCCGAACCCGTGCTGAAACCACGACTGAATTGATTAGGCTTGGACTGACAATCGCAAGATATGCAGCCTTGCTGCCAATGGTAAGCATAATTTGTCATGTTCCTGTCGGCTTTTGTCTGCTTGCAATGGTGCTATCGTGTGCTTAGTTCTTGGCGATTTAAGAACAAACAAGATGAAGGGCTTTGCGAGTTTTATCAGAAGACGAAGATACTCTGAGAGACGCAAGTCATTGTTGAACCCTGCACGCCACATTACCCTTCGCCGGAAGGCCATCATGTAAACTTGTGATACTGTGACTTGGTTGAAGGCTGCTGGCAACTATCTAAGACATGAGACCTGGGCCATTTGATGTCCGCCTGTATGCGGTCAATACAATTTCGAACAGCTTTAAGTATTGGATGGACAAGTCAGAGTCTCCTTTGCTTATAATCGTGTTAGCCGTTGGCCGTGTTCAAGGCTCCGCTCAGCTGCGACTCCGCTGCCACGCTTCCTCACTTCTTCCAGCCTAATCGTCACAATTCACCCACCCACAGCATGCGCAACTTTTGCAACAACCCACTCTGTAATAAGGAGCGATCGCGAATTGGCCGTTATGACGCGGTTGAAGCTTGCAAGTGCTCTACACGTCGAGCCTGTCTGAGCTCTGGGCACCTAGAATTGGTAAGTGCTCTACGAAAGTCCTATACATGACATGGGTCGGCATAGACTGCAATTCTCTGGGCAAATCTTGAAGCTGGAAGAGGTTCTGCTTGACGCTCTACGTGGGTATCATCATTTCATTATCATTCAAGCTAATGTGGTTGTGTAGGTTTGTCATACATACAACGCTGGACTCGCTATTACAGATCAGCGGGCACGGAGTGCCGATAAACTATCGCATCTCCACTTCCAGCTCTCCCCTAGTGTCTTCACTTCTACTTCGACTTCGCTCTTTCCCATTCTGTGAGCTTGTATCGGTACTCAGCCTTGGCGGCGATCTGCTCGAGTCCGTACTGGGTCGAGGACTAACGCCGCCAATTTTTAACTTCCCCATGCCCGCCACAAGACCTTGCTTCAGGTCTTGTCCTAGCGCTGCCGCAGCATCGAAGGGTGTTGGCGACGCAGCCGAGACGCTACTCGTGCGCTCACCAACGGCGTGTGTGGGCGGCAGATCAGCGGTCGTGCCTGCACCTGTTGCACCCTCGGCTGTCTCGGTCCCAGTAACAATAGACTCTTGTCGTAGTGGTGTGTTCGCTCCACTCCTGCCATTCGACACGTTGCTTGTCTGCGGTGTCAGGCTTGGCGGTAGTTGAGGGCCGTACAAGTTCATCTCATCATCTGTACGCCCAAAGCACTCAGCCCACCATCTGGCTTCGCCTTTGCGTGGGAAGATCATACGTTCTTTGCCCCGTACTGAGTCATCGACCTCAGGGTCATACTTCGGGTTCAGAAACTCTTGTTTACGGCAGAGGAAATAATCCCAAACGCTTCTTGTACGCTCCTTCGCCCTAGCTTCCATGCGCTCTTTCTCATTGTCGAAGAGAAAAGTACCATACTGACACGAGTAGAGGTGGTATAGAAGGCGTCGTAGGAACCGTTCGCTGAATTCGAACCGTGTGGGGTGTTGGTACTGGAGTTGGTATACGCAGTCGAGGAATTGGTGGAAGACGGGTGATAGCTCGTTGATCTTGGTGATCCGGTGTTCTTCAGCAGCACCAATCTTGCTGGAAGGTTTCGTGGCCGCAGCATCTGATACATCTCCCACATTCTCCGTGCTGTTCGTCTCCGGTAGTTGATTCAACGATTCATTAGATTCGTTTTGCCGGTTGAAAAAGCCCTTTGCTCCACGCAAAGCGTTCTCAAAGGCGTTGCCGCCGCTTTGGCCATCAACCTTGCGTTCTATGCGTTCATTCTCGATCGAAAACCACTTCTCGTGGCTGAGAAAACCGGTCCTGTGTCGAAACATGTGGCCGAAGGAAAGCCAATCCTTTTCAACAAGCACTATGAAACCTTCCATGGTTCGGTAGTATGGGTCAAGCAAGATCTGGCTCAGCGCGCTCAGCTGACTCGTGCGATCCCATCCATCTGAACAGTGAATCAGAGCATGTGAGTGCATGATGCCCACCCTGCGGGCTATCAGTGCGACGCCGTCAAGAATATTCGCGGTGTGTTTGACCCAGCCACTCTTCGCCAGCAGCTGCTGATTGGGTGGAAAAGATGTGAGGTCCGACTCCTTCAGTGCGTCAATGACCGTGTTCAACGACTTTCGCATAACGTGGATATTGTCGATTCCGAGGTATGCTTTCTCGGCGCCAGGGTAGTGGTCCATCTTCTCTGATCCCAGTCCAACAGCCTGCATTGCGTATGCGTTTACGGTCGGCCTGGCATCGACAATGAGATTTCGTTGCTGTGCGCCATAGATCTTGGGTGCGTTATCGTCAGACTCGGTAGATACACTAAGATCGTCCGCGATGATTCTCCCGGAGTTGACAGCCTCGGCGTCCACTACACCCACGAAGGAACTGTCAGCACTGGATCCATTCTCGATGGCCAGGTCCGCAGTAGAACGAGCAGCGTCCGGGGTTGGTGCAGGATTCCACCCACGGTTGGTAGCCCATATGGCTGCAACGAGTCTCTCATCCTGAGGGTTGCGGTTCCCTGTGATGCCGGGTGTTGGTTGCGAACTTCGCGTTATCGAGCAGTTGTTCAGTGGATGACGGTAGACGAGCGCAGGTATACGTTGTCTCGAGCGGTATGCGCCGGCGTATCTAAGCACACTGTCTGAGACCTTCGAAGGTACTGCGATGAGAGCGGGGTATGTCTTCGAGTACTGCGCTACTCATTAGAATGCTCTGTCCTCCCGTTTCGCTGCTACTGGAGCTGCTTACTTTGTATTCGACATTGATCTCAGATATCCGCCAACCCTTTTCCGTATCTTTGGGGCTGATCCCCAGGCGCTTAAACTCTCGACGCGCATCGTATATGTCCCAACTATTAAACCGATCCTCCGGAGGCTTCGGTTGGTAGCTAAACGCTAAAAGCTTATCAAGGCGGCCTATCTTGCAAGACAGCGCGCGGATGCTGTCATAGACCTCGCGAGCCTTCTTCTCGTCGGGGAAGAAGAATGCAAAGAAGGTGAAGTCGCGGCATCGTATGCGGATCGACGGCTGCTGGCGCATGACGGGCGGACATGATTTCAAACAACAGTAGTTGATCATGGGATACGTGATCCATACTTCTTTCTGTCGGGGCGGCCTTACGTCTGGCGGAGCGTCGGCGGGTTTGCTTGGGAGGTAGCTGAAGACGATGTGGTGGGGCATAAGGTGGAGGGTGCCGTCGAAGCGCGTGCCTCTGCGCAAAAGATAGACATCTTCTACCTGACTTGTATTAGCCATATATATATGTTATATGTAGACTTGTTCACGCACCTTACTAACGCGTATCCTCTCCATTGTCGGCAAGCTCGCGTGTCACAGTCGTCAGAGCGACTGCCTGCGAAGGTGGGGTTTAAGCAAGCTCTTCGAAACTCCAGTCTTGAAGATATTACAAGATTACGAATGTGGTATGGGAAGCGAAAGAGTCTAGAGCGCAAGGATCGTCAGCAGTTTAGTGTGAAGGTCGGCATGTTGGGGGTTGTGGGGGAGCGTCTGCATGTGCCTGGCGTTCATGCGCAAAGCGGTCGCTTGGCATTTACAACATAACGTCACTGGGTTCAAAGCTTCAAATCTTCGATCGCGGTCATGTCAGGTTCCAGTGGATGCCTGGTATGCTCGAGAAATTTGAAATGAAGAAGCAGATTGTATTGATAGGCTATGAGAGGCCCACCGTCACGACGCAAAGCTTAGAGGCTACACAGTGCATTTGCTGAAGGAGAATCTCCTGTTCTCCAATCTTATTCAAGAGAAGCTTACCTACAGTCACAAAGAAAGACTTTGCAATACCATAGTTCGCTGCCGGCCTGCGCACTATGAAGAACTACTCTCTGAAAGTTAGACTGTAAGTATTGCTTTTATACCAAGAAACCAACCGCCTAAACCTCAAGTACTACTACATTTAGACTAAAGCTCGCGCAACGTTTAGGCTGGGGGAGGAGGTGGAGGAGGGACATCGCCAGGCGGAGGCGGAGGAGGAACGTCACCCGGAGGAGGTGGTGGAGGCACTGAGCCAGACGGTGGCGGAGGAGGAGGCGGGCTTCCAGCTGATCCGTAGTTTTGAAACAGAGGACCCAGACCAGGAGGAGGGCCGGCAGCAGCCGCAGGAGCGCCGTAGCCAGGAGCGCCGTAGCCAGGGGCACCGTAGCCCGTCGCGGCAGCACTCTGGTCGTAGCCAGCTCCGTAGTTTCCGTAGCCGTACGAAGCTCCAGCAGCTGGAGCAGCAGAGGCCCACGGTGCGGCGCCGCTGTTGCCGTAGCCGCCGCTCTGGTCGTAGGAGCCACCAGCGCCGGCACCAGCTCCACCAGCTCCAGCCCAGGGCGGAGGAGCAGCTGAGTTGCTGTCGCCACGGTCGCCACGGCTGTCGCTGTGCGCCCAGGGTGCAGCACCGCCAGTTGGGCCACGCTCCCAGGGCTTGAGGTTGCGCTCGCCGCCTCCATAGCTGTCGCCGCCAGCACCCCCGCCATTGTACTCGATAGCTCCACGAGGCTGCCCACCACCGCCGCCCATCTCGGACAAGAAAGCGTCCAGTTCGTTCTCCGGAGCACCTCCGATGCGGCCTTGAGGGCGGTCGCCGCCGAAGCGGTTGTCATTGCGCCACGGCTGTCCAACCTTGCGATCAGGACAATCACGAGCCATGTGACCAGCTTGTCCACAGACACGGCAAATGATGCTCGCAGTGAAGTTCTGCTTTTGGGGGCAGTCGTACTTGCGGTGACCGATTTCACCACAGTTCTGGCAAGCTTGGTTCTCGTCGTCACGGAGGGTACCGTTGAGGGCGGCGAGCTCACGGAGCTGGTTGCGCTTGAGTTCGTTCTGGCCTTCGGGGATGGAGGCAGCCTGCAGATTGTTAGTATCAAGACTGCAGCGGGATTTGGGAAAACTTACAGTCTCAATGACGTTGTGGATGAGCTTCTTGGCCTTGTTGACCTTCTCCTCGGTATCCGCCATGATCAAGCAGTGCAGGTCCTCCTCCTGGTTGCTGGTGTGAGCTGCGTCAGATCGCCCTTTACCCTCCTTAACGGAGCCCTTGCCACGAATCGCAATCTTTGCGCCGGACTCAGACTCCATCTTCTTGAGGGTATTTCCACGAGGTCCAATGAGTAATCCAACTGTTAGTGCAAAAAGCTGTGGTTAGTGTATGATCAAAAATGTGTGTGAGCAAAGGGTAGGTAGGGTTAGTGACAAAGCTGTACTGCAGGCTTCGCCAGATGCGCATAAGCACCAAGCAGTCTGAGCACGCTGGTCAAGACAAAGGCTAGGGTTGTAGGGGACTGAGAAAGGAAAGTTAGAGGGGTTAGTTCCGTACTGAAGTTAATCTCCGGGTAGTCATTGACTGGCACATAGACCTTCTCCTGTGTCTTAGTAGGCCTCCTATAGTCGGCAGGCGGGTGGTAGTTAGGAAGCGTCTTCATAGCCTTCTCGACGAGCTTGTGGCGCTCATCTTCGAGGCGCTTGCGGTAACGGAACTCGCGCGTGTTGACACGGCGACCGAAGTTGTCGTACTGAGGGGGTGGGGATGGAGACCTGTAACGATTAGTATGGTGATAGTAGACGGCTGAGAATCTTGGTACATACCTGTCGCCATCTGCTGGCACCACATCGTTGATCTTCAGCTTCTGCGTAATCTCTTCAATGCGCAAGTGCAGGGTGTAGGCGTCAAGCTGCTCAGTAGTCATGGCTGAGTAGATGGCTGTGGGCAAGCCCATCAAACCAGCAGCCTTGTTCTCGCTGGCATCTCCCCATCGATTGCGCTTCTTGCGCTGTCTAGGACCATCGGGAGCTGTTCGAAGCTGTTAGTAGATATTCATGATTGTGTCATCGTTGTTAACTTACCTCGCTCAGGGCTGCGCCCACGCTTCAGCTCAGACAAACCTTCCGCCGGCGCAGAAGGGTTGTAACCTCCAGCATCATCATCGCCACCAAAACGTCGGCGCGTGCCGAGCGGAATATTGTTCGAGCCGGTGATGCCCTGGTTGCGCCACGACATATTTGCTGACAGGTGTTCGGTGTTGATGGGGGGTGGTTGCGCGAAAGTGTTGCGGCACGGCAAAGTAAAGTTGAGCTCGGTCTAGCGCTTGGCGTCACGTGTTAATATATCTACCCGTCGCAATGGCTGTTCATTCTTGAACTCCATTCTGGGTATCTGGAGTGAAGTACACCCTTTCGTCGGCTTGGCCCTCCATATTGGGTCCATCACAACAGTATCATGATTACCTGACTCGGCGATTGTATGAGCCCTCGGACTTACAAAGGCCGCCCTGCAGGCAGGATGCGCAACATTCTGTTCGGCTTTCCATTAGGCTCTTTAGAGAAGAGCGTGGCCTTTCAGATGAACCCAGCTAGGACGTATTTTATGCGTTAGCAAGTCTAGGTTAGCCGGTCGTAAGTGGCCCAGGTAACGTGCGACCTGATTTAAGCAATGCTAGATGCCACTTCTCTTAACATATTAAATTTTTAATGAGCAAGTTGTGCCTGCTTAGTCAGTATCACGAGTATTGGTGCGTGGCAAGCACAGTATGCTGTAGGGCCACAATTTCTAAGCAAGCTCTAAGTTCGTCATAGCCCCTCTTCGAACCCCACCCACTTCATCTCAATACAAAGCATCCGAATCACCCAGAGTACTCTTGCCTACTTACATTGTGAACTAATAATCCAACTTTTTCCATCATGTCGGCTCAAGGATCAGACATCGTTCTCTACACAACACAGACGCCCAATGGCATCAAGATCTCCATTACTCTGGAAGAGCTTGGGTGAGTGACATACGTATATATCTACCTTGGAGTACGCGTTGCTAACAATCACAGTCTTCCCTACAAAGTAGAGAAAATTGAAATCAACAAGAACACGCAAAAGGAGGACTGGTTTCTCGCCATCAATCCCAATGGCCGTATCCCAGCATTGACCGACCGATTCACCGACGGCCAGACAATCAACCTGTTCGAGTCCGGAAGCATCATGCAGTACCTGGTCGAGCGCTACGACACTGAGCACAAGATCTCGTACCCTAAGGCTAGCCGTGAGTGGTATGAGACGAACAACTGGCTGTTCTACCAGAACGCTGGTGTAGGACCTATGCAAGGTCAAGCTAGTGAGTACCTTTTAGTTATTTGTGATCACTCGGGAGGTGGCTTCAAGGAAAGAGCTGCGAGGGAAGAACGTAGGGGAGACAAGAGGCGTTCGTCGAGAAGGTTCGGCTTCGCCGACTTTTGACTCCTTCTGGCGTCGAATATCCGGGCCATGTCTTTTCCGGCGCATTGCTCGAAGTCCTCGCTCTTTCTCACCTGAGTGGATACAGCCTTAACAGAGTTCACTAATGCGACAGTGGATCTGAGTCTGGAAAGACTTGCCACATTCACACAGTCACACAGCTTGAATAGGTGGAACTGACCGCAATCTAGATCATTTCTCTCGCTACGCCCCCGAGCACATCGAGTACGGAGTTAACCGATACACGAACGAGACACGCCGCCTCTACTCTGTGCTCGACAAGCATCTTGCATCTGATAAGCGACCGTACCTTGTGGGCGACAAATGCACTATTGCTGGTAAGCACCCCTACCCTTGACTGTTCCTGAGCTCTATGCATGCCGCTCCTAGCCGTCACTGTCACCTTGCCACACTTTCTCCTGGCTCCACACTTACACTTCTCAGATATCGCGCACTGGGGCTGGGTCGCAGCAGCAGGCTGGGCAGGTGTCGAGATCGAGGACTTTCCGAACCTCAAGGCGTGGGAGGAGCGCATGGCTGAGCGATCCGGGGTCGAGAAAGGACGCCACGTGCCTGATCCGCACAAAATTAAGGAACTGCTCAAGGACAAAGCCAAGATGGAGCAGCAGGCCGCAGAGTCTCGCAAATGGGTGCAGGCTGGCATGAAGGCAGATGCCGAGAAGTCTGGCAAGTAAGTACTATGTTTCAGGATCTGATAGTTTCGATGGGGCGTGGAGCTGCGATCGTGATTCTGGGCTCGATGGAGACATTCTTGAGAGTGCTGATAGGAGGTTGTGGCTACCGAGTGCCTGTGCGCAGTTGTTGAGGGCGTGATGATGGGATAAACTTGGTCGATGGAGTAGTCGTCCTCGCTGACCATTTTGTCCTACTAGACTGTAGACTCTCTGAATCCGAATCCGAATTGACAACGGTTGACTAGCGCTTTGAGCACTGATCGTACGGAGACTGCGATCCGTGCCGTATCTGTATCATTTGGTATGCAATGCAGATTTGCCCCAGTGGAGGCATCGCGCGGTCGGGAATAGCGAAAACCAGTTCCTGATCTTTGGAGTCGAGAGTCTAATGTTGACTATAGTCGAACCTGTGTTCCACGATTCATTCCAGAATCCGACCATGTGGTTTGGTGTGTGACTAGAAGCTCGTTTCGTGATACAATAAGGTAATGAAACACATGTCCAGCTAGGTGCTGCCGGTACTTACTCCGACACGGCGTGCTTGCTTCCCATCTACCTGAGACATTCGAGAAACCTCAAGTTTCGGAGTATAAATGTGCGACCAATACGGGTTGTTGGAGGTTGACTGCAGCCACAGTGTCAAGCCCTGTCAGATTCGCTCATGGTCACAACGTGATGAACCTTGAAGCACATCACTGGTCTTTGGGTGGCGTACTGTCGTTCCATAGTCCCACTCGGAACCTTGGCTTGGATCCTGCTTGAGACATCGGTGTTCTTGTTGTGGTCGCCAGTGACTGCGTGGACATTGCTGTGTGAATGTCGAGCCAGGTACTGTGGGTCCAATTCATCTGCAACTTGTGGCTAGTGGGATCTAATGCATAGTCAGTACTGATCAGACATCTCTTCATGCCTTTGTGGAGATGTCCTTCATCAATATCTGAACTTTTCAGAGTATCACATGAGCCTTAACATTGACATTATAGCCCTCTTCCCTGAAAATATACGATGAAAACTGGAGTGCATGATCTCAGCTAGCCAACAACGGCGTCTACCGTTACGATTGCGACATTTCGGCTCGTCTAGCTTTCGCGTCGAAGCGTCTAGCCGTCAGCCATTGAAGAGAACTTAGAGTTACAATGCCGAGTGAAGAAGCGGTTCGCGGTCGCACTAGTCGCAAGAAGCTCAATGTTGACCTCCTCTACACTGGGCGAGTACATGGTCTTCCCTACACGGGTGTAGGGTATAACAGATCGATGTAAGATGTGAAGCGTCGAGTGGACACGAGTACAGTCTGGGATACATCCGCTGAGCCGAATCGACCTATCAGGCATAGTTGTCTTATCCCAGAACGTTCAGGCGTTATAGTTGCTGAGGTGACCGACGTGGATGTTCCTTCCTTTTGCGTACCTTGATTGCAAAGTCACGATCATAAGTCGCCTCACAGTGATTGCAGCCTGTGGGTCGCCAGGCATCAGGCACAAATGCAGGTGCAATCTCGCTGCCACCGAGAGCTGAGTTACGCGCTGCGAAGCCTCGGGCGGGCCAGTAAGTTGGTGGCTGGAAGATGCGCTTCGCATCATGATCTGCTGAACGTACAAATCAATAAAAGAGCGTCATACGAATACTGCAAGCTGCGGAGATCCCATGAGGCAGGCAATGCAGGTGGTTAGGGCAGCGTCAGCCCCACAGTATGGAAGAGAACGTGATGGACTTTGGTGGTGATGAGCTGACTGAGAGAGCCACATTTTAGCGTTTGTGGGGATGATGGATTAGCGGTGGGGAGCTTTTGCACGCTAAAGCGAACAGTATACATTGGTCTAACCATATGTAGTCGAATGTCCGCGCTCGCTTGTCTTAAAGTACAACGTTCTCCTGGATCCGTGTGATGACACAGACCGACCTCAAGCTGCCGCTGTGCCATTTCTAGGGAGGCGTAGCAAGCCGACCAATGCAAGAGCTCCGGGCCGCATCTCCTGCATCTAACATGCATCAACGCTGCAAGCAGAAACGTGGAGGCTTCTGTCGGTATGCATGCTAGCGTGCATGTCCTCGTGCTCGAGCCTTGCAGAAACTGTACAGCAGATCCATCTTCGCCCCTCAAGATCCACATACCGCATGTTCCAGGTGTGAGGACAGCTTAGCACAAACCCGTTCACGGCCCGCCGGCGCAGTCAGTGCGCTTTTGATTGCATATATGCGACGTCTTAAGATTATGTTGATGAGATGCAATTCGAACTTCGAAGAGTGGCGCGCCGATCAGAAGATGGAGTGAAGGATGCATGCCCCTGCTACGGAACGTTTCACCTGGGTTCTTGACGGAGAACCGCTCAGCTGCGGCTCAAACCTGAGGAAGAGGCCTCACAGGATTCAAGGATACGGATGTATGCTTTCCACTACTCATGGTTAGGTCGCAGGCTGGCACAGCTGGGTATAGAACGATGTATTATTGAAAAGCATCCCTTAAGAGGTGGCAGTCATGCAGATGGTGAACTTGAAGTCACTCCTCAGCAATCAAGGACGATCAACTTGCGCATCCTGGCGCTTGTCTTCGAATCGGTCGCAACACTCGAGCGTTGGCGCCAGGGCGAGTACATGTTGGAGTTAGAGTAAGCATTGCAGACCGGTAGAGCACCTAAGCTTTTAGCGCACCTCCTGCGTGGCAGCGACGGCAGTGAAATGCGATAGAGTTCAACAGGTGCATCCTCGTAGACTAATCCTCGAGGTTTAGCTGCCGATGTAGAGGTGCTCCAGAGGACGGAAATACTTCATCATTCTCGAACGTCAGGGCTGCGTGTCGCAGAAGCGATTGGTTGGAGACGTGGGTATCCAGTATACGGTGACAGTGTATGGTGACAGTGCGGGAACGATCGTTTGGTGAGTTCTGTTTCATGGCCGCATTGCTTTAACGCCCTGACGTCTGCCACTTCGGTACGTGAGCGTTTCTGCGATCTAAAAACAGGAAAGAGCGATTTCAGGGGCCGACTGCACAACCCAGCGCAACTCACCGCCAGGTTTGTGACCAAGACTCCGGGTCAAAGGAAGGACATGGCAGATGTTAAGATTGTTGCAATAATGATGATGATGATGGTGGTGAAGCCACACTCTGGGGTAAAGCCAGGCACATGGTGGCAAGTTGATGTGGAAGCGACAAGCGACGACGGGATATGGCGCTAGCCGAACGTGTTCTGTCTTGCGGGGCTCTTCACTTTAGGCTAAACTGGCCGGATGAATTGCATCCTAACTTGTGCCGACAGCGAATGCCCCAGGATCGACGAGCCACATCCTGTGGAAACACTCCTGGAATTAGTGGTTACGCCTGCTGCGTTTTTGCGCGTAGGCTGACCTCGCTTCTCGAACGCATGGAACTGTCAGAGCGCAGGTGACACTGGCCTTGAAAGCACGGCCTGCTTCCCGACTAGTGTCCATATTCGGAGATGCTCCTCGGCAGAGCTCTGATCGGAGGCCCACATATGCTTTCTACCATCGCATGACCGATCTTCCCCAGACTCTGTTCCCTTACCTCTGATCGAATCCACGTTCCACCGGTTGACATAGCTACGATGGAGCCCACGGCACTTGAGATGTCCAAGATGGAACGTAGAAGCTCCGCGGCTGTTAAGAGAAGGGTTAGCAGGGCGTGCGATCATTGCCACCGCATGCGTACTCGTTGTAATGGTAACAGTGTCACATCTGCATGAAAGACAGGCGCTGACTGTATCGCTCGTTGTAGGACAGGCGCCATGCTCCAGGTGTATAGGTACGTTTTGGATCATCTTCCTTTTAGAGCCAGGCTGACAGCATGTAGAGCTTGAATATGTTTGCCAGTACAACAGAGAAAAGAAACGGCGTGGAAAGGTTGGCATGTTCGACATTTGGTGTTGACTCGCGGTACTGACTGACTCAGGTACCAAGACACATCCAGAAACAAAGAGAAGCAGAGGTAGCTGCATCACGCAGTCCACAGACACCAAACGAACTTCAAGTCGTGTCAAATGGTCTCTTCGAGAGGCCTGGTGTCGTGACTGAGATCGAGGATGAAGGCTGGTCACGATCAGAACCAACGCCAGTGACGCAACATTTCGTCTCTGACGGCAAGGGCAACCTGCACAACCCTCCTCCTGGAGAATGGCAAAGCTTCAATACTGGTAATTGAGACTTAGACAAGCCCTCGAAAACGATACTGATGGTATGAACAGGCGCACCCTTCAATCCACCAGTAACACACATGATGATCGATCCATTATTGCTAGGCTCCATGCAAGCCGAAATGCCACGCAACGAAGAGCTTATGTACGCCATGAATGGATTGGCATCAATGCCAGCAGAGTATGCAAATGTAGGGTATCCGATTCCGTTCCAAGCACCTCGACCATCATCACCACCGCACAGTTATGGCTCAGCAGACACTGGATCGCCGCAGTCCGGAGTCAGCGTCAACTCATCACAAGCTGGTGCAATAGTGTGCAGGTATCCGGTCTTGAAGCCTCTCTTTCCACACCTGGGTGCCATCATGAGCGTCTCGACTGCCTGCGACCTTCTTGAATACTACTTCCAAAGCTCATCGTCAGTCTTCATGGAGCCAGTGTCACCATACATTCTAGGGACCGTCTTCAGAAAACGATCTTTCTTGCGTCAGCACAAACCAAGGAAGTGCAGTCCTGCTTTACTTGCCAGCATGCTCTGGGTCTCTGCACAGACGAGCGAGGCTACTTATCTGACTTCTTCGCCATCAGCAAGAGCTATTATATGTCAGAAGCTGTGGAAGCTGACGGTCGATCTACTCAAGCCCTTAGTTCATTCAACTTCCTCACATGGTTTTGCTCCTGGTCGTGGCGGAGTCACCTCAGCAGCACATGACTCATTCAACGTGGAACGAACGATAGGACGATACGATGGACGAATGGATGGCGCCATGCCACCTACCAGTAATCTTGACGACGTAGCGACATACCTCAACTTGGGAGTGGTGACTTCAGCAAGCGAGTACAAGGCAGCGTCGCTTCGATGGTGGAACGCTGCATGGTCACTGACACGAGAGCTCAAATTGGGAAGAGAATTGCCAACGGATCCCGCGAAAGAGCGCAGTGGACACACAAATGAGAACGGCGATATAGATGTGGGCACACCGGCTGCAGCTCTTGTGGAAGAGATGAAGGAGGAAAGACGAAGGCTGTGGTGGCTACTCTACATGATCGATCGCCATCTGGGACTCTGCTACAACCGACCTTTGGCCATGCTAGACAATGAGTGCGAGGATCTTTTCCAACCTGTTCCAGATACAGTGTGGCAAGCCGGCGAATTCTATACTGGTCACTCAGGACCGAGAAAGAAGGGCCTTAACTTTCAATGCACTTCGCATGACGTCTTTGGCTTCTTCTTGCCGCTTATGACGATCCTGGGCGATATCGTGGACCTCAATGCGCAAAAGAACCACCCGAGGTTTGGGCAGCGGACATCCTGGGAGCTTCACGAAGCAGAAATCACACAACAACTCGAAAACTACGCATATAGCATCGAAGATTTCAAGGCCCAACATGGCTGTGGACAGAACGACGATGTAAACCAAACAAATGGTACACCTGACGCCGTACGCATGGAATGGATCCATCAGACACGGAAGATTGCCGCTTACGCCACGCACATCATGCATGTTCTGCACATCCTGTTGCACGGAAAATGGGATCCTGTAGCACTACTTGAAGACGACAACATGTGGATCTGCTCGCCATCTTTTCTTGCTGCTACATCGAATGCTATATCCGCTGCGCACGCAGTGGAGGAGATACTGGATCTTGATCCCGATCTTTCATTTATGCCATATCTTTTTGGCATGGTAAGATTATACTCCCGTGCATCAGGTTCTCTCGCTGACAGTTTTACAGTACTTGTTGCAAGGCAGTCTGATCCTTCTACTGTTGGCAGACAAGTTATCAACCGAGACCAACGATGGAGTGATCCGAGCTTGCGAGATCATTGTTCGAGCACATGAGGCCGCAGTAGTCACACTCAACACAGAGTATCAGGTAAGTCAATCGGCCCGCTCATCCACCGCGACGCGAGATTGACTCGAGTTTCAGAGAAATTTTCGAAAGGTCATGATCTCGACACTAGCACAGATCAAGGGCCACGGCCATGCACGAGAGATGACACCTGCGAAACGCCGAGAAGTACTTTCGCTGTACCGGTGGACCAGCCTAGGCAATGGTCTTGCAATCTGAGCTCGGGTACCGTAAGCGAGAAAAGAGCGGGTGTGTACGATCCGATGACGATATGCATACACAACTTACGAGCAACGCAACTCAACTGCGCCGGCAACTGAATGGCTGAATGAGCAAAATTTTCATGTTTGAGATACGAAGTTTGAAAAGGGAGTCTGGAAAGGACAAGCGGCACGTAAATGATACCACTTTGATAGCCTCCTTTAGGAGGCAAGACACATACCTTCGAATACAAATCCCTGGTTCGTACTGTGACCGCTTGCTTGCTTCCGAAAGTGGCTTCTAGAACCGCCTGAATGATACACCTCGGCCTCTGTGACACTGACAACACAGATTCTAATCAGCTTGGTTTCAGGGATTGCTTTAATCAAATATATGTGGGGACAAGAGCGCTGGACGGAAGCGGACGGTACGGAAACGGATAGAATAATACGGGAAGAGTTGCACGGGAAGTATGACGGGAAGAACAACGACAAATGTGGGGCGTGTAAGCGAGAATGTTTTAGAGTACTCTGACAAATCTATGACAAAGAACCACTTAGTCTAATCAATATACATCCTAGACCTCATAAATATCGCAGCAGGCGATCCATACATACCATCAGAAAGGGTTCTTCCCAGTAGGATCTTTCTCAATTCTCACTCATCCCGTCGCACCCTGCACCCTCTTCAACCACCTCTTCACATTCTCACCAATTTCGAATCCCAAGATTTCTGCATGTTGCGTATACGCAAACAGCGCAATGTCCGCGATACTGTGCCTCTCACCAACGAACCATTCCCCTCCTTCTTGATTTAGGTGCGTCTCCATGACACCGATAGCAGCCTGTCCGGCGTCCCGCATCTGCTGTATCTGCGGTTGGTTCTGAACTTCCATTTCACCTGCAGCACACTATGTCAGCGTTCCACTACTATGGCGTGATCAGTATCCCTTGATGACCAGTGTACCATAAACGGCTCATGCGAAAACTGCTCAAAGAACATCCATTGCAGCACTTGCGCGCACTCTGCCCTACCACCTGGCAAATATGGCGTGCCTCCTGCAAGGTAGAAAAGTATGGCGTTTGATTCTGTGAGGGTTGTTCCGTTGTCGAGGGATGTGTAAACTTGTGACTGAGTATGGATGGTCTAGTCGGGAAAGGAGGGGCACTTTGTAGGCGTTGCCGGAGGGGACGGTGCTGTCGTAGAGATGCATGTTACCTTGGTAGCGAGTATGTGCTCGAGGATGGCATCTTGCTCACATAGACTTGCTTCAGATGTATAATGTTTTCGGCGAGTAATAATTTAGTCGTGTCGTGCCGTCTGTTCAAGCAACGTAGGTCTTGGTGTCGAGAGCTGATTACGTCTGGCGATCTCGTCAGCGCTAGGACTGTCACCACCTACAACTTCATGGTAAGCTCAAACACGTGAACTTAGAATCGTAGATTAATAAAATACTCACAATACAGAACCTGATAAGGCAGGTTGTGGTACGAACATATCATCCATACGTCAGCAATCTATTCAAGGATTCGTGCAACACAATCACCTCCAATCTCTAGCTCTTGCTGACCAGCCGAAGCCTCCAAGTTTCATGAAGTAGCTTTCGTTATTGGATGACTATATACATGATGAACTTCGTAAATGCATGACAACGTTTTTGGCCACCCAACCCTCAAGGCTCGGTTCCTCGTACTTACAGGCTGTTCTCGATTTCTATGATCTCCTTGATGCCGTCTGCAACAGCCTGTGTCTTCTCCTTGGACAGCCTCTTCAGTGGCCTCCTGGGGTATCCACCGTAGCCAAAGTAGCTCTGAATCGCTGACTTGGTGCCCGGGATGGCAGCCTTGGTGAGTACCCAGTCACCTTTGCTGAGCTTCTTCTGCAGCTCGAACGCCTCCTCGAGCTTGCCCTCTGCGCACAGGTTCCAGACCTTGACGCATGTCTTAGGGATGACGTTGGCGCCACCAGCAATGATACCAGAGCCGCCAGATGCTGCTGTCTGTGCTGTAAAGTCTGCAATACCGCCAAGTGCCATGTAGCCGCTGCCTGTGCTCTTGGTGGAAACAGCATCGAGGGCGTACGCAACACGGGTCAGCTTTCCTGTGCTGCCGCAGGTGAACTTTGTGCCGACGATGTTGGGGTGCTTGCCAAGCTTAATGAGCAGGTCGGAGTCAATGTCGATTCCAGAAACGGCGCCAGGGTAGTTGTAGATGATGATGGGCAGAGGCGATGCGTCAGCGACCTTAGTAAAGTACTCCTCAATCGCTTCCTCGTCGATGGCGTAGCGGTAGTAAGAAGGGGGAACAGTGAGGATGTATTCACCGCCAGCTGCCTCCGCCTCCTTGGCGAGTTCGATGGTGAGCTTGATGCCGTGTTCTGAGGCACCGACAATGACAGGAACGTCCTTGTAGCCGGCTTCGTCCAGAGCTTCGCGGGTTGCTCGTGTGACAGTCTGCTTCTCTGCACGGGAAAGGTGGACAGCTTCACCGTTGGATCCCATGGTGACCAGACCAACGAGGCCGGCCTCGGCGAGGCGGACAGCGTGTTTCTTGATTGTGGGCACATCAAGCTCCTCTGTCTCGGGATCGAAGAAGGTCATGGTGGGAGAGTAAACACCTGCACGCAGAGGCGTGCGCTCCTTCTTGACGCCATTGCCGTTTGAGGACATGATTGATGGGTATGAGGGGTATTGACGTAGGTGACACAGATGATCAATGGTGTAGAGGAAGAGGAGAATCAATATCAGTAGATATATATGGGCTCGGTCAGCATTAATATATCAGCGAAATGGTCGGCGGAAGTAGCCCGGCAGAGCCCAAAAACATCCCACCTTGAGTCGCGCCTCTCCACTGCTCTAAGAAAGTCAACGTCTCGTCAAATGCAGGCCGTTCATTCGCTAAGCAGACCAATACTATGAAGACTGCAGAG
Source organism: Macroventuria anomochaeta (assembly GCF_010093625.1). Lineage (NCBI taxonomy): Eukaryota > Fungi > Ascomycota > Dothideomycetes > Pleosporales > Didymellaceae > Macroventuria > Macroventuria anomochaeta. Next base: position 113,104 of record NW_022985375.1, read on the forward strand.
ACCAGAGCGAATCGCGTGCCGAATCTGGACCGCCTGACGATTTCGGGCGACATCTGCGCGAAATGCGGGACCATTCACTGTGGGGTGACTAAATTGTCGCCTGTCGTGTGGAAGCGCTACCGCCTATGGCAGGGTTCTGGATGGTGAACGAAGTGGCCCAGCACGGGGGGTGTTTCCTCGAGACTCGGAGTCCGGAGAAACTTTTGTGGTTTCTCCACCAATGAGAGCGAAACTGCTCGCGTGGGGTGCATCATGCGCGACTTCCCATTTCTCTTGGCCTGGGGAAGAGCGTTGGCGTCATCCTCAAAACACGATGAGCATGTAAACTTCCGCGTGTCACAGCAGCACGTTCGCAGGACACTCGACGCGCTGTTGAGAGCATTTGACGCGTTGAATAGCGAAATGATAGCTTTTCCCGCTTCGACAAGCTTCCTGGAACCACCACGATGACCAGATGCGCCCCGCTACCACACCATGGTCCAGTCAAACGTCATGCCGGCCGCGGGAAACGGCAAAATGCTGCGCGTCTGTCAGCCGTCCAACAAGCCCCTCGTGCCCCTCCATGCACTGGATCGTGCTAAGAGATGGCAAAATTATTCCGTTCAAACGCCGACGAAGCCGACGCGTTGTTATGCATTGCCTGGGAGCCTTCCCCAGGAAACTGCCTCATCTTACCTTCCTCTACTTTGAAACTTCGACTGAAGCTGAAGAGAGTCCCAATTGATCTTCCTATACCCAAAGAACGGCAGAAAACAGCAGCACCATGGCTCCTCCTGCGGTTTTGATGGTAAGTTACCCCTCATTAGCGCAACGGCCTCTCTGCAGCTTCACACGGCACTTGGAAGGTCTGAACTTGCTGTGAGCAGTTGCAAGAAGTAAAACTCTAGACTGGAGATTCCGGTTCCTCGAGAAGAAGCAGGAAACGAGCAGCTAGCTAATCAGCTGCATAGGTTGGTACCGGAGAGTACACAACCGGTTTTGTTGGCGGTGGTGCCTCCAAGTCAGACAAGAAGGTCGGTGTTGTGGGATTGACCCTCTTCGACCTGCGAAGACGCGGCAAGGTCGGTGATTTGTCCATGGTCGGTGTTTCTGGAGGCAAATTCCCTGCCATTCGTAAGTCAATGCTCCCGAAAATACAGGAATGCTCAACTGCTAACATGTGACAGGCGAGCATCTCCGAAAGAATATCTCAGAGGCATACAACGGCCTTGACGTTTCTTTCGATGAGTTCCCCAAGGAGGGCAAGACTGATCCAGATGCGTACAAGACAGCAATTGACGCTCTTCCCAAGGGCAGCGCCAGTAAGTTGAATCGCTGAGCAAATTGTTGATGTCAGCTGACATGGCAAAGTCACAATCTTTACCCCAGACACCACCCACTATCCAATTGCTCTATACGCCATTGAGCGCGGCATCCACGTCCTGATCACGAAGCCAGCAGTCAAGCTGCTTGAGCACCACCAGGAGCTTCTCGCCAAGGCCAAGGAGCACAATGTCTTTGTTTACATTGAGCACCACAAGCGCTACGATCCTGCCTACGCCGATGCACGATTCAGGGCCCAGAAGCTCGGTGACTTCAACTACTTCTATTCCTACATGAGCCAGCCGAAGAGCCAGCTCGAGACCTTCAAGGCTTGGGCCGGCAAGGATAGCGACATCTCGTACTACCTCAACTCCCACCACATCGACATTAATGAGTCTATGGTCCCTGATTACAAGCCCGTTCGCGTTATGGGAAGCGCGGCGAAGGGTATTGCGACCACTCTTGGCTGCGACCCTGTTACTGAGGACACAATCACACTTCTCACCGACTGGGTAAAGAAGGACGACCCCAGCAAGCGCGCGACAGGTGTCTACACAGCTGGTTGGGCAGCACCACAGAAGGCCGGTGTCCACTCAAACCAGTACTTCCACTACATGTCTTCATCTGGAGAGATCCGTGTCAACCAGGCGAAGCGCGGCTACGACGTCACTGACGACGAGACCGGTCTGCTCTGGTACAACCCGTACGTATTTTCTCTAAAATAGCTTATCCTCAAATGCTAACTTCCTATAGCTTCTACATGAAGTACGCTCCTGACGAGGAGGGCAACTTCGCTGGCCAGATCGGTTATGGATACATCTCCTTCGAGAAATTCATCGACGCCGTCAACCTGCTCAACGACGGCAAGGTCACACTCGAACAGCTCGATGCGCGCCCGCTCCCCACACTGAAGAACACCATCGCCACAACTGCCATCCTCGAGGCTGGGCGGAGATCGCTGGACGAGAACCGACCTATCGAGATCATTGAGGAGAACGGTGTCTGGTCTTTGAAGTAAGCATAGCGTTTTGCGGAGTTTTTATGAATGAAATGATACAACATCCATCACATGTATCTAATCGACGCCAAGTGAACAAACACTGTCCATCTAGTTCACCCCACACTAATCGCTTCCGGATCTACGACGCCACCCCGCTTTAATGCAGGGTCCGCTTCGATCTCTATCTTGCCGAGCAGCATGTCCGCTCGGGCGATTAGGGCGCGAGCATTTTGTACTGTTACCAAGTCGTGCATCACGGTGCTCGGGTTATCATCCTCCGAGGCAGCTTCGGCTCGTGCGACATGCAAAATCTAGGGCAGGTCCCTTGGGAATACAGTCGTCTAACCATGTTGACACACTAGACACGTGCAGCGCTCCACGGTAAGCTCCGTACATAAAGGACGATGGTAATTTCTTGCGCCACAAGCCATCTTGAGGTGATCGCAGAAGGATCGGGTGAGAAGCTGCGAAGGGCACTGAGGTCTTAGCTGATTTGCTTATATGTATCTTGCGCCAGAGTGACTTTGAGTATAAGCTCAGTTACTTGGCTCGCTTCGAAGGATATATTTAGGTAGACGAACCTCGACTGGAAGCTCGCGTCCAATGGCAACTAGACCCAACCTCGACACCAATGCCGCACAGGCGAGACATTCCAGAACAACGCACACATTCGACGCTAATGACCACAATTCAACCAATCCGGTACACGTATGAATCGCGAATGAAGACTAAACCACACATGCCGCTCAGCATCAATATGAGCAGCTGGGCTGCGAAGCAACCATCAAGTATAGTTATAGTGAGCACGTACTTTCGAAGAGTAAGTTGATGCTCAAGGAGCTTGCCATTTACAAGTACAAAGATGCTGCGTAAGCATATTTTCAAGGAGATCAGACCCGCAGATCACAGAACTCCACGAAATCATATCGATTCAACAACATGAGTTACATAAACGATGGCTTCTTCTTTGACGCCGCCCTCGCGTATTGGTGTCCTGAATCGACCTGCACACGGAGTGAGGAGCATGGTGATGATCCGTTCCCAAGAAAGGACAAGATGATGTAGCATACATACAAGGTGCATGGGATCGCTGTAGATAGAGTCTACAGTAAGCGGAGATGCCATGGGTGAATATATTCCACCAGTTGTCCCGGACAGAGCCCAGCTGGATCAAGATACCCAAGCCACACCTACCTGTGGGTCTGGATCATGTTATTCAACAATTTTCAGTGGCTTCAGAGCGATCAATCATCGTGCAAAGATACCTACAACCTGAGATGACCACGGCTGGCAGACAATGTGTATTGTCTAAGTTGATGGATACGTGCATCAAGAATGGTCACTAGCGCAAGACAGAGAAGCATAGACGTAGTGAGGGCAGAACTGGGCAATGACAGCACCAAGACTTAGAAAAAGGTGGCATCAGAAGAGCGGCGGGCGGGCTTCGAACTTGAGTGGAAGCGATGGATCGTATGATGATAACTTGGTATCGAGAACTAACACGCTTTTGCGGCATGGTAAGGAAGCAAGTATGTAAAGTGGAATGATGAAGCAAGATTGGTGAGATCTGAGCGATCTTGAACCACGCTATCGATTCGCCCGCTACCGCTCCGTCTCACCTTCACGTCTCGAACTACCGTATCCCTGCAAATTGGAGCCCTTCCGGTGGTCAGAATGGAACGATCCCTCAGAAACCCACTTGTGTGTATGGCTACAGTCAAGTGCCGCATCCACTAGGCTGCGCATCGTCCAATAGGATCACGGTCGGTGCTGCAAGAACGAACATCTCGATGATGAAGCTTAGATTTGGCAAAAAAGTGCAACGAGACGCAAATAGTCCGGTGAATGGAAGGGCAAATGTGGCATTCAGATTGTCTTGTAGATAAGTGTGAACACTTCCCACACGCAAAACTACCTCCCAATCATTCCCTTACCTTCCATTTCACCAAAGAGTCGCAAGGCTATTATGGGCCTCTAAGGCTGACATGGCATGCAGTCATCGCGCTTGTGCCTGGGAGCGTGGCTGTCTGTGTGACGTCTGTCTTGCAGAGATGGACCGATACGTCTTTAGCCAATGTCAAGGTGAGTGCTTAGCACTATATTCTCTCCACTAGTCTCTAGTACTCGCAACTAATACGACACTAGCTCCTATCAATATGTACATCTCGAACTCGAACGCTGCCATCACTTCGACTACTGGTTTGTCTTTTTGTCTTCAACAGGATCGACCTTCGCAGCCATCTTATTCTCCGCAATACACACCGCGACATGATCAAGGGGTTTCCATTGATTGGCTAGATGATTCTGCCTGGGGAGAAGAGCGATATCTCGTTTCAATGTACGGTCATCAAGACTATGTACCTTGATTCAGTGCTAACGATGCTCAACACAGTAGCAATATGTGATCACAGAATAACAGCATGAGATCATACCGATCATACAGGTTGGGTCCAACACACTATTTCGTCCAACAAATCAACAGTTCTCCCACTGGCGAGGATCAATGGATTGAGAACTGGACGCTGCATCACTCGAGCTACCCCGGAGGATCTACTCAGGACTTGCCAGCAACGGGGGAACCTATGGTGACGCAACCTCCTGCTATCTCGAGTCCTGTCAACATTCAAAATCCAAACAACCAGACATACATGTATGAGCACCCCAACTGTGAAGGCAAAACTTTCGGTCGCCGGTATGAGCTCGACAGACACTACAATGGCATTCATGCAGTCAACCCTATCCTGTTCTGGTGTCTCGTTCTTGGCTGCGAGCGCAGTGAGGCTGAATGTGGCCGACCGTTTCGTAGAAAGGATAGGAGAAATGATCATATGAACAAGGTCCACAGGGTGTGAGGTTATCTGAGGTTTTCTGCGTTGTTGCATAGCGTGACGGACATGCAATGTGGTGCAGGTTCGATCTTCTGGGGACTGAGCTCTCATGTCACAGAAGAGTTCATACACAATAGTCACTAACCTTTGGTCTCATAGTGAAGCCTGACTGTCTTCAATAGCAATCAAAGAGTAGTCCGTTAGAGACAAAATTGTCCGTAGCCCGTTATATCCCTATCAGCTACAACTATAAGAGATTAAAAGAGACTATCTTCTTCTTCTCCTCCTTGCTGCGTGAGGAACCTTCACACCTGCCTACATGCCTGTTAGTATCTAGCAAGAACATGTATGAGCCTTGCGCGAAGCACCTCAGCTGCACACGCCTTTGAATCGCTCACGCCCAAGGCTTGTTATGCATGAATTTTTCAGGTCTACAGCCGTTGCAATCACCGGTATGAAGCTGCGGTTGTTGGCGTTTCTCGATGTCGCAGATAAGAGTTGCTGTGGAGTTGACCTAGAAGTAGGCCTTCCCAGCGCAAATGCAGACTTGTGTATTGAGCTTACCGCACAGGCGTAGATGCACGGAAAGAATATACTCCTTCTAGAACAAGGATTGCAATCCGGAAATATAGGACATTGAAGATTAACCGTGTAGTTGTGATGAGAGCCTAACTCGGTGGGCAGGGCTCACCGTAACAAATTGGCATGGGGCTCTGCTTGAAGGGGACGTAATTCGAAGGATATGCAACTCGGCAGATTTAGACCGTCGAAAAGAGAACGTACGGAAGACGAATGCTCGAGGCCACCGGACAAGGGTGACGACAAGGCTATCAGCTAGCACATGAGCGGTACTCCAATCGCGGGGCAGGTGGCGCCGTGCGCGTACAAAGTCATCGCGCTTCTGCATCCTCGGTGAGTGACATCCAACTTCCCTGAGCGTGTTCGCCGCCAAATTCCACGCCTGATTCGCTGCCCTTTCTGGTCGACCCGTTTGGTTTATGCTCTGGTGATTGTGAGAACTCCCCTGCTGCTGCCAGCGTTGCAGACGCCACTATGCACCCATCTCGGGGCGCATTGAGGCCTGACGAAGTGAAGGGCTTGAGTCAGGTACACAACGACATCGAGAATAGCGAATGTTGCATGATTCAATCGACAAGTTTGATAATCTGGTCTTCGAAAAAGCTCAAAGCGCCATACTGGACGGAATCCCGCTCCCATATAGATTCCACGTAGCAGTGAGTGCGCAATAGACGGTCTGAGCGAGCTCTTCTGCGGACGGCATGGGAGCCGGAGCCGCGATGCGGAGCATGCGCCACGCGATGATCGTGGGAACGTTCGATGTGCGCGCCTTGACCACTCAGCCTGCAGAGGCGTGCAGGTGCATACCCGTGCGACATGATAAATCGAGACGGACCTTGCGAGGCCCCTTCAGTTGATAAATCGATGGAAGGGCAACTGCACTTGGTATTCAGCTGGTGGCTCGTCAATCTTACGAGCATTTAAAGGTACTACTTGTCGTCCACAGCGACTATACAAATCATTCTACTCATTCGTGCCAAGCCCTTCAACCTCTTCGTACATCTCTTCGTCAACATGAATTACACCAATGATATCTGGACCCAGAATTTTGTGCCAGACTATGATCAGTACGGACAAACGGTGGTGGACAACGACTGTACGTACGATGGATCTGGTTTGGATCGGGACGTACCTGACATATTGATCAGTCCTCGACCAAGCCCACACTGCGGCTGTAAACAACGACCTAACCCAGCATGCCCAAGCCCACGTGAAAACTAGGCCACCAAGACCTGATGTGGTCACGTCGTTGAATGAGTCAGCTCAGTGGCATGGAACGTCAGTATGTGAGACGTTCAACGATTCCGCCTTCGTAATCGATCCTATCGCGCAGTACGTTCCAATTGATGGCCATGCTCAATAGCATTGCGCATTTCGACTGACATCGCACGCAGAACCAGCCCAACAGTACGAAGCGCAAGCACACTTGATCAACCCGTGGCGTCGGAGCACATAAACTTTTCATATGCTGGACCGATACCAGGAATGGGCCTTGCTGACCATCGCAGCGAGGATGCCATCTGCATGGTATCTCGCCTGAACGACACGGACACCAAGGCATTCGCATGTCAATTCCCAGAGTGTGGTGGTCGCTATACTCGATGGCCAGATTTTCTGAGGCACTACGACGGAGCGCACGCCGTTGAGAAGAAAGAAATCTGGTGTCCCTCAACTCAGTGTGATCGCGGCAGACCATTTCCTAGGAAAGATAAGATGATGGACCATGCCCGCAAAGTGCATGGGCTGTACATCGAAAACGGGCAGTCTTAGACAGCGGGCGAAAGACTTCATTACATGCGCACGATGGTGTTTGATGTTGCGTTCTCGAGGTGGTATTGAGTACACCAGGGTTGTGTGGGCGTGAATCTTAGTATGCCGCGCAATCAAATGGTAGTGAAGACGATGAAAATATTCCGTATCGTTGTGAATTGTCGATTGTGCCTCTGGGATGCTGGTTGAAAATTGCTTTGATTGATGTCGATGATTGAAAGGTAATCGACTTGCACGACCGGTCGCAGGGGACGCATTGGTCGTTAGTCAGCGGCGAGCTATGACGTTCTCGATCCCTCGGCTGTACCAATTCTTCCCTATCAACACCCCATCGCCCAATTGGACCCTCTCGAACCTCGAACACCACAATGGCTTCTTCAAGACTTGCTATGCGCTCGTCGCGCGCGTTCGTCGCTGCCCAGCGCTCGACCTACCGCTCCTTCAGCATCTCGGCTGCTCGCAACAACCAGTTCGAAGCACTCAACAAGCGCACCAATGACACCTCCGAGCAGTATCGCAAGTTCCAGATGGAGAAGAATCTCAACCCTCACATGACCAACACGGCCTCTACCATCGCGAACGAGATGCCCTCAGTCGGCAAGGATGCACCTCCGCCCGAGTTCATCTCCCAGGTGGACCCCAACTTCATCCCCAAGGACTCTGTCCCGGAGAACACACACCGCATGACTGGTGGAACGCAAAGCAGCGAGGGCTCGGAAGTCAATGGAAAGAACGCTGAGCTTGGTGTGGGAGAATTGGAGGGCGCCAAGTAAGCAGCATCTTGTATTTGGGTAGTCAAGCTAGGATACATGCTCACTTTGTACCTTTGTCAGGTTCAAGGTTGAGCCGTTAAGACGGACGGGAGAGGATCCGAATACCATGCGTGCACGATTACTATGTCCGTTCCACTGCCCCTGCGTTGCCTTTCCCTGCCAAGAAATTTACGCCAGACGGACTAGCCCTCCGTACAATGGATGCTGACAACTACCAGACCAGAGCCGCAAGAGGGGAACCCTCGAAAGTGATCTCCTCCTTAGCACCTTCGCCGACGCCAAACTCGGCACCATGTCGCCCCAGCTGCTCCAGCAGTACGACCTCTTCCTCGACGAGAACGACTGGGACATCTACTATTGGGCTACGCAGGAGCCCACACCCACGTCCCATGAGACCGCCGAAGGCGGCCACGACAACCTCGCCACAACAAACGCGCAGGGCAAGGACATGCAACCCAAGGACGAGTGGAAGCGCTCGCCTGCTAGCGGCGAGTGGGCGCAGACCGTTGGTACTTTCAAGCCGGCGTACAGGCCTGTGCCATCTAGGTGGAAGGGCAGCGAGATTTTGTCGCTGCTGAGGCGCCATGTTAAGGAGAGGAGTGCGGGTGGTGTTACGGATACGGAGGGCGAGGCGAAGGAGACGGAGGGTAAGGGGCTGGGTATGATGCCTCCTATCCGCAACTTCGACCAGGCGGCATAGATGGTGTCTGTATAGCCCTTTGTAAGTTTATGTATTGTGTCTGTATACAATGTTGACGTGTCATTCTCTCATGACCTTCTGTCTGCTTACCCTTAAGCTGTCCACCATGGCATGGCACCGGCATGACATCTGCACTAATGATACCACCGAGCTTCTGGATCGAATAGAACATGTAATTGAATTCGAAAATGCTGTACACTAGCAGGAGAGGTCACGGTCAATTTGTCGAGTCTATCTGAGCAGCTATATCGTTGCACACGGGCCCGAGAACCTCGCCTCGACTGTGTCCAAAGGCCGGCTCGTAAAGATGATGAAGCGCACTTACCAGCCAAGAGCAAACGCCATGCTAGGGGAGAAGAAGCGGTTGCCGAATTACGACATGCTGCAACCCCTCACAGGCATATAGCGACCTTACCGGACGACCATTTTTGGGTGCCAGCCCATTCTACGACATTGTAACAGTCTATATAGAATAAATCAGGGCGTTGAAATCTTCCTCTGAGGTGGAAAAAGCGTACCGTTTCCCTCGGAATCCTCCCTAGTCAGAGCTGTTCGCCCGATACCGAAAGGATCAAGGGCTGCCTCGAGAACCCCGAACATCGACTCTAACAACGGCATACCCATGGTCCTTGCAATACAGGCAGATCAGTCAGTCCAAGCGTCGTACAGTCGATCTCAGCACTTACCCAGACAATTAGATCTCAAGTTTCGAAACACGCATCTGGCCCAAGTGGAGTAATCACCTTCGCCATGTTCGCATACATCTCGGTCTCCGGCTTTCCGAACTCGACAAAGTGGACGTCCTTTCATATGGGCCTATAGTCGAATGTACAGGAAACTTTTGAGCGTCCGCATTCGTTGGCAGATAGACATTGCAGCAAAGCTCAGAACCGTCTCTAGTCGGGATATAAATGTTCTTGAAACGTTTTTAGCCACCTCGGATGGTTTCCTCGGTCTATTGACGAGAGGCACAGTCTGAAACTCTCTCAGGTGAGGGAAAAACATAGTAACAGCAGGGGTTGGAAGTTGGTGATGTGATACGAGCAGCAAAGTCAACGTGCAGTCATCTTATACACCAGAGCAGTATCAACGGTAAACCCCACCGGCTACGCAACTTGAGCAGATCTTCTCACCAGATTTGGTGGACGCATTGCAGGCACACGCGGCAAATGAGGTGTATGGTTTGCAGGCGAACATTGGTATACCATCATCCCAATTCGACATTCGCGCCTACTTTGGCGGCAAGAACAGGCCAGAGTACCTTTTGGCTTACAAGATCTACATTAAGGACAGCGAGTCTATGACTGCGGTACGGAAGGTGCAGAAAGAATTTATGGGGGAGCTGAGTAATTGGGTCCATACTAGCAATACGTTCATCGCATTTGGTAAAGAGGGGTTGGTCCTGGATGTAGGAAGTGATATCAAGGTAAGTTTCCAAAGCATCCTCCATTCTTTTACAGCTCTGACATGCCTAGTTTGACCTCAATCGCTAGCCGCAAATCTTGTATAACGGTTTCATAATACCTTCGACACACGTGATTTAGTGCGAGGGGTAATAAGAAGCTCCGCGTCATCACTTATAGGCTATTTCTCTATACAATTTGATGCTACAAGGTGTTGTTTATACCTCTGAGTCTCTTGGGAGGTGTTTTCTGAGGCTTGTTCTCAATTGTCACGACATTTCTTGGTGTTGTTGACGATGCAATTCGCCACTATGGTCAACACCGGCCGCCGCCTTCAACCACACGTTCAACAAATGATCACCGATCATATAGCAGCCGGAGAAAACAACACTGAGGCGTGGCAATCGACTGGAGTACACGGCAAGGCTATGGCAAAGCTGCGGCTGAGCTTGGAGTACTGGGGAGTGTGCTATCCTCCACCTACTGTCAGGCTCGGCCCGCCACCATTGTTGCGTCAATTGCAGTTAGATGCTCTACAGGATTACCTCACAGGCAAGCCCGGAGCCTTGGGGAACAAGAGGATTGTTGTTGGCTGTAAGCCATGTCAGGATGACAAGAAGCCCCAGAACCAGCCATTTGTGAATGGGAAGACTTCAATACCAAGCTTGGCAGCTTCTTGTGGGTAGATTTTGCGAAAATGCTTGATGGCAAACCGCCTAAACCAGTGCCTTGTCACTCTCTCTGCATTCTTCCAAGCTTGCAAGAACAAGTCATACATCTGCTCTTCAAGTAGTGACCATTTCTCTTGACTTGCTCTGACGCTTTTGTATGATTTGGCAGCACTCTCCCATATTCCAGCTCGCTCTGCCTACCAGGCTTGTGTTGTTTTTGGCTTCAACTTCCAGTGTGCATTGCTCTCCAGCCCGGTTGGTGGTTGGATCCTCCTCTCCTAGTCAATTTCTTGGCCTTTCTGTGTCTTAAAACCACTCTTTGGTGGGTTAAAAATGTCAATTGGTATCCAGTTTAGCATATTCTCTAGGTACTGAAGCACAGCAAGCTTCCTTTCCCGTGTGTGAGCAAGCCAGCGTGCTGACTTTGGCTGCAGAATATGCTCAAGCCAGAGCTGCTTCTTTCATCATGGACTATGCCACCAGTGTTCTGATGGGTGCTGAGGTTTACTTCTAACCATCCTGGACTTGAAAAAGATGTCAAGGCATCACAGGCAGGACACAGAGGTAATGTGTGAGTTCAGGGGCTTCATTTTCTGGTACCAATGACCCTTCCATGATTGTGCTCCTTGATATCCTTGCTCTTCCAATACTGTCTCATTTTTCCTCAATTGCCAATCAATTAGAATACACCAGCGTCAACAAACTACACGGCCTTTTGGCAGGTCTCCAGCAGAGGTCTACACATTTGCGCAGCCTCCAGCATTAGTTATTTGGGAGCAGAAGTGGACAAATACTTGGGGATGAGATGATTTTGATATTACCTAGGGACTTTTGCTGACAAATGTCAAGGAAAGCTGGTATGAAAAAACCCCAGCTCCTTCCCAATCAGGCTACGCAAAACGTTTATGAGCCAGTCTTACCGGTACCCTTGCTTAGACTGTTATGGCCTAGCACGTTACAGGGTCAGTATATAATCGTCTTCTCCTAGCTAGATGGCAACTCAGCGCAGCCTTCCATCGCCCTGATAGTCCTACGTTATCGTTTACCGTAGCTATCAGTATACTACAGCGGCCCACGCCGCCACGATTTATTCAAAACCGTCAATGTCCACACATACGTGATGTACTGCGTTTGTCTACACACTTCTGAACGTTACGCTATCAAAACAGCACCCAATCATATAACTCTTCCTTCGGAGGCATTCGACCTAAGCAGAAGTACCAGAAGGCGTGGCACCCGAGGTCATCGTGCCAGAGGGAGCAGCACTTCCCTCAGAGCTCGTAGCCGTAAGATCGACACCCAGTGTGATATACCCAACCATACCATTCGCCACATCAACACCGTCAAGCACAGTTCGGGCTCCATTCAGTCGTCATCTCGCTAGAGCAGATGCTGTCGACAGCATGCGGTTGATCTATGTGTGGCTAGCATATGGCTCCATACCCATGATCTGCGCACTCAAGTCCTCCTCGAAGAACAGCTGTCCCGTGGAGACGATGTTGCTAGACACGATAGTGCCGTTGCCGCGGACGGTCCAGTTTGTGTGCGAACGGACGTGAACGTGAATCGTGCGCTCGATGTAGAAACCCGGGAAGACAGTCTTCATCTCCATCACACTGTTGTCGTCGGTGGGTCACATTCCGCGTAGGAAGGTACTTTTGCCGGTGGAGGTCGAGTGTGCCGGCGCCGATAGTTACGTTGAGTTGCTCAAAAGGCTGTTCGAAGGGGCTGTTGGGGGAGAGGGCCTCGAAGGACGAGTAGCTACCAGTGGCATTGCCTGCTTGCAATCAGCTTAGTGAGAGAAGAGACGATGAGAGACTTACAGTGCCACAGATCAATCAATACGTTAGGTGCAGGCTCACAAGTGTTCGTGTTGAGAACACCGATGTTGAGGTAGATCGGGACATCGGCTTGACCCTCACTCATATCTTGACGAAGTGTATCGGACTGAGGCCAGACGTATGGTCCAGCAGTAACCTCGGGAATGAGAATGCATGTGTCGTTCTGGATCGTGTCGTAGAAAGGAAATGAGGTGTGAATGGTAACGTTGGTGTCTTTAGTAACAAGAGCATTGTGCTTGGCTAGAGAGCGCTGCTTGCGCGCTACGGTGAAAGCGCCAGCTGATGCAGCGCATCGCTTGGAGATTGACTGATGTTCAGCAACCTCACGAGCAGATAGCTGGTGATGCTGATGCGCGATGGCGACAAGGGCTAGGGCAAGAGTGACCAGTATAGTATCGGCGCGTATGGCGAGAGCCGGAGATCTTGGAGTGTGAATGTCAATCAGTCTACATCATCACAGCCCTCTTATACAAAGCCTGCGCAAGTCGTCGGCATGCTTTTGGCATACTATTTTCATTGTGACGATATGCCGCGGACAACAGTGTACGCGCATGTCTGTTAGGGATCATCCAGCGCTACATTCAGATTGCGGCTACCAGATGTTAGAAGCCTATAAACAATCCTTTCCCTCAGAATGCTTGTATAGCTTGTCATTTACAGAAGACCAATGGATGTGTTGATGTTTGAAGCGTCATTCAGATTCAGAGTGACAGGACGGCGATGCGGACGCGTAAGAGTGTGGGGCACCACGGGCCGCAAGGCTTGTTCCGTATGTTTTGAGGGTCGAGCGTGAAACGCCAGGTCGTACAAGGAAACAGCGTTCGAATTGTAGAGGAAGGTTGCGTTGATTGGTTGTGTGTTGTTGTTGCTCAACTAGTTCGACAACTTTGATAGAACTCCTTACAATTCACTCTTCTTACCTAGGACCTGCAATCAGCTAGTGCTCAGAGTTCATTCTTCAATGATATCTTACTGTCAAATGCCTTTCCTTCGCTACTGACCAAGTCGGCAATCGTCCTCTCAAGCGAAGCTCCGGTTGGCTTCCATCCAAGGTTCTTCTGAGCGTTCGACGATCGTGTACGAGCATTCGTGCCCCACAAGACTGATGCATGACCACTCAGGGTGTCAGCTTTCGCTGCGTCGATGGTCTCGAGGTGATCGCCAGATTTGATGAAGCCTTGCTTGTGTGCCTCTTTTGTGATCAAAGCACTCAAGTCGCCGAAAGCCTGTTCTATTAGTACAAAATTTCACAGTGCTGGTACGAACACTCACCAGCTCGCCGTTCTCGACGTTGAACACGCCATCCTCATTCCAGAAGCCATCCTTACCATCTTTGGCAGCTCCGACTAGTAGGGAGACCAAACTAGCCAAATCGTGAACGTGAATGTTGCTCCAAATGTTCTTGCCCTCGTTCAACTTGAAACCATGGCCGAGCTTCAAAGTCGCTTTCGCAATTTCTGGTGCCTGGACGCTCCTCTGGTTGACCGGACCTTGGCCTACACCGTAGATGAGGGGTCCTACAATCAGTGCTGTCTTGACTGATGAAGGGTTCTGCGATATGACAAGGTTCTCGACCACTCGTTTGGGATTCTTCTGGATGGCTGATAGGATCTTCTTCTGGTCCTTGAGGTCATCGTAGGTATCGTCAGTCGCATTACCATAACGGCCCGAGCCAATCTCGTCCGCTGCGTAGATTGTCGCTCCTGAAATCTGGATCCAGTAACCGGGCTTTTGCGTCTCTTTCTGTCGTGCCTGTAGGCCCTCCGCAATAGCCTTTGCGCTCGCTGCATGTCCAGTGGCAGCGAAGTCTTGACACCAAGTCAGCGTTGAAGAGGCCCACAAGAGGTCATACGTACTCAGAACGACATCTGCGGCTTTGGACTGTTCTTTTATCAAGTCGGTATCATCCAGATCTCCCAAGACGGTCTTGACCTCTGGGTAGGCCAATTGCACTTGCTGTGCCTTGCTGGCGTCTCGCACAAGCGAGGTTATGTGTAGGCCTGAGTGTCCAGCGCATGCTAGAGTGTGAAGGATCTCTCCGCCAATGAAGCTGTCACTCATTAGCGAGAACCGTAAAGGTCAGGCGTACGTTGTACCCAGTAGCTCCGGTGAGCAAGATTTTAGCCATGGTGAGATAGTGATTCCTGTGGTCGAGGTGCTTGGTCAGTGGTGAATGAAACTTAGTCAATGCGCCTGCTGTTATCTGCCTGTCTTTGTGGTTAATTGACTGCTATGTACTTCGCTCAGGCAGTGGTTTGTAAGCTTGATGTTGGTTGCTAGATGATAAATCACAAATGTCGAAAGGGCGTGTCACCTAGAGAGCCCGGAGTCTCCTACTGAATACGGCTTAGATTGCCCCGCAGGGCCCAGAGTTCACCAACGAACAATGACTTGACAAAAATTTCGTGATATCTCTACACATTGGAGATGAAATGGGACGGTCGCGTGCCCGAGTCGTGCATTCGATTCCTTTATCGTCATTTCCTTGCCGAACAGCACGCCCTTCGATGACGTCAAAGCGCTTGGGCCACCACTGAAACCATGCCGGCCAGCAAGAACCGAGGATCAACTAAGAAACGCACACACAACCTTGGAGGATGCTCAACGTGTCGACGCCGACATGTCAAATGCGATCATGCTCGACCTACCTGCGCCACATGTCGCAAGGCAGGGCTCGACTGTGGCGGTTATCCCTCGCAGATTCGATGGGCGTCCATGTCCTACGGGCCGTCAAGGCCGTCTGAACTATCTGAAGACAATAGGCCTTCATCGCAGCCAGGCAAACGTACGTATCCAGAACCTGACTTGGTGTGGAGTGTACGCTGATATGAGTGCAGAAGCCGCTGAAAGTCACGAAGCTGAACAGCGTCCTACTAAGAAACAACATCTATCTGTGCCTGAGATAGCACAATCCACCAACAGCCCAAACCCCATTCAACAAGATGAGGCCAGCAACATTGTGGTCGAAGACATGCCCTTTGGCTCGAGTTCGCTTGATCTTGGGAACAACAGCATGTCAACGACCGCGACGGTTCAAGACAATGCGTCGCTATTGCCCCAAGAACCAGACGTGTTCAACCACTCTTCGGTTGGCTCTATGTCAGATCTCGAGTCGCTGTTTGAGTCTTCTAACGGACTGATCTGGAACGACTTGTTCGACACTACTTTCGACATGTCCATGCCTCTTATTCATGACCAGCTTCACGATCAGCCTTATGGCGATCCATTAAGCCTTCTCGCGCACGTTGCGAATCAGCCTCAAAGCCATGATCATGCGAACCAGACATTCGACTACCCTTTCACTCCAAACCAGTTCTATGAAAAGCAGAATATAGGTGCGACGAATATGCTCTTTGATTCACAGCCTCCACCGTACGCTCCGATAGAGCTCGACGAAGCACAGGTACTGCATGACGCCCAGTACCTACTCCGACACTTTCGAGACAATGTCATCCCCCAGTTTGGCCCATTACCCATGACCTGCAAGTCGCCCTGGGAGACGCTCAATTGGAGCAATGCCGTACAGACTCACGCCGAGTTGACATGGCTTCAGAGCTCAAATGTCAAGCATGCCAACAAAGCGAATCTATTCGCGCTTTTGGGTTGCTCTGCTCATATGGTTGCTAAGGCATCACCTTCGTCAAGCGATTTGGACCCGATTAGAGGTATGCAGATCCTCGAGTACGCTTCCAAGCGAGCCAAGAGACATATGCAGGAATCCTTGAAGCTTGAGACTGCTGGTGACGGCAAGGCAAAGTACAAGGACCAGTTGATGGCCATCTTCAGTCTCATAGTCCTGGCTGTAAGTCAAAGTAAATTTGTACTGCACGCGTCAATAGAGCTAACCGTAGTCAGACCGAGACTGGAAATGCAGCGGACGCGAGATGCTACTTGATCGATGCCGAGCGCCTCGTAAGACTACGGGGGATCACGAAGCACAAAGCTTCTCGCAGAGCCCGGCTCCTGCACCATGTATACACTTGGCACCGCATCATAGGAGAGAGCACGTTCGTTCTGCACGACCACAAGAATGCTCTGCTACAGGGCAAGATCGAAAGAACATTCCGAAATCATGCTCCTGCTCCTGTCATCGGTTCATGTGGGACCAATCAAGATGCCAACACATCGCATGAACATTCGCAGTTAGACGACTTCCTTCGGATACAGTCCCACGGTACGGACAGCGAGGATGACAGCGAGGCACACAAGGACAACGAGACTGGACTCCGCGACATCCATCTGGAAGACGCTCGTCCTTGGTCCAACACTCTCTACATGGACATATATGGTATTCCAGAAATTTGGCTCAGTTACGTCTCACAGACTACGAGGGTAGCCAATATCATGGATTATCTTGACGAGACTTCGGTACAACCGACCAAAACATTCCAGGAATGTCTGCAGAGAAAGACCACACAGCTCGAAAATCGCATTTGCTCTCTTTCCGCACAGTACAGCAGTCCGGGAGAGTTGTCGCCCCCGCGTGACAACCAGAGTGGATCTATGCCTCCAAGGCCAACGATGGCGAGTCGAGCCATGATGCGCGCAATGACTTCGGCCCTGGTCATACTGTTCTACCGGAGAATTCGCAAAGTTCACCCATTTATCTTACAAGCTCACGTCAACGACGTTATTGCAGCCTTGAAGGATTTCGACCTTGCCCACGATGTTTGCGACATCGAGTCGCCTGGAACTCCATGGCCAGCTTTCATTGCTGGTTCTGAGGCCATGTCGGTGACAGCGCGAGATTGGCTGATGAGCTGGATGCAGAAAGGCGCGATGCAATCTGCGTGTAATGGCTTCACCACTTCTCAGCAAGTCATGCGCGAAGTGTGGGACCATCGCGACAGGGTCGACAAGAATTTCGAGAAAGACCCAAACAGTCCGCCTGAGCAGCGGGCATCTTACAAGAAGAGGAAAGACGTCTACTCCTGGGTTGACGTGTTACGAGAGGGCAACTTCTGGCTCATGCTATACTAACATGGGTGTCGAAAGCATCTACGAGCGGCAGAGATATTCAAGGTTGGCAGCATATTATTGGACTGGCGCTGGTTTCACTACATACTTTAGCACCGAGAACGGAACAACTTGTGATGTGTTCGATACTACATACACCATATTTTACAACTTGGCTAGAATGCCGTTGTTCTCTAGGACGCTCAAATGATTGCGGGTAATCTCCGCTACCGATCGGCACCCAGCCAATGCCATTGTCGACTTGAACTCTTCGAGCAAAATCCGAATAGCAAGCTCCACGCCCTCCTGTCCTTTGTACTGAGCAAGGTTAGTACGTGGTCTATGGCACACGAGGGTCATTTCACTTACGGCGAGGCCCCAAATAGCAATTCTTCCAAGGAAGCAGAAATCAGCACCAAGCGCGATTGCTTTAAAGATGTCCGAACCTCTTCGAATCCCTCCGTCTACCGCAATCTGAACATGGCCCTTTGCGATTGGTGCGCACTGCCGCAGAGCGTCGAGAGTAGCTGGAACCCCGTCTAGCTGGCGTCCGCCATGGTTCGAGATGACAACGCCGTGTACGCCTGCCGCTATCGCCTGCTCAACGTCTTCCGGCGACGAGATTCCCTTGAGCCAGATCTGCATCTTGGTGTTGGCCTTCAGCCAAGGAATTATTTCTTCCCACTCAAGGGTGTCATCGAAAGCCTGAGGCCCGTTGTTTTTGTCATTTGGTGCGCCGAACTCATCCTGACCTTCTGACAATAAGTTGGGAAACGACATGCCCTTGGGCAACGTGAAGTTCGAGCGCATTTCGCCCAACCGGCGACCAAGGACGGGCACATCAACCGAAAGGAAAAGCGCCCGATATCCGGCACCTAGAAACATATCAGCACTACTACGAAGACTCGCATCTCAATTTGGACCACCTACCCTCTGCTCTCCTTAGCAATTGTATGGTTATATTCCTGTCTTTCACGATGCACATCTGCATCATGTAGGGGTTCCCGGTGCCCTGCGCAATGACATCTTCCAACGATTTTGTGGAGTACGAAGACAAAGCCATCGGTATGCCCATCTTCGCTGCCGCTCTCGATGTGGCAAGTTCTCCATCTTTGTGCGCCAGGCAGTGCATCGCACTAGGGCTGAACCCGCAAGGGAACGTGATCTTCCTGCCAAAAATCTCGGCGCTTGTGTCTACGTTGGAAACATTTCGTAGGATGCGAGGACGGATCTTGTATCTGTCGTATGCTGTCACGTTCTCTCGAAGCCTGGAGATACACAATCAGCCGCCGCACATGCTCGCCACCACTCCCATACTCACGTTATCATGTCCATAGCACCACCATTGTAATACTCCCGGAAGCCGTCAGAGAGGTTTTCTGATCCATAATGCTCAAGATCTCGAATCGAGAATACCAGGGAATCAAGTGCTGGTGGACGATTGGCCATTCTTCGGTTCAGACGGCAGGATGCTTTTCGCAGGTACTTGGAAGACTATATTTTTCGAATGAAAGTGCGAAGGTGAAGACCAGAATGCTTCCAGGAGCCGAAAGACTTAAGGTTTCAGTCCGCTCCGCTATGGTCTGCTGGCAATCGGGGTCGGCTCGACCGATTTGGTAATCTATACATGGTGGAGACTGCAACTGGCAGCGTGACCTGATCACGGAACGATGAGATATTCTATCGCGGAGAAGCATACTGGTTCAAGTGTGGTATTCTTAACGGCTCCTCTCCCCGCAACTTGTGACACCAAAAGAAGGGTGTCCGAAGCCGTTGCGTATGCGCGATCTAATCATCCTACCCCACGCTTACCCGATTGGGAAGGAGTCTCCTACACCGATCAACCGTCCTCGGAGTGATCCATGGGTCTCTACGAACCCCTCCAAACACAAAAGAGCTTCACCGTGCTGGACAAAGGCATCAGACTTCATTCTTCTGCCAATTCAGTACTTTGTCGCACGACGATTCTTCTGATACTTCAAACCTTTACGTATCTTCATTCACAATGGCACCTCAAGAGCTGAAAGGCATCCTCGTTGCCCTCGTCACTCCCTTCACAGACGATGGTACCAAGGTCCATGAGGGGCGCCTTGAAGCCCACATCAACCGCATGATCGATGCGGGCGTACACGGTCTCGTTCCCGGCGGAACAACTGGAGAGTTCACAGCTTCGACACTCGAGGAGAGAAAACAGATCACAGAGCTCTGCATCAAGTATGCAGCAGGCCGTGTACCCGTCGTTGCTGGCGCAGGTGCCCTTTCTACCAAGGATGTCATCGAGCTTGCCGTGCACGCGGCTAAGGCAGGTGCGGCTGCCACCATGATTGTGCCTCCCTTCTACGACCCAATCAACTATGAGCAACTCCGCGAACTGTGCAAGGAGGTCTATGAGGAGTCTAAGATTCCCATCGTCTACTACAACATCCCCTCAGCAAGCGGCTTAACACTATCACCCACCGAGCTCGCATCCCTGAAAGATGTTGGCGTACACTATTTGAAGGACACATCCGGCAACGCGCCAGCACTTACCGAGATGCTCTTCGAGCTCGACGACCAAATCACCGCCTTCAACGGCTGGGACACTCTCACCTTCTACGGCCTGGCCGCCGGCGCAAAGGGCTCCGTATGGGGCGCTACCAACGTCATCCCCGAGCTGTCCATCGAGCTGTGGAACGCAGTTGCCGTCGAGGGAGATCTCAAGAAGGGCCGAGAGCTGTGGAGGAAGATCTACCCAGTCTGCAAGTTCCTTGAGTCGTACAACTACCCGTCAGCGGTTAAGACGGGTATGGAGCTGCGAGGGTGGGAGACTGGTGGTCTGAGGAAGCCGTTCAAGCTGCTGGGACAGAAGGAGACAGATGAGTTTGCGCAGATTATTAAGGCTTCGGGGAGCCAGGTCCAGAAGGCTAAGTGGTTGTCGAACAGCGCTTAGGTGATAAGAAAAGTTTAGATTAATGCATTTGATGAGCCATAAGAATATTATGAAAGAAACTTGAACTAGTGCTTCAGTGCGGATGTTTCCACCGCTATGTATATCTATGTGAGCGATCGGTAGACATGTGGTATATGAAAGAAAGGAGATGTTCCATTTGTCTATGATCTTTTTCACCTTGGGCCTGTCTCAATTGGAATTCTCGCGATTGTATGACTTGCTGTATTTTTATCTTGGAGCGTAACAGTTAATAAAGCAACAGAACGTAGGAAGAATTTCTGATTGAGCTTTATGACGATGCTCGATCTTCAAGCGTAAGCAGCCATATCTGAACGCAAATGATCCACACTGGCACATCAAATGTACTTATTCGATGATTATTAACTTTTCATTGACCTTGACTCATCCTGTACGAGCATCCCTATAGCTTGTTGCCCATGTTGATGTGTACCGCCTTAACCTGAGAATACGCCTCCAGACCCGCTTCACCCAGCTCCCGTCCAATACCTGACTGCTTCACACCACCGAACGGCACTCTGTAGTCGCAGTCCTGACTGCTGTTCACCCAGACCATACCCGAGTCAATTTCTGACGCTACCCTGTGCGCCCTCTCTAGATCCTTAGTGAAGACAGCAGCACCGAGACCGTAGATTGTGTCGTTCGCCATTTCAATAGCCTCATCTTCGCTCTTGAAAGTAGCAATGACGACGAAAGGCCCAAACACCTCTTCGCGGTAGATCCGCATGTTGGACGATACGCCGGTGAAGACTGTGGGCTTGATGTAGTATCCGCCGCCGCTGCGGGCCTCTCCACCCTCGACAAGCTTGGCACCTTCCTCCTTGCCGATGTCGACGTATGACAAGATGCGCTCATACTGCTGCTTGGTGACCTGGGGACCCTGGAAAGTGTCCTCGCTCCACTGGTCGCCAATGACCGAGACCTCTGAGATTTGCTTGCGGAACTTCTCAACGAAAGTGTCGAAGATGGACTCCTGGACCAGAATGCGAGATGTCGCTGTGCAGATCTGACCCTGGTTCGACATGATGCCGAAGTGTGACCACTTGACTGCCTGCTCCATATCGGCATCATCGAAAACAAGCAGTGGTGACTTTCCTCCCGTCTCAAGCGTGATGTTCTTCAACCCAACTGCAGCCATCTTCATGATCTGTGTCGCCGTAGCTGTGGAACCTGTAAACGCGACCTTATCGACCAGCGGATGCTGGACCAGCGCAGAACCAGCCTCACGTCCGAGACCGTTGACAATGTTGACAACACCAGGAGGAAAGCCGGCCTCCTTAATGAGCTTCGCGAATACGAGAATCGACAGAGGTGTCTGCTCCGCTGGCTTCAGCACAATGGTATTGCCGCAAGCCAGGGCAGGGCCGAGCTTCCAGCAGGCCATCGAGAGAGGGTAGTTCCAGGGAATGATTTGCGCAACAACGCCAATAGGTTGTCGTACGGTGTAGGCGAACTTCTGTGGCGTTGTGCCTATTGTCTGACCGGAGATCTTGTCTGCCCATCCTCCGTAGTAGCGGATGGTGTTGAATGCTTCGGGGAGATCATCGTTGTAAGCTACGCTATACGGCTTGCCTAGATGAATCAGCTTGAGTAGCGCTACAAAAGACGAATGCACTCACCGTTGTCCCACGCATCTATTGTTGCCAGAAGCTCGTGGTTCTGCTCCATCAAATCCGCAAGCTTGACCATCAGTCGCCCGCGGTCGGTGTTGGGCAACAGCTTCCATTCTGGGCTCTTCAGCGCCTTCTTTGCAGCATTCACAGCACGGTCGATGTCGTCTGGTGTCGCAGCTTGAACAGCAGCAATCTCCTTCTCCGTTGCAGGGTCAATTGAGGAGATTGTGTTCTCAGGCTTAGTCGAGTCAACGAACTCGTTGTTGATGAACAAACCGGTGGGCTGCTCCCACTCCTTGCCATTGGGCGCTTTCAAGGTGATAGGCTGGGGTGCCATCTTTGCAACTCTTCGGCTATGTTCGTGGGTATCGTGAGAAAGAAAGGACTTGTGCAAATCTGACTTCTATGCTGCGAAGACAACTATTATCTGAAATCAGGAGAGATGTCAGGCGGGGCAGAGAGCTTTCCGCAGCTTACAATTGTCTGGCGGGGTATCAATCTACTATTGCGACGTCGGTCCCAACCTGATCATCAAGGTGGCACCAAGCTCGGAACTGTACTCTTCGAGACGAGCGATTGCATCCAAAGCGATGATGATCCATGTACAATTACCGTATCACTTAGTGTGAGCGTGGGGATAACGGCCTTAGCGCTCGGAAAGAGCAGTCGATCCGTGCGTCGAAAGAGCCTGCCGCTTTCGGCAACTCACTCCTTTCTATCTTTCTGGAACCATTACGTCTACGATGCACAATTAGCTTTTCGTGACGCCTCCATCTCGATGACCAACCTGGTGACAGTATGATATCTGCCGAGCGATAGCTGTCGGTCATGTGCGGAGTAGCGTACACGCTGCTCGCGAGAAACCCTGGGGGAAGCCCGCGTGGCTGATATGCAGACCTTACGCTGAAGTGTTAAGAGCTGCGATGCCAGTTCCTGAGTGGTCCGAAGTCCGCGATGTAGTGAATGAGTGAATTGATGCCCAGGGCTTGGTGTTTTGAGAGATTATATAATGTAGTGAGAATGGCTAACTTTGGAGGGCAGCGGGGATCTCATGGTCTTGTCCTGAGAAAACCGAGCGCATCAACTTCTCTGTCTGCAGAACACTTTTGTCACAATCTTTTCATAATGGCCGGCATCGAGGAGAAGGGTGCATACGAGACCACCATGGGTATGCCTGACGTGCATCCTGTCAGTACCGCCAACCCGGTCGGTTATGTGGGAGATCTGCACGAAGCAGGTACCAAGCGTACCCTGAAGAGCCGCCATGCACAAATGATCGCCATTGGAGGTACCATTGGTACTGGCCTCTTCGTTGGGTCTGGTCAGGCTTTGAGGATGGGCAATCCATTCTTTCTCGTCCTGTCTTATGTGATCATCTCCACCATGATATATGGAGTGGTTACAGCGACCACTGAGATGAGCTCGTACTTGCGGCATCAGCTACTACGGCATGGCCCGCTACTGGGCAGCGATACAGCAACCTCCCCATCTCAGCGCGATTGTTCCATACAAAGCCCTTAGCGACAAGTATGGCGACGTGGTTTGACAAGGCGGACTATGGCACTCTGGCTTCCAGAAGCACTGGTACAACAACATTGTCGTTCCGCACCAATACGGAAAGCCCGAAACTGGTTAAGCAGCGACTCGACTACGATGCTCTTGCAACAAACTGGATCTGGTTCAGTGAAGGATCACAGCCTATTCTTGACCGTGTAAGGGATCTGTCGAAGATCAAGGTTTCCATGCCCACGGCGGGCAACTGGATGGGCTCTGAGGTCCATCTGCCCGGCAACCGTCTCTGTTGAACTGATGTGATGATGCTTATAACTAGGGACGAGGCAGGCCTATATACCTGCCGCTAGAGACTAAGAATAGACATGAAAGAAAGTCAAAGGTGCGTCAAAAAGCCTTGTTGTTTGATTCTCAAACAACGTGGCTTGAGACGAATGACTTGATTGCGTGGGGCTTGGTGACAGCTTGATGCCTCCGCGTCAAAGTTGGGCGCACAACACCATGATTTTTGGCTATTGTTGTATAACAGAGTTTTTTTTTTTCAGGCTTCAAAGCATCTAGTTCATCAAGCGCATCGTTGATTGGAGCCATAGGCGCAGTGTTGTGTAGTAATGAAGTTTGACGCGTAATGGGTTACCCCTCGCATCGTGTGAACGCGCGCATCGTGTGCATGGACACGGTATGGGAGCCCTCGAAGGGGCAATAGCCAACCTCGGCCGGTTCATCTTCGCTTGTCTCCAGGAAGGCCGCAGTGTGATCATCAAGATACATGACGAGACCACCTAGATCTTCTCCATTGTTCCTGTACAACCGAACAAACTGTCCATATCCATCGAATATTTCCTATGTATAAGGCGCCGTCTCTGAAGGGCTGGAAACGCCAACCAGGAACGGCGTGAAGGCTATGCGGCGCGCATGACCGCGGGGCTTGACAATGTCAATACCAGATAAGAGTTTCTTGAGCGGCTCTGTAAGTTCGAAGTCGGGGCCAGGGTTTGATGCATTGACATTATATGCAGTGAGCCAATTCCGGGTGGGTTGGAGACTTGCAGGAAGTTGGGCGACGGCACGCGCGACGATTGTGTTATGCAAGCGCAACGTCAAAAGACATGGTAAGTAATGAGGTGAAAGACGCATAACGCTCCGGATGCGAAAGTGGATTACGGTACTTTTGTATACATACTGTTCGAATCAAGGGGCCTCATGCTTGCCAAGGCGGCGCAAATATACCAATTTAACGTTGGGTCCCGTAGCGTGTATGCATCATGCAACGGCCAATACTATCCGCACAAGAACTTTAAACTCTGATGGAGGATTGGCATTCGAGCTACCTTGAGATTGAGTCGAATGTTCAGGGGCAGAGCCGCAAATCCCTGAAGGCGTCTTCAAGCTACTACCTTGTCCCTGAGCTTCACAGAAGCCTGATGTTGTGCCGCAGAACCCGAATCTGCTGCAGCAAACTTTCAATGGGCAAGTTCCTTTGCCTGCAGGCACAATGCCCGCACTCCGCTTGCGCATCTCAGTTGGACAGACATTCATCACAATACTCGCAAAGGCCATCGTTGCGACAACACACTCCATTCTTACACAGCATGCCAAGGCCACAAGTGCCTTCCGGTTGGCCGCCATCAGCTTGTCGTCGCAGGCGGTCCAGACGTCTACAGTCAATATCGTTAAAATCAGCACAACTTGGATAACACAGGGAGTGAGCTTACCGAAGATTGAAAGATTGGCCATCCGAGGTCAAAGCTACAGCAGCTTCCACCAGGGGGGTTGTTTCCTTCTTGGTTTTATTTAAGAAGCGCGGCGTCGAGTTTGACGGTGGGGTAAACAGTGGCTTGTACAACTCGGAACCATGGCGTTGAGGAGTGAACGTTACATTTCTCGTGACCAAAGTATTGCCAAAAATTGTAAAGAATGTAAGAAGAACCGCAAAGGTCTCCAGAAAAGACAACCTTGAATGCACTATGCTGAAGAGTTTGACAGCGAGAGCAGCAGCACAAGAAAGAGAACTGCGGGTTCTGGATTATAGCAAGAGTACCATGACCAATGATTGATCCAGTCATGTAGTCTTGCTGTCGGGCGAGCTCTTGTCCCTTGGATAAGTCTCTCGCCGCTTTGCGGCTTGAGCAGGCCGAGCATGCAACGATGTAATCTGTTTGCTCCACCGCCATCGTCTGTTCTGTCTCAAGTGCCGGTTCTAGTGTGAAATCAATACCACTACAGGTTGGGCCTTTCCCAAAGAGAGTGGGTATGGAGGGAAATTCGAACAAACTCATCTATGGTATCACGCTCGGCCAGTTGTTCGAATACAACACGTATCTGACCAAGGACTGCATGAACCTGTGGGCGAAGACCTCGGCTTGCGTTGCAAAGGTTCCTAAAGCATTAGAACCCCAGCTACCGGGTTTGGGGGCAGAGACACCGGATGAATCATGCGGTCCAGCCAACCACGACTGAATATGCGGAAATGCTGGCTTCGGTAAGTGTTGTAGTATATATGGTTGGTGTGGTGACAATGAGGGGCACTGCACCCCTGGAAACTGCTATAGCGGAGACTGCGACCAGAGCACCGGCGGGCCTAGCACGGATGGCTCTTGTGGTCCCGACTGACCAGGCGACAATGTGTACGCTAGAACGTAGTTTGGAAAACGCTGCAGCAACTAGTAAGTGCAATCTCTTCTTATAACAACATTGTTGGCAATTGCATTGGCTAACATCTGAGCGCAGCGGGTATTGTGGTGATAGTTCAGACCATTGCGGTAAGGGGAACTGCCATAGCGGAGCGTGCGAGACTTGAGGATACTTTTGGTGAACCGAGCCGAAGTGTTGCCGTTTGATGTTTTGGCGGAAAGTGCGCGCTCGAGTGTAGAGTGTAACGGATGAACGTCCTATGTCGAGGTTGCGGTTCATCCAACGCGTCTCTAGCGCGTTTTCCAGGGTTCTGACATCATCAGCTCTACCAAAAATCATCTCATCATCGACAACCCACGAGCCGCATCGCGAAGTGACATATGCATCGGCGCTTGTACCTGCGTGTCAGAGCCATCGGAATCAAATAACATCACCATGTCGTCGCTGCTTCCTTTTCATCTCCACTCCATCTCCACTGCTTCTTTCCCATTCAATTGCAAGTACCCAACGTGATCACACCACATTCCATCTGCTCTTTCCTCACATTCATCTAAGAAGCAACAGCCCCTGCTACCTTTGTTACGAAAAGCCCACCCAGCCAGAATGTCTTTCTTCCTCCGTACATCAACCCGCTTCACAGCACCAACAATTGCACGCTTCACCACACCCATCTCGCAGCGAGCCTTCAGCACAACACTCAAGATGTCCGTCACCATCGACTCCAACCTCCTCTCCCAGATCACCGCCGCGGAGA
Source organism: Macroventuria anomochaeta (assembly GCF_010093625.1). NCBI lineage: Eukaryota > Fungi > Ascomycota > Dothideomycetes > Pleosporales > Didymellaceae > Macroventuria > Macroventuria anomochaeta. The sequence continues at coordinate 140,387 of NW_022985375.1, forward strand.
AGACTTTAACCGACAAGGACGGTCCCATCCCCAACGGCCCCACCGCTCGCGCACAGAAGCATGTCGGCCAGCAGCTCACCGCGCAAGTCATCCACGATATCACCGACGCCGAGAAGGAGATCACCGGCTTCGAGCGTCCCACCAAGGGCGGCCCAACAGCCGTCGCCCAAAGTATCTTGACGAAGGAGGGCGGCGCTGGCACGAACACTTCCAGCAACAACAATGATGCACCGATCACGTCGAACACAAACTCCAATCAAACATCGAGCAATGGTCCTGGTGGCTCCGAACAGCACACTGGCACTCTTGACAGCGCGACACTGCACAAGATCACTGAGGCCGAGAAGGATATCACGGGGCAGGAGCGACCTGTGAAGGGTGGGCCGACCGCGAAGGCGCAGCAGCATGCCAAGGAGCCTATTACCAGCGAGGTGCTGCATGATATTACTGAAGGCGAGAAGAAGATTACTGGTGGCGAGAGGGTCAAGGGTGGTCCTACGTCGCAGGCTCAGAGCGAGCTGGGAAAGAGCAGGAACTGAGGGCCTCTAGACAGGTTGCTTCCATTGCCTTTGGACGCATTGACGGGCCATCGCAACGACGCGACTGTGTTATACTCTGAAGCATGGGTCAGTCTGTACGATAGGGGGTACTGTATATGGTACGACAGCCTGGGGGATACGATAATGTATGAACCATCCTGTACAATAAAACTGTAGTGTATTGCCTAATGAACAACTGCATGGCATTTGAATACCTCTCCCTACATCGCCGCATTCGCAGAGTTGGCGCCCAGCCATGCCGCAAAGGCCTGCGCGTTCCTTGTCTGCATAAAGATCGTGCCTGGTCCCGTGAACTTGCAGACCAGACCTTCGCCAGCCATCATGTTCGACACGATACCGCCGGATGCGACGCGCTCGAGGACGTACTTGCAGTTCCAGGCAACGAGGTGGCCGTTGTCGATGATGTACTTTTCGTCTTTTTGCAGCTGTGCAGTCGTCAGTCACCTTTCATTCCATAACGATATGGGTTGAAACTTACATCCTTCCTAATAATCGCTCCAAAACTCGTACACCACAGAATCCCCTGCCCGGAAATCTTATACACAAACAACCCCTCGCCCGAAAACATCGCCTTCGCAACGCCCTGGCTCTTATGCTCGGTCACAATGCCCTGTGTGCACGCCAGAAACGCATCCTTGCCCACGCTCCACTGCTCGTGGCCCCCGAGCTTGATGATGGTGATGTCGCCGATGGAGGCGGGCGCGAGTAACAGCTCGCCTGGCCCGGTGTATTGCGATTTGGACATATCGCCCCCGATGAGCGCTTTCTTGAGGGAGAATTTTATGGTGCCTTTTAGGGTTATAGTGGGAGACATTGCTATCATTGCGCCTGGGTTTGTTAGCTTTTGTTCAAGGTGCGGAGTGGGGGATGGCTGGGCTGAGACGTACCGGGCTTTGCGGTGAAGGGACATCCAATCGCCAACTGCACCGTGAGAATTGTGTTTGTGTCTCTGTGGCTCACGCGGTAGCTGCCGCCGTTGAAGGTACCGACGTCATCGGCTTGTGTGCTTCCTGCGCCTGCGAACTGGGGTTGAGAGGCCTGAATCTGTTGCTGAGGCTGTATCTGCTGCTGGCTAATCTGCTGCGGGAGCATACCTGGATGCTGGAGAGGGCTCTGGGTGGGTGCCGGTGTGCCATAGGTGCTCAAGGGCCCTTTTTCGGGGAAGAGCTGCTGCGGAGGCTGCTGCTGCTGCTGCTGCTGTTGCGGTTGGTGCTGAGGAGGTGCGCTACCAGGCGGTGGGAAGTGTTGCTGTTGCTGCTGCTGCGAGTGGTCGGGAGACGGCGCATAGTGTTGCTGCTGTCCACCTGGCGGTGGAGGGTAGTGTTGTGGTTGCTGTTGCTGTTGTTGCGCAGGGGGAGACGAGGGAGGTGGTGGGTACGATTGACCGCCTGGCGGAGGCGCAAAGTACTGCTGTTGACCGTGTTGCTGGTCTGTCGTGTATCAGTGTGATGTTTGGCGGCTGTCAATGTGAAGATGGCGTACCATAACCGCCTTTCTCTGGTGGTGCTGCAGCCAGTCAGCTTATGTCGACACAAAGACTATACATGGAGCTCACGAGGATAGAAATCACCACCCGGTGGTGGGTTTCCTCCGAATCCTGACATTGTGTCTTACTGAAGCTTGACCCGGCTTATAGCTGCTGTGTATTAGGGCGGCCAGCGCGTGTACAATCCACGTAAAGGTACTGGAGAAACCTGAGAGGAAAGGAAAGCGGGAAATCCAAAATGAACAGAAGGCAGGCGCATGGTCAGCACATATAACCGCGCGCCGCGCCCCTCGTTACCTGTTCGTGTCAAGCTCAGCCTCAATCATCCATAGCTGTTGGCTAGCGGGGTATGCAGCCGCCGAATGGGATGGCCCCCCATTGTTCCCTTGACCTCGCTGCAGCTTACTAGGGTTGCACGAAATGATGATGCTGATCGCAGATGTCTGGTTGCTATTTTAAGCCATTAGAATACAAAGGTCATTTCGAGGAGGCCGCATCGTGGTGGAAGTTTTTGTTTAGGAAGCTTTGGAAGCTTCAGGAGTTCAAGGCTGGGATCAGGGTCCATGTCAGCGTTGGCGTCCCACATGCAAGCGCCCACTCGCCTCCTGCACTAGAAGTCTGGATGTGATTTGCTGGCGCCTACAGATAGTATAGTTTGCTTGGTTCGATCCTCTCAGGATGCTTGGAAGATCCGAAAGGATATCTGTTGTCTTTGTATGCTCTATGAGGTTTTGGTCTCTGTCTGATCCGAGTCATGGATGAGAAACACCGAACAGGTGAACTTTTGATTGTGTCGTGATGCGAATACACATGAGCCGCTCCTATGTAGTCTTATACACCAGGCCGTTCGTATACCACCCCATTGCCATGTCGTTATCCGAACGAGCGAACCGCCATGACATCCGTAGCGCCCGCCAACCCAGCCAAGCAAATGCATCTCGATACTCGTAAAGCGCAAACGTGAACTCATCAGGTCTTGATCATCCTCCTTCTCTTTCCGATCTGCGCGGAGAAACCGGTCTTGATGGCCTGTACCGAACGCCTGGATCCGCAGCTGTTGCAAGTCACAAAGCTGAGACGGTTCTCGCCCTTGGAGAGACTACAAGAATGTTAGCTTACACGTAACAAAGAGAACTGCGATCGACGTACTCTGTGTCTGGGGAACGGCAGGTCTTGCAGGAGACGTATTCGACAATGTACCGCCTGAGAACGTTCTCAATCTGCTTCTGCTGGAAACGACCCTTGATGACCAGACGGCGGGAACCGTCCACGGAACCGCTGGTACCCAATTCGGCGAACAAGAACTGAGTAACGTGCTCGTCGGTACGCTTCATCCTCTTGCAAATCTCGGCGATGTTGGCGAAGATGGTCTTCTTGTTTCCTTCACGGAGACACTGCGGCGGCGGGATCTTGTAGCTCTTGACGCTGTTGCCGGCGAGATCGGGATGTTGCGAGTGGAGGAGGGTGAAAAATCGGTTCAGGAGCATGTCGTACTTGATGGGTGTTGTGTTCTCATGCGACCAGATGCCCGTACCCTTCATCATATCGCCCTCCTGGACCTCCTCCTCTTCGGCAGCGGGTGCCTCCTCCTCAGCAGCGTCGCCACCGGCGGCAGCGAGCTTGGCCTCGAAGTCGTCCTCAACCTTCTTCTTGCTGGACTTCTTCTTCTTCTTGAGCGCAGCGAAGTCGCCCTCGGCAGCGTCCTCGCCCTCCTCGCCCTCCTTCTTCTTGCTCGACTTCTTCTTCTTCTGTTGTTTGTCAGCGGTGGTCCATGCCCGGTTGGTAGGAAGGCGTTCGCACCTTCTTGGCTAGGTCGGCGAACATCTCGGTGACTTCCTCGACGTCCTTGTCGTCGCCTGTTACTTCACATGTCAGCTCAACGTTCGATGTATGTTTGTCTGCCAGGGGCACTACCTGCAAGCGCAGGGGAACCGGTGCTATGGCTCTCGGCGGAAGGCTTACCGCCGTTGGTCTCTTTCGACTCGGTGACCTGGCCATCGCTGTCGACGATTGTGGTGCCCTCGGAGAATGCGACGGACTTGCGGGGCTTGCGCTCGGCGGCTTCCTGTTCGGTCATGTCAGAGATGTGTCTGTAGTAGTTCGGCTGGCGGCGAGTAGGTAGGGGAGTTTTGCGGTCGTGGTGATGTTTGTCGAGGGAACAATGCATTTCGAACGCGGACGCGGGGCTTCAGATGACGTACAGTGTCAGCCATGGTTGCGGTTGTGCTCGTTTTTGTTTCTGTAAAATGTCAAGACGTGCTCTTGGGCAGTCTGTTGTCGGGACTCGGTAGTGAGAGGTTCGAGAAGTGGGTGTGGAGTCGTGGAGACGGAGCTTGACCTTGAGTGTTCTTTTTGCCGCAATGCTGTGACTCTTGCCAAGATATCTCAGCCACAACACGCTAAGCCCCACCTTTGCTCATTGGCTCCTTCCGCGCAGCTTCACATCACCACACGCGCGCCGGGATATACCCGCAGCATCACTACATACAAACAGACCTCAGCTTCATCCATGCAGTTACGGTAGCTCGCTACCGTCGCCGACCCCATACCTCCTCATTCGATCTGATATACACCACCGCCACTATGTCCCTGAGCAACCACAGCTTCATCGAGCCGCATGTGAGCTCCTCCGAGGCCGACATTGACTCCCTCCCATCCTCTTCCACGAGCTCCTCGGTCGATGAAGACGAATATGTGTCGGACGCAGAAAGAGAGTGGAGGGAGTCGCTGCAGCAAATGGAGCTGCTGTTGACAATGATCATGGTACCTTACATCGGGAAATACTTTGGGCGGAAGTTCGCATACTACGGTACGTCATGCACAAACAGACATGAAATGAACAGTGGCTGATCCAATTCAGGCTGGGCAAAGTTTATGGAATGGAAGTACCCTGTCGAGGTCGTCATCACAAACAAGACAGCGTTTAAGGCAGCAGGAGCGATCGAGGCAGCAGCAACATTATAATACATCGAGATGAACTGGACTGGAAGCACTGGCGTTCGAGGCGTAACAACACATGATTCAGCGCTTGAAGGGACACCAAACAAGCAGCACTAGTATATACAACAAAACAACTACAAGAAATACCAGCAAGTATCTTCGTCCCCTACAAGGTCGGACGTAGTATGGATGAAATGATCAGACAGCCACCAATGACAGAGAGGCAGCCAGCCAGCCACGCACAATGAACAGAGACCACCCAAACGTCACGGCCACATCAACACTAGCCTGGTCAAATCGCTCAGTCCACAAAAACCCTTCCATACGCATCGACATAAGGATTCTTCTCCGCCCAAACCAGAAACATCTGGTGTCTATGCTTCGTTCCCATACCGCCACGGATACAATGAATATCTTCCATCTCCTCCCTCTTCTTGCTCTTCGGCTTCTTCACCGCAATCCTCATTTTCCAAAAGTATACATACGCGCCTTTCTTGGAACGGAAGGCGGACAGTTGCGCAGATTGGATCTTGCGGGGGCGCCAGGTGGTACAAGGCGGCGATGTTGCGGAGGACTTGGGCTTGGGTGGCACCGGGTCTTTCGAGGTGTGCGTTGATCTTGCGGCGAATTTCGTGGCATGTATCTGTGTCCAGTCAACTGGGATTTCAAAGGAGAGACTATCAGAGGAAGGGTCTGGAGGACGATGGTGATGACAGGAGACATGTATAGGCAGATAATGGCTTTCCACACTACCCTGGCTCCGAATCAGGTGACGCGCATTCTGAGCTTGAAAGATCCCCTCTGTTGGCTGCAATTTACCAGTGTTTGCTGTTTGTCTCTGAAGTCTCGGAGGTAGATACATGAGGATAATCAACTTGTCATCTTTCCGTTCTATGCTACAGTACAAATGAAAAACTTTTAATCCTTGTTTACTTCAACGCGCGGCGTGACCATGATCCCACCCTTGCCCGCACACTCAGACCTGGGCAAAATGCTGTCCTCACTGCTGCTTGCCCTCTTATTATCCTACGAATCCTTACTCGCAACTCCCTTGGGGTGAGCACTGATTCTTACCGAATGCTCTGCCTTGTACGGCGCCATGTCGAACCCCTCGGTCTCACTCGGATAGGATATTTACATCTGCACATGTCAGTGACTACAATAATAGCGTCTCTGAATGATACGTACTGCCATTGAAGAGCCCTATCTGACCGAACGTTTCGCCGCTGAAGCACTTTGCAGCGCCACTTCCGAATGGAGGAGGTTATAGTCGGATGTGCCATGCAGCCTGTACTGGTATACATTGGAAAGCCTGGGACGCCATCAGTACCGTATCTAGAGCTTTCGAAACAAACATGACTTATCGCGAGTGCAGGCAATCGTGAAGGCGGCCAAGAAGATAACGACACGCCAAAGGAAGCACGAATACAGTCTCCTGATCGTGAGACGCAGCAAGAAGAAAGCTAACGAGATCTTTGCCAATGAATTTCCCATCACCACCGCGATCATGTGCATCTATCGAGCCTTGGGGATCTGTCGATATTTCTCCTCGTCGACCTGTACCACAGGAACGTACTTGCCAACGCCTAGTGATACTTGGTATGCGTAGGATGCGAAGCATACAGTGGCAAAGGCCTGCTCTCCAAGTGTTTGCAAGCGATTTCTGGCTTACTTTACGATATCTCTTACCATCATGGTCGAGTGGTCCTTGCCAAAGGACTTGACGATGAACCATCGAGAGTAGCTTCGAAGTAGCACTGTCAACAGTGCCACTGCATAAATTGGGCCGGTTCGTGCAAGAAGTACCGGACCATTGGTATAGGCAATAGCTTCTGGGCTAAGAACTGAGATATCCTTAGGAGCAGGGGCTGACATGTTGGTGAGTGTCGGAGCGATGAGAGCGACGAAAGGTAGATCTTAAAAAGTCCGACTGCATTTGACCCCAACTATGAGATCGAGCTCCGCGCACCTCTCTTCTCTGCGGCACAGCAGTTCCTGGGGCTACAATGCTTCCAGTGTGACGGTTCGACGGTCCGGAGTGGGATCTCACGGCGATTTGCATCTCTCCTCTCACTGCCATGGCCATTGTGAAACCCGACGAATGGGGCAGCCACAATTCATGCCACGCGAATGCGTACGGCGCAGCCCAAGCTTCCAATCACTGACCCTCGCAGCTGAGCGCAATCGATCACCATGATTCAAGCCACCTGTATCCTACACGAGGTCTGAAGGCACAGAGTGCCAGATGTTGCTTGATCAGAACCCTCTTCGAGAACAGCGGTAAGGCCTGTCACTCGCCGAGGCGCATGGAGAACGATCTTCTGGCTGCCGAAGGCATGGTCAAGCCCGGATTCCACCTTACGAAGAATGGCCTCCCAAGCCCGGGAACCTGCACGCTGGACAAGGTGTCGATCCGCAGGGAATGGTGAGTCCATAACTTCCAACGCTCCTCAACATCACTGGCATGAATACGGGGCAACACTTTCCGGAAAAGGAGAGGATCGCCTACACGACATATTGCGGTGCGATAGATTTAGGAAGGGAAAGGCAGCTTGGTGTGGCGGTCTTTGAGCGGCGCGTGTAGTGCGTGGTAGCGTGTGAGAGAGTGTGGTAGGGATGTTGCGTCTATGCAACATACGTGATGTGATCCCATAGTCGTGAGTGAACAACGGTAAAATCCAAGCCACAGCGGGCTGTGTTATCCAAACCCAAACGCCCACTCAACCCCAAATCTAAAACGCCGTCCATGCATATCCCCCTCCTCACCCCTTGCACGTCCAACTCCAAGCCTTGACCCGAACAGCACATATCCTAAGCAAACTCCCACCTCCCAAACCTCCCCCTCCCCTCACTCTCCAGCTTCAAGCACTGATACGGGCTACTCATAGGATCATAATACAACCCCTCGACCCGCCCATCACTCCTCCTGAGACAAACATAGTAGAAGCCCGATATCGTAAGACCGCACCCGCTATCATCGAACGCGGCGTGCTCGGCATCGACGAACTGCGGGCCTGGTTCATGCTCTAGGGGCGAGGAGGATGGTGGGGGGACGGAGTGCCGTGCAAAGGTGTGCGAGTCGTAGACGTAGTATTCTCTCTCAGCGTCGACGGTGTCGGTGGTAGTGGTGGCAGCGAAGAAGCCGTCGCTGGGAGGCCCAGGTGTCGGGGACTGGCTCGAGAGTTTGCTGCTCGGGCGCAGGGATTTGACAAAACACCTCTCCTTCCAGCGCATGAGCACCCACTCCCTATTTAGACCTTCCCACCACCGCCTACTCGTCAACGCCCTCACCACGTCCTCGTCCTCCATATCCCTGAACGGCGGCAACTTCCTCCAGTACAGCGCGTCGTTCGCCGCGCTGCTCTTGAAACTCTCCGTCAGTAGCGTATGCGTATGGAAATCCAGGATCTCGCCTTCGAGGTACGTGGTTATGCTGCTTGTGCGTGTGTACTGTGCTGGGCTGGGGGCGTTGAGAGAGTGCTGGTGCGGGTGCGAGGGCACGTTGTAGGCTTCCATCGTGGCCGAGAGGGACATCTCCGACCAGTCTACGGCGTGGATGGTGACTTTGACGGGCCAGCGGTCCTGGTGGGGCGGGGGCTGCGGGGGATCGATCTGTGCTGGCGCGCTGGGTGAGAGGAAGGAGCTTCGGCTTCGGCTTCGGCTTGGGCTTCGGCTTCGGGGCGTCGAGTAGGTGGTGCTGAGCCAGGGTCGAGGCGGGGGCGGTAGTTGGCTTGTGGCGAGGTTTGGTGCGGATGTGGAGGTGGTGGCGTGCTGACAGCCTGACAGGACGGCGCCGGGAGCGAGCCAGGAGGTGTCTTGGGGCGGGGGTATGCTGGAGGTGTTGGTGAGGAAGTCGGCGTACTGTATGCAGAAGTAGTCTTTGCTGAGGAAGCCGGCCTCGAGGGCGCAGTTGAGGATCTCGTCGACGGTGCTGGCGTGCCGTATGCGCGCGAGGTACTTGACTGTGTGCTCGAGCATGGGCGCAACGGCCGGCGGCTGGGGCAGTGACTGCGAGTGCGCGTTGCGACTGGCCTGGTAGCGCTCGCGGGCGCCGGCCCAAGGGTCCTGGGGGCTTCGACGCAGGCTGGCAGTGTCTCGGGCAGCGTCTCGGGCAGCGTCTCGGGCAGCTTGCTGGGCGCCTTCTCGTGCGGCGTCTCGCATCGTCTCGCGGTCGCGGTCGCGGTCGCGGTCGTGGTTGTGGCGCTGCAGGTACTCTCTTGTGCGGGCAGAGAAGCGTGGGTGTCGTCGCACCGCCTGCAGTATAGCGGTTGAGCGCAGCGAGTCTGCAGCGGCGGCGCCCGTCGCGGGGTTCGAGGCCATGTGCAGCCGCGACTGCAGCGCCCTCAGACTGCGCTCGTCATCGTCGTCCCGCTCAGCGTTCGGCAGCGGGGACCAGTCGTAGAGGCTGTTCTGCGACGGCACGCGCTCGCCGTACTGTGACGTCGACGCGGTGGGATTGAACGGCGAGGCGGCCGACGCCTCATGCAGGCGGTCGAGGCGGTCCATGCTGCGTCGCAGGCGGTCGCGCTGGTCCAGGTCGTCGCGCGTCCTCTCGAGCTGGCGCAGTCTCTCGCGCGACTGCTCAAGCCGCTGCTGGTCGTGCTCTTGCGCGGTCCGCAGGTAGCGCAGGCCGGCGCGCGCTTCGTTCATTGGGCTGCCGTCGTCGCTCTGCGTCGTCAGCGTGGCAGCGAGATTGAGCACGTCTTCGTCCACGGCGCTCTCGAGGCCACGCAGCGCCGATACGAAGCTGGACGGCGTGGGCTCGCGGTTCTGTGCAGCGCTACGTCAGTCCCCGGACAGAGGGCTAGAGCCGCCGGGCGATGGGTGCCTCACCGGACTGTTCGCAGGCGGCATCGTCCTCGTTGCGCTTCCTCTCCGAGGTCGGCAGATCTTCACTGGAGCCAGGCAAGCGTCATGGGTGTGGTGGAAGGCACGAGGCGCGCTGGCGTGTGTGGTAAGCGTGCTGGAGCGCTGGAGTGCTGGAGTGCTGGAGTGCTGGGAGGAGGCAAGCACATGTCGCAAGCTTGTGCTGCGGCAGCGTTTCGAACCTCAAGGCCCGAACCTTGGGACAGTCGGCGAAACAAAGGCACACGACAGTCCCGCAGCCTGGTCGTCCATGCTCATCATCATCGTTCCCTCTTGCTCGCGTGCTTGCGTCCCTTCGGGTGAGCAGATGCAAGACGTCTATTTTTGCGGCGCAGCCCCGCTCGTGCTTCCCCAGATTCAACAGCCCAGCGCTCTGGTCAATGTGCTCGGCGGCGAACGCCGTGGGGTCGAATTTGCATCCACGATCACAATCACAATCACAACCACAATCACAACCACAATCACAACCACAACCACTACCACTACCACTACCACTACCACAACCACAATCACAACCACAGTCACGCATTTTCACGGAGATGCAAAGAACCAAGTGTCATTTCTTTTTATTTGTTTCAAGGCGGTAGTCTTTTTTCAATTAGATTTAGACTGCTTAATGTATAGAAGCTAGCTTCTGTGTTTGTGGTATTGTACACTCCACCCGTGGAGTGGCCAGGACCGCCTGGGCCCGGGGCTTGGTGTCTCTGCTGTTCTGACATCTCGAGTCGGCCAAAGCAGTAGCGCGCAAGGCGATAGTGTGTTTGCTCCGCAAGCAGAGGACCACTCTTCAGCCAAGACCACGACTGGCGTGCTCTTGTCACGACCCTGCACGGTGCTTCTTCCATCAACCTCGATGCCGTCGCAGCGGAGACGAGCTATTACAGTGGCATCGTCAAGATGCGTGTATAACTTTTCATGTCGACACCCTCATCTCAGCGCCTTCCAGCTGGTAATGTATACCAGACCGAGCGGGTAGGAACGTAAACATGATGCGTGGACTCATAAGGCTGGTCTTGCCAGACTCAATGAAGAACTCGCACCCAGAACGTTCCGGTCATGACGACATTAAACAAAAACAACCCGAAGAAGAGAGCTCGAGTGCCCGACTCGAGGAAGCCGTGAGGCTGTCTGTATCCGTGTCTTCCGTGATAATGCAAAGCAAATACAGACCTCCCAGAGATGCAACAAAGAAAGAAGCCGTCCGACTGGGGAGGCGTAGATGACGACAAAAGAACGCTCGCTAAAAATCAAACAGGTATCAAGAGAGATGTACGGGAAGAGAGGAGAGAAAATAAAAGCAAACGCTCGCTAATGTTGATGCAACGCCGTCCCATGCCTTGGATGTTGTGCAGTGACAACATGTGGTGAATCTCGCTGATGTCTCGAACCGGGGGTGTCGAAGGAGTTGGTGCGCTCAGAGGACTGGCCAGGTCCGCGCTTCCAGGCATCGACCGAGGGACAGGGTATCACAGACTGACGTGTTCTGCTTATGTGAACGCTGCGTACTGTGTTGCGAACCCTGTGTCCCACCCAAACCCTCCGAATCCACTGTGCGCTGCGCTTGACCCGCATTGCTGGGCTAGCACGCTCGGCAGAGGAAGGCAGGGTATCGGTGCGACTGCCTGAGGCGGACTGTAGTACGCACTCGTCGAGTTGTAGCATGGCTGGCTAAACGACGGTGTGGGCGACGGCAGCTGGAAGGGCTCCATACTCTGGGTCCCCATGGTGGTCCAGTAAGTGGGTGAGTGCTCACTGCAGGTGGTGATGGTCGGGCTGGGTGTCGAGGGGAGGACTCTCCACGAGTCCATCTGGGGCGGCGACAGGTACTGTGTCGGCTGCCACCAGTTGGCGGCACCGGGTGTGCTGGGAAGCAGAGGAGCAGGACGAACCACGTCAACGATCCTGGGAGGAGGAGGTAGGAGCGGCAGGAACAAGCCCATAATGGCAGCCTTGACGTCCTCACCTCGGCCCTCAAGTAGTTCTCCGGCGCCTTCCTCCTCCATACCCTCGAGCGCTCGTGCGCCAGTGCGGAAGACGTAGCGATTGACGGCCTGCACGAATCCGTCCTGGAGCTTCTTGACCTGCTGCTCCTTCTCGGCCCAGTCCCAGGTGCTGGCAGCAACATCGACCGAGTAGATGTCCTTGTGGTACTCGATAAGCGCATCAATGGTCTCCTGTGTAAGCTTGAATGCAACCTCATGTTGTGACACCATGTCGACGTGTACGACATAAGCCTCGATGTGGATGAGCTGGTAGTTGAACAGCGCTTCGACCAGCGGGTTGGAGTCCCTGCGCAGTTCCGAGTCCGGGGCCTTAGGGACCATGATGGAGCTCAGTGACCAGATGGCGTTCTTTCCGGACAGGATTTCTGTGAGGCATCGTGTGTGTTGCTGCACGCTGTTCAATGGGCGCTTTACTCGGTTGATGCGCTTCAGGGTCTGTGTTAACCATGGCTCGGCCTTCGAGTTCAAGACAACGTTGACAGTTGACCGGGGCGCAAAAGCAGCAGCCGAGGCGGGTAGTAGCTGGATCGGCATGGTGATGGTCGGTGCGTTGTGGTGCGAGACGGGCGATATTAGATGGGACGAAAGAATCAACAAAACGAAGGGAACAAACGAAAGTAAAAAAAATGAAAAAAAAACCGTTGTCTCAGGCGGATATAGTTTTTTCAAGGCTCGCCGTGAAGGAGGAGGAGACAAGAGGGCGGGCGAATGAGGAGAGGGGAAGGCGAAATGGGAGGTGGAGGGTAGGGAAGGCTAGCGGTGAGGGTGGGATCTTTCTTAAGAGCTTACAAGCGTCGATCCATGGGCCGCCCGGCGTGGCCACAGCATCCCGGCAGAGGTGCATGCACACTGCCCCGTTTTGCTGCACTGCGCATCTAGCTTGCTTAACGTGCATACGGCGAGAGCCTGCAGCTGCAGGTTTAGTCGGATCTAAGCTGACCTGAACGGAGGCACCGCGTTGCGCATGCGTGGATAGGCGGATGCCTGCGTACGGGAGATTTCGATGCCCTCATGGCTCACCAGGCGAGTCTTCTGTACGCGAAATGCCCCTCTAGGCCATGCAGGCGGAGATGACGACCGAAACGGTGCTCGATCGCTCCATTACTTTACTTTTGTGAGATAGCGAAAAGCATAATAATTGAGCGATGATGCAGTTATGCGTGGTCCTGACCATGACAGCTGAGCAGACGCTCGCTGTGCCTGTGCATTCGAAACGCCCTCGAGAACCTGCTTGATGCCCGCAGAGCCCAGCAGGAGCCCACCGGCAGCCCACCGCCGGCATCAGGCAGGCGCCTCTACACGCGATTTGCGCGAGGAGGGTGCCTGTACTGCGCTTACTGCTGGGCCTCGAGCATCGGCGTCTGGCGACATGGCGCGGATTCCAGAAGCTTGCCCTCAGCGTCCAGAGGGAGCGCGCACTGCAGCGGCTTTGCTGCCCCTTTGGGCACGACCAGATCAAGGGACGACGACTGCAGACAGACCGGCTGCTCGTGGTGTCTCTAAGGGTTTGACGAAGGTGGGTGTCGTTGAGCAGTGCTTGGCTCACCTACAGGACGACAGTACTTGGAGCTAGCGATGGGCGCAAGCAGTTCAGCCCAATCAGGGATCAAAGCAGGGATCAGAGCAGGGATCATATCCGCTCCGAAATGCTCTAACAAAGCCGCTTCTCATGTGATCGCAACGCTCCGAAATACCTCAGGTGGCCATCGTCGAGTACCTCTGAGCGCGTACTGACGCAACAAGTCTTGTGCAACAGCAACCTGCTCGAGCAACTTCAACCCGCATAATAGTGGGATGCTGCTCACGCGGAGGAGCCTGGCGGTCATGCGCCACCTGAATGAATAGCCGAGGAGGCTGTGCTGGCAGCGGAGGGCAGATCTCGGACGCGCCGACTTCAAGGCTTCGGTATTGTCCTTCCAGTACCACCCGGCCAATGTTACTGCTGATCATAAACGGGCATGATGAAATGCCCCTGCAGTAGAGCATGCCAAAGTGAGAATCTGTTTCAGGAGACGTTTGCTGTCCTCAGCTTTGGTCTGCCATTGGAACAGACCCTCACAGACTCTCTCCAACGGAAGCACTCCGAGGCGATTACGCAAGTGCTAGCAACCCCAGATGGACCTGTCGAAAGACCCGTCTGCATGGTTGTTTCCTTCTTATCGATAGCATTATACATCTGCCATGTTTCAAAACCTGCAAAGAGCTGCAAAGACCTGCACGCTGGATCTGCAGCGTCTGCGCCTCACAGTAAATGAGTATTGCGGGGCAGCACGCAACACTACCGGGCCGGTTGTGGCGGACTGACGATGCTGCTTCGCTGGCACTCTGATGAGCGCACTGTTGCGAAGGGGTTGTGCATGGAGAGCATGAATTTGGAGTTGCTCTTTGCTGCTTCGAGATGTCCTCAGCTTGACAGGGGTCAGGACTCGCGCTAGAGCCGGCTTCAAGCGGCGTCGCCTGTCTCCACATCTTCGACTCTCGTTGCAGGCTTCATCCTCACTCCCAGATCTTTGAAGTGACGTCTGGCCTTGCGCGACCGCATCGCTATCGCCAGTATCTGCCCGCTTCTGCAGATTCTTCTGCGCCGTTTCAAAAGCTGCCGGCGCGTTGTTGTAAGCGCATGCGGCATGCACACCGACGTGGAGCTTGGTGACTCACCCAGCCGTCAGCACGTCTTAGAGGATGAGTTATCCCGTCGACCGACCTTCAGGATTTTCCAGCGCAGTCATGCACGCTTCGTTTCCTTTGTCCACGATTCGCACTGTCCGCTCGTGCAAGGATGAACCTGTCACCTTTCCTATCGCTGCACCTGCTCTAAAATTCATCCACTGTCGACAACATCTACGTTCAACACTTGCAGCAAGCAAGGACAGGCACATTTCTTCACATGCACGCTCGACAACACTGTGTGGCTGCAAGGCGTCTCTACAGAGGTTACACAGTGTGGAGACGGTTCGCTCGCGAAAGTCGCGCAAGCTGCTGCAAGCCTCATTGCTCGTTCTCGACCCGCGGAACGGCACGTGTGTGAAGGGAGTACCTGCTCACATGCAGAACACACCGTTCACAGACACGGAGCCATACTCATCCGTATATGTTTCAGTTCGTGTGGACGGCAGACACATTAATGCTCCCCGCCGTCTCTCATTCACCAGTCTTCAACGAATGTCCTAGCAGCAGTCGTCACCATTCAGTAATATGGATGCATCTCAAACAGAATCGGGAAGTTGTTGAGAATCAGCGGGGCCAGGGGTCCAAGTCCGGGTGAGTGTGGTTGTGGTAAGACTACTCCGAGACTGAGGGCTAAGATCTGGTCTGGCCACCCCAAAAGAGATGGTGGTGTGTCAATACTGCCGCCATATGGATCCTTGAATGGCAGGGCTGGGCGTCCGGGGATGACGGAAGCCCACAACCTTGGGATCGATATTTGCAATCACTCGCATGAGGCACTCGCTTCGAACGATGATTCAGATGAAGGTGTGAAAGCTAAGCGATCGGGGAGCTCGGGAGATGAAATTGTTCGGTCACCTTCTGCGAACCTCCCTATACTTGGCGACGGCAGACACAGGCACAGAGCTGTTGATGGGGCTTGCAGAGGTCGACAACATCAAGCAAGCATTACTGTGCCATGTTTCCATGGACCAGGTTGCTGCCGTACGGTGCTCAGCGATACACTCCATCAATGTTCGACGTCGGCGCTTCGCAAAACATGCCACTGTTTGACACCCACCTGCACCAAGGATCATGGTATCGCATGCAACAACCGTCCGAATCCTCTTGATCCTTCGCTGTGCATCGACCGATGCCGCGTCGCTTGCGGGCTGTGCTGCTGTTCATAGCACACGTCTGTGATATCTCTCTTGGGTCACTCTACCAGCCAACGAAGCATGACGGAAGCATGCAACAGACACAAAGACAATATTGAAAGGAGAATGTCGACAACACTGGACCCCACTTCAACAGTATCAAGGACCGACTGCATAACTCAGCACTATGCATACGCAATCCTATAGCGCTGATTCAAAACACAGGACTACAAATAACATTGCTTTTGCCTTGGGCGAGCAGACCCAACGTCCTTGCTCGAAGACTTCGAGCTATATGGGTGACATTCCAGGTTTGACATTGAAAGCCTTTCGCGTTGTATGTTTGTCCCTGTAGTGTACTAATGCACTGAAAAGATTCTCGAGTATTGCGCTTATCGATGGTCGCCCCATCTGCACTTGTCGTGCTCGAGATGTCTCTACGGTATCTGGGAGTGTAAGGACTGCTTTCGTCGCCCACATACGCCACGCCTTGCTGTACCACGTATGCTTTATGCAAGGATTCAATGGCTCACTGATTGTCTTGATCGCGCTGCAGCACTCGATTGAAGTGATACATGGAACGACATGACTGTAGACTTAAGCATATACTCGAAAACAAGAATGCCCACCAACGCTTTTTGTAAAGAACCTACACTGACTTCTTTGATGTACCGATGATAGCCTCGGACAAGGTCACATGATCAGTAACCGTCTCGGGTAATCCGGATCTTAATCAGCAGCCTGAAAGACAACAACGCATCTGCCGAGCAAGTCACAACTGCCGATGGCTCACTTTCGTGACACAAGACTTCACTACCGAAACCAACATCGTCGGCAGTTCATAATAGAAGCAACACGGAAGATACGGAGGTATTGTTGCGGCCTCATACATCGGGGTGTGGAGGTGATAAGTATGCCTACAATGTGTGCACTGTACGTCGATTGTCGCAAAAGCCCCAAAGATGCAGCATGAAAGGACAAGAGGAGGCAACATGTTCTTAAGACTGCGCAATTTGAAGCCACGATAAGAATGTAGAATGAACTTTCAAGCTGTTGAGATTCACCCAATTACCCCGCGCCCCGGAGCCATCCCCACGTTCCAAGCCCGCAAGGGGCAGCCACGGCTCCATAGCATCATCGAACGAATAACTTCAGGTTCATTTCACAACTGCCGACACACTTCAGCCTTACGTAGCCCAACACATTGCCGAATGTAGTCCGAAGCAGGTATAACACTGGATATCAGATCTCGCCTGATCGGTGGCCTCAAATAACATCATCCCTTGCCCCAACTTGATCCGAAAGCAGTGTATCTCCCGTAAAACCTGACTTTCAGCTTCCCTTGACTGTCGAGCCGAGACAACTACACACGATGCTCCTCAACGAAATACTACCGCTTCTCGTACGGTACTGGCCCATTGTGCTCGTCTCCCTCGTCGCAGGCCACCTTGTCAGCAACAAGTATTGGAAAGGACTGAATAAATACCCTGGCCCAACATTAGCAGGATACAGCAACTGGTGGAGACTAAGAGACGTGTCGAAGAAGAACCATCACTGGACGACACTCGCCTTACATCGCGAACATGGCGATGTTGTGAGGCTGGGACCGAATGTTCTCTCCTTCGCAAATCCAAGAGCAATCAAAGCTATCTATGGGCTGAACAAGGGTGTGTACAAGGTACATTCGTTGACGATTCCCTGTTTATATGGACGCTGATCTTGCGTAGTCGGACTTCTACCCAGTCCAGGGTGCTGTAGCGAACGGCAAGCCTCTGCTCTCCTTGTTCTCAACCACCGATGAAGACTTCCACGCCAAGTACCGTCGTTGTGTGAACAACGCTTTCGCTATGAGCTCACTGGTCAACTACGAGCCGCTGGTCAACTCCACGCTCACCTACTGGCTCGACAAGACGGAAGCAATGTTCGCCAACACTGGTAGGAGCTGCAACTTCAGTCAATGGCTGCAGTTCTTCGCTTTCGATGTTATTGGAGACTTGACCTGGAGCAAACGCCTCGGCTTTGTGGAGGGCAACAAGGACGTCGACAACATCATCGAGTTCTTGGGCAAGTTCTTCGATTACGTCGCGCCCGTAAGAATACCCGACTCTCTACAGCATCAATGCTCATACTCACATTCGTTCAGGTCGGTCAAATGCCCAGCCTCGACCGCATCCTCTGGAAGAACCCCATCAGTCTATTCGCCCAACGCATCGGTCTTGACAAGCGCGTGCACCCCGTGACTCTCTTCGCCCTCTCTCGCTCCAACGAGCGCGCGCAACAAGTCTCCAAAATCAAGAAATTCGGCCTCTCAGACGACGAGCGCGCCAACCCCCGCGGCATCGACCTGCTCTCTAAATTTGCTCAAGCTTCCCACGACCACCCGTTCATGGACGACAGCCGCATCCTCTCAACATGCACATCAATGGTCTTCGCCGGCTCGGAAACGACCGCCATCTCGCTGTCCGCCGTCTTCTATTTCCTCGTCAAGCACCCGCAAGTATACGCTAAACTGATGTGTGAACTCGATGACGCCGCAGCGTCCGGTATCATCGAGGAGCGCGCCGATAAAACCGTGTCCTGGCCCGAAGCCCAAAAACTGCCCTACCTCGACGCCGTCATCCAAGAATCCTTCCGCCTCCACCCCGCCCCTGGCCTTATCCTCGAACGCGTCGTTCCAAAGCAGGGCATGCAGATCCTCGACACATTTGTCCCCGGTGGGACCATCGTTGGCTGCAATGCCTGGGTGATCCACCGGCGCCCTGAGGTTTTTGGATCCGACGTCGATACGTTCAGGCCTGAGCGGTGGCTCGATGCGAGCCCGGAGAAGCTGAAGGAGATGAAGGGGAGTATGCTGCAATTTGGTGCGGGAGCCAGGACCTGTATCGGGAAGAACATCAGTCTACTCGAGATCTACAAACTAGTTCCTAGCTTTTTGAGGAGGTTCGAGGTTGAGCTTGAGTACCCGGGTGCCGAGTGGAAGACGCATAATGCGTGGTTTGTTACGCAGAAGAATTTCAATACGCGGTTTAGGCCCCGGGTCGCGAAGGCGGAGTACTAGAGTCGAGGTCGTTTCCGTTTACATAGTCATTGAAGCGTTCAAGCGTCCAGATAGCAATAAGTGTCACATCGATGAAGACACCTTCTCTCACACGCAATCATCCGTGAATACCCGGCGATATTCCGCACAAACATCGACCATCGTCTCATCTTAAACGCTCCATACGCTTGTCGTGAACCCTAAACAGCTTCATGCAACCAATCAGCGCCCCGCGATTACCACCTCCGCACCTTGAGGCCGCAAGTGGTACCGATGACGCTACCTTCGACGAGCAGAGGATAGAAACGTCCTCGCAAAGTATTGCCATGATTTCAAAGGTGTGGTCCACATACCAAAGAGTCATGATAAGATTCTAGGTTATGACAGCAGGTATAAGTGGCAGTTGGTAGACCTGGTATTGTAGACATCGTATGCGGGTTCAAGACTGACATTCAGTTTGAAGACATCAGAAAAGAAGGAAAATACGGCAATGGCGTCACCAAGGTATCCCAAAACGGCAGTCAACAAGTTCGGTCGATTAGCAAATCGAGGTACTGTTGCCCAGCTTTACTACTTCACGGAACTTTTGCTGATGGTTTGTTAGGTGTATACGACTACGCAACAATCCACACTCTCATCAATACATGTCCCGTTCTCCACGTCTCCTTCAATGATTCAAAGCACCCATTCCCGGTCGTCCTACCCATGCTAGGCTGCACCGGAAACTTCTCAAGCCGCGATGCGGACCCAAACACCACAGAGCAAGATCTGTACATTCACGGCTACGTTTCCGGTCGCATTTTCAAGCACGGTAAAGAGAGCAATGATGAAGGATTGCCAATCACAGTCGTAGCGACATTTCTTGACGGACTGGTACTTGCGCTAGCGCCCTTCCACAACTCCTGCAACTACCGCTCAGCGATCGCATATGGATACGCCACCCTTGTGACCGACGAAGCTGAAGCTCTGTATGCGATGGAGCTCATCACTGATAATTTGCTCCCGGATCGCTGGGCGAAGAGCAGGAATCCACCAACCAAGGCTGAGCTGAACTCAACGTCGATCTTGAAGGTCAAGATTGCGTCAGCGAGCGCGAAGATCAGAGAGGGCGGGCCGAGTGAAGACAGAGCGGACTTGAAGGATAAGGAGCTGGTGAAGAACACGTGGACGGGTGTGGTGCCGTATTGGGGGACGTGGGGCGAGCCGGTACCGGGGAAGGAGAATGGGTGTGGTGAGGTGGAGGGGTATATTGAGGAGTGGAGGGTTAAGGAGACTGGTAAAGCGAGGGCACATGCTTTTGAGGTGATTGAGAAGTGATGCTTGGTAGAAGTTCCATTATACAGTAGGATGTACCGTCTCTACCCAAATTGCACACGAATGTCTAGTTCGCCCTGCGTTTCTGCATGCCGGTCTTCCTCTTACCCAGAACGTCGCGACCCTCCTCGATTTGCAACATGGCCTCGCGCTTCTTCTCTGTGACAGGCTTCAATGCATCGCGCACAACTCTGCCTTCAATACTAACACCCTCCTCCTCGTATTCCTCCATCTTCTTGCCAACACGCTTCTCAATTGCAAGAATCAACTCAACGTCTCGCTGGCCAATCAGTGTGATGCTCGTACCCACACGTCCAGCACGAGCCGTACGACCAACACGGTGAATGTAGTCATCTGGGTCGCGAGGCACATCGTAGTTGATAACGAGCGCAACCTCCGGAATATCGAGACCTCGAGCTGCAACATCGGTTGCGACCAGGATACGTGCGGCTTGTGCACGGAAGCGCGCGAGGTTGTTGACACGGTCGGACTGCTTAAGGCCGGAATGCAAGGCTGTTACGCGGTGGTCCAGGAGGCGAAGCATGTATTCTAGCAATGTGGCTGTCTTGGTGCGGTTGCAGAAGATGATGACGGACTTCTTGAGGTTTTCTGGTGTCTCCAGTGCGACGTGCAAATAACATTCTTTATGGGTGACAGGCGTTTGGATGTACTTCTGCTGCAGCTTGGGTGGAATAGCGAGGTCTTCTGTGTCGACTTCGCAAACGAAGATCGGGGGTCGGCCAGGGCGTGGTTGCTCTTTTAGTGCGAGGACTTCTGGTGTTACTGTGGCTGTGAAGAGAAGTGTTTGACGTTGTGTTGGTGGCGGTACGACGGACAGACAGGTTTCAAGATCCGGAAGCATGCTGCCCTTTCCTGGTGTAAGCAATCGGTCAGCTTCGTCGAAAACAACGAACTTGACACGACGCAGACCGCAGATGGTATCTTCACCAGAGGTCTTGATGTGTTCAGCCAAACGCCCTGGAGTAGCAACAACGATGTGCGGCCTTGAAGCTAGGTTGATGGCCTGCTCGCGTTGATCTGCTCCACCAGTGATCAAGATCGGCTTCATCGATTGAGGTGCTGAGATCGCCTTGACCTGTTCGAAAATCTGGATGGCCAACTCTCTTGTCGGTGTGATGATCAGTCCGAAGATGCCCACAGGATCCTCTGCCCACTTCTGCATGATAGGTACGGAAAAGGCTACAGTTTTACCTGTACCAGTTCGACTTCCTCCGATACAGTCCCTTCCCTTCAAGATCTCCGGAATACATGCGGCCTGGATACCAGTTGGCTTCTTGATCTCCATAGATGCCAGAGACGCTACAAGCCAGGGTGCTACATCGATAGAAGCGAAGCTCAACTTTTCCTTCGTGGGTGGTACTGAAGATTGCAATGGCGTAGTAGTCTTGACTCCATTCCGGGCCGTTTGTGGTATTGTCTTGATTCTCGAAATGTTCGATAATAGCAACACTGGAGCTGGTGCTGCAGCCTGGCGGTCCTCAGAGGATTGATCAGAGTCCTCGGCGCTGGGTGACAGCTTTCTCCTCTTCCTCGAGCCCACTTGATGCTCCAAGATCTCTTCGTCAGACGAACTAAATTCTGAGTCGTCTCGTGCCATCCTGGACGTCTTTGAAGTAGTTTTGGATGAGTAAGGACAGACAAAATTGGTGTTGTGAGCGGCAAAACGTTCCTGCCTCGGCGTGCATCTTGAAATTTTGTGAGGGACACTAGTGCTATCGATACGCACGGACTCCGCTTCGATCCTTCCGATGTCCACTCTCCATCTTCAATTGAATCCTCTGTTACAAGGTAATGTTGTCAAAACCATCCTTTGTCTATCTGCAGGGCCGCTAACGGTCTCTAGTTCTATACCTACAACACGCTTCACCACAAAGACACGCCTTGTCCAAACCAGCCCAGTACTTATCACCGTAATCCAGCGTTATTTCCGCACCCGCCTCGATTCCTTTGCTGACGATGAGAACTCGTTGTGTGTCCAGCCAAGTGAAGTTGGACGACTGTGCGTTTGGCTTGCAGCTGTGGTTTGCGAAGCGAGTGTAGTTGCCTATCCTACCTTGCCAGATCTGGTAATTTGATAGTGGGGTGGAGCTGTCCATCACATCAAGACCGCTCATGCCTCTTGTTATCAGACCAACGAGCTCTCCAATCGCTGCTCCTCTTTCGAACGATGTCAGAGCTACCAGACCATTGTTCTTCCCATCTGGCGTGCGGAACACCTGAATAGGTGGAGGTTTACGCTTCACACAGCCAAACAGCGACGGAAAGCAGAAGCAGGCATTGGCCTTTGGGTCGTCCGATTGCTGCTCCCCACACGACGCGCAAATGTACTGGCCATTGATTCGGGCTACGGGGTTGGGTTGTGGCATCCATCGCGGATCTTCACATCCCCAGACCGACTCATCAATAATCGACTCATCAATGTGCTCGAAAGCAAAGTAGCGTTCCTGGTCCTGGTAGGTTTGCCGTAGCGGAACTGGGTCTGTGCCATCTTCGAAAACTACCCACTCGTGTGGGTGGCCCGGGTATTGCAGCGTCTGGGGCTCGCCAACAATCGTCAATAATTGCCGCCAGTGAGGGTGCAAAGTGTCTGCAGCTACCTCGAGTCTCTTTCGCAGATTTCGCAGTCGCCTCATCGTGTCTTTGTCGAAACCAACGCGGTATTTGCAGAACCGGTAAATGCCCATGCCGGCGAACACGAGCGCTGCCCACCCTGCCGCATCTTTGACCTCCTTGTAACCTCGCCAGATGGCCATCTTATTTCGCAGCTCTTTCTCGGACCAACCAAAGTCCTGACACGCCTCCATGAAGACGGCCTTCCTGTGTTTGGTGGCTGAAAGCTCAGGTACATCAGCGGTTCGAAACTGGATCTGCTCCTCGAAGAGCTCCGTCCATCGTGCCTGCACGATCATCTCGATGGACCGGCAGACACGACTTGCCTGCGTGACCTTGCGGCAGAACATATTCATCTGGCTGAACGAATCGTGGGTACCGTCGGTCGTCGTACTGAGCATGTCCATGGCCGTCACGTCCGCCGTGTTGTGGTGGACGACGTCAGAAGATCCCGCGGGGGCAATCTTGAACTGCTCGAAGATGGCCTTCGGGTCGAGGTTGATGGAGCCATGGAGCTGCTCCCAGATGCCGATGATCAACTTGTCAAGTGAGGAAGGTTGGAAGACAAACTTCTCCGATGTCACCTTCTTCCGCTTGGGGAAGTTCCTCGTATCGACCTGCATCTGCCGCTGATGCTCACTGTGATCCTCCTGGATGGTCTGGTTTTGCGATATCCTCAGACCTCCAGTACCTTTTCGACGGGAATCAGATCCATTAACAACCTCTTCTGTGGCATCTGAGTTGTGTGACTGCGTCTTGAAGCTCGGCGACATCGTATCTTGGTCCTGGCGGGGTACTGTTGGGCTTCTCGAAGGCCCCGGGGTCATCATTCCTGTCAGCTCTAGTGTTCTCTGCATTGAGTCAGTCGCTGCGATCGTTCAGTCCGACTACAGAGTGTTGAGGAGCGCTTCTCGAGTCTGCGAGTGCGCTTAGGAATCCCTTTGGCCGTCCGCGTGCACGACAAAGGATGAAGATATTACAAGATATGGAAGGGTTACTCACCGATGCCACCCTCTCTGAGCGTTGAGAAGAAGGACTACCAGGGCCTGCATCCTCCAGGAAGGCTTCGACTCGGAGGATAGGACGGACTAAGCCGTCTATTTGTGGCCAAGCAACATTAATGTTAGATCTTTCTAGGTGCTCCTGAATTGCTCGACCAATGACCTCTGAGAGCCCTTCGACATCGTTGAGCGTAGCCATGGTGTTGCGGTTTGAGCTATACTTCTTTCGCCTGTGTCTCCTTACTGGTTCTAGCAGGTGAACGGGAGATCGACGAGCAGAATGAAACATTCAGCCTCAGGCGTGGGGTAGCTCTCGCACAAACAGACTTGCAAATGATGCTCGGGCAGGCGGTTTGAACGCATCAAAGCACACAAAATAGATAGTCGGAATCGTAGGATCCCCCGGATTGGTGGAACAGAGTAGACGAAAGGCGCCAAACAGAAGACTTCGATGTCAATCCGGTCGCTTTTCAATACTGGAAGGCTGCTATTTGATCGAGCTTTGGGTTGTTTCGCGCTTCGTCAGTTAATAGCCAAGCTGCTCCCCGCCGTTGCGCGCCGGCGATCTTGACGTTTATGATGGTTCTCGGCTCGACAATTCTAGACTTGCGCGCTTTCCTCGATAGGGCTGAGGATCGCCATGTGAGCAATTTCACCACGCAGGGTCTTCATCAAAGAACAACCATCATTAGCAGCTTCATACTGAAACGTACAAGACAGCTAGTGGAATACAGAAGTATCACCGAAGCATTTGATGGGATATATGCATTTACTGTCCATCTCGTCGTTACCTTCAAAGAGACCTTTCAGTTACCGCCGACTAATGTCTGTTGTTTTCCGAAGTCAGACCGGGCTGCCTGTGCAGAAGAAATCTGAACAATTTCGGGCGGGCGTCAAGACCAAAATAGCCTAACCGCAAACTGCTCCCGCCGCCAGTACCACCAGATCACTCTGGCAAACGTCATCTTTTCCCCGAAAACATCAGAAGGTATCAGCAACAGTTCATCTGCCCACTCATAATGCCTTCGAAAGAGGAACTTTATGGACAGAAACAGAAACACTATCACCCATATGGGTGAGATGAGGACGACCGGTTTCGGAAGGCCCTGCGCACCTTTGTTTATGGAGCTGGAAGCGAGCAGTATCCTTTACATCTCCAGAGTCCGTGTGCATCAATGTATGATTAGGACCCACAGTGTCACACTTGTCAAGTTGCGCGTGCACGCCGTTCCTTACCAACCCGCGGGGACTTCTCCTATGCCTGGCAGCTCTTGTGTTGGTATGAAGATGCCAAACGCCTCAAGGTCTAGTATTGGCGCAACTATGTCAGCGGTCAAGACTTCTTAGCTTATAAGCCATCATCATCTCATCTGATTGTTACCTCATTGTTTTGGGCTTTATTTGTTCACCCTTGTTGCGTTGCATTCAAGCGCACTTCTGCATTCACTGCGGTAGCCTTGCAGCATGGACTGGCCAGCGACGATGGATATGGAGAACAAGCTGAAGAAGGCCTCTACCACATAGTCGTACACATTTCAAAATCAGAAAGGCTGGCGAAGATGGCGCATACTACGACTAGGTCGTGGTATGTATCACTATGTCAAACGTCGAGTACCGTACTACTGGAGCGACATTACGGACACCTTTATCTATCGGGTATTTGCTAGCACGGTCCGCATGTACTTCATCAAGTAGGTCAAGCCTATCAAAATTAGTATTAACGCATACTGACTACATCAGCGTTTTACCAGCCATCGCTTTTACATTAGACATGTATCGTCGAAACGGCGAGCCCTTCGGAATAAACGAAGCACTACTTGCATCTGCACTAGCTGCTATGGTATTTCCTCTCCTCTCCTGCCAACCGCTCACCATTATTGGAGTCACTGGTCTAATAGCCCTTTTCAACTACACCATATACGACATTATCGAGATGTACGACCCTTCCATCTACCCGGCTTTCACAGCATGGGTTGGTATCTGGGCAGCGATCTTCCACTGCATTGTTAGCTTTGGCAATTACTGCGATTACAGGGCATATGTTACGAACTTCTCTAGCAAGTGGTTCGGCATATACGTAGGTGTCATCTATTGTGGTATGTAAGATCAGCTATAAGTGATCTACCCATGGCTGACAAAGCTGTACGGTCAAGGGAGTAGAAGAACTTGTCTACCTGTTCGAAGTCTCAGACTTTGAAAGTGGTTATCTGTCCATCGTAATCGCCATGCTCTTCTTCGTCTCCGTCTATGGCCTAGGGAAAATCGGTGACAGCTCGGTCTGGAAGCCTTGGACCAGTGGTATTCTCGCTGACTACTCGTTCGTCTTTCCAACTGGGGAACTATAACAGGACCACTCCTCACCGTCCTGAGTACCATGCCTGCAGCTGTGTTCGCTGGCGTGTTCTTCGTGGTTGGGGTAAGTGAACATCATGTCTGTTCATCAAAAGACTGTACTAACGACATCACAGTGGGGCTCTATCAAAAGCAACGGTATCCTCGCGAAGTTCTGGTACCTCAACTCAGAAAAGCGCTTCGTCGACCCAAAGAACCCGCTCAACGCCGTTCCACGTAGGACGATCTGGCAGTACATCGACCTTCAAGCTCTCGGCGTTGCTTGCACCGTTGCCATCTCGCAGACCATCGCCGCCATAGGTTTTCCAATCTTGATCATCGCCCTCATATCACTGCGTACATTCCTCATGCTAAAATGGTTCACTGAGCACGACTACTCAGCTCTTGATGCGCTTACGGCGAGCGAGCTGCGGGTGATGTTGAACAAGGCGATGGTTACGATTTGAGTCGTGCAAGGTCAAGGGATAGTCGAAGCCGCGGTGCTGTGCGCCAGCGTGCCGGAAGCATCACAAGGTAGACATAACAGTGAATGGTCGCTTCAGAAAAGAAGAAATGATGTCTAGAAGAGACCTAGGAAGACAAACAGAGGAGACGTTAATACGTAAAAGAAAAGGACTTCAGATACTCTAGGCTTCAAGCAATTGCCACTCATCTTCAGCGTCCTCGACCTGGCGCTCGATATCCGCGATAGAAACACATGCGTAAGACTCTGGAAGCTCGAAGCTGGTGTCAATGAAGCCGAGCTCTACCAAGGATGTATCTGCTACTGGTCCGACCTCGACACCCACGACTCCAACATCAAGCTCCAGGCGCCAAACCTTCTTCTCCCGATTAGCCGTCCAACAAGGCTTTGCCCGGAACAGTGGGACATTTTCATATAACTGACGTATGCGTGTGAAGGTGTGCATCAGAGTTGATTGCATGATCTGCTGCATCTTTGAATGTCCTCCATCCAAGAACTGCCATTTCTCGCATATTCCCTGTTCGATTAGAGCACGGTGTGCTTTTTCGCCAATGATCTGTGCAAATATGTACTTGTCATCTTGGTGGCATTGAAGAAGATCTGACTCTGAGCGGCGCTTCCGCAATGACTGCGCAATCTCAGTCACTGTATCCACAGCGTAATCAAGTTGCCGCATGTTGGGCATAGAGATGACGGGCACAAGGCGTCGAACCCGATTGTGCATCTCAACCAAATCGTAGTTTGCGAGTGTTTGATTCAGCCATTCACTGAACTCATCTTTACGCTCTTCCGCAACCTGCTCCAGCTTGTGGAGGAAGCTGGGTACGTCGAGCTCGTGAGCATGTTGTTCCAGGGCCTCTCGAAACGTCGAAGCAGGCTCGCTTGGATTCTTAAGCGTATAGCTGACTTGTGTGCGCCACGTACCATTCGGCTCTGAGGGAAGAAGGTGTGTAGCGTGCGACGGGAAAGTAACCATATCTAGGGTATGCGAATCAGTGGTAAGCGTTGTGCCGCTCAGCGCAGGATCCGTTGTAGGTGTGTTGCATCGCGAATCAGCACGCAGGATGTGCTTCGAGTCACCAGAACATGCAAACTTTGTAATGGAGCAATCAGATGCAGGTATTGTCGTATGCTCTTCATCAATGTCAACCCATGAATCTGCACCCTTGAAGCCTTGTTCGGGGGTCAGGCTTGTGGGTGACGTCGGTCTGGACTCGGGCTCTGTGATGTCAGGACCCCAAGTGAGAAAGCTGGTAGTAGCTATGCGGTGAATCTTGAGCATGGTACAATCGCTTTCGGAGAGTGTGTAGGATGAGGGAGAAAATTGTGTGTACTGGTGGATGAGTGGAAGGAACGGAAAACGGAAAATGGAAAACGTAGGAGTTGAATAAGGTGATGGTGTACAGAAGAATACGCTATGTGAATCGAGCCTGGAGGCTCCTTATGAAAACACAATACTGAGCATTTAACGTTTGCTACACAGTGAATATCCCCACGCATGATCGTGACGACCGCACATGCTGATCACAGTAGTGGTGCTGTAAAGACGAGATATGACGATCGGTGACGGTCAATGTGTCTCTACCGTTGACGATCTTCAATCCATGAACACGACCCGTTTGAGCACCACGATACCGTGTGCGCTGGCATAGTGAAAGAACGGTCCAAGTAATCGTGAGCGGCTGGAATTTCCTGCAGGCAAGTATTGTGCAGACCGAGTGAAGACGCAGACTGTTCTTTGTAGTGATGCTGTCGGTGAATGCGCAATATGCAGTTCGAGGGTGTCAGACCTGTCCCTCCCAGGCATCGCATGTGCAAGCAGCTTGAACAGTCGGTGTAGCAACGCAGATGTTGAAATCCTATTGAGGATGATGCGAAGCATACAGAATATGGCGAAAGTCCCTTTGGCGAATGATCAGTAGTGGTGATCGTGGCTTGGTGCGCCGTCCGGGGGGGGGGGGGGGGGGGGGGCCGCGATGTGGTTCTGAGTACTCGACCTTACGAGATCAGGTCGGGACTTTACCACCCGTAGCTTCGACTACCTTGACAACGTCATCTTTCAGCTCTGGTACGGCATTGGACAGCTGCCATGCAATTTGTTCTTGCAGTAGACGGTAAGCTTCTTCGCGACCTTTCAGCATCTGATTCGTGCGTTGCACAAGCTCGACAAACTCTCGAGTGTAGATGTCGGGGTTTCGAGAGCTCTCCACGTAGTTTGTGACCTCTGGAGGTATGTCGATGTGAACAGATGGGGCCGTCTGTGACAGCTTCACGAGGTTTTGAATGAGTGACTGGCTAGATTTTGTGTCAGCATCAACAGACCGTTCACAGCCTACAAGATACCTACACCTCGCGCTTCATAGCTTCTTGCGTCTTGCCACCATGATGATCGTAAGCCTGCACTATAAGGTTGTATAGCGTCTGCACAATGTCTTTGAGCTGCCGCTCGACTGCAGCGATCGCTATTGGTTTCTATTAGAGTACGATCTGTGGTCAAAGTCATTAACAGCGTACCGTCATTGTCTGCTGCGCCCATTTTGAATATTTAAAATTGTGGTTTATTGTGACATTGGAGATGAAGCAGTCGCGTTCGCTTCCAGGACGTCAAACGCGCCAAGACGTCGGCGAGAAAGAACACCGTGCACCTCTTGCGTCACCGCCTTTTACCCTCGTCAACAACCTGAACAAACTGCAATATTTGAACGCACAGCGCATTTGAAGGCGCCGCTACGTGCTGGTACAGAGTTCGCCATCAGAAGATGGTGATGAGCATACGGTGGTCATGACGGAGAGTATGCAACAGGGGCTGGATACTTCTCGTTTACAGCCGCGCACTCACCAGCCCTCAACATCAACAAGCTCGGTACCCACTGGAAACACTGCGCCAAATCAGACTCGAGCAAGCGGAGACAAACGTGCAGTCGAATCCCAAAAGCAGGAGACTGATACAACATCAGACAAAGCTACGGCTGCTTTCATTCGACGAACCCTTTGCTCTCATGATGTTTTGCTTGGGAATGGCGAGAAAGGGGGAACTACGCCTCGCTCAATCGACGAGCTTCTTCCACCATTGACAAGCTCAAACGAGGTCGATCTCCAGCTATATGGTATCATCTCAGTGATCATCAAGGAGTTTGTGCAGACATGGTACTCGAAGATCACGCCTGACCATGTCTTTGTCAACGAGGTCATTCAGGTCATTGCACACTGCACAAGGGCACTCGAACAGCGTCTACGGAATGTCGATTTGGAAGGCCTATTGCTCGATGAGTTTCCGGGGCTCTTGGAAGAGCATTTGATCAGTAGGTGCTTCTAGCCCCTGTTGAGCCCGCGGGAAGCATGTCTAATCACACATTCTGAAGCATTCCGCCTCGCGAAGCAACAAGCCTCGTCTCCACAATCACTAGTGTCAGATCCACGTCTCATTTACCACACGCTTTACCCGCACCCTGCCTTGTCTCCTGTCCCGATCGCTGCCGTCCCGTCGACATATGTTGAGCAACGAGAGAGCGAGTCTGCCTGGCGCCAACTTATCATCCAGGGAGTCTTAGCTGTATTACTTCCCACCGATGACCTGAAGAACGGATGTCTACGATCCCTAGTGGCTGAGATTTTCGCCGAGATGATATTGGGCAACGGCATCAGCGGGAAAGCTTGTGAAGGCTGGTTGTTATGGGAAGCTATTGGGAGGATCGCAGACATTCTCCAGACCGACCATGTTCAAGAGGAGGACCCTTCGTCAGACGACGGAGCCGCGGATATGGAACTAAGCCGCCTGGAACGCTTTGGGCTATTGCCATCACAGGTCGAAGAGGAAAGTGGTTCGACCAGTTTGCCAGTCGCTGATAAAAGTCGTCATGAGCCCACAAGCATGTCGGCTTCGAGCTTGTTCTGGATGGTCATCCAATACGCATTTTTGGCGTATACAGCGCTGCGCGCGGTCGTTCTAACTATAGCCACCGCATCATCTCTGCCTTCAAGGTCGTTAGCAGGCGGACCGATACCGATAGAAGAAAGTCGCCAATCACACCTACCAGAAGTGGAGTCTCAGGCCTCAACGCGTTTACTGGCAGTCAAACGGCCTATCGTAAGCATGAAGTTGTGGAGTTGCGCAGCGCAGGTTGTCGAGTTGGACATCCGCATGCCTTGGCTGACGGGCTTCATCTCAATGCTGCATTGTGGAGCGTTGTTCGGCCCAGGAAGGGTGGGTGACACCGACGGTGTATTGGACAGGTGAGTTGCGACAATTTTCTTCTTGATTCCATGGTTGGCCAGCAACATCTGAATCCAAGCCCAGTGCAACACGAGGTGCAGAAGGACCGCATACAATTCTGGTCACTTGACTTCACCTCAGCGAATGCGACGGCCCGCAGACCCTCACATGGTCACACCCCGGTTTGGGGGTGTGCCGATATATGCAGGCCCTTGCACCCGTCCCGGACGGCAATTCGACGCCCCAAGCCTAGGCCTTGGCAAGGATGTTCCCCTCATCACCGTTCAAAACGGCACCCGACACTGGCAATCTGAATGGACCGATCGTGGATTACGATTCCGTTCCGACAGCTTGCAATGCGACCTACGGTGTTGTAGGCTCTGCAGTACGAAAATTGAGCACTAAGCTGTCTTATCGCGAATTTAGCCATCGTAGGCAGCCCGCTTACGGACCCGGTGATCTACCTATATCATCAGCCGTCCGTTAAGCTCGGGACTGGCCGTTCCTTATGTACAAGCACAACATTGGTGGCTGTCGCAGACCCGGACTATACGACCAAGACGGTTGCGCCTCACCTTACGACCCTTCTGCAGAAGTGCGATATCGCTACTACATGTTACACGTTACCGGGTACAGGGCCATCGTCGACTGGTGCGGGACTTCACGACTGATCCGGTTCGTTACAGATACGCCTGCAGACGAAATCGACATATCAGGGCTTGTTACAGACGGTCTCAAACCGACCCTATGGCTTATCGACTCAACGAACCGCTGCATATGTCCATGTTGCCTCACTTTGCGGCCTGAAGATCCTACGGTCACGTTCTCTTTAGGAATATCGCTCTGCGGTACCACTTTGGGGTACTCCGATCGAAGAACCTGGCGCTTTGTAGTATTGGCTGACTGGATCCCGCGGGATGGTCCACTCGGACGCATTGCATGCTAATTGCATATTACACGCCAATCAAGACGACGCTTTATACCAAAGTCCAATACGCTAACGCAATTTGTTAGGTTCCTCTCGCACATTATCCACACGCGCATCTTGAACCCCGCTCTACTTCCAGTAGTACTTCGTACAGTGCGCGCTACGTTGTTTCCGAACAACGGCATGGGTCCCCCACGACAGATACCAACTGAGGATGAGACAAAGGAGATCAAGCGCCGTTGTGCCGCCTCGCTGCTCGGCTTGCTACCACCGAAAGTGGCAATCGCTTTCCTTGCAAGTGACAACAAAGTCACACAACATCAGCAGGTCGAGGAGATTCTCGAGTGTCTCGAAGACGCGTACTTGAACAAGCATCTCATCTTCCAGATACTCGAACTGATCGTACTAAGATTAGCGCCCGAGCTGGAGCATCAAGGGATTCGAGACCTTATGGAAGAGCGCACCGGGTAACTCGTATTAGAATAGATGCGCACATTGCGCACTTCAAATTCACTTTCGGTTGATGACAGCCACCCACTACCGCAGTTTCTTCTCGGTATTTCAGCTCTGTGATCACTGACCAACTGCAGAGGTTCCCCGTCATGTTGACTATGGACGTTTCTCTGCATCCGATCACAATAAGACTTCGCTATCGATCGTGGTGTGCACTGTAAACGTCGGCAATACCATCCCCACCAAAGATCTGAACTTTGTCCTCCATTGTCAATCTCCAAACAGTTTAGGTTCTCATATACATGATGTATCTCCATGTACAAACAGCTCATCCTACGTCGTTGTGAAAAGGTACCCGAAATGAGGGGTAATCGACCAATCATAAAATTGAACGGCACGAATTGTTGAGAGATATGTAAGTCCAGACTTCCCGTAGGACCGCAAGTGCATACAGAAACGAGCACCTGACTCCTTGAAGGAAAGCTGGGGAGAGAAAATGAAGCGAAAAAGCAACGTAAGGTACAATGAACCCCACTGTTCGCGTTATCGTTCAGCCTACGGGTCAACGCTTCAGTTCCGAACCCGCTTGTCGACTTGTCGTACGATGATCGAGGCAACCTGGCGGTGGACTTCGTCGTTGCTTCAATCAGGAAAGTGGACGCCTCGATGCATGCACCTGGAAGGATAGAATTTCGTTCGGAGAGCGCGACGGACCGCGATATATGCTAGGGCACGAATAGTCGGCTACACCAACATTTATTGCAGCCTAAGCACGACGTTTCCAGCCAATGATGGTATCTACAGTCGAATACGAGCGAGCCATGTGCGCATCTCCGTTGTTGATATCATTGTGGGTACCTGACAGACAACGGATGCAGAAGGGCTGCAAAGCAGGAGAGAGGTCGTGAGGTTAAGCTACCTTCATGCCGTGTAGCGTTCCGGGCGTCGAAAGTTTGAACTGTTGAAGGCCACGCGACGTCCCGCTGCCGGCTGACAACGACCGTGATGCAGCGTCGACTGAACCGGGGCTTCCCTGAACGCGCAAAGACTTGCCGTTCAATTTGGCGCTACAAGCAACCCGCATCCTACGAGTTCAACATACGTTCCAGTTTCGAAAAGAGCCTTGAATATCTTGGCCACACCCTGTCAATAGTCTTTCAGAAGCGACATTATGTTGAGGTTCCCCCGCACGCCACAGCTAATTCCACATCATCTTATCGTAGGGCTCGCGTACCTGAATTGCCCGTGCCGCCATATCGTCCTACCCTGCAAACAATTGCGAGATACTGATGTCAGCTTACTTGCGGCGCAACACTGTCGCATACTGCAGTCTCGACGGCGCTTATCGACACGACAGCGAGTACCGTGAACCTCGAAATCCTCACGTCGCTAACTTCCTCATTCGATAGTCATTAGCCTGACTCGACATCCCCGTTGACCGTTGAACCTCGAATCCTTCGCCTTGTAAGGGTCTTGGCCAGACACCGCCTCTTCATGAACTGCAAATCAGAACCCGGTACCCCAGCGACTATAATGTGATTAGAGATACATGACATTCTCCGCTGTCCGGGTGATGTTCAGGGGTCGCGAGCATCAAACCTCAAGCTCCAGCAGCGCAATGACCGTGGGCCTCCGGGAAGAGGGGACACAATTCGAGATGCAAGACATCCCGCGGTGGATAGTTTTGAGCACCGCGCGCAGGCCTCTTCCTCCGACGCTTGTGAATTGCAGCCCAAAGCAGGCACGACTCCATGTCAACTCCATGTCGCAAAATGAGGCTGACGTCAATGGGTCATATTGACGGCCCACAGGGCTGGGCACGGTTGGGGGGTGCCTTTATCAACATGTAACACAGCGTCAGGAGTATCGCTCTTGAAGGAGAAGGCGCTTGACACGTTGCGAGCAACGGCATTGCGATAAGCACGTCAGTTCAAATGCCGGTCTTCGTGCTCCAGTGTCAACGTCCCGGTCTCAATGCCATCCACATGATACTTACAGAGCTTCGTTGTACTGCAAGATCCCGTTTCTAGCAACTGACGATCAACATGAAGCGACGGCTTCGTGCCTTGACAGGGTGCATAGGCGGAAGGGGCCGTCGACAGTAGGTGTCTTCGTGCTGCAAACCACTGCCCAGTGCTCGAAAACTCAAAACCTAGGCCGCAGGCTCATCAAAGTCAAAAAGAAGTGCGCGTGCAAAAAGAAGTGCGCGTGACGCGTAACATTATGCGAGCTCAGAGAAGAGCCGAGTAAATTTCTCAAGCGAGTCCAACTCACAAGATGCCCCAAAGTCTAACCGCCAGAGCAAAAACAGCTGCGGTTCCCACAGACTCCACAAGCGCAAAAAGATGGTCACTACGAGGGTCGAACTCGCGACCTTGGCGTATCAAGGATGAAAGCTATTAGCACCACGCTCTAACCAACTGAGCTAAGCGACCAATTTATCATGTGATTGATGAGAAAATTTGTAGTTAAATCTTTAATATACTGGGTAAAAGTTTATAGTAAAATTGACGTCTTGTTTCGACAGACCTCAAGTCTAGATGGAAGGAATCTCGGGCAACTCTCCACCACCAACCCTTGACTCACTCGCGACAACCACCACACCACCCGGAAATCCTGCCACCCGGTCCCACCCACACCAAACCGCGTGCATCGTTGCACCACATGCACTTGCAATCACCTGACCCGCTAGCGCAGGCACGCCAGCCAACTACAACGGCAGGACGCCTTTTCGTGGCACGTCAGCCCAACAGCCAAAGGCCCGACACTAGTGAACGCTAGCATCCGCCAGCGTCTGCCAACGCAGCCACCACTACATCTGTACAAATAACACATTAATGTGCGTCGTATCAGCATCTCAGTGGTCGCAATTGTCTGTCACTAACGCAAGTGTGTCGGTAATAACTTTCGCGAGTTGGGGCGTGACATGCCGTGCGACACTACTACTGGATTCAAGGTCCTCAAGGTATGGGAGGAGTGATTGATCGTGTACAAATCGTGTATTGCGGAAGACGAGGGGAAATTTGATCGTTGCGCAGGTATGAGGAGCGGACTTGACAGCTGCGTTGTACCCGCGTACCTGTGATCGATGTGTCCAACTTCGCAATTCTGATTCGGCAGCGTCCGAAGCTGAGGAGCTGCTGAAGGGTCCTGCGGCCAGCAAAGCTTCACGGCTACGGGCCGGACCGCTATCAATGAACGTGAATTCTAGAGCATCTTGTTGCAGCATTTCATCTCTTTTGCGTTTGCAGCACGAAGAAAAGCAAGGAAAGCGAAGTGCTCATCTTACCTATTACAAACGCTCGCACCCAGGTTTGGATGCGCAGTCCCACGAGCTCGCAAGTCTACAACCGTGCTCGGCTCATCCCCGCACTAGCTCACTAGCTCACTAGCCGTGCTCACTGCTCACCCTCTGTCAATCCATGGCCACAAGCAACTGCCCGCGGCAGAAAACCTGGTGAGATGACATCCGAGACGAATGGCCGGAAACAGTGAGTGTCGGGGAGCCGGGAGCGCATCTAAACTGTAGCTGCTTAATCTCGCTCATCTCGTTGTGGCTGGCGGCAGGCATCAACGCTGTAGGGAGGGTTGTTGAGGTGTAAGGAGGCTCGGTTGCCTGCCACGAGCGCCCATGTCTCATAGCGAACGCGAAACTAACCAGGCCATTGGATTGCCGTAGTGAATTGTAGAACCAAAGTTGGGCCTTGGCCTGAGATATCGTGATGATTTCGGATGCAAAGTTTGCATTGCATAAACTCAAACTTTGTGTTCGTGCTATGCTGTGCAGGCAGGCAGCAGCCAGCCTAAGTGACAGCGGGTCACAGCAGGTCGAGACAGGCAATCGCTGGCTTGGATCAGGGGGACTGTGTCGTCCAAGACAGGTACTGAATACCAAGGAGTGGATTGACTCAATAGTCGAGCTCGACCTGTGTTTCAGACTACAAAAGCTATATGAGTCCAAATATAGGTAACAGAAGTGTACGAGCCTATTCCGTCGTTTCAGACAGTACACCAAACAGAAGGGGCCGCCAAGAAGCTGAGAAGAAGAGGTGTACAATAGCTAATGGTCCGCGTGAGCGGGTACAGTCTTTCATGTATGTAAGAAGAATGTATGTGGCCATGCATGTTGGGGTATTGTGCATGCTGAGGGTATAACGTGGAAGCAGGTTTCGAGCAGTGTAACGAGCGCCAGAAGGAAAGGTAAAGCAAAGATGCTAGAGATGCTGATGCGAAAATGAGACATGAGAGAACTGAAATACCGGCACTGTACGTGCGTTCCTATGATATGCCCAATTTTCCTTCTTTTGGTCCGTGATGAAAATAAAATAGTGTAGTGTCGTCTTTCCAACGTATTAATAGTAGTCTTGTGGCTGTGCATTGTTTTCGTGTGTTGTGCCGCTCAGTGCGATGCAACGAGTATCGTCTTCAGCGACGCTGTTGGCTAGTGTAAAACGTCGACAGTTTCTAGCTTGGTGACGGTGTAATCAGGCTCTGACGCGCGTCGAAGGCCCGATGGCATGCTCTCTGATCGGTTCTTGATTCGCAGCTTCTCCATTAGCTTGCCAATCGTCATGTACTCTTCAGGCGCAACCGCAAAGTCACCCGACTGTGATTTGAAGAAGCTCATGACCAGTTCCAAAGCGCGTGCAGCCTCCTCCTGGGAAGGTGAGACCGGCGAACCTGTTCCCCTAATACCTCCAGGTGAGGTAGTTGGTAGAGGTGGGGGCTGCATCGAGTTGGAAACCTGGGTAGGTGATATGGACATCGCCTCGTCGATTGTGGCTAACGGATCGCTCATCTCTGCCAGGGGCGAATCGAGCGCAGTGCTGCTGATGTACTTTGGAGTCATCGCATCTGACGACGCTGGCGGTGATGCGTATTGTTCGACACCTACCAACAGGGGGAACGTCTGACTCCGTGGCCGCTGGAAGCCGTTGCTCCCTGGCTGCCCATTGGAAGCCTGACGGTTGCCAATGAATGAATTAGGCCCGCATGCTGAGTCCGGCGTAAAGAACGGCGATGCCAGCGAAGTAGGGCTTGTGGGTCCTTGTTCAGTGAAGACAGTAGACAAAGAGGTGCTGCTTTGAGAGTTGTAAGGTCGTCGACCCGAGAAGTCGTAAGTGTCAGGGCTTTCAGTCTTCAAGCTGTCCTCGCTCTTCTTGACCGCCAGATTCGGAATAGGAGAATCGTCATCAGGGGATATGGGTGAAAGAGCTCCAGGTGTTTGCGCATTAGAAGGAGGATTCGATGTGCCTTCCGACTCTTCTGCTATCGAGCCTTTGCGTGACTTTGCGCCCATTAGATGGTTCTTCTGCTTGAACTTCTCTAGCCAACTGGTGCTGTTTGCCTTCAGATGGCTTTCGGAATTTCCCACAGTCTGTGCGAAGAAGCGTGCCTTGTCCCGAATGATTGAGTCGGTAAGCTGGTAGCCTTGCCTCTGATGATTCCTGGCCCAGTTGGAGAGTGCTCGCTCAATGTCAGGGAGCTTCCCCTTCGACTTCCTGATGGGTGAACGGCTGCCATCGTCCTGGTAAAGGTACTTCTCTTTCTGTCGCAACACTTTCGAGACGGTACTACAAGCTTGTCAGCACAGTGATAGGTAGGTAGATGGCTCACTCAATAGTACCTTCGCTCGACGCCAAACATTGCTGCAAAAGCGTTAGTACAGGACTATATTTCGACCAAAGAGAGATGTTGGCGTACCTCCAATTTCGGTCTGCTTGACAGTAGGGTTGTCCTCGTGGTACTGACACATCCGGCGACGATCCTGGTCAGTCAAGGTCTTTCGGGGTGTTGATGATGTCCTCGAATGTGTCGATGTTGCCGAGACGGGAGTCGCTGATGCCGGTGTAATTGGTACGGGCGCAGAAGGGAAGATCGAGGGCTGGTATGTTGACTGGCTGGTCAACATGCTGGGCCACTGAGGCATGATCAAGGGCTGAAGTTGTTGATGTGTAGATCTAGGTGGTGGATGTGAAGGGTGTGGTGGGTGCATGCCATTCCCATAGATGGGCTCCATTGGCATCGGTGTATAGGCGTGGAAGCCATTGAAATCTTGCACCGGCGACGAGTGATGCGGATATGGGCCATTCTCATGCCATCCTGTATGGTCTTCAAATGGTTCTTGGTGATGGTGTTCGTGGTCCATCTGGAGCTGGCTCATGTTGGGCGAGGTTGGTGCGGCGTCGACTGTTGTAGTCGTGCGAATGTGGAAGCAAGTGTCCGTCAAATGCTATGGCGATCAAGTGGTTCGGCGGGCATTTGCAGGTCAAAGTTGCTGTTACTGGTCGGTGTGGGTGACTTCAAGACAGAGGCGTGCATGCATGCATGAGATGTTGGTTCAGGTTCCTAAAGCGAAACAGTATCGACGAGGATGTACTGCAGCAGAGCGAGGATTTGGCTGACAAAACTGCGCAGTCGTATGACAAGCTCTAAACTGGATTGTATAAAGAGGTGCGGCAGAGGAATGAGCTCAGAGGAAAGCAGAAGCTGCAGGGTAAGGCCTGGCACGACGGGCCCGCAGCGCGTACATGAAAGAAGGTCTGGGGACGCTGGTACAAGCCCCGATGTGTGCGATGCAGACGCGGGCTGTTGCAGCAGTGCGGGAGAGGGCCTGTTTGTTTCCAGCCCAAGCTTGCTGGCTCAAGTTGGCTTGTGCACCGTACATCCTTGCCGCCATCAAGCCAGGCGACGCCGCAACGCGACAGCAACGTTGGGTTTAGTGCATGTGCGGGTCTTGTCGGGGATGCGCCCTTTAGGGTTGACGCGGGCTAGAAATATGCGGCCGCCTGGCTCAAGCTTGTCGAGACACCCCCAGTGCACGGCCCCACACAATGTCTATGCTGCGGCAAATGGGATGTCAAGGCGGTCTGGTACGATCATCCCACAGAGACCATCGCACCGTGCTCACACATCGTTGCGACCGGTTATTCTGATTCCCCAACGCAGACATGGCCTGAGTGAGCACCGCGTAATGGTATCGTTTCGTGCGCCATGCGCAGTGTTCATCGATATCGTACGCTCGTGGCGCGCAACCGCAACTGAAACTCGACAGTTCAATCAGGTACGAGAAGTAGCGATACCCGCGGTCGAACGAAGGTGTCAACCATCGGCGGTGCATAAACAGAATCTGAATTGCGCAGACGGGCTGTGACGCTTTGGGATGGCGATAATCGCGCCCACGAGAAATGGAGCCACAAAAGACACATAAGGTTTTGCAAAACAGCCACTCAGGAACGGGAGCGATAATGATTTAGCGCCCGAATAACAACGAGCTCTGTGAGTCGTCGGCACGGACAGCACCCCTGCTGGAAGTCTCCGAATCGACAACTGTATCCGTCAGAACACCAATGAAGGAAGCCGATACTTGAAAAACTGGGCCAGACAACACTGATCGTATTTGCTGAAGTTCCGAAAGTATCCTTATGGGAAAACTAATATGCTGAGACTGTTTAAACGCCGGCGCCCCTCTCTCCACGAGGCTTCCTTGAGATGTGTACGTACTTTGGTGCGCCTCTTCGGCAGGAGAAACCTTATTGATAGTTGCGGACGGCTACGGTCCGTTCAAGTCCCTGGTGTCCTGGCGAATGGCAGGTATGATCCGCTCCGCAAGCTCTTTGTCTCAGTTAAGCGAATGTGCTGATGCCGGCGCGGAGCTATTGGGACGGCAACTTCGGCCAATCCAGAGTGTGAAGTCGGCTTAAAGCCTCAATCTGCTCGTCATCCTTCATGTCCAGGCCTAATTGTGGCACTGTGGTGAGACATCGAGCCGTCCACAAGCCACTCACCACTCCAATCCCTCTCTACTGCGAGGGGTAGACGGCCTGAAGGCCGGGGTATGTATCGCAATCTATCTTTTACTTCTTGACAATGGTAACTGGTTGCAAGGTTAGCACGAAAAATACACTAAGATCTGATAACGCCGTTCAACTCACCGATGTCTTCGTCGGCAAGCTCATGGGACAATCCCACACGCTGAGGTTGATGCTTGACAGATTTTCCGTATACGATGGCGTGCTTAAACTGTTCTACGATAGTCTTGTGGATGGAGTGACACTGGACCTTTATTAGCTAGCGTTGTGGTGTATAAATATAGAGCACATACGAAGTCTTCGACTGTGCAAGCAGTGGCCCTCAGAACGACCGGAGCAGTATAATCAGGCATCCTGCCCTTGGGCTTGGTGTAGACACGGCACAAATTGAGCTTTTCCCACATTTGCTCCAATAGTTCGTCGATGTTCCAGCCGTGCTCAGAACTGATGGGACAAGCGTTGGGAATTCGGTAGATGAGATCCAGCTCTTCAATCGAAATGGCGTCAATCTTGTTGAGCGCATAGATGACAGGAATGTAACTTCGGCTCTTCGCTTCGATAACGTCGATAAGGTCGTCAACGGTCGCGTCGCATCGAATGGCAATGTCGGCGTTCGCCATGCGGTACTCGCTCATAACAGCCTTGATCTCGTCGTGGTCGATGTGTGTCAATGGGACCGTGGAGGTAATGTTGATACCACCCTTATCCTTCTTCTTGAGCACAATGTTCGGTGGGCTCTTGTTGATTCGAATACCAAAGCCTTCCAATTCGTTCTCGATAACGCGCTTGTCGGTTAAGGGCTTGTTGACGTCCAGCACAATGAAGATCAAATGACAGGTCTTCGCGACCGCAATGACCTGTCGACCACGACCCTTTCCGTCCTTGGCGCCCTGAATGATACCGGGAAGATCGAGAATCTGGATTTTGGCGCCGTTGTACATAACCTGACCGGGGACAGTCGTGAGCGTCGTGAATTCGTATGCGGCAGCTTCGGAGTGTTGGCCAGTTAATCTGCTCATGAGCGTACTCTTTCCCACGGAAGGGAAACCAATGAAGCCAACACTGGCAACACCAGTTCTTGCGACATCGAAACCAACACCTCCACCACCGCCGCCACCGCTGGGCTCGAGTAATTCCCTCTTAAGCTTCGCTAGCTTGGCCTTCAGTTGTCCCAAATGGTACGAGGTCGCCTTGTTCTTCTGGGTACGGGCCATCTACATGGCGTAAGTCATCAATATACGTTTGCGATCTGGAGGGGTCTTACTTCGGCCTCGACCTCTTTAATCTGCGCACATTCAGTCAGTATGAGATAGGTCCCACATTTTGCAGAATGGTAGTATTCACCTTATCCACTGTTGTCGACATGTTGGCTATCACGTCGTCTGAAGCGTTTCAAGACGTTGTGCAGTCGCGAATGCGCTGATACAGAAATTTGATGTCCGAGGCGGCGATGACGCCCTTTGCTCACGCTTGCCGGATGAGGGGTACCGGCTATACTTTTCGCCGGTCACGCTAGCTATATTCAGCCTCGTCCCTGCAACTCCCTTTGGATGCTCTTGCATGATACGAAGGCAACGACCGATAGAAGCCGCTATTTTGCTCGTCGCCGACCGCGTTCTGATACTCACGGATTGTGTTGGCATGCGTATGCGGTGCGACGGTTGGTGCACCTGACCTAGCTGGGAGACATCGCCGGAGCTAGTTGTTACATAATTTTGCGCCTCAAAGACTCACGTGTCACGCTGTATCGTCCGCTCTTTCCTGATAAAACCTGACGCCTGCTCGGCTTATCGCTCTCGATAATCCGTAGCTTCTTATCATAGTGTTTGGACCTCGAAATCGATTTCCAAACGCTCTTCCTCTTCGTTACATCTTACTGCTACTACAACAACATCAGTATCGTCATAAAATACCATCGTTGTCATATCATCATGCCTGGCCGTACAGCAGAACGCACAGATCGCTTCCAGACACTCATTCAGGCCTTGAGTGACAGGCTTGGCCCATGTAGCGGCATCGATAGTGATGATGTGGACGAGAAAGAGCTTCAGCAGCTGATGGAAGACTATGTCTCAGATGAGTCGGAATGGGAGAAATATTCGATGGCACAACCCAATACAGCGTACACACGGAATCTCGTCGACAAGGGCAACGGCAAAAGCAATCTGGTACCTATCTGATCCATATTTCCAGTCGTGGACTTTACTGATATTAACAGCTTCTACTAGTATGGGCACCTGGTAGGGCAAGTCCCATTCATGAGTAAGCTCGGCTTTTCTTTGTTTTATTTCTATTGACAACAGATTATCAATGTGACCCGGCCTTCCAATGCACTTTGCAAACAAAGGCTCTGTACTCCTGACTGACGAAGCGACTTTGCTCGCCGATCATGAGATCGAATGCGTCCATAGCGCAGGAGACAGCCGGTAAGGACACTATTTTCGATATATTGCGCGATCCATTCTTGGGCCAGCATGGTACTTACCATGTTCTGTCTACTTCCACTTGAAACTTAATCTCAAAATGGGCTCTTCTGACAGATCATAGCCATGCCAACGCCCATTGCATCATGAAGATTCTCAAGGGCAGTCTCACCGAGACACGCTACGCATGGCCCACCATCGACCTCAATAACTCGGAGGATCGCCACATGCAGGTCATCTCCGAGAAGACATACCAGGCCGACCAAGTCACATATATGTCTGACAAGCTCGGACTCCACCGCATTTCCAACCCAGATAAGCAAAACTACGCTGTCTCACTGCACTGTAAGTCCATAAGTAACGGATCAGTACATGCTGACTGACGACCAACAGTGTACACACCACCCAATGCGGCAGTATATGGTTGCAACGTCTTTAACGAAGCAAATGGTCACTCGACGCACATGGCCAAGTGCACAGTGTTCTCTGAGTATGGGTCGCAAATTCGTGAGGCACGATCCTAGAAAGCATCTTATCTTTTGAGCGACATATGGAAGGCAACTAAGGAGAAATTACCTCCCCTTTTAAGAGGTGCTTGCAAAGTATCCCAGGGCGATTGCACTGTCATTTCATGTTTCATTGAATGCTTCGGAGATTGCTTGGGAGAAGTTTTAGTATTGTAGGTATTCAAATCCATTTCTACTTCGCTGTCTCGGCTGCTCTCTATACCGCTCGCATGCTCACCAATTCTCCCACCCCCCAATCCCTCCACCTCTAAAATTACACCCCGCCGTCACCCCAATCCTCCCGTTCCCAATATAC
The DNA here is from genome assembly GCF_010093625.1 of Macroventuria anomochaeta. Taxonomy (NCBI): domain Eukaryota; kingdom Fungi; phylum Ascomycota; class Dothideomycetes; order Pleosporales; family Didymellaceae; genus Macroventuria; species Macroventuria anomochaeta. Next base: position 183,493 of record NW_022985375.1, read on the forward strand.
GCCCGCCCAAACAGCTGCTCAAACCGCGACGAGCCCAGTGGACTCACATCGCGATACCGGTGGTTCGCATGGCGGCGCGGCATCTCGTTGCGGTGCCGCGGCGGGCTGATGTCGCGGGCGTAGCAGGTGTGTGTTTGAGGGTAGTGAATACTGGTGGACTTACCGTATTCGCCATGATGGTTGTGTGAGATGTAGAAATCAAAGGGTTTGTAGGGGCTGTGGTGGTGTGGAGAGTGGCCTCGTGCGACGGGTGGAGGCGGTTTGGGGGTGTAAGATGTGCCCCGGTAGGTGTCAAACGAGGACATATCTGCATGTATGTGTCTGTGTGAAGAGTGGTGGCCGCCGATCGGGGGGTGCGAGGTGTGGCTGGCTGGGCGGGAAGATGCACAGCCCATGTTTGCTAATCTGGACGATGACTATGTCTATGTCTAAGGGTGTTTGCTCTGTGGTTGTCTTGGTTGGTGGGTACGTGCGGCGCTTCTAAACTATATTTGTAGGGATATGTCAGTGTGATGGCACTTACCATTGCACAGCTTCGCGACTGTGTCTATCTGTTTTGTGGATCTGGTGAAAGAGAAGAAGAGCGAAGATTCTGAAGTTTCCTTTCGTAGACCTTCGATGTTCTGCATTATGTGACGATAGTGCCAGTAAAGATGAACAGCGTGACCGCACAAAATGAAACACTGTATGTGAATGATTGCTTATGGAAACACTGTGTGTTCGATCTTGTGGAAGATGGGTACAACACACTATGCAACGTAAAGCGAAGTAGAATTTGAATGCAGATGGAACTATACACGTAGTATATAGTGTATCATCTATCTTGCCTGCTCTGGGAACGTCTAGTAGAGCGTGTGGTAAAGCATGTGAATCATTTTACTCGCCCGAGAATTCGTGATTCAGTACTGTGGTTGTGTTATGTCGATACACGAACTTGACTGTGAAGAAGCTCGGCAGACCGAACTACAACATACGCTTTCAGTGTTTGTACCCTGTTTTTTTTTATCCACCGAATGCCGGCCAAGCTACCGAACTCACTCGCACCTGCCACGCGGCCACGCAATCAGTGCCGCATTCTCCTGATGTGATTCCGTGTCTGCCGCATACTAATTCCTCCTCGAAATGCGACCCAGTCGTATCCACACGCCTAAGCTCGTTTCTGATCGCACGGTTCACACGCTCAATACCTGGTTTCCTTGCCCAGGTGGGTAGGTGAAATTCGAGATCCAACCTGAACGTGACTTGCTGTAAGCTCTTGGGCAGCATTTAGAGGTACAAAATTGCGGGGCGAAAGTCTTAGATGGAAAGTTGGAACAGGCAGAGTGCGGTGCCATTGTTGTGTAAGAAGTCGATTTTCAATCGTTGGATGTCTGTAGTCGGATTGCATAGATGGAAAATTGCCTACAGGGTGATTGCCTCCGTCTCCTGGTCTTCGCCGAAACTGTAGTATCTGCCACTCTCGTCCTGTTCCGTCATGTAGAGAGCCAGATAGCACTCTATCTTGTAAAGTGCACCGTCCGTACCCGGTCGAGGGACAAGTATGTTGGTATGCAAAGTGATGATTGTGGTAAAAGATAGCCCTCGCTCGGAAGTGATCCAGTCCCTCACGTAGAAACTGTTTGCTCAAGAGTATCCAAAGAGAGAAATTGGAGTGCAGACGGCATGAATGTGCCATCCTTGGTGAGCCATGCGTGCCGCCTATGGCGCTGAATTTCATGTTCAGATGATCGAATCGTATGAGGATCCGGGCGAGAAGGTAAGGATAGATCATACACCTTATCTCCAGAGGCAACATGAAGAACGGGAACTTTTTACTACCGCTGAGGTGTGCCAAAGATACCTCGTCGTAGTGAAGAGGGAGGTGCAGATTGCGTTGGCCACGCCCGGATCGCTGACTTTGGCGAAGGGTGTCTTGATTGTTGCGTATCGATTCGGATTTGATTTCTGACTAGTATCTGCAGTGCAGCCGGATAGAGGAGATATTCCGTCGATGAGGCGCTCTGTTTAGGCAGATGGAATCGATAGTCGGGACGCTCCATTGCAACCATATGTTCGCATAACTATGAATGTACCGAAACGTTGCACTTTGAGTGTGTTATGGTGTCGAGGGGAAGAGACTCGCTTCAGTAACCCGAGAGCTGAGGTGGTTCAGGTGGCTTGATGTGCTGATAATGAGATGAAGAGGCTTGTGCTCACCAGGTAAGCGACCCAAAAGCTGTCGTGGCTAGGGTTCAGGAAAAGTGGCGTAGCTCGATCAAGGACTGGTGAATACTTGTACGGTATCACTAACAGCGGCAGCATCTTCGCACATTAACCAGAGAACCACCTCCTAGTCAAAAAATCTCGGACACTTTGCTGAGGTAACCCGGAATCCACCCCGCATCAACACTGAGCCTATACTCAACTTGCAGCAGCTATAACTCTACCAAATCTTCATATTTTCTGACAAATAATGCGTCTCCGTAATCGCGAAGTAACGCCCTTCAATCCTGTCAAGCCTCATTGCAACAGTCTCACTCGTGCACGGTTTTATCACGCGTTTGACCACAAGGACGACTTTACGCATGTGCCATCGCAACACCTCTTCCAACAACTCAGCATCCCTAGCTCCACTGCATACGATTGGCTTTGTGAGAGGCAAGATATAGGTGATATTGCAGCCCGTCGTCATGATGGGAGAGTTCAAAAGCAACTTTTACGAGGTTCTCAAGGCTCTGGCCGGCCTTACAAGATCACAAATCTGCAGCTACATCAATTACTCAATGCAGAGCAATCAAGCCGCCAAAAACCACTGCAAATACAGTTATCAGAAGCTCATATTGATGCGAGCCGACGCACGCTACAACGATCCCTACACACCCGCATGAATGCTGGTATGTTTAGAGCGTCAACACAGAAGGATATCACCAAACCACAGGCCTCTCAACGGCAGAACTATGCAGCAAACAACCAACACCAGCCTGTTATAGGGTACTGGGATGGTGTACAATATACCGACGAGGCTCACATGTCACTTCACGATTTTCCTGTTGACTGGATACTCCGTGTATTAGGTGAGCGTGCAGCGTCATATAACATTGTCAATCATCCAGAAAGGACTGCCAATGTGGTGCACTTTGCTGCCTGGATCAACTACTACACTATGGCCGACAAGCTGCTGTTCTACAACGACAAGTACGATGATCATAAGCCTGCAAAGCCTCCACCAAAGCCTCAAAGGCGACCTGCTACAGACCAACCTGGAGACTACGAAGCACGTGTGAGAGAGTGGGAGGCCTCAAAGGCACGCATACCAGTGGTACTGAAACCCGGAAACTCTATGAGAGCGTCATACTATGTGGAGAAGATGCTACCAGTATACTGCGCTGCATACAGTCATCTAGTCGCTCAGTCTGATGTACTCCGGGCTGAGGTACCTGTACAACAACGATATACTTGGTATCTGCAAGAAGATAACGACCCAAGCCATGGCACACGCAACTGCAACTCTCTGCCAGCAGTATATCGGCACGAACATGGTGTCAAGGTGCTCTCACATCCAGCTAATTCACCCGACCTCAACCCTATTGAAGGCATCTGGAACATCATCAAGGAACGCGTCAAACGTCAACTATATACTATCAACACCATCACAGAGCTTAAGGCAGCACTACAACACGAGTGGAAGCAGGTTGGTCAAGAAATGGTGCAAGAGCGTATCAATGAGATACCCTATCGGTGTAGGCAGGTGTTTCAGCACCCCAGTGTTTGGTGCAAAACTGCGCTCTGGTAGAGCTGCAACACCACATAATTCGATCGTGATAGGATTGCATAGTATCTCAATAGCCTCAAGAATCAATTTCAGTTCAATCTGATGTATGTGGCTGCTGCGCAATGCAATTCTGTATGGCGAGTGCTAACAAAGTGACATTTGGTGGGGGTCAATTACATCAGCAAAAGTGTCCGAGATTTTTTGACTAGGGGGTGGAACCGCTATTGCTGACCTGTAAGGTAGACAGACATCGCAGAATTTGATATATCGTCTAACTCTGCAATATCGGTGCTTGCAAAAATGTGCAGACCCCCCTGACCTTGGTACAGTGATGCGTACAGTAGGTACGTACCGTGGTTCATGAAGGCGGACAGCCTTGTGAGTGGCCGTTCACCACGTTGTTGCCCTGCAGGACATGTACCAGATTGTCAATTCTGTCAACCAAGATAGAAACTGCCACTTAGAAGTCTTCATTCTTACATAACATAAATCTGTCGCAGTAGTGAACCAAGTTCAGGGGAGTCTCTATATTTCAGCAACCATTGTAAAGTTCTGGTCAAGCTTGTGTATGATAGCAGCTCACCTGTCGAGAAGAGGAAACCCATATGCTATCTCCATAGCTCTGGTATCTTGCCGTTGTCCTATAACTCCTTTCCCACCCTATATCTGTAATCCACTGAAGTTACCCGAAGACGCTAATCCCCAGAACTTGGACAGAGTGAGTCTTGTGATTCGATGTTGTGATCCCAGCATACCATGTCATCTTGGATGATCTGATCTGCACTATCTACAGGCAACATGACGACATGTCTGAGCTCTTCCTTCATTGCTTCTCTCGCAATCTGAAAGTTGGGTAAGTTCGGAAAATCGAATCTCCTGTCAGTCATGAGAAACGCGACGTAACCTAATCCTTTCGGAAGCTCGTCGAAGAATCCGATGCACGATTGGATTCCTTTGGTGGTAGCATCGAGCTTGCCGTCTGGTATATAAGGGAAGCAGAAGCGTGCCTGGAAGATCTGCAGGCTCGAACATGGATGTGCCAGGTGATGGATGAACTGCCGTGTATGGGTCTCAGACTGTGTATCCAAACCGAACACCCATGGTTGGTGCTATCATTGTTCAGTTCTTGTCATGCATCCAGGTAAAGGTTTGTAGGTCTGCTGAGTTCCACAATGCGAGCTTGACTCAGAGCCAGTTTCGGTGGCATACGAGTGCTCTGTGGGAGAGGATGGCAGAGGTCGTTTACGTGGAAGAAGCGAGCTCGCAACCGAAACTGGTACAAACAATACTCAAAAGCATCCACTGAGGTAAACCAGGCGCCATTGGTGTATGTGTCGCGAGGTTTCGATCTTCCGCACAGTTCATCAGGTAATCTGCATCGCGGTCCTTTGGGGTAGGGTCATTAAAGCGGCCATATATGGCTCCAGATCGAGTGTTAACGTTTGAGATCGTACGTAGATGCGATGGCGGAGGTAGTGATAGATGTGGTTCCTTATTTCCGTTGTAGCTTGAGGAATGGGAACTAATTGCGCGTGAGAAGTTGACCTGCCGAATTTTCCGTACAATGAAGATCGAGGCAAATGTTGCGCTGTCGGCAGCCTGCCCGCTGGCTTCTGCACAACACTGAAGGTGCATTACTGGCTGGGCCTGAAGCTGCATACAGAGCTTGAAGGGCTGCTGGTTCGATGAAATGATTGACCGAGGAGGCTATGCCCTCCGGTAATCTGGAGTCGCAGCGCTGAACCATAGCTGAAGGTGATGATGGTGTAGATATTGGAAGGTCGACAAGAGAGGTGAGGTGAGTATGAGGTGAAGCAGCCGCCGGTGCATTTTGTTGACACCGCTTAGTCACCTTCGCAGGGTCAGGAAGGCGCACCCTGAGGTGAAGCAGCAGTCACCGGCCACAGCCTCGTCAAATTTTGCGAAACCATCTTACGGCATGTACTTTGGCGGCGGTGCCTCATAAGCTGGCGGCTCAATCTCTTCCGCTCTCGCAACCTCCTGCCTCCTTTGCTCGATCCTCTGCTCCTTCACCCTCTGCTCTTCCATCCTCCTTTCTTCCACCACTCTTATCTCATCATCGTCCCTCGATGCTCGCCTTGGGGCTGCCGGCCAGTCACAACGCGCTGCCCACATGCCTCCTGGACGCACCGGACCCGTCCATATCTCTCCGCGTGCTACGCTAGCCTTTATCGTATCCACGTCTGGCTGTACGTAAGCCCTCTCTTCCTGTATACGCCGAGCCTCTTGCCGCTTTACCCTCTTTATCTCGCTCTTCTCTTGGAATCCGTAGTATGACAAGTAGCAGCTCATGCAACATGAGAAGTAAAGCAAGTCGAGTAGGATGGCGCCGATGATGGCGCCGAAGGATATGCCAGCGATTTTGTCCGCAGTGAGTTCTGGGTTGGCGCTTTCCGCTGTTGCACTCGGCGTTGCTGTCGCTGTCTGCTCCGGAGTGACCAAGATGAGTGTCGGGCCCTGATGGACAACCTCTTGGTAACCATCGGTGTAAGGGAACCACTCGCGGATCGTAATGCTCAAGGCTTTCTCATTACTCCAGCTGCCACTAGTAATACATTCCGCATAGCTCTCGAACCCGGTCAAGTCAATGTTGCCTTCCGTGACGCGGATCCTACCCGGTTGGTTTGGTCCTTGGCTGTGTTGGTCGCCGAAGTCAACGTAGAAGAAGGCATTTTGATTGTAGTATGTCGACGGCCAGTAGAAGGGAATCGCTTTGATGAAACCGAGGCACATTCGTGTTCCGTTGGGTGGCCATCAGTAGGGTGTATCTCCTGCTTCCTGGCATTGTTGGATTGCAGGGAGGTTCGAGTAGGTGTTGAAGCATCGGTTGGAAGCTAGTGGTGTTAGCGATCCTATCCTAAAAAGATGGTGAGGTGTCGAGGAGCGTACTGCTGTTGGAAGAGCGTGGCCGCAGATATACCATCTTGACGTTCCAATAGGAGAATGCGTATTGAGAGCGCTTCAAGGAGTCGAGCAAGGGAGTCGTTGAGTATTACAGACCAGTATTCCTTTGTATCCACCCTACGTCCATAAGCCTCAAGCATATGCACTTCCTCCCTCACAAGCCTTCCAAGCCCTACTGCCGGTGAGGCCTGACCTGCATTAACTAACCACGGTCAAGCAAGTATACCTACCCAGACCACAGCCATGACGTGCACTATGCTAGTCACGCTGTATACGCGCATAAGGCGTGCTCCCTCAATCCAGGGTCTCAAAACTGCGTTTCTGCAGGCAAAGCAGGTACTCGACGGGTTTCTGGGGTTTTATCCGGATAACGTGCCGGTAATGGATGGGTGCCGAGATGTGGCGCATACCCATGTCGGTGTACGGTTAGGTGAGGAGTGGTAGGCAGACTCGCTGGGGCACGTGAGGTGGTACATGGCTGAGGCCCAATTAGTATTGTTAGTCGTGTAGTGAATATCCAAGTAGTGTGGAATCAGAGTCGGTGCAGAAATCAGCATAGTATTGCTGGGAAGAATGAAGCACTATACACAGTCAACACCATAGACCTATGAAAGATGCAAAAGCAAAAAAAGGCTCTGCTTGCATTACTACAGTATCCAGTCTGGTATACCTCAGCACGCGCAACCCTCCTTGGCGCCCTCAGTCCTAGCACTCCCCAGGTTCACACGCGCATCCTCTTGCCTGCCCAGGTTCGTCTGGCCGCCGACTCCACGTGGGCCCTTGAGGCTTGTCTCTGGAATGGCGTTCGCGATTGCTGTGAAGACCTCTGCGACGTTCTGCCCCGTCTTCGCACTCGTCTCGAAGAATAGCAGGCTCTCCTCGTCTGCATAGGCCTTCGCCGTCTTGATGGGAACTCTCCGCGCGTCGGTGCCGTCCTCCTCTTCGGCGTCCTCGCCCTCGGCAGCTGGCGCCGCGTCTGCGTCCTCTGAGCTCTCCTCGCCGCCTTCGGTAGCCAGATCGGCCTTGTTCCCCACGAGCGCGATGACGATGCCGGGCGATGCTTGGCGGTGTAGCTCAGCGACCCAGTGCTGTGCCTTGGTGAGCGACGAGGGCTTCGTGATGTCGTAGACAACGAGGGCGGCTTGGGCGTTGCGGTAGTACATGGGCGCGAGCGAGGCGAAGCGTTCCTGGCCGGCGGTATCCCAGATCTCAAACTTGATTGTGCGGGTGGGTAGGTTGCATTTCTGTGTGAGGAAGGCAGCTATACTTATGTTAGATACGGTATATGCTTGCGCGCTTGGGGGACGAGAGCTGCACACCTCCTATCGTCGGCTCCTTGTTTTCTTGGAAGTCGTTGTTGACGAAGCGCATGACCAGCGAGGACTGAGATTAATTAATACTGCACGTTCACACTGGTGACCGTCATAGTATCGCACCTTTCCGACGGCAGCCTCGCCGAGCAGCACCAGCTTGACGCTGCTGCTGGGTTTTGGTTGCGCGGATGCGTCCGCCATTATGTGTTGAGGTATGTGTACGGGTCGCGATTTACAGGAGAGTATATGGATCAGGTGCTACTGTAACTTTACGGTAGTTGTCCACGATGGCGTAGTATGTGACAGAGAATGAAGGTCGTGGTGTAAGTAAATGTCTCGCAGTTGATGGCAACCTCATGGCACCTCCAGGGATTAGAGCGTTCGTCACTGCCAAGCTTGGACCAAGCTCTATTGGTCTGACAGCCTCGCCGCAGCTTCACTCCATGCACCGCGAACGACACGAACAAGATCGACACCTTTTCGGGCTTCCGACAATTGACCACCTTTGAATGATGACCGTGGACTTTTGGTGCCAGGCCATAAGTACTAATGCTGCGTGTTCACCATTCGGCAACGGGTTTACATGGAACGCTGTCGGCACAAAACCGTACATGCCAGAACGATCAACTATCAGCAATTGGTCCTCGAGAGACGACTCCGTAGGGACAGCTGGCCATGGACCATACAAGCCGGCTATGCACAACTTCACTTTTCCCATTAACGTCAGCCAGCGGGCAAATACTCGTGCAGCACAAACAGTAGAAGCACATTCTTAGCCTCAAAACATGTGGAATAAGATCGACAACTCCAACTTCATCTTGAATATGCCCGACAATGTAACAGTAATGCACCACGCCCACATCTCCGGCCAGACAATACCAAATCTTCTTCATTTGATAAAGTCATTTCTACCGCTCCCATCTTGACAAGCCATCTTACCGATCCATCTCACCGATCCATCTCATAGCGTCTTCTTGGACGACTTACCTACGATCCAGAAGCCTACCCTTCGCGTTATCGAAATTACTCCCACAAACAATCAGATGTCAAGCTCACATCCTCACAGCACCGTCTGTCGTTGCATCTACATCATCCTGCTCAAACGTGGCGCGCAGGATGCGAGTCTTGCCACAGTGGCACTTGCAAGGCGTGAACATATGCAGCAGGGGGGTACCAGCAAACCTTCCACCGGTCAAAGTTCAGCGTGGAGAGAGGAGGCGGGAGGATCCGCGTACGCACTCCGCAGCACTGTGGAAAAGCGCGGCACATTGCCTCAGGCAGTGCTTCATCGCTTGTGATGGTTCAGCGGGTGTACAGATGGCTTGCATACCAAGAGCAACCACCTCAGTCCGCTATTCTCCACCACAGTTTTTCCAGCCTCGCTCATGATGCTCAAGATAAGTCCTTCAACAGACGCCCGCTGGCGCGGTCGGCAGCAATCTCACGTCCCATGCTCGGAACGCAGTGTGTCTCACACCCAATCACCGCGAAAGCACTGGCAATGTGCACACAGACCCGCATCACAACAATCTAACTGTAGCATGGTTATATCGAGTTTTGCTGGTGAATTCGCGTCTTGTGGCAGAAATGTGCGGTGGTGTGGAGGTAGACTGAAGAAGGGAGGGCGGCCTGTGTCACAACTGTATTCTTATGGAGGAGCCGGAGATAAAGAGTGTGGAGAAGCACGCTACTGAAGAGGGTGATGAGGAGGATCGGAGGAGGTTCAGATACCGTACAATCGACGAGCGGGCATGGATGTTGTTGAGTTGGATTTATGTGAGTAGCGGACGTTTGGCAGGGTTTCTGACTTGGTGAGAGGGTGATGTGTGAGAAAGAATTGGTACAAGAACGTAGCACTAGCTTTTTCGCATTACATCTATATCTACAAAAAGGACCGCAATTCTCAAATATCCATGGTAGTTTCGCCATCATATCACCGAAGTCTGGTCAGTTCACCGGATACCAAATGGGCCACTCCTGTACCGCCGACGGTGATGTCATACCGAGTCTCGAAACCGCCTCGGCCAGCAGGTGTTCGTTTCAGAAAAAAGTTGGCCGCAAGGTTCTGGTGCGGTGGTTCCACAACGTGGAAGTGGTCTAGATGTGCTGGGATTAGTCGCACGTGCAAAGCGGAGTTGGAGATGAGAGGATATGATTGGTTGGAATGAGTTGCGAGTTCTCGGAGAGAGATGAAGTGGCCTCAAGTAGGCGTCTTCATGTTATCGATATCGCAGTGATTGCGGCGACTGCGGCATTTCGAACTTTGGAAAGAGAACAGATTGTGAACAGACTCTGACATCTTGGCATCTGATTACTTGATAGAGCGCCACAATCCCACAAGGGCCTGGACGCAGACGGATTTCCAGAAGTGGAAGCTGCGAACAACCCCTCAGCGCCGGCATGATGATCGCGGCAGCAGAACATGTCCGAGGTGCCCGTTGGCGGATAAGCTGGGTGCGCTACCCCACACTTTGAAGAAACCGAGTGCGCTTTAAACCGACACGATGACGTAGTGAGAATTTTGGTAAAGTCGGTCTGACAGTTCAGCACCGTGGTTTGCAGCTGTCAAGTGGACCTCGTGGTATTTGTGTAAGAGCTCGCTCAGTTTGATGGTTGGATTTAGCGCTGCGCACTTCGGAGGTGTTCGAAGCTCGAGCGGCCCGCGATCTCGATCTGCTGATCCCGAGTCGAACGCCCGGCAGCGCGTTCCAGACATGACTTGCAACAGGGAGCGGCGTGGGCGGCTATTCACCGGCTTCAACTTTTCCTTCCACTTAGCACTCGCGACATGCTGTTGGCTTGCTGGCCCGTCAGGTGCGCTCTGGGTGCCACATCATAAGAGACAACCCCACAAGTTGCGCGCGCTGCCAATGGTGAGGTGAGGAGGTGGCTTGCGCGGTGAACGTAGCGTATTGGGCGGTGGGATTCCGGTATGGTGCGTGCGGTATGGCGCGGTATGGCGAAGGCGAGCAGCCAGCCAGGACTGCACAGACGTGTTCCGCGCGATGACGATGACGATGACACCAACGATCTGTTTCGGTATTCCGCTGTGTGGACTGTTGACAGTTTCACCCAAAAACCTCGATTCCATGATCGTGTGTAGCTGTTCAGTCGATCGCAGGCTTAGCCACAGTTCTTCAGACCTGGCGCTTGCTCGGTTCTCCATGGCTTGATCCGCCCGAGGCTGGCCCATGCATGCTGCTGCGATCGGCGTTCCCAGCAGTCCCAAAGCGGCGCTGGGCTTGGGTGCGATGCTCGAATCAGCATGCAACACAGGGACTCCTGGGCTGCTGCGCTAAGATGGCCCTGAGATACCTGCGTGGAACGGCGCCAGGAACGGCACAAAGGTGCCTGAAATATCCAATTTATTCCAGCGAGAGATGTGCAGCTGTGAGACTGGCGATGCACCCCAGTGCCTGTGCTCGAGCATGCGCCGAAGACGCAATGTCACTGGGCAATTGCACTGCCTGCTATCAGACGGGGCGCCTGATCCAGTGTACGTACCAGAGAAGACGAGAGAAGCGCGTGGTGCCTCAGGACAGCTCGCTGCCACGCTTGAGCCGGGTACCTGTTACGAGGGAAGAGGGGACACAGCTTAGTTGGTAAGTTCGGCGCCCGATGCCTGTCTTGATCACGTTGGCAGGCTGCGTCAAGGGCCGGCTGACCCAGGGCCGCGTGCCAGCATGAACGATAAAAGTTGAAGGTTGCAGTCTGAATAATCTCGGTCCGTTGTTTTGTCTTATTCAATTTGCTCTGTCCAACATCTCCTCACCGTTACTGATATTGTGTTGATTGCACAGTGACATCGCGAGTGGAGACTGACTGAAACGGGCGCCCGATTCCGCATCTGCCACCGCACAAGACAACCCCAGCCGGCGTGTAACGCCATAGCTATCACGGGCAGTGGGGTCCATTCCAGCCTGTCCACACAGCCAGCGAGCACTGGCACCCGCCAACATTTTTTTATTTTGGAACAGCCGCCGTGCCTTGCACCTGTCCATATACACGACACCTGCCTCCCTCCCTTCCTGCCCCTGCGCTGCCCTGCATAGCACTGTACATTGTTGCCCGGAGCCCGCATCGCGCATCTGACCTCGGACCTGTCGGGGCTGTGCAACGCTCCTGACGCATTCATAGAACAGAGGCCAGCTCGCCAAAAAGTTTGGAGAGTTTGACACCATGGCCGTCCTCAAGGTACGCAGACACCCAGCAATCCAGGGCTTCACACCGGTGACACCACCCTGTCCCCTTCCCCGCGCTGACTCCGCCCGCCTACCAGGAACCCATCAACGTCCACCGCCCAGCGTCGCAGCACCGCCACTCGAGCACCGTGGCCGGCTCCCTCCCCAAGTCGCGCCCGCACTCGCACTCGCACTCGCAGTCCGTGGGCAGCATCAACCCGGCCCACCGCGTCACCCGCCGCAAGAGCATGAGCACGACCGCAGGTAGCAATGTGTCCGCCATGGCTGCCGTTGCGAAGGGCATTGCGGGCGCGCCGCTGGTCGAGCAGTCGCACCACAACCCAGCACGCAGGCCCTCGAAGCCAGCGATGCAGTTCCGCGGGCCCGGCCTGGTGCACTCGCAGTCCATGGCTGCCAGCATATCGCACAATGGCTCGCCCTTCAGCTACAGCGCCGCCAAGAGCGAAGCTGTCACCGACGGGCCTGCGCTGGCGTCGCTCCCAGAGAGCGAGCAGGGCAACTCCAAGTCGCGCATGCGCCGCGCGAGCGAGGGCTCCCGTCTGGCCAAGGGCGAGGGCAAGCGCACAAGTGGTAGCGAATTGAGATGTGAAAAATGTGGGAAAGGATACAAACACAGCAGCTGTCTGACCAAGCACCTGTCAGTACCCCGTAGCCTTCCACCGTCCACCCACATACTTTCACCGCTCAAGACGAATGCCCTGCACGCACACATCCTACAAATACACACCCGCCGGCCGTCTGCACTGCTTGTTTCTTGAATAGCGTTGACTTTTGATTTAGTTGGGAACACACTCCGGAATGGCAATACACGTCCAAGCTGCTCATCTCCAAGCACCAGCAGGTCCAGCTGCTCGAGGCCGCCTCTGTCCTTGTCGCCATGAACAAGGAGAGTGACGACAGCGACAACTCGGCCTCGCCCCCGGCCTCCGGCTCGTCCGATCTGCGTGACGAGCTGAGCTCCACTGAAACTACCCCGCCCCCGCACATGGACGACCACGCCGTGGGCTCCTATTCCTCGCACTCGCACTTTGGCCAGCGCTCCATCAAGCGCTACTCGGCCAACAGCTCTGCTTACAGCCAGTCGTACCAGTCCACCATCTTCTCTGATAACAGCAACGGCCACTACCGCCACTGGAGCAACGTGTCTGACCGACCCACCACCTCCGGCACCTCGGTTGCAGGCTCGTACCCTGACGATGGCAACACCGACCAGGACATGGCTGCCGCTGTCGGTCTGCTGAGCTGCTCGTACGGCACACCGAAGTCGGGTGCCGTGAACCTGCCGCCGGACGTCCCGCCCGTGCCGCCGCTGCCTGCGAAGTTCATGGACTTCCACAGCGCGCAGTCCCTCTCTGGTAACACAACGGTAACGCCGCAGCAGAGCAGCATGCGCAACAGCTACCGCTACCACGAGAGCAAGGACATCGACATGGATGACGATCACTTCGCCGATGAGGAGGACTACCGCCAGTCGAACTCTCGCAGCCGCGGCCGCGCAGACGAAGACGACGATGCCTTCTTCGGTAGGATGGAGGAGTAACCGTTCGTTGCGCCTTGGCTGTTCCTTCCACCTCTCATCATCCCACCCATTGTTATCCATCATTCCTGTTCCCGGCCTGTACCACAACGATATTAGCCATTTAGCGATCTGTCTCCGCAGACGTTCTGCCTGGCCGCCGCGGTTGTTTCCGCAGCACCGATGAGAGGGACGTCCCCATGCCTTACTCCAAGGTAACGGTGTCGAGCTCTTGAGGTTAAAGCTGCGGATCCCACCTAGCTCAGATCCAGTCAGATACACCTCGCGTTTTTGCGTCTTGCGTTGAGAGCCTAGCACATCCGGAGTCTTTCATCTTTTTCCACCTTTCGACATTTATTCCCATATCTCTTTCTTCATATTGAATCATACTTATCCCATAAACTGATATAACATCAATACATCTTCTGACACAGGGACGCTTGGCTTGGAGCGGGTGTGCAGGCTTGCACTACCTTTTGGGTCGATGGGCCACCTCTTGTATATCTGGCTAAGAGGATGCGTGGTGTATGCAGGATAGGATATGAGTGTAGGAAATAGGTTGAATGCTATTGCTTCATCCGAACCACCATCTCTTCACCATGATCCGTGATGCATACATCTCTCAAGTCTTGCTCTGGTAAAGCGCCAGAAGGATGAGGGAGTAGGGGATGAGGGAGTAGGGGATGAGGGAGTAGGGGATGAGGGAGTAGGGGATGAGGGAGTAGGGGATGAGAAGGAGCAGAAGAGAGATGAGAAATGAGAGATGAGAGGAACCGTTTCCTTAAGATGGAAATCGAAGTGAATGACTCGAATCGACTTACTCTCCCCGCCAACTAGCTTCCCAGAAAAGGCCCGGATATCGTCTAGCTGATCTGGTGTTGACCTCACATCGCGATAACGACGTACCTGGTACATCATACTCACGTACCATAACCAGCCGCACCTTACCTTACTTCTCTTCAACCATTGATGCTCCCAAGCGAATATATTCCTCAACGGCGGCTACCAGCAACCGCATGCAGACAGAGTTTGGGCTTCAAAGTAAGGTCGAGAAGAGGGAACAGGTACGGCGGAAGCCAAGCATGAGCGGATAACGACCTCTTCTTAAACGCTCCACGCCGCAACCCATTCCTTGGGGTGCTAAGGTGTACGAACCCCTTCCCCGAACGCTAAAGGCGAAGATCGCCAGATTATCGCCGATGTCTACCGATCGGGTAGGCCCCAACCTCACGACGTACGACTCGCCCTATCACCTTCCATCTGTTCTCAAACCCCCTACCCTTGACCGCGGGACGCGTTGGTGTTTCGAGGCTGACAACACACGTCATGGAGATGTGTGGTTGCGAAGAGAGATTGAGATCGTCGGTGTAACGCACGGGGCGCGGGTCGTTGGAAGCGTGTGGGGGTGAACGTCTCGGATCTGAGGATTCGGTGGAAGGGTGTGATAAGTGAGATGGAGTACGGGAAGGTAGGGTGGGCGAGCAGAGAGATGAAGTCAGTTCTTGTGCGTTGGGCGGATGTGTCGTTCTGATGTTCGTGGTACGTGATGATGATGAGGTCGTTGCAATGGTCGACGATCATGATGCATGTGGGGAAACAGATGTGACGACAGATACGACGACAGATACGGTGAGTGATCTGCGGTTTGCACGGGTGGACGGATGAAGGGGGAGGAGGATTTTGGCGGAGGGTATCCAAATCACCTTGTCAGATACGGTTGCGCAACGTGGTATGTAATTGTGTCAACGGAAGCTCCATAGACCAGTGATGAAAGCAAGATTCACGATCAAATCAAAAGCTTGCTTTCGAGCGTCATCACGAGAGATACCTCCTTTCCGATCGATCGATCTAGGTCGAAAATGCTCCATCGCCTGTGTGACGGGAGAGGACTGCGTCTTTGGGCTTGCTTGAAATGATAGCAGACCTTACCTTTACTCCTTTTACTCCTCGAACAATCAGGACGGCAACCAAGGCTGAAATATCGAAGGTTGAGGTATTTCATAGACATGTCCGCCGGTTGGAAAAGTTCCAAAAGACTTCTGTAGAGCTGATGGCCTCATAGACACCATGTGAACAAGTAGTGTCGAACCCACAGCAATCCATACACCCTTGTGTCATCCATAAATCTACCCATGTATATCTCGAGTGTACCTTATGCTGTATCGTATTGTGCTTTGAAAGTGCCTGATTTTGCTGTCTACTCCACATCAGCTATCAGATCCCTCGAATCATCATTCGCCCTTGCCTTCCCACCACCTCTCCCACCGCCTCGTCCACCCCTTCCCCCTCTCCCGCCCCGTTTCCCGCCAATATTGCGCATCTCCTTCTCCCACTCTTCGACATCAACGACCACGCCTTCAGGCAGCTTGCCACCGCTCATCAACACGCCACCATCCTTCTTGCGGCTCTCAACTCTTGAGAAAAACTCAGACGGTAGCACGCCCTGCTCATTGCCCTCTGTGAGAATGACGCCGTTCTCAGAGACGAAGAACTTGATACCCGCTTCCAGCGCGGCGTTGATGTCGATGTAAACCAGAATCGTAGAGGACATGCGCATTCCCGAGATCACAGGTGCGGCATCCTTCTCTTGACCATCTGCGGATTCGACCGATGATGAAAGGGGCTTGAATCCTGCAGGCAAGCCCGATGCGAAGTGAATGTGGTTTCTGGTCATCCGTCTCAAGCCGCCACCTTTCAGAATCAAATCCCAAGCGCGCTCATCGGTGCCGTGGACGACTGTGGCAGGCACGTTGTTAGCCGCAAGCGTGATGGGCGTAAGCAGACCTTCGGTGTCGACTTTGATTGAATGGCCTTGGTTTGCGCGGATGAGGTAGTCGTTTGGATCATCACTCCCCTTCGCTGCTTCCTGGGCTTCGGCTTCTTGTGCTGGGTTCGCGCCGTCCGCCGATTCAATCTTATCCTGCGAAGAAGCAAGGATCATGGAGAACCGCTGCTTATCGTTTTTGGCAACCACTTCTTTCAATTCCTCGAATGTGATCTTCAGACTCTTCAGGGCTCGCGTATTGAGTGCGTCGGCCACGCTGACGTAGCCGCCTTTGCCTAGCTTCAGGCCTTCTGAACTCGCGCCATGGCGCAGCAGCCAGCTGACCTTTCGGGAAACCTGGACTTCGCGAGGTTGGTTTGCAGGATTGCGAGAGCCGCCGCCGCGGCCGCCTCGTGCCATCTCTTTTAGTGCTCTAGCGAATAGGCGAGAAATTTTGTTGGTGGGGACCTATGGACGTAGAGAATCAGGTGTGTGTTTATAAAGTCGGAGTTTGGTTCAGGGAATCCAGTGAAGTAAGTCGAGATGAGTCAGGTGCTGATGTAGTTGTGGAAAGGGCGTTGGTGATAGTATAAAGGCGTGGGTCTGCGCGTGGCGTACGGTCAAAATGGAAGGTGCGACCAATCAGAATGCTCAGCGATCGCACCGCCACATTCACTTTGTCTCGCTGACGAGTAAGTTTCACATCGTCAGCCTGAAAGGTCTATTACAGCACATAACGCTTAGCATAAGGCACGCTCCAATTTAATGAATACTTCTTGATTTTAGCGCCCTTAAATGTCTATCATGGCCCTGGGTATCCTATCTCCTCGCGATTATCATCCACAACTCTGCCGTATCTGTATCTTGTTAGCTCAATGTACACAATTCCACTTGGACAAACTTACTCTAGCAACAACCTGAAGAACCACGTCTCGAAATCCGCATTCCTTAACACTTTATCATGCCACTCGGTACTCCTCTCCGCAATCTCCCTCGCCTTCCTCTCGCCCAAACTCTCCCCATTGCCCCCCTTATCAGCGCTCTTCTCTTTCCCCCTCCCACCAGCCTCACTAACATCAGTCTTATCCCCACTAAACCATCTAACCAGATCGAGATGCTCATCGCCCCTCAAACTCATGGGTATGTAATGCACCCACGGCTTGAGCCACTCAGCGTGCCACTCGCGAAACACAGACATCTTGTACGTCAGACTGCGGCTCTTGAGGAAGCTGTAGAAGCGGCCTGAGAACGCGTTCCCGTCCATGTCGAGCAGGTGCTTGTGGTACCACGCATCCTGGCCATCAACGCGTTCGACGACCTTGAAGAACTCCTTCTGTGCGTCGCAGTCGCCTGGGTCGCACTGGCCTACATGGCTAAACTTGACGTCGACAAGGTGGTGCAGGGCTTTGCGGTCGATGTCTTGAACGGAGTAGATTGGCTCGGGCGAGGTCTCGGGGGTGATGAGAATCTGTGCCTTGTCAGGGGCATTGAGGCGCTGGACGATGTGTTGGCGGTGTTGGCGGCGCCAGCCGCCGTTGCGACTGAAGCCGCCAGTTGTGGAGCCGCGCCAATAGAGGCTGTTCGTCTTGTTTTCCCAAATTGTGTCGTGGCTTCTGTCGTAGCCTACTTTGCCGAACCAGTACCAGGGGCTGGGGTAGAGGATGTCTTGGAAGCTGGAGATCTTGGACTGCGAGAAGACGGGCGTGAGCTCGTGGATAATGCTGAACGCGTTGGGACGCTCGAAGAAGCCGAAGGTTGACGAGAATGATGGCGAGTTGCAGATATCTGAGAAGGCCGTCGCATTATAGACATGATTTAGCGGGCCTGCGGCGTACGAAGTCAGGTTATCGGCGGCAAAGTCCTCGAATGTCTGCGCTTGGCTGCTGGCGGGGCACGAGAGGCGAGAGTGCGTCCACGTCTGTTGATGGGCGAAGCGATTGAATTTCGTTGTGCTGACTTCGTCGAAGCGCTTGCCGTCATTCAGATCTTTCGGCCGTTTCGAGAAGTCGTTGCGGGGTGAGGTAGTCTTCGCAGCGCGAGGCAGAACTTGATCTTGAACTTTGGCGATCATCGAAGACAGCAGGTCATTCGGCACGACAACACGAGGCTCGTCGTGGATGTTGAAGCCCAGGTCCATATCTGGAAGATATGCAACGAAGTCCTTCATCATGCCGGTCGTGGCTTGCTGTTGCCACTCATCGCCATTGCCTATGGATACCACTTCGCCGTTTCGTATGGCTACAGCGATCAAAGCACTATCTTCGTGGCCTATCGCGTTTCTGATGCGCGATCGTATTGTTTCCGGCTTGAGCGCCCAGAAAGGCAGCAGCATCTGGTTGATCATGTCGAACTCGTCAATCAATACAACATTACGACGCTGCGCGAATTCGAACCACTTGTCGAAGTGAGGAGGAGGTGCTATGCCGTTCCTGCGCCTGTACTCACGGATGGCCTGGTCCAGAGACTTGGACTGCCTCTGGAGCGTTCGTTGAAACTCCGTTTCGGCAGCGTTGATCAGCTGGGCCGCTGGATGCCCACGATCCAGGTCGACCGGGACCGAACCAAGGGGTGTCGCTGACGGCTGGACCCGAAAGGTGGAGGGGGCTTTGGGTGTGAACTTGTAATACTGCGCTTCAGACGCATGTCGAACCAGCAGCACGCAGACCGAGGACGCCGTAAGCCCAAACAAAATGCGTCTAATGCGTATAGAACTCCGGATATCGACGAAGGTGTTCGAAGACGATGCGCCGTACAGATACAAAAGGGCAGAGACCCCGTAGATGATCGTAAACCATATGCCTGAAAAGGTGGTCGCAAACTTCAGTTGCGCGCAGATGCAAGAGAACAAGGCCCATAGAGAAACATGAACGGCGTCTTCTCGTAGAAGCTACTCGGACGGTCAGCAGATACCTAATACGCTCAGGAAAAGGCTATGCAGGCCTCGATAGTGTCACGGGTTTGTACGGCGGTACGTAGAGCCAACTACCGTGTATTCGTCGTGGCGTGAGTTTGGGATGAGGGTGCGCTTACAATAAGAAACATGAAGAGATTCAAAGCAGCATTAACGATGACCATGAAGAATACCTGGCGCACAGTCCTGAAGTCATGCACAGTCTTCCAGTCGCGATCGAACTCTCGGTACAAAGGCTCCCATGTCGCGGCGCCTGGAGCAACCGATGGCTCAACCATAAAGACCGCGATGCCACATATGACGGTTATGGCAGCCGCAACGTCTCGCAGGACCACAAGCTCCTGGGCTTTGCGGTTGTTGCTCACTGAGCCGCGCCGCGAGAAAGACCCGTCTGCGGACATGAGCCCTCGCGTGCCGCCCTCATTGTCGTCCTTTGTGCCTCGCACTGCGACCTCGAACAAGACCAGGCCTGATGCTGCGAAGATAGCGCTGCTTATCCCAAGCGCCGAGGTCGTGGAGGTGACATAAACGCCCAGAGCGGCACTGGCGGCGATCGTGAGCGTCACCAGTAGGTCAGAGGATCGCTTGCTCGAAGCCTTCTCGGGAGAGCTGTTCGATTCGGCCAAGTCACTGCGGGCGTGCGTAGGCAAGACAAGGTGTCTCGAGAGCAGCTCATTTTCCGAGATGAGAACTGCAAACAGCGGAAGCAGCCACTGTTTGGCGTCAGTCATGGCTCTTCCCCAGCAATTGACACCGCTACCTTCGTCGCCCTTATGCCATCCTTATCGCAAGCAGCCCTGTCGCAGATGTGGGCCAGGGCCAGCAATGCGCCGGCAAGCCAGCTCGTGCTCTTCTTCCTCCCTCCACTGTTCGAGTACAGTCCCACACGGAACACGAGCGGTATCCAGAGTATCGCCCACGACGCCGATGTCACGAGCAGCGAGTGCTGGACGGGGCTGTTGACGCTCGCGACCGCTCCCAGGACGGTGAATAGCAGCGGAGCGAGCAGCAGGCGGTGCTTGGCGACATTTTCGGCGATACGAGTTACGGCCGGGTGCATTGGAGCAGAGAGTAGACTAGGGCCCGTGGGGTGGCATGGGGTTCCTCTGTCGTGCGCGTTGATGGAGTCGGACTCGAGCGCGTACCAGCTTTGGAAGGAGTGATCGTCAGGGTCGCCAAGCAGTGACGCCATTTCGATGTTGCATCTTCCACCCTCAGCACTTTGCGATACGCAACCGAAGAATACAGCATTCAGACTGCAATTGAACAGTGCTACTAAGTTCGATCATGACCGATGGTAGGGTATATCTAGAAGCCGTTTTCGAAGCAGACATGCACTTTACACTACATACTCTCCAGCGACCAATCAACCAATCAACCAATCAACCAATCAACCAATCGACCAATCAACCAATCAACCAATCAACCAATCAATCAATCAATCAATCAATCACTAGCGACCATCCATTCCCAACCACTCGGAAACATGCTCACATGACCATCAGGACGCATCCCAGGCTACCGCATCTCCGGCTCCCTCACCGGCACTCCCGTGATCGACATGCACGGCAACCCCGACCCCAGCATCCAAGTAACCGGCACTCTGCTCAAGGTTCTTGTCGGCGACACAAATTGATCATCTGAGCTGCTTGAGGCTTGAGACGACCAGAATATGCTTCAAAGCCATCAAGATACAAATATGTTGGGTATTCATTTTATCCACACCTCCGTCTTGCCGTCCCGCTTCCTGCCTAATATGTCCGTGATATACGCTTGTAACGAAAGAATAGCATGCGCAAGTCAACGCTGCTCAAGGGAAACAATGTGCCGAGGAGCAATAAACATGTTGCTCATGCAAAACAATCCTGCCAAACATACTTCCCCCATCATCACGTCGCTCTATATGCAGATTCCCACTCATCCAAGCCGTTCATCGTACCGTGTCAAACGCCAGGCGGCGTCCACACGGAGCCTCGAGGTTGGCATCAAGCGCCTTCTTCTGTGCCAATCCCGGCTCTTGCTCTTCCTTGTCAGTTCACCTCTCACCTAACGTTATTCACCTCAAGCTCCCATCCGCATCCCCGTTCCCACCCGCACACCACGGATGCTCCAGCACCTGACTAATCGTGATCCTCTTCTCGACATCGCGATCCAGCATCAACCTCACCAAATCGATACTCTCCTCGCTCATGACCCACGGGACGCGCAAATCGTGGTCCGTGATTTCGTCGATGGAGTAAAATGGATTTTCCTTGTAGATAATGGTGTAAAGCAAGATGCCGAGCGCCCACACATCTTGCTCTTTGCCACGGTACGGACGACCAGCGAGTACCTCAGGGGCGGCGTAGTCTGTGAGGTGTTAGCCTGGTCCTGAGTCTGGAAGGAAGAGCATGTGACGTACCAATAGTGCCAACGAAGACGTCGAAAGGCCCGCTCTTGATGTACGCCGCGCTTCCGAAGTCAATGAGCTTGATGTTGCCCTCACCGTCCAAGACCACGTTCTCGTCCTTTATGTCGCGATGCACGACTTTGGCTTTGTTGTGCAGGAAATGCACTGCCTCGGCGACCTGGACGAAGATCTTGCGGCACTCTTTCTCCTCCATGTTGACGCGGAGCTCGATGTAATCGAAGAGATCCATACCGGGGAGACCGTGTGGTACCATCTCGATGTAGTAGTTGACGTCGTCTTCGAAGAAGTCGGCCATCTCAACGATGTTTGGGTGTTGGAAGCCGTCTCTTCGTAGAAAGTCTAGGACGTGGATCTCCAGAGGTACA
The DNA here is from genome assembly GCF_010093625.1 of Macroventuria anomochaeta. Taxonomy (NCBI): domain Eukaryota; kingdom Fungi; phylum Ascomycota; class Dothideomycetes; order Pleosporales; family Didymellaceae; genus Macroventuria; species Macroventuria anomochaeta. The sequence continues at coordinate 205,650 of NW_022985375.1, forward strand.
GTTCCGAGTCTGCGATCCCGAGTCCATGTGTCGACAAGAATGCGCCGCTTTGTGACGTATTTGATGACCACCTTCTTGCTGCTGTCCTTCTTGTACCGGCAGAGCTTAACTTGCCCGTACGCGCCTTGACCCATCTCTTCGAGGACGATGAAGTCGTTGATCGTCTTCTTGTGAGCTGGTTCCTCTTTGATTGGTGCAGGGGGTGGCGCCATGGCGTGGGCTGGTGTTTCCTGTGGAGGCAAGGGTTTTGCGGCTCCTTGCAGTTGCTGCGTTAGTAGCGAAACGGGTGGTGTGCTTGCTTTCGACTGGTCGGACTCAGTTTCCTCTGGAATAATCAGATTAGTTTGGCCGGGCGATGGTTGATGGGGCGGTGTGCCTGGACGCGATATGAGTGGTGTGACTGGACCGATTCCATGGTTCGCAGCATGCAGTTGCCTAGAATAGGTAACCCACAGAGCGTACACCAGCTCTGGTCTGTTCCGGTGAACATTTGAGTCACCCTCCTCTTCAATCACGTGCTCGTCGAAACGAGGTGTTCTATCGCTCTTTACAACCCTCATTTGCACATCGACCATGATCTCGGACCCATCGCGGTGCAGAGCTGGCAGACCGCTAGGCCTCAAGAAGATAGCTGCTGCGTCTGCGTTGCCCTCGCGCATGGCAAGCAGAGCTCGTGCACGGCGGAAGCTGTGCTCTGGAATAACGATGCCGTCAACCAGTTCAATCTCATCTTCGTCGGTCATGACGTGCAAGATCTTGTCGAAAGCAGGTATCAATTTGCTTACATGCAGACTCTCGGGCCGCGGCTGTCCGAACAATGCTTCTGAGAAGACGGAGTTCGAGCTTGTGACTGTGAGATCGGATGAAGAGAGCACAATGATACCAGCAATGTGTGGGAAGCTGGAGACGCGGAAGGTGGGCTCGTTAGGCAATGCTTCGACCGTGACCGGGATGTTGATGCTGTTCGACGTGCGCGCTGTGTAACTACGCACACTTGCAATCTCGTCGTAATCTAGAACGCCAGTGTTCGTGCCCTTGAGGCGTGGTATGCCAGGTATTAAGCGTGTAAGGTCCATGCCTCTGCGTAGTCGGTCGCTACCAAAGACGGCGTCTATCGCGCCCCAGCCCTTGGAAACGCAACCTACTTCGTCAACGTTGATATACACGACATCCTCAGCTGTCTCTTCAAGTACCCAGATCAAGCCACCTCGCTTTTCTTTTACCCACAAGCTTGCTGCACCAGTTGCGCCGTTACGCTTCTGGATTGGGATCACATCACCGCAAAGCAATACACCTCTTGACCCTTTCGACTCATGGTTGAGCTTCCCTGTCTTCTTGGCGTTGTAGTACGACGATCCACTGCCATCATCTGTCTTTGCCTTTCTCGCAGCTGTCAACCGTGATGAAGGTTTGCTCAACAGTCTCGCCGTTAGCCCACTGCCAACCTTGATATTGGTTGTTGGCGCCAGCGCTGCCTGCGCTTTGGAGCCTACATCTGGATTCTTGAGCTTGCTCTCCAGCCATGACCGTCGATCCTCTCGAACGACTTCCAGGATACCCAGTTTACGGACCTCAGCTCTTGTCACGCCAAACACCAAGCATGCCAGATCGTTCGCTGATGTGATTGTCCATGGTGCTTGTGCTTCGGTTGTAAAGATAGCCTGCGCAGCTGCCGCATGTCGAGTGCTGTGACCGTGGGGTGCAGAGCCTGCAGACAGGGGCCCTTGTACGCTGTGGAAGCTCGGCGGCACAGAGGGAATGGATGTTGATGATATGACTGAGTTACTTTGAACTTGGTCTCCCACGAGATAGGGCTTAGCCAAGGCATCGTGAAGCTGACTTTGTATGGTGAGCGGCGCAACATCAGTGAATGTACGCTTCAGAGCAGCACGTGTGGGCCGTTGCGGAGAGAGGGAGGTATTTGTGATCGTAGGGCTGAGCGCGCCGGAGTTTAGGTCGGATGTCGAGCTGCTGAGTACTTCTTGACCGTTTCTCCTGGTGGTCTCTGTGACGTCGGTTGTGGCTCGATGCACCGGCGGCCTCGAGGACTCGAGCATGCTTTCGGGGCTCTCAGACCGCTTGACCTCGAAGCTCTTGTCGAACAGGTTCTCGCCAGACATGTCTGCGGGTCCTGTAACAGGGCCAAGTGCTCCAAGTCCATGTGCTCCAGTGCCATCCTGTCCAATTAGATTCGCCCTTTGCAACAGCTCCATCATGCTCTGCACCTCCAGATCCCCGCTGAGCTTCGCCTGCGCGTTCGCAATGCCTGGGTTGGTCGCTGCCCATCCCAACCTGTCTCGCATGAAGTCTATCGAGCGCTTTAAGACATTCTGCCGGTTGTGTATAAACTCCTCTGATTGTGTCGCAAACGAGAACGAATGTAGGGATTCGGAGGGGAACCGTGTGAGATCTTCGCCAAATGCAAAGGTAGGGGATCCTGGCGCGGAGGGTGCGGCGTCAGAGGGATGCCGCGACACAGGCGACGTACGGATGTTCAGCGAGGTGCTGCGCTGGGTGGTGGGCAGTTGCCTGGGTGGCGGCTGGCGAATGCGGCGGAGACCAGATGCTCCCAAGCCATGCTCGTGCTCGGGGACAATGGGCGACCTTGTCATACGGTCGAGTTGCCCTGCATCGAAGCTCATGCGCTTTGCGGTGTCTATTACCGGTGGGGCGGAGATGGTGTGTGAGAGCAGATTCGACATGCTCTTGTTCTTGACGAGCAAGGCATGGTCGGTCGCGTTGCGGTGGGTGGGAAGGGCATCGAAGTGGGGTTCTTCTGGTAGAGAGCCTGAAGGGGTCGCATAGTTAGCTATCGAGCACATGTAGGCGTACGGCAGGTGCAGAATGGACAGCAGCAGCGAAGCAATGAGCGAGAAACAGGATCGTCAAGTAAACGAGCAGCGGGCAGTGGAATCCAATAAATGCAGTGGGTGCAGTAGCTCCAAACACCAATTCTCGCGGCGGAGGGCGGTCAAGCTGTCCACATGCTGCCCGCCGCGCCAACCGTAAGATAGCTGCATGTGGTGATGTATGACAGTATGGGCGCAGCCGGGTGGTCTCACTTACCATCCTGTGGCCTGCTCATCGGTTAACGCGGGCACTGCAAATCACTACAACAGGCAGGATGATGGCTGTTATCCGAACAGACAATGCTCGCCGTACACAGGGAAGGTGCGTTGCGGCGGTAGTGGTACTCGGGTCAGGGCACTCGACGTGTGGTGGGACATGCGAATGCGGGGGACGAGTGCTCAGATCTGAAGGTCGAGACAGGCTGCGAGGGCTGCGTGACGGTGGCTGCGGCTGTAACGCGTGGCTGTCTGCGCAATGGCAGTTCTACGGCGGCGCTGAGTGTCGACTGTACAACGGGAGTATGATGATAGCATTCGAGGGTGGTACAAGTAGAATGCGACTCGATGCGGAGTATCTATTTGCATTGGTACTCTAGTCCCGTGGCAGAGAGGCTCACGCTACCTTTGAAACTAAACCATCTGCATCGACACATCCTTAGGCCAGCACGCCGACATGACACAAACATGCACACCAACAGCTAGTGGCTGTCGGTGTGTAAAGAAATAATGGTCATGTCACTGCATTGCTGTATCCTTGTACTTGTCATGGAATGCTTTGGTCGTCATGGATGAAGGTCCCTCGCTTTCAAGTGTTGATGTGAGCACTGAGCACATGCCGCCCGTGAATTTGCCCGACGCCTGCGATGCACAAAAACGGCCCATCGGCGTTTCTCGGAGCGCGTCTCAAGGATGCCGTTGCCAGCGGTTGCGAGAGTGAATGGAGACATTACCTCTTCAACACAGGGTCTCCATACTAGAGAGCACGCGTTCATTTCGCGAACCAGAATTTTGTCGTTGGTCAAGGCTCCCGTTACCGATGTTTATCCTGGCAATCTCCCACGTGCTGAACTCCATAAATGCTGGGATGGTGTGCTGATGCACAGTCTAGTATGTCATCATTGTCTAAGCTTGTCCTTGTGTTCGTTCCAAAAGTTTCTGCACCCTGTAAATTGAGTCAGTCATGTTGCTTCGAAGTGTCTGGAGAGAAAACGTACCTCGATGCATGTTCACTTGCTCAATCCACCACTCCCCAAAGCTGTCCTCAACCGCCATGTCGACTGCAGTGACCCTCTCGTCTCTCTTCAAGCCACACATCATGCACGGCTGTCGCGCTGGTACACCACCTTCAGATTGTTTCAGCGTTCTGACAGGCATGGTTTCCTGCAAGTCGGGTGCTGTACCCAAAGTACCAGCCTTGATCTGATTGACACCAGATATCACATGTCGTAGTCTCCCGACCTGATCCTTCCATACTCTCACAACATCTGAAGCTTCCCTCTCTTCTTTCAGGTTCTCGCCCTTATCGATGCCTGTGAGCTTCATCCCGGATGTAGCTCGAGATGACGCTGGTCCAATCCTCATGCCTTGGGAGAGATGCTGGTCTCGCTTCCAGCGCAGTTTTCGACCTGCGATAATGTGTGCTGCAACAGACGCCAACATGAGATACCCTTGGAGGTAGGCAATCGTACCCGGCTCAGCAAGAAGCTTGTTCCTCATTGGAAGGGTCTGTGCAGCCATGGGCTTGAACAGCTTTTCCTGGGCACCTGCGAAGAACGATGGAAATAACGAAAGTAAGACACCGGGTGGTGGAACGTTGGTGGGTGGTTGTTCTTCAGGAGCTATATTGCCGATGGTGGGAGATAGAATAGGTGCAGGCGCTGAGCTGGTTGGGGTTGGCGTGCTCTTAGGCGCTTCAGACTTCTTCGGAGCTGGGGTGGGTATCGAAGCCTCCCAGTCATCGAATATGTCCCAGCTATCGTCCTCAGATTGTGATGTTGGCACAGGCGCAGCTTTTGGCGGTTTGGCCTTGGAAGCAACACCAAACCCTCCGACGGGGCTCTTCCTTGTCGTTAGTTTAGGTCTCGCATTTACGTCCTTGATCGCTTTGCTTTGCGTGGAAGGCGCAGGTTGTGAAACTTCCAAGTCTCCTAACAGGTCGACTAGAGCTGAAGAGCCTCCTGGTGGTGGTGGTGGGGGTGCTGATGGCGCTGGTGCAACGGGTTTCGACTGCGAGTCTTCGAAATCGCCAAAGTCGTCGTCATCGACGAGATCTTCTTCAGCATCGAAAAGTACGCTCGAATCCGCTGGCTTCTTCGCCTTGATAATCGGGGCCTTTATCCACGATTCCTGTGATGTTTGTGGCGGGTGTATCGGCTGGAAACTGAATGGATCATGTGCTGGTGACCGACTTGTCCATGTTTGCTGGTTCGATACAAATGCGAATGGGTCGTGTTGAGCAGGTGGAGCGGGATTTGCAGAGCTTGATCCGCCCTCAAAGTCACCCCAATCGTCAGCATTGTCTTCTGTTGCGGTTTGTGCTGAGAAGGAAGTGGTGTGCCCGAAGGTTTGTGTGAATGCAGACGGCTGTGATTGAGCAACCGTGGCTGCCGCCTGGCTGTTCAAGTCATTGAAAAAGTTGAATGTAGACGCAGCCTGCGGGTTAGTAGGAGCACTTGGCTGATGAGTCTGGTTGGTGTTCGAGTCTGTGCTAAACTCTGCGAAGAGATCCGCGGACATTGCTAGTTGAAAGTCGGAGGTGCGATTGAGGAGTGATGCAGGTGTCGGTCAGAGAAGTTGCCACCGTACTAGGCCCGAATGATCCGCCACACTAGGTCGAACATGCTCACACACTCGGTGACTTGATCATCCTGCGCATCAATGAACAGAGCGATCATTGCAGGTATCTGCTGTCGTAGGACACGTTGCGCAAAGCTGTCTTCCTAGCTCTGGTTCGTATCTGCAGCACCGACACGAGCTTCCAGCCCCAATAGCAGCGCGGTCCATATCGAGCGACGTGCAATAATGCAACACCAGGCAGGATCCCAGTTTGGTTGCATTCAATACGCTCATGGTGTCGCATAAAGACATGTGCATGCAGGAAGCATTGCCAGTCGAGAAAGCTGGTGACAGCAGAACGGTAGCTCAGGACAATAACAGGTCAGAACAGCAAGCAGATCAGAACAACACCACGGAACCAAGCAAGAACGCACATCACAGCATCACAAAGGGCACAAGGTTGTTATTTGTCCATCCATATTTCATTCAATCATTATGAGATCTACGGTAGGACTCGCCTTCATTCCACTAAACCGTAATGCATGAAAGTCATCATAGCTTTTCCGAAGCCACCCCGCATCCCCAGAACCAGGTATCTAGAGAATATGAGAAAGAAACAAACGACCGAAGAAGTGATCGCTTATTTCTTGGAGGCCTTCTGGGCAGCCTTGGTGACCTTGCCGGCCTTGTCGGCCTTGACAACGGACTTGATGACACCAACGGCGACGGTCTGACGCATATCACGGACGGCGAAACGACCGAGAGGGGGGTAGTCAGTGAAAGCCTCAACGCACATGGGCTTGGAGGGAACCATCTTGACGATGGCAGCGTCACCAGACTTGATGAACTTGGGGCTGTTCTCAACAGACTTTCCGGTACGGCGGTCAATCTTCTCGAGGAGCTCGGAGAACTTGCAAGCAATGTGGGCAGTGTGGCAATCGAGAACTGGGGCGTAACCAGCACCAACCTGACCAGGGTGGTTCAGGACGATGACCTGGGCGTTGAAGGACTCAGCACCCTTGGGGGGGTCCTGCTTGGAGTCACCGGCAACGTTGCCACGACGGATCTCCTTGACGGAGACGTTCTTGACGTTGAAGCCGACGTTGTCACCGGGAACACCCTCAGTAAGCTGCTCGTGGTGCATCTCGACGGACTTGACCTCAGTGGTGACACCAGCGGGGGCGAAGGTGACGACCATACCGGCCTTGATGATACCGGTCTCAACACGACCGACAGGGACCGTGCCAATACCGCCAATCTTGTAGACATCCTGGAGAGGAAGGCGGAGGGGCTTGTCGGTGGGACGTGTAGGAGCGTCGATGGCGTCGATGGCCTCGAGGAGGGTCTTACCGGTGGCCTTGGCCTTGGTCTCCTTCTCCCAACCCTTGTACCAGGGGCAGTTGCTGGAGGCCTCAATCATGTTGTCACCGTTGAAACCGGAGATGGGCACGAAGGGGACGTGCTTGGGGTTGTAGCCGACCTTCTTGATGAAGTTGGAAGTCTCCTTGATGATCTCGGAGAAACGGGCCTCGGACCACTTGGTGGTGTCCATCTTGTTGATGGCAACGATGAGCTGCTTGACACCGAGGGTGTAGGCGAGGAGAGCGTGCTCACGAGTCTGGCCATCCTTGGAGATACCAGCCTCGAACTCACCAGTACCAGCGGCAATGATGAGAATAGCGCAATCGGCCTGGGAAGTACCAGTGATCATGTTCTTGATGAAATCACGGTGACCGGGAGCATCAATAACAGTGACGTAGTACTTGGGGGTCTCGAACTTCCAGAGAGCGATATCGATGGTGATACCACGCTCACGCTCGGCCTTGAGCTTGTCAAGGACCCATGCGTACTTGAAGGAACCCTTGCCGAGTTCGGCGGCTTCCTATTAGGATTGTTAGCATCGTGAAGACTAATGGATGGCGAAGGGTGTTGCGGCCTTTAACCAAAGTTAAAGAACTCGCGATGCAAAATGCAGTGTGGGGCATGGTGTTGAGGTTGGCGAGCACCCGAAACGGGCTAGCGCAAGTGGGCGAAAAGCTCGCACAACCCCACCAAAAATGCCCCTCTATGAGAGATAAGCCCCAAAAGAGCTGGCTCGCACAAAGACAGCAGATGCATGCGGTGTTACCACTGAAAGGAAAGTGTGCCGTACCTTCTCGAACTTCTCGATGGTACGCTTGTCAATACCACCGCACTTGTAGATCAAGTCTGTCCCATTGTGAGCTGTTGTACACCGCGTTCGTTCGGAGGGAGATGCTTACGACCGGTGGTAGTCGACTTGCCGGAGTCGACGTGGCCGATAACGACGACGTTGATGTGAGTCTTCTCCTTACTGTGGGAGTTGTTAGCATGCTGTGTTGAGTGGATCGTAGGTAGAGGCTGGTGCTTACCCCATAGTGGCGGTTGTGTGTTGTAAGTTAAAAGTTGAGGGGAAAGTTTAATTTGACCTTGGAAGGTGTTAGCGAGAAGAAGTAAAGGGTCGATGGGAGACGGGCGTACAGTTGACGAGGCTTGCTTGTCGGTAATGTCAGACAGTTGAGAGAAGCCGGGTGAGGGTGTGAACGGGTATTTATGAGGGGCAGTGCTGCCAAGAAAACTACGTCGCTACGTCGGGCGACGCAAATTTTCCACAACAACGCCCAAAGCCTTGCAGGGCCCCTCTCTCACCTGGAACACGCGCAAAGGCAAAATCTCATGCGGTGATTGGTCGCTGCCGATCTGCCTTGCGTTGCCGCCTGCACTTAGACTCGCCACAGCCGCAGCTTCCTCACGCGATTGTGGGACAGCGCACGATCAAATGCAGCAACAAAGCCTCTGACAACTTCACCGTGACTATGAGTCGCAGCCTGCAGGGGCTGCGACTCTCACAGTCATCCGTGAAGCAATTTGTTTGATCACAACATCACAATTCAAGCCTCTGAGAGCTCAGTATCCTGATCTTGAAAGCACAAAACTTTTTGGCAGATGGCGGGGTACCCAAAGTAACTAACATCATAGCTCCACCTCTGCATGTGCTCCGCTTTGTTGCCATCGCAATTCACCACCCAGAACTTGTACACCGTGTACAATTCCTCCTCCACTAATGCTTCTCGCCCCATTGTTGCCATGCGCTGTCTTGGTGAAGGCAGGTCTTTGACTCACCAAGCGCTGATTGCGGCCGCGCTCTGGGAGGAGAGGTAAGCACCGCCCTTTTGTTCGACGCAAGCCTGGTTTCATGTACCGCTGCCCCTCAAGTCACACGATACCAAATGCTATTCTCGAAACTGTCCCTCGGGCTAGGCTTGAATGAATGACTACTACAACGACTAGTCTCAAGTGTCCGGACTCAAGAGTCACCGCCTTTGCTATCGAAGAAGCGTGTGTTGCGAGCTTCACTATGCTCCCACCTCGACGAACCGACCACTACGTGTTGCCATCGTATACCACACACGCCACTTGCCACGATGCCTTTGACCACCGTAAGATACGAGTCCATTGCGTACTGTTTCCGACGCACCGTTGGAGCTTTGCCAGTCGTTGCGACGCTCGCACACCTTGTGTGTTGTATAACCAGACCCGTCAGAACTGCGAACCGTCTAAGAATCTCGACGAACAGCACTGCCAATGCTGACATCTGCAAAGCGTGGAAGTCTTCAGATAGCCGAACTCGTCCGGTTGAAGACTGTCTTCAACGTGCAGTCAGAACAATGGGGACCGAGTCGTCACCTGTCTACCTAACTATACTGATCACCGCACTTCGTCCTCGCAGTCGCCCTTCATGCTCTTGGTCGTCACCCAACCAGCAAATTGCCCACCGAAACCCGACATACACATACCTGTAGAGAGGCGAAGATTGTGTCGTGGACATACCTATAATGCGGCACAGTGGCAAGACATGGCTTGAGTGAGCCTACCCTTTGCGCTTGATACAAGGACATAGGTGAGAACGATGAATTCTCGAGGCTCATGGTACAGCCTGGAGGTCTTTATCACATCCCACGGGTTGTGCCACAGAGCGATAGCGGAACACACTCATGCATGTGTGACTACGTGCATGCACTCACCACGAATTCGTTCCTGGCCCACTGCCCCTCAGAATACCCGTTCACGCCCCCTCACCCGGCTTCTCTTAATTGTCTGGCATTATCCGATAAGCAAAACCGAGTCCTGTTGCTAGGCCTCCACATTCGGTGGAAGCTGTGCCGAAAGCTTGTAGTCTCTACCTACCAAGCTTCGTTCCGACCACTGGGGAGCACATTCAAGCCAGCACAATCTGGAGATCTTCTGCCAACTCATACACTGGATCGCAGTGCGAGTTCCAGCGTAGCCACATGTTAACGGTACGTAGAGGTCTTGAGTTGTACTCAGACGACAGTTTGATTCACATCCGACGACTTGTATGCTTTTGAACACCGTTCAGATGACGATCGCTCTACAAGACTACTCTGAGTGCCTCCCAAAATCTCGGGGAGATGGGTGTACTTACATTTCGCTTTTCCTACATCATGAGAACATAAGAGGCAGTCACGCCGACACTTCAGTCACAAGCTAGCTAGCTATCATCCTCCTCAGCACAACACGATGCAGTACGCGAACTTGCCTGTAGGTCTCTGTTACATCGATATACCACCATGAACGGAATTAGCTACCAAACACGCCATGAGCGTGGATCCCCCGACAGCATGCGCGCATTTGGCGACGAAGATGTTTTGTTTCACGATATGGTCGGAGACCGTGCCTTTTACGATAGCGGGGCTGTCAAGCGGCGTTCGAAGAACTGAGGTCAGCAATTATACAATTTTCGTACTGAGATGCTACATCAGGAGTGAGGGCAGGAAGGGCTTGTCGATCGGTATGTACGTCTGAGAGCCAATCTAGCATCACTACCCGACCTACAGCACAAGACGTCCGGACCTGCATCGTGATGTCATATATAGTGAGACGTGAGGCAGACGAGAAGGACGTCTTGCGCTTTAAGACAGTCTGCTATGGCGTACGCCTTCTGCGTAAATTTCTTGTTCTATGTTTCGGAGCTTATGTCTTCAGTGCAGTACGGTCGTCACGCAGTCGTGGTTTTATCGAAAAGCTCGAACAAAACGGGTTCATCAGCTGAGAGCCTCTGGTACCCCGGAGCCCGATGGGCGCACTGCCAATTCGATGACTTGGGCTACCGACAATCCGCGATGCCATCTGGAACGGGAATAGTTGGTCTTTCGCGATGCAAGAGATTGCCATCGCCGTAATCATGGCCAGTCTGGCCACGCGATTCAGTGACATGGTGAGCCCTCAGGGCCACAGCCCTATCGTCACCGCGCCTTCCCTAAAGCATGCAGAAACCCAGCTCGTCGTCAAACAGAAACAAGATTCAAGGCGGTACCTAGATCTGAACTCGCACTGCCGGAAAAGCTGGTCGCAATAACACGACGTCCCAAAGACGGGGGGCATTCGAAGCATATTTGCCGCTTTCTTGCTGAACAACGGTTAGCCTAAAGACTTCAAGCTGATTCTCATTTGCAGCACGCTCGTGGCGAGTTAGCTAGTTAGGGCGGTCGATGATGCTGAGCAAATTTTACATATTAGTAGCTAATATGAGCGAAACTCAGCCAGGTGTGATTCTTCCCATCTCAGCGAGACTTGTTAGCGCCTCGGCACAATATGAACAACCCTTCGGTGTTGGCCTCCATTATTCCTATCCTCTACTACCTGCAACCTGGACAAACTTAAGACCTTCTTTTCAGACACCGACAATAAGGCTCGAGTAGCTGGATACTGCGGCTTCAAGGACACCGGCGTCTTTCGGGACTTCCTTCTTAGCACCTTTGTCATTGTGCCCTATGTCAAATACTGTCGACTTCAAAAGACAACAGGCGTGAGCGTGAAGCGTCCAATCTCACTCGAGCTCCTGAAGGACGGGAAGCCAGAGACTTGGATATCAGACGATGACCCTAACAATGCCTGGCCGGTCAGGGAGGATATGCAAACTCTGGGAACGAGCAGTTCGCTGGCATAGCCGCTCATATACTCCGGAAGATCCAGAGTAAATCGAATTCAGATGTTGCAAAGGCGTACCGCACTTACGTGGAGCAACAAGTTCTTGACGACGACCTTCCTCAGTTCACCAAGACTGTCAAGGTGCCTCACCAAGCAGTCGCAGCGTAAGTTCATGGTTCCATCGGAGTGGAGTTCGATCTGGTCCGCTTCAACACCCAGATTGCTCAAGCCCGTATCACGGTCACTGTCGCGAAGGGAGAAGGCGATGCCGATGCTACGGAAGAAGATGCCGGCCCTGATGTCTGCGAGATGGCATTCAGTTTGATGGTATATTTCGCCGTGGCGACGATGCTCGCAAGACACATAGTTCAGAACCGGACGTTGGAGGGAATATGTCAAATATAGGCTGTGGATATGAAGAATGCTTTGCGCTCAATATCTACAAATATGTAACTCCACTGAAACAGCGCACGAGCAACGCCAAATCCCAAAGCCATCGTCTACTCAAAACGAAAGTACTATGCAAAACTCCGCCGCTTATGCTGATGCAGATAAGGCTTTTGAGAAAAGAGGGTATATCTCATCAAATCGCTTGCTCGCTCGCTTCGTAGAAAGAACATCGCACTGATGCACATTAGGAATGCACCCACTACCGAGGGTCATGTACATTCCGCATCCACGACAACATTGCGGACTGTGACTCTTCTTTGTGTTTTTTTTGTTTCTTGTTCATCACCTGCCAACTATACCACTCGCTCATGTAAGGGGAGGAACAGCGTTCAATACCCTTGCCACATCATTCGGTGCCATCTGGCTGTTTTGCAAGCTGCGAACCTGGCTGCCTTTGCGCAATCGTTGCAGGCCGAGCGCAAGCTTCCAGCTCTCGGAGTCATCGATGAGGAATACATACTTCTTGCCATCGGCGTCGCGGACCGATGCGCGGAGGATATGTAGACCTTTCGAAGGTTGAGTGCCGGTCTGCGGAATGGTCAGTAAGTGATACGCACGGAAAACAGAACCCGAGAGGAAGAAGGACACTTACCTCAACCAACTTCAGCGTCCAAGCCTTTACATCCCATTCGCGCTGCGGTATGTTGCGTACGTCATCATCAATGAAGAGACCCTCGGACTGGATCTTCAGTATCAACCCATCGGTCACCTTGCCAACACTGGCAACCAGCTGCGCCACTGGCTTTGGGAAGAGATCATTGAACAGATATACAGCTTTGATGACAATCTTGTTCGGGTCAGCTGTGGAGTACGGTCCTCGTTGAGATGGCGGAGGCGTCGTTCGCGAAGTCGAAATCGATTCAGCGTAGGAGGACTCTGAGTATGCAGATGACACATGTGAGCGTGATGCGCTTGATCGTGCCTCAGTGCCGAAGTACGACTTGGCGGTGGCCTTCTCATAGTTCTTCTTGGGCGATACAGTAGCCTTGATGGGCGAAGAATGTGTGGAAGTGACAGAGGGTGACGGAATGGGCGGGCTCCGAGCACCTGCATATGGGTCGAGTCGCTCGCCGCCACCAATACCACCGTATGTTGTGGACCTCCGACCTGCGCTGAGATCTGGTGTCGCAGCAGCAGCTTCTGCTTTGATCTTCTCGGCCTCTGCTTTGAGTCGGGCTTCTCGGTCGCGCTGGGCTCGCTCTCGTGCGGCCTTGAGCCGCTCGGCTCGTTCGGCGTCGGCCTTCGCCTTGAGGGCAGCAGCTTCAGCAGCAGCTTTCTCCTTTGCTGCAGCAGCCTCTGCGGCGGCCTTCTCGTCTTCAGCCTTCTTCGCTGCTTCCTCGGCTGCCTTGGCTTTCTGTTCAGCCTCGAGCTTCTCTCTAATCTCCTTCTCGATGGCTGCTCTCGCTGCAGCTTCACGAGCCTCACGTTCGGCGTCTTCTTTCTCTCGTTGCTCCTGCAGCTTTTTCGCTTTCTCCTTTGCAAGCCTTTCGCGTGCTTCACGCTCGCGCTGTTCTCGTTCGCGCTGCCTCATCTTTTCCCACTTCTCTTTCTCTGCCTTAGCGCGGGCTTGCTTCGCTGCTTCCTCTTTAGCTTTCTCATCTTCTTCACGCTTCTTTCTTGCTTCCTCAGCTTTCTTGAGCTCCTCCCAAGCTGCCTTCCGGGCCACTTCGTCTGCTATCTTCTTTGCCTCCTCAGCAAGTCTCCGTGCCTCTTCTTCACGCTTTCGCTTTGCCTCCTCGGCCTGTTTACGATGCGCCTCTGCTTGCCTGCGCTCCTCTTCGTCCCGTTTCCGTTTCTCCTCTTCGTCCCGCTTCCGTTTCTCCTCTTCGTCTCGCTTCCGCTTCTCCTCTTCTGCTCGCTTGCGTTCTGCCTCTTCCTTCGCGCGCTTCGCTTCGTCTTCTTTCCGTTTCGCCTCAGCCTTCTTCCTCTGCTCCTCCTCAGCGCGCTTGCGCTCCTCCTCAGCTTTGGCCTGTTCTTTTTTAAACGTTGACTCGGCGTCGTCTGGAGGTGGCGATGACGCACCATATTGTTGATATCCTCCCCACCCCCCCTGGGCACCCTGCGGTGGAGGACCGCCAGCACCAGAGAAACCTCCGTTCGGCGGTGGTGGAGCCCGCTGGTAGCCAGCACCTGCACCCGATGTACCGCTTCCTGCTCCAGCACCTGTCCCAGCACCTGTCCCATTCTGAGGTCCACTGCCTGATCCAAAAGCACCGAACTTGCCTCCGCCTTGTGTCTGACCGAAGACCCAACCAGCGATACCAACAAGCACCACCAGCAGGATAACGCCGTTTCCGCCTGATGACACACCCTGGGTAACCATCTGGCAGTACTGCTTGACTTGAGGCTCGATGATCTTCCATACGGCAATGCTGGCAAGCGTGCTGGCTATGCCCGCTATGAAACTGTTCCGCTGCACCTGCAGGCTGGGAAGGTACACAAACCCGCCTCCTGAGGAGTGAGGTGGTATGATGAAGATGTCGTAGTTTCCTGGAGGTAGGCCACTTCCACTGCCGGGGGGAGCATGGCTACCTCCTGTCGTCTTGGGGTTCTCGCCATGTTTCGGCGGCGGTGGAGGAGGGCCGTCCATGACGGTGTGTGCCCGTGAGGGCGAAGACGAGGGTTACGACAGGCGTTCTGCGGGGAGGTCGATCGAGGTGGGCAGATCTGATGTCACTCAGAGCGCTCGGCGGTGTGTGAGAGTGTGGAGGTGCGTTGGCAGCAGAGCATCAGCGGACGTGCCTTGCGGTGAGAGGGAGCGGTGGGGCTGAGTCCGGATATGTGGGTGCAACCGTACAAGCAACGACTGTCAGAACCCAATAAAAAGCAATTGCAGTGTGATCAGACGTTGCACTGTGTTTAGAACAGGGTCAGGCATGGATACAGATTTTGTGGTGCGAGTTGCTCTTTCCTCGGCGTCACGTTGTTTACTTTTGTCCGTGCCCTCTCTTAGCGCAAGTGCGGGCCGCCATGCATCCAGCGTCATCCCCCATGCACCAGGGCCAGTCATCTCGTAGCACCCTGACTTTGATCAAACAGCGCACCTCATTCGCTGCATTTCCCTCCCTTTTCATTCGAACTGATGGAGACTCGCACAACATTCGTGGAGACTCGCACAGCAGCGGGGTCGTGTTCGTCCACTCGAGACGCCAAAACAACACGTCACGCGTCAGGCAACCCCCTTCACGAGCTTATAGCCGCAGCGTCCGGCAGCAATGCCTCGCAACTTGATTGAATTCAGAAGCTCTTCACGACGGTGATTCGAGTCAGCACGCTGCATGAGCACGCGGCAATTCTTTATTCGTCCAGGTGTGGTAAATTGTGGGGATGGAGACGCGAAGTCGCCCCACCACAGCATTGTTTTGATCTTCACGCTGCGCGGTCCGCAGCGCTGTCAACCAGACGTCGAGTTGCCACGGTGCGACAGGGACTTGATGCCGTTACACGGGGTTCTGAGTATCCTTAGGCTATGGATGGTGAGATCGCTCATGGATGACTAACATGAACACGCAGTTGCAGCCTTACCAACTACATACTGCTTCCTGTTCAGCGGAATCTGTACGAGGCTCTTCGATATCTCCGGCTCAGGAAACGACCACGCATCCTTTGGATAGACGCCATTTGTATCAACCAAGAGGACATCACTGAAAGAAGCCACTGGGTCAGTCATATGGATACTATCTACATTCAAGCTCTGCTATTGCTCCCCTCGTCTTTTATAGTCTTAGACTCAGATAGGATGTTAAATCAATCAATCAAGCTCCGCGCGTCGTTATTTGGCTTGGACCGAATTCTGCTGGTTCAGATCGAGCTCTGCGTACGCTTCTGTCTAGGAAATGCAGTCGAGGCTACCAAGACAGGACTTCTGCTACCCGCACCAGACGCAGTGGAGAAGAGAGCGCGCGTACCTTTGACAAAGTTCGAAGCCAAACATGATGTCAAGACACGAGGAGCGGTTCGCGTACTGTTACTTCGCCCATGGTTCGAGCGGCTCTGGGTTCTGCAAGAGGCCCAAGTTGCCAATGGTCTTTCTGTCATACAATGGGGCAGTGAGCAGGGGTTGTGGCACGAAGTGCAGTGTGGTATTCACCAATTGAGAGCCTCATCGCTGGGCGAGATTCTGGGGAACTCCTTAAGTGAACGAAGAATATCTGTGAAGGTGTCACAGATGCGCCTATGGTCAGACAGGAATGTGATAGGACACTCAAGCTGATCGTCCATGTGGCTTGACCAGAAAGGCTGAAGTGTATGAATACCCCGCCGTGGCGGTGCTCTATAGGGTTTCGGAGCATATTCCTACACGGCTTATGCGATGACGAGCCGTGTCGACGTAGAATATCTAATATCAGCCTGATCCCTCCTCCCACTCGAACCACAGCCTTGTCCGCGCAAAAACAATCACGATGTGCGATGGCGGATCCGTTGTCTGTCACGCCAAACGTCATCGCTGTAGCCACTCTAGCAGCGAAGACTGCATCGACAATATCTACGTTGTGAGCGATCCATCAACTACCAGGCAGACTGCACGCGATCTGCAACAAGGTCGCAGGTTTGAAGGTAGTGCTGCGGCACGTCGCGCTGGTACTCAGACCGAATGCGTAGCTGGAGGCAGCCATCTGGCGTGCAGATTCCATCCACGAATATCTGTCACTGCAATCCTATGTCTAGCCATGGCGACGTTGACTGTTGATTTTGAGGGTTTACTCGTGACTGGCGATGTATGAGGTGAGGTCGTTTTAGGCGCATTCCAGCCAAGGAATTTGATCTGATCGTCTTGGACATGGACCCGAGCAGCAACATAGATGACTTATCAATGGGCCGAGAATCAGATGCCAATCGCGCTGTAAAAGTCGCTGACACCTTTCCGAAGTCCTTGTTCAAACAACCACGTGAAGCCGCCTCTGTACCCACTCTCTCTAATCCTTTTGAGCACCCACAACTCCAACATACCAATCCTGTCGCCTTGCGTATCGCGACCCTCGAAGAAAGCCATTGCGTCCGAGTAGCCTACATGCCAGCCGTACTCATACTTTTCGTGCTCATACGTGCCGTTCGGGTCAACTTGGTTCCAGTAGTTTACGTGTTGTTGGAACGCCTGTTGCTTGCGTCCGTCCTGTTCTGACTTCGCCCTGTCTAGGCGTCTCGCTTTCTCACCTGATCCCAAGATAGCATGTTGAGGAGGCACAATGTTTTTCGCATCAGTCTGAGCTTTGAAACCCCATTCTCCGCCAGGCATCCAGTCCATCTTCCAAGTCCAGAAGTAACTTCCACCGGCACGCTGCTGGTATCGCCTGCTCTGCGCTTCACCAAATTTTTTCACAAGCTCTTCTTTTGGCACTCCACCACCTTTTGCCCAAGAATCCTCGGTCAAAACGCAGGAGTACTCTCCGACAATGGTCTGGATAGCGCCACGATCGATGACTGAGCCCTCCTTGCCATCAAGCTGACCCAACTTGGTGCCAACCTCTTGGATGATCTGTTGAGGCGACTTCTGTTTATCGGCGTCCGTGAATGCCCAGTAGAAGTGCGTGTCGACAACGACCGGAGTCTTTGGATGTTCAGCGTAGACTGAATTCGTCCGAAGCGAATACTCAACCGCTTTGTCGAGATTCCATCCGTCGGAGATAACAACAGGAATACTCGGATCAATGGCGGATACAGCGGCGACGGCCTCGTCATACCATTCATACATTCGATGAGACTCCCATTCGGCTTCGTTGACGAGCTGGATGCCAGCTATACCGAGTCCAGATCTAGCTTCGTGGGCGATAAATTGAGCGCAACGTATGCCCAAAGCACGGTTGAAGTCTGAATGCCAGAACTCTGCGCGGCCACTGTTTGTACCAGAGTGTTCTTGTGCATTTGCACCACCAGGAAGTGCATGAAGATCGAGCATAACACCGATCGAGCGCTCGCGTAGGCGGTAAATGAGACTGCGGATACTGTTCCATGCTCCACAATACACTTGAGCGTAGGGTTCAAACGGTGTTCCCCGAGTGAACTCAGGACCGGGCAAGTCGTAGTAGCCGATGGGCAGACGAATGGTTGTGCACTTCGCCTCATTGACCAACCACCCGATTGCTGCATCCGTCACGATGCTGGACCAGTGTTGTTCGAACTTCCGTCTAGCGCAATCTATGCCTTCTCTATCGACCCATGCTACGACCGCTGCAAGCTCACTCGACCCTTCAGCGCCATCAGGGAACCGAGATGGCTGTAGCCACCTCTCGATCACATATACAGAACCCAGGTTGGTACCGTAGTGGTAACGGTATCGCAATATGTCGAGAGCTGTGGGCTCATTGATGCCGCCATGATTTTGATGCCCTGCGGGCGGACAGTGACTTGGTGGGCCGTGTGGCTGGTGATGTTCTTGATGTTGCTGGTGCTGGCCTGGCTCTTCCCGCTGAGAGCGGTCCTTCCACTCAGCCTTGGCTTTTTGTAAGAAGCCTTTCATAATCCCTGAGGTGTTGTGCGTAGGATCTTGAAGGACCAAGTCAGCAGGACACGCGAGGAATGCAGTTCGTGCAACCGTGTCTCTCACATGCAGATAGGTGCTAGGAAGAAGACGTTCTGACTGCGTCAATCGATGATGAAGGTGTAACGAGTAGACAACGTGGGAGTGTTAGGAATGTTGAAGTCGAGGTTTCGCAGGTGACGTAAACAAACAAGGCCCCTGGAAGTCGGCAAGTGCGTCCCAGCGAAGGAGCATCACTATCTACACGCTTATGCGGCTCTGCAGTTGTTGAGGGTACGGTCAATGGGGCCGAAGCAGGGAGCGAGAAGCAAGCATTGGCATTGCGAATTCGCAGCCGTTCTGCGTCCACGGTGCGACCTTGCAGCCGAGTAAGGCGTGTTCTACGCGAGAAGTGACCGAGTATCGCGGATGCTCACACGTGTGGTAGAGCAGTGCCTTCTAACGTGACTGTTCCAACATATACCGAATGTGAGCAAGACGTGTCTGATTGATTCTCGATAATGTTCAAAAGATAACAACAATGCTGTATCGATAAGGAGCGCGAGCGAGAAAGGGCTGGAGATGAATGAGGAGAGAGGTGGGGCTTGGAAGCCAAGGAACCCTGAACGCGACAGGCACCCAATCGCGTCAGTGGTCTAGCATCCATACTCTACCAGCCTCAGACGCGACTATCCTTCCACCACAACATTGGATTCCCATTCTTCTCTGAGCTTGTCTCTGTCATCACACGTCTCGAAGTCGTAGACAGAACATCTAGCTCAAAATCATTCTCGGTTGTTGATCGAAACCACATCCTCGGCGCGCGTCATCCCGCTCCCCGCGCGTCCTGAGACAGTACTCAGAGGACCACAACAAAAACAACAACAAGATATTTTTAACTATGGCTACTCAGCATAGTCTACCCGGAACTCCCTCACGTCGCGTTCTAGGCAACTTGACGCCCAGAGCTATGAACACGTCCTCGAAAACTAAGAGTCTCGAGTCGTCTGAACTCACTCGAGCGCAAAGCATACTGAAGCAACTCCAAGCCGTCGCTCACACTCCACGAG
Source organism: Macroventuria anomochaeta (assembly GCF_010093625.1). Taxonomy (NCBI): domain Eukaryota; kingdom Fungi; phylum Ascomycota; class Dothideomycetes; order Pleosporales; family Didymellaceae; genus Macroventuria; species Macroventuria anomochaeta. The sequence goes on from NW_022985375.1 coordinate 225,221, forward strand.
TCTTCACAGACAAGGAGAACGTCACAGGTATCGACGCGTTCCCTCACGGAAGAAAGAGGAGCATCGCCGAAGTAGACGACGCGGAGAAAGTCCCGACCGCGAAAATGGTCGCATTCGAACGCGATACACCCCAACAAGACTCGAAAGCCCAGCTCACTACCGCCGCCGTGCAGCGCCACACAGTACATTTCCCCACACAAACACATCTACACAGCACTAACATGCCAGTCCAACAACCCCGTAGGCCTCGCCGACCCCGGATCCCCCACCGAACGCGCAACACCCACGCCCTCCCCACCTTCCCCCGAACCGCAATCGCAACCCTTCCCCGACTCGCAAAAGTCCTTTTCAGAGTTTCTCGACTACGGACTCTGCGCGTCCCAGCAGAGCGAGCACGGCATCGCAGTCCCCGCGCCCAAGTCCGCACCCAAACCCGCGCCCCAAACATCCACAAGCGCACCAGCACCCAAATCGCGCGCGCAACTCTTGCGCACGCGTCTGACATTCGCGAAATACAAAGTCCGCACGAACCAAGTCTCCAAGCCGTCACGCGAAGTGCTGTCCGACTACGAACTATCCTCGTCGCCCGACGCGCTGCGCACATCCAGATCGTCCAACACCACCAACGTCTACACGACTTCAGCAGAGATCCTTGCTCCTGCGGCACCAGCGCAGCGCGTGCCTAACATCACGATATCCTCGCCCTCGCGCAACCCCGTCTTCGTGAAAGCGAACCTCGATCCGTTCCGCCCGATCGGCGCCTTAGGACAACCACCCGTGAGCTTCGTGCCGCCGCAACAAGGCAGTGGAGTGGAGTCTAGAGTGGTAGAAGGGTATGAAGTCGGGAGCTCGCCGCCGGTGCAAAGCGTGAGTCCCGCTGCGTTGATGAGTCCGATACGTGGCGAGGAAAGCAAACACGAGAGACTGCAACAGCTGAAGGAGCAACAATGGAGGGAGAGCGGTAGTGTGCAGGGGAATGCGGGGAATGCGGCGAAGGGGTTGTTGGAGTTGATGAGCGGGAGACGGTAGAGAGATGAAGGGGAGGCTTGGGTAGTAATGCATCGTTATGAACACTATGTACACAGTTCACGTTCATGTGCACGTGCGAAGTGAGAGGAGCAGGCAGTAATGTGTGTGTAATGATTGATTGGTGTATGGTATCCGTGCTTAGGAGCTCATTCGAATCATGGCTGTCTGAGGCCCTGCGCCGTCAGGTCGGCTTGGTGGGTTGGCCTGAAGGCGTTTTGGTGTTGGCATGTGAGTTCGAGAGTTTCTGGGACATGTCAATACGCTGGCCTTTGAGGTTTCCTTTATAAAGCGTGGTGAAACTCACATTTGCCGCAGTTGCAGGCACCCTGAGCGCAGCCGCAATCGGCGCAAGTGCAACCAGCAGTTCCGCAGCCAGGCATATTGGTTATGTGTAGTGGGTTTGGTAAAAGGGTTTGAAAAATTTGTAGTGAGTGTTCGTGAACGTTTGCAAAGGAAAGAGCTGTGGAGGGGCAGCAGATGCGGGGGCTTTTATCACTCGGATCCAGTCCCACTCACCGAGCACGAGCAGGCGTAGATCACCGGTTTGTCACCGCATTCGGCACCCAACACGCCGATAGCCGCTCTTGCCTGTATAGCGGCGCAAAGGTTGCTAAGTTTACGGCTACTAAGACGGCGGAAAGCGAATGGACTACCGTTTGGCGTTGTCCTGAAGCCGTGGGTGTGTGGGCTAATGAGCAAGTTTCGTGGGACCGTATGCAGGGTGACGGGAGCCATACCTGATTAGGCCGTGAGTGCATAGTGAGCAGCCTCCGTGTAGGTCATAGGACGGCAGATGTGGTGAGTTTTGATGTCGCAGTCTGATCCTACTGTGCATGTCATCGAAGGCTAAGATCGAAGATGTTGATGTTGCGTGGCGTGACGTGGGCCATGGAACTGTAGTGACATCTCAACTCCCAGCCTAGATGACGCCTCTCCTGCCAACATCCTCCAAGTTGATGACCTCTTCCTCAACTTCCACATCTGGGACATGCTTCCCTTTGGCCTTCGCGCCTTTCGTGGCAACTTTCCCACTAAGACTTCCTCTCTTGCCCTTAGTTTCCTTTGCACTGCTATCATCCTCATCTTCATCCCCGAATAAGAAGCCCTTCCCTTTCATGCGCCGCTTCTCATCCGAAGCAAACGTTGAATGTGCAGTGCCAGAGGCGAAGTTCGATGAGGCTGACTCCTCACCCAACATCCAAGAGAAATTTGATGAAGTCAATTGTGGACGTGAACGTGGGGCCAGGCGTGAGGTGGCTGGAGTTTTCGCTGAGGGAGGCTTGGAAGTTGGAGGGGAGGCTTGCGGGGTAAGTGACGAAGGTTTTTGTGATGTCTCTGTGGCTATCGGTGCCGATGTAGAAACAGTAGAGCTGGCAGTTGGCGGTGCAACTACTGTAGGCTCAGGTGGTACGGGCGATGGCGGAGCCAGACTTGCGGCTGCATTTGCTGTAGCTGCTTGATCGGTTGATTCGTCCACCGGAAGCGGAATTGACGAGTCCTCGAGATAAGCCTGGACGAGATGCACCTTTGCGATGGCAAGGCTCAGTGTTTCCATTGCCGCCTTGTTGCTGTGTTCTTCATCCTTGGGTTTTTGATTTTCTGTCTGCTCTCGATGGTGCTCCCACAGCTCAGCTACAGCGCTTTCCAACATCTTGCCCAAGTTCTTATTTCTCCTCTCTAGTTCTGCGATCTCCTTCAGCGCGTTGGCAGAGTGCGTTCGATCTAGGCCAGGGCGGTGGTTGGCTGCGGCCGTATTCAGCAATCCAGGTGCTCGGAATTCTCTTCCTCCAGACCTTGGCGTGGTTTGCCCTGAAGTTGCACCGTTCTGGTAAGCTTCCACGTTCTTTCGCACCTCACCAACAGCGTCTCGCAGGGCTCTTCCAACGCCCCACTGTGATCCCCGTTCAAGAACGTTCTTGGCAGCACCTTGCAACACTGCCTCCAGTCCAGCTCCTTGCGGGCCTAGGAAGCTCTTTGGAGAGCCCACGCTTTGTCTAGTGCGACTTGAAGCGAAAGATAGTGCGGGTGAAGGTGCACGATTACTCGCAGCTGGTTCGGCCTCAATCGATGGTGCTTGCTTGCCATAGCGTGTTATGATCTCGGCGCCACCCTGAGGGGTGAGATGATCGCGCAAATATAATGCATCCTTGATGAAGGTGTAAGCTGGCGCGCTGGGCTCCGGATACCGTAATAGCAGGGCAAACGCCTCGTTGGTTTCTGCTGCGATCAGCTCCCAGCGTATTCGGAGTAACATCGCTATCGAGATCATGTCGACCAACTCTAATGATGAGTCGATGGCAAAGAGAGCGCCCCACATGTCGAAGACAGAATCGAGATCAAACTCTCGACCAAAGAGAAGGCGTATCCATCGTCTACATCTCATTAGTGAAGCAATAATAGGACTGCGGATGACTTGCAGTAGGAAGATTTGCGGGACAATATCCAGCTGCGTCAGATGAGCATGTAGCTCTGGATCGACCTTCGGTAGGTATGTGTCGAAGATCCTTGAGCTTCGAGCAAGCATTGGCGTTTCTTTAGATGTTGACTTGGGATCTGCTGGCGCAAAGAACGATTTCGCGGTCTGCATGATGAGTGCGAACAGGGTATGTGTGTCATGTTCGATGTAGGTCGAGTCGAGCATATCTGCAAGAGTCTGATCGACAGCGCTTTTCGCGCTCACATCCACGGCGTCTCGTTCGACAACCCAGAGCAGAGGCGCTAGCACTTCGTGCATGCCTTGTCTGTAGCCAATACTTGGGTGCATCTTACACCATACGAACAATATATCTAACATCATGTTCTGTGTCGCAGGCTGGCGGAAGTAGACGTTGTCTGGCATGCATCGCTCGATGTCTTGGAAGATCTCGGCGCGTAAGCCTTCGTCTGCTCGGAGGGCTGACCATGGGGACTTTCAAGGCTTAGTACAGGTCAACACTCATTGTACTCAGGTAGGTGGGGCCGAGTTGAGAGTTCAAGTACCTCGTCATTGTCGCTCAGGGGGTCTACCGATGATTCAAGCTCATCAGGATGTTCGATGGCGCGCAAGTAGTGTGAACGGAGCGAGTCGTATGTCCTGCGCGAATCGGCAAGGTGATTCGGCCATGACGAACGGTCGAGCGTCTTGAAGAGGAGAAAGATCTATGGTGGTGGTGAGCTTGAAGGATGGAGCTATTTGAGGACCGTTGGCACCTTCCAGCAGACCGAGCGAAGGCTTGCAGTTATCTGTGGCTCTTTATGCGAAGAGACATGGATCTTGAGATCGGTGAGAGAGTGGAAGTCGTCAAGCTGACGCCAGTGCTTCCTGTCGCGTGTTAGGGCAATATGCAGGTACAGAAGCTACAGTAAACGCACTCAGCCTCGGCGACAGGTCTCATAGCGGAGGAAGCTCGCAAAGAAGAGAAGTTCGTGTGTTGAGGGGCAGCAAGTACCCTGATGGTAGCTGGCGTTTCGTCATGTTGCAACTACGCCGCGATACCGCGATGTGGGGCACCGAACAACAATCAGGCATCACGTGCAATTGACAGTAAACATGGATGTGCCTGATTGCTTGTCTGTTTTAGTCCTGACAGCAGTCGTCAAAGTTGCGATGTGCACATTGTTGCTATTGTCAATACTTCAGATGAACATGGCTTGCATGCTGGCGGAATTGTTTACGGAATGGCTATACTGAGCCGCATTTGCTGTCGTGACACCCTGATCGACATGTGCACGCTCTCTGTTTGTTTTGGGTGTTTGTTCGCCAACTTCGAATGGCTGCTCGGAAGCACCCATCGCAAACCAAAGTCTGGGCTGCAATGCCACCTACTGGCCTTTGTGACTGAACAGTCTGCCTGCATGGGCACCATGTTCTCCAGCGGCAGTTTCTCCGTAGTGCTTTTAGCCCTGTCCCGAATCGTGAGACCTGCCTTTCCTGCGATAGACTCATCATGCGGATATAATTCGCACACAACGTTCGTGCAGGCTGTGAGCATAGCAACAAGTGACTAAGCATACCTTATGCAGGCTCCTGAGAGTCGTCGACATCTTGGCCTCTAGACCTTGGCTTTCGAAGAATGCAGTCTTGTTGCTTCCTCGTCAGTCTTGCTGACCAGGCACCGCATTCCTCTGGCCCTCAACGACAAGCTTTTGCATGAGGCCAGGGTTCAGTATCTCGCGGCGAAAGCGCTCCTGTTGCAACAGCTCTAGCGCTCGGAGCGTCGGCCCAGGGTGGCTGCGGACGCATCCTCAGTCAGCAGGCCCTTCAATGTCCAAAGGTCGTTAATGTGGACTCACTGTAAGAACTTTGCATATTTGGGATCCTTGAAGTACTGCAGGTAGCCGAGGTAGGCCACGAATTCGGGCTTCTCGTACATTTTCTGCGTTGCCAGAAAATTAAGATAGACAGGATTTGCAAGACACTGCACAAACTAGGGGCGTGTTAATCGAAACAGACCAGGGGCACATGACGTCGCCGGGATAGGGGACGAACCTCGAGTTCGAGCTCGAAGCGTGTGTAACCACCGGTTCGCGGTACGTCAGCGTTCTCGTGGGCAGGGTTCGAGGTCGCCATGATGAAGTTTGGGTTGGGCGTGGTTGAGACCAGTGTCAGCTGTTCAGGCACACGGCGTGCGGTCAGGGCACGTTCAGATCGGCGCTGAGGCTCTTGAATAATGAAATCCAGGGTCCCGAGGTGTTCCCCGCAGTTATGAGTGGCCGGCAGCTAGCCCTATCGAGTGCCTGAGCGATTCAGCGGTCAGCGTTGCGCAGCAGCGGTGATTGCTGATGGGGCGCTGATGTGCAGGTGAAATTGGGTGGATGGGAATCAGTGAGCGCGTGCTGGCTCTGGTGAAAGGATGCGGCGGCCTCAACGCAGCCCTGGAGGAATTCAATGTTGTTCGTGTCAGTGAAGGGGCGCTGAGAACAAGCAACAACGAGATTCAGCGCCCTGCAGCTTGGGCCGCGCCTCTTTCGAACCCCACAGCGACGTGCAGCCCGGCAACCCAGGGCCGGCATGGTCATTTACTGTAGCGACTCTATTTTCACGGAACGGACGTCGAGCTGGGCCTCTTAGCACTCCGGCAGCAGCTCGCTCGTGACCGTCGCGCGAATCAGCGGCCTTCTTGCAGTCCAGCTCGCCTCAAAGAGGCCTAACATGGCCTACTGAACGGCAGCCACGCTCGCCAGGGACCGACTACCTTAGCATGGCCTCCTGCCCCATCGACGCTTGCCTCGACCACCCATTTCCCATTTCTCTCCCTTTCTTAAGCCCCGAGCTGCCCTGCCCACTATCTCTCGGCGGCCCTCTTCTCTCCCACGTTGCTGTCACTGTCCCTCCTGACAGCCCAGCCCGGCCTTGCTTGCATATTCACTAAGCGCGGCATACACTAATAACAGCCCTCAAACGCGGCCATTAAAGAACGCCCCGCTTGCCATCCTTCCGCGGCGAACAAAAACACGTCCATTTCCCGGGCGAGACACGCCAACATCAGTATCGCCAGTCTTACGCCGCCCCTTTCTGCATTTGTTGCGCTATCCGGTGCTGCGATACCATAGCACCTGGACTGTGCCTGCGAGTAGTACCATTCCGCAGGAACAGGATTTGCGAGTGTTTGCGCGTCACCAGCTAGCCGTCACCAGCCAGCCGTCACCTGCAGACGCCCGGCCTCCCGTGTTTGATTGGGCATTATCGCAAATATTGCAGGGTTCCTGAACAACGGCAGCAACATGCTCGCGGAACCGTCAATGCCAGGTAAGGCCCCTTATCGGCGCCCGTTTCACCTATTTCGCTGCATTCAGTGACGAAATCGAGGGGCTTGCTGGTCGCAGTCCTGTTCGCTAACCTTATCTTCTGCAGAGCGACGTCCGTCGCCCGGCCTCTCTCTCAACCTGTCCTCCAACAACCCCTTCCGCAACAGAGCGACCTCCCCTGGCTTTCCCTCGCCCGCAACCCAGTCGGACCGCTCGAGCTCCGCCAGCAGGCCCATGTCGCGCAATCCCTTTCTGTCGACGTTCGAAGCCGAGTTCAACAAGGAGGCCAAGAAGACCGATCTCATCGACATGTCGGCCACCATGAAGGCGTCTCCTAAGAAGGACACCTTCAACAACGGCTCAGCCGCCGAAGAGCTCTTTGTACGTCCCTCCCTCCCGCAATTGCCGTCGGTGAAGATGTCTGCTACCCGCGTTGGCACGTCACACACGGCTGGCTGCATCTCGCAAGACTGCAAACAAAACCTTGTGTCCTGCCACTCCAGATGCAATTGCTGCTCAGAAGCGTCATGGAGCGGTTTTTGTCTTTTGTGGGCACATTTGCTAATTATCCATGTCTCGTACAGAAGAACCTCACAATCGAAGACGAGGACAGGCGGCGTGCACCACCGCGGCCCATGCCCAACCGCAGCGGCACCGATCCCCGCGCAGGCCACCGCCCATCACGCTCAGATGAGGAAGAAAGGGACATGCAGCGAGGAGCTCCCCGCGGCCCACCTCGTCCCCGAGGACCCCCAGAGCCACGCCGCCCTATGCAGAGCAGTCCTGAACGCCGAGAGCGCCGCCCACGCAGGAATTCTGACTCCTCCATCATTGACAAGGCAGCTCAGGAGAAGGAAGATCGCAGGCGTCGTGAGCGTCGTAGGGAAAGGGAAGAGAAAGACCGAGATGGCAAGTCGAGCGGCACAAGGAAAGTGCGTAAGCCTCAGGGTCTTGACCTGATCGACAAGCTCGACGTCACCGGTATCTACGGACCCAGCATGATCCATCACGATGGACCCTATGATGCAGTCCAGCCACACCGTAACCGAAAGAAGGATCAGCGTGCTCCTATGCATGCTTTCCCTGTCGGATCTGCCAATAACTCACTCGGTGGCTCAGGTCCTTTGAACTCAAAAATCGATCTTGACAGGATCCACGGCAGAGGCGCAGAGGGCTTCACAGACTTCGGAGGTGTCGACACCGAGTGGAAGAAGGCACCTCGCCCCGAAGGCGAATTCAGTGCTAAGGGCCGCGAAGACATAGTCCACGGCGAACAAACACACGGCCTGGGCACATCCACTTTTTTGGAGGGCGCACCCGCATCACGCACCGCTGTCGAGCAGGATTTTGAGCAGAAGAGGGCGAACGAGATTAACGGTCTTGGACGCAAGAAGTCTATTGCTCAGCGCTTCCGCGGAATTTCGCAGCCGAGACGTCAATATGGCGATGGACCCCGTATTCAGTCTCCCGAGGCGCGATATGGAGGCCAGACCAGCCCGCAGGGTCCTTACAGCGCTGGACCCTTGTCCCAGAACAAGGCGACAGAGCTGAACCCGTTCTTTGACGAGTACAACAAGGCTTACGACAGTAAGGGCGCAACAATCCAGGCCAAAGATTCCAGCTACAAGGACGAATCGCCTCCCCGTGCTCCTCTGCACCGCGCAGTGACCACCGACAGCGCGGGCTCACTGGGCGAGTCGAAGCCTACTGGTTTTCTTGGGCGCATGAAGAGTATCAAGGGCGGGCGCAGACGGCAAGCTTGAGAGGACATTGGCGAACAACACAGCTTCCTCAACACCGAGCGGCAACCACTCCCCAGGCGCCACCTAGACATTCTTCTACTTCCATTGTCACACATCTTCACGGAACGCATCTTTTCTCATATGTGCATCAGGCGTATAGGACGTTGGGATTTGGGATAAGGGTCTGGATACTACTCCCGTGTATATTGGTCAATTCCTCTGGGTTATTACAGGCATCCCAAAAAGGGCTTAGTTTTCTTCTTGCGCTTTTTACAGCGAACGTTTAGTGCATGGATGAGCGGATAGCAAGCTCAATTCATATGTGATACTACGGCGTGATAGAAACTTGTAGCTAAATCAAATATCGCAACGACATTCTACCCTTTATGCATGTACTTTCGACCCCAGGCTCCTTGCCAGCAATTGCTTTTGTAGAAAATCCCCGAACCCCAACCACACGTTGCATTTCTTGCCCAAACATCGACGGTCGTTGCCTGTTGCAGCCACGATCCTTCCGGTCTGCCACCCAAATCGCTCGGCCGCCAGCCCGGCGCCTTGTACCTGGCACCTTGCCTCTCATCACCACCCCAACCTTTCTCCTCGAAGCCGATAACAACACCGCTCTTCTAGGCGACGATCATTCGATAGTTCCCTTTCGGCTGGGTTCCGAAGCCTCAGCCACAATCCTGCCTTCCCACTCTAATTATCGCCATTACCGGATTCGGACGTACGCTAGTGAAAGCATCAAGCCCTAGGTAAACTTCCGAGATAGCTTGCGCCACGTCGGACTACTGATCTGACAACATCACGGTTGAACGATTTGCAAGAGCTAGATCTAAGGAAAGAAGGAGATGGCTGCAATTCCTCCCCCACCTCCCCACTCTCCCAAGACATCAGCAAGACCCGCAAAATCACTCCTCGCCTCCTCACTCCTCTCCCCCTCCTCACTCACCACTATCTTCGACAGTCTAAACATCTCCAAAACCTCCGTAGCGCCCTCCGACAGTCCATATGTCTTGCAAACGGGCGTCAAGAGTCTCGACGATGCTCTCGGCCCCACCCTCCAGAGCGGCAGGGTAGTAGCACTCAGCAGCGAAACAAGCAGTCAACGCGATGACCTGGCGAAAACACTTCTTGTTGATTGTCTTGTTAGGTATGCTGAGGGAATGGTGGCGGTTGTTGATACGACGGGGAATTTTGATGTTGTGGGGCTGTATACACGGATTCTGAGTCGTTTGGAGAAAGAGTCTGATGTGGATGGAGCAACGGGTGATGAGAGTGAGAAGCAGGAGAGGGAGGGTTTGGCGGCAAGAGTGTTAGATCGGGTGGTGATTATGCGCGTTTTCGATTTTGTGGGTGCGAGGGAAGCGGTGGGCGAGCTGAGGGATGGACTTGAGGGACGGGCGATTAAGTCAGAGAACCATGGTGCACAAGAAGGCAGGCTGAACGCGGAAGAAGTCAACATACCAGCGGAGATGATCACAAAGGAAAATCAGTCACCGCCGCCAAAGAAGACAGAAATCGCAGACAGCGAAGACGAGGCCTCAGACATATCAGCCTCAGACGACGAAATGCTCTTCGACACTGCAGCACCGCCAGCAACAGCACCGACACCCGCCCTATTACCACTTGCACAGCCAGAACAACGCGACCCACCAAAAGCCCAGCCCCAGCCAAAACTCAAACTCATCCTCATCGACAACCTCTCCCACATCCTCACCCCCCTCCTAAAGCGTGACGCCATCCGCTCAAACACACTGGCCACAACCTTCCTCACCACCCTCACAAATCTAACGCGCACCTACGCTCTTCACACCATCCTGCTGAATCCGTGCATCCCACCGCGCACCCCGTCACCAACACGCCAACCTCCCTCTCACACAATCCCACCACCACAAGCAAACGCACCGGCGCCACAGCAAAACTACGTCCCTCAACCTCCACCCCGGCCGTCGATCTTTTCTTCAAATCAGGCGATGCCGGCGCTGCTGGGATTGTTGAGTCGGTATGCGGATGCGCATGCTTTGGTGACGATGCTGCCGAGAGGGAAGATGGATGCGAGGGTTTATTGTGCGGATGCTGGGGGCAGGGAGAGGGGGAGGAGGAGGGGCGTTGAGATGGTGGGGGTTTGTGAGCTTGTTGCGGATCGGTGGGGCGGGAGGGTTGGTGGTTGGGGGTTGTGTAAGGAGGGGGTTGGAAGTGTGTGATGGTGTATGATTTGTTGTGGTGTCTAAGTGTAAGTAGCTATGATGGAGGCGTGTGGAGAGCGAAATCGGAATCGCCTGTGTTGCGCACCCAGCCGCTCAATCCTTGCTCCTGAGTGTCTTTCTTGACTTTTCTCCGGTCTTGCAGGTGATCCGCGCCTTTGACTTCGCTGTACGTGCTTCTTCTAAGCGCTTCAAGCACCACCGGCAGCCCAGCGATCCCCGCAATCTGCACTGCAAGACTCCATGCACCCCTCCTACAGATCTTACTCGCACCCCTCGGATCCATCTGTTTCCTTCCTTGCAACACACCGCCTATCAGCGTTTCTTGCCATGTGGGCGTCCATACTGCACTGAGGTTACTTGCCACAGCCTTCTCGTGTGCCGCGATACTTCGCCGACTCCATGCGAACTCTCTCTCCGTGGGTTTGACTTCGAATGGTTGCCATCTGTAGCCTCCGCCCCAGCTTTGGATGGTGTCGCCGGTTAGTCCTCGCAGTCGGCCTGTGCAGGAGAACGCGCGCTCGCATGCAGCAGGTACATATTGCGACGCGGGGAGGGTGAGTGAATGGATATACGCATTCCGTGGGGATATCAAGCTCGATGTAATGGAGGATAGGAGGGAGGTGGCTTGCTTCATTGTGAGCTTGTCGGTGCAAGACTTGCTCAGTGTTGGCGGAGCGTCTGGACGGGAGGGTTTGCAGCGGACCGCGCCGAGGAGGGAGAAGTTGGAGCGGCCCCGGAGTGCTCCCGTGCCTTCTGCTGGGGCATCTGAGCCGTTGAGGGTAGATGAGATGGTTGGTGGTGCACTGGTCCATGGTGTTGCGTCTTCTTGGGCGTCCATGGTTAGCTCCATGCTGGCGTCGCCGCAGGGTGCTTCGGAGCAGTACATATGAATTTGTACATCTTCACGGATGGTGAAGGGTTGAGGTTCCTGGGCTGTTCTCTCTGAATTTGATCGTTGGTGGACGATGTCCGAGGCCGGGAAGGGAGGATTCGCGATTCGCAGACATTCATCCAGTAGGAAGCGATTGAAGGTGCGAACGGCAACGACTTCGGCATGCCAGTCATGAAGGACGTTGCCGTTACCTGCTGCGAGTTTATCTTGCGGCAAGCATTTCATGCCAGTCCTGCCCAAATCGTCAGCGCTAGTTTGAAGGAACGCAATGGTACACGACGCAATGTACTATCTCAAGCCCACTGCCAGAAGTGGTAGATAGAGCGGGGGATCCCGGTAGATGGTTGTATAAGGCTATATGCAGACGGCACGTACCCTAAGGACACGCATAAGAGCTTGCCGTCTTTGCTATACGATAAGCATAAGCCACAAGTCTTGTTCGGAAGTTGATGGGGGGTTTTACCCTTGGATAGGACAATGCCGCTCAGAGGAACCCATTCTCTTGAGCCATCTTTGCGAGGACGGGGCTTGCGTTTGTCTGGCAGTTGCTCAAAGGTCGACAACACGCAGTCGGCAATAGCATCTGCACTGGGTGTCATTATGTTGGAAGTCCGCTCGGTGCCGTCATTGCTAGGGCTGACGTTGCGGTGGTGTTTTAGTGGAGGAGGCCGGGGTCACCGGAAACGGGTTGTCAATGGTGGACCATGCAGGCCTTACTTCGTACCCTCACTGTTCCAGGTCGCTCCTGCAACTCTATCGCAGGTTCTCTGTCGCACACTCAGCACCGCTAAACCAGCTGATACCCTTGTCTTTCGACGCGGCCCTCTTTTCCCTTGACCATGCAGGCCTTCGGTGAGCAATGTCAACGCTGCGGCTGCGCTCAGTCGCATTTGCGGCGCAAACGCTCACAATACCAGTACCCAAGAATCGCCGTGTAAGGATATCCTAAGAATACATATGCCAGACTCTGGCTGACATATGCGCAGCCCAAGTTCGACCTGCACCTGAGAGTGAGCGATCCCTGATTCTCCGGCGCATTTTACAGTATACTCATTGTACCAAGATCGTCGACCTTAACAATGTACCGCTCACTTCAGGGAAATGCTTTGTAAAATGGCACCTCCCACACTCGGCCGCCGCAGAGCACCGTGGCAAGACAGACCACTGCCTGATCAAGGAGCACAAAGTCCAGTACAACTATGACATCACACTACCCGTCCGGCTCACGGTCGACAAGAACGGGATGCTGCAGGAGAACTTGATTGAGTTCGAGGTCGTCCAAGAGTACTCGAATTCTGGCAGAGGCGAGCGGATAACGCTGGGCAACGTGAAGCTCAACCTGGCCGAATACGTGGAGCAGAGCGAGCTGGCAGCTGCCGAAGGCGATGACCCAGGAGTAACACGACGGTACCTCATGCAGAACAGCAAGATCAACAGCACGCTCAAGCTTGGGATATACATGCGACAGACAGAGGGCGACAAGAACTTCATTGCGCCAGCCTTGAAGACAGCGCAGGTGTTCAGCGGTATTGCGGGCATCATGGCTGGAGAGCAGGCAGAGCTCGAGGACAGCGGCGCTGCACCATCGCTGACGAGCAAGTCGAGGGATGCAAGCGAGCTGCAAGACATGTACAGGCGCACACTCGCAGCATATTGGTCTGCGCAGCCTGGCGAGCTCAAAGCAGACGAGTGCATCGAGGACATCTTCGCTGGCGGAGACGGCTGGGGCGATCGCGCAAAACCGTACTCACCGCAGCGCGGCGGCATACGGTTCACGACAGCTACAGGCGATAGCAGTGCTTCTGTAAGCGGAGACGAGCGACACGCGCAAGGGAGTCAGCGGTTATTTCGCAAGTCGCAGGATACACTGCGGCCCGGGAGTACACATTCAGGCTCGCCCAAGCAGCACGTTCGCGGGAGAGGGAGTTTAGAGCAGCAGGCGCACCACATGAAGGCCGAAGCAGAGAGGAAACGGCATCGTCCACACCACGAAGTCGACGAGTTTGAGCTGCGGCAGGACCTGTGTAGTTGGAAGCGACCAATATAGATGGAAGGCTAGGGGTAATAGAAAGCAATATATGCACTCAAGACCCCTTCAGATCTGGTGTACGAACGCGCCTTGCACGTGAGGTCGTGTCGAAGCCGGCAGAAATAGGCGGTGTAAAGGGAAAGTTCACATCTCACAGCGCCGGGATCGCGTTGCAGCATCCATCGTCATTGTACATTGCTGGCTTCGTCCTTGCGTTCCTTATGCTTGCGACCCGTGCTTCAAGTGCATTTGTATGCCTCCGATGTGAGCTCAAGCTTGCGCGCCCTCGAACGTCTACGCCGCCTCGTCAACCCTCACATGCCGGCTTTTCGTCCTCTGCACGTCGCCACGATGCCGCAGATGATTCCCAGACGCTCGCACTGGGAGAGACGCCTGCCCAGGCGAATGTTGCAGACAGACCTCTGCGCATTTCGAAGGAGTACACTCGCAAGGGCAGAGTCGTCAGGCAAAGAAAGGCAAAACTGGGCATGAAGCGCATGGATGAAGAGGCCGACATCTTAGTCCTTAACGAAGCACCCACGCCCGAGGACCCCGACAAGAAGCTGCCAGAGCCTTTTGAGCCGATTTCAGTCCCGGACATTCTCTCTTCGCTCCAGCAGGACAGCGCACCAGCCACTCAGGAGGATGTTGAGAAGCAGCTCCAAAGCTTGCGCCCTGCTCGCGGCCATGCAGACGAGCCACACTACGTTACGACTGCCGATTTCGTGAAGCTGGTCGCCGCCTTGGCCCGCGGATTCACCACGGCACAGTTGTCACACTACTACTCGGCAGCGAAGAGCGTAAAACAGGAGACTCTGTTCAAGATGGTAAAGGCTACTGTCAAAGCCACAAGACGGAGCGAGTGGCACCCAACCACGACAAATATCGAGAAACGTCTTCCAGGCGTTGAGACAGTCCTAAATAAGAGGACCAGGGGCATACGCAAGGCAACACTGGTGGACAAGATCCTTCGAGACGTGTGGAAGCTCGAGCTTCTTGAAGAGCTCGAGGCACCCGGAGAGCTTGAACTCAAGCTGAGGCCATGGGAGCTCAGGCTCCTGCAAAATGGAGGTACGTATGTGCATGAAGCGCCAAGAGTCGTGCGCTGACGCTATTGCAGGCAACAACAGCAACCTCGCCCGCATTGCGAAGATCAGGAACGCCAAAGTTGAGATACATTGGCAGGCCAACGTTCTCCGTATTACAGCCGACAAAACCACGGCGGAGTACGCTGCAAACGATATCTTAGAGGCCATCAGCAAAGCGCACGCAACGTCGCTCGATCTAAGACGTTGGGTTGGCCAGCTCAATGAGGCCAGGTTATCGTCCGGCACCAGTCTAGCCGCTTCCCTCCCGGCTGATTATGTGTCATCTCTGACAGGCACAGACATCTTTGCAGCCGACGATTACACAGTAGGTTCCATCAAGTCAGTAGATGGCATGTCACTCACAGTTTACAGTTGACAATACATGGATTGGACGAGACTTCTGTCGCGGAGGCGAAAAGGACACTTGTTAGACTCTTGCCCTTCAAAGAGTCCGCAACGCGCACAATCGACACTCAAAGATTGGATGCAGCGAAGCACGGAAGCTATCTGTTGCCGACTTTTCACGAACCCAAGTCGCTCGACTACTCATTTCGAGACCTCAGCCTGGGTCGCTGGGCGTTGCCAGTCGCCCGCTCAGCTGACGCAGTTGCAACTGAAGAGCAGGACAACTCCCAGGATGGGGTTGAGCCAAAGCAGCGATCCGAACAGAGTACGCACGGCATTGTGAACCGGGTCGTGTCTTTTATGGGGGCACCAGTTGATGGAGCCTTCACCGGATCAGAATCGAAACCTCGAAACAGACAGACCGGATACTGGGCTCTGGAGCCAGAGTACAAAGTCTCAGCCGATTTTGGCCAAGCACTCTTTCCTTTGGAGTTGTCTGACCCAAACAAGGTAGTAGAGGCTGCCTCAGATCCCTCACGGTCACCATTTCAGCCTTCAATCCCGGGTCTGGGAAGTCTGCTAGCTTCGTCAGAATTTCAGAACCTTTCGCGGACAGAGACACCCGCCTTACTGTACGATTTCATTCCTTCACCAGATCAGAAAGACCTCGAAGTCGGCCCAGCCTTTCCAAGGCTTCATATACAAGTCCGCACAGGCCGCGATGGCAACAGACCCACTATTCACAAGCTCAGTCTCGGCTTCCAAGAGCGTGTTCACGACGTTCTGCTCCCCGATCAAGCAGCAGACATCCGCTTCCACCGCTACGGACGCTTGAGATTCAGCAGTAAGAGTCATCACGACAAGAACGTCGAGGAATGGTCAGAAGCAGTGCGCCAGAACATAGAAAGCGGCAGACGTCTTTCCGCACCATCACTCACCATCGACATCCCCAAATGGACTATCCCAGGCTTCCCATCAGATGCGACAGGCATGTTACCTGTCAAGTATGTCTTTTCCGGCATTCAGTTCCGACAAAGCGTCACAGGTAGACTTCTGGACACACAGATCTCCTATAGCACCATGCAGTCCGGCAAATTGGGTGCAAAGGGTGGTGCGCTGAGTGCTTACTCCGAAAAACTCAAGGCAAATGAGTATGAGGCGCAAATTCGTGATTTCGCTACGAAGTGTGTGCAGATGGTGGATTACATCACCCAGGCAGGCGCGCAGACACAGCCTCTAAGGCAGATTGTGCTGCCAAGGAACGATCATAGTGCGAGGAAGCAGCGCCGAGCTGCACTGCGTGAAGGTCAAGATCAAGTCTTGAGCCACGCAATGGATCAAGATCCAGCGCTGGATCAGCAATCGGAGTCTGCTGAAAGCCTCGAAAACACCCAAGATCAGGACGACGTTGAGGCCTACGACGAAACGCAAGCCTTCCTCGACGACCAAGACGCCGACGCCCGTCTCGCATCCAGACTTGACGGCGAAGCACCAGCCGCCGAGGCCGAGACTGCTTTTGATGAAGCACAAGCTGAAGCCGACGAAGACAGGAAAACATCAAGATCCAAGATGCAGGAACAGGAGGCCGATGCACTTCTCGATGACTTGTTCGGTGACGAGCCAGCGGAAGAGCCGATTGGAAAAGAGAAGAGCGAGAGTGACTCCGCTTTGAGGGAGAGCGAGAAGTCTTAGGTTTGGATTGTTTAGACTTTTGGGTCATGGCGGCATTGCAGCATTGTATGGCGTTTGTAGCATCTGTTGTACTTGTATGTGAAAGCTCAAACTTGTGACCGTCCTCATGAATGTAAGCCGCTCAAGAGACAACAGCAGTCAGTTTGGCGTTGTGTTGTTCCTGCCTCTGGTGTTGCGCGCCACTTCCCTGGCCCCTCGACCCGGCCTCTTTCTCTAACACAGGACTCTTCCACCACACACACTTACTTGCCTATCCACCTTTCTTCCTCTGCTCTCTTGTCAACATCATACAATGGCGACACGAGCACCAGATGAAACACCATCTCCTACAAACAACCAGCGGTGCGGCCTCGCTGCATCGTTAAGCGGCTGAAGATTGGCTTCGTCAGAAAGCTGATCATACAGGCTGCAAGAACTTCATCTCGATGATAGAAGGACCCCGTGTGATACAAGACCCCGCTGCCAGCTTTTGTACGGGAGCCTGATCGTAGAGATCGCCAGGCGACACGGCACAGCCACAGGGGACGGAGCAAGGCTGCAACACTTAAGCCAGTCCTCACAACTCTTTTCATACCCAGAAGAGATTTATGAGTACCTCCATGGTCACGACATACACACCAAGTTAGCATGTTTCTATCCAAACATCGACCGCTCAATCTTCGGGAAAAGGAGGCTCGCCTCCTTCAAATCGAGAGGTGAAGACGAGGCTGCGCTCATACGCATCACTCTCCGACACGCCAGACTAGATGAAGACCTCCAACCCTACGCGCTTTCATACGTTTGGGACGAGGGAATGCCAGCCATTCATGAAATGTCGCTTCAATTCGGCGACTTCAACTTCTCTCTTAAGCATGAGGCATTTATGCAATCCCTCAAAATCTTCCGTGTCAACGAGGACCTGCTTAAAAGATTGTCAGGCAGCTCGCTGCCAGCGTTGCTGAGGAAATCATATTGGTCCAGGCTCTGAATCGTTCAAGAAATTACGCTGGCTACTCGTATAATCGTCTTTCTGACCACCGGAACGTACAATCTGTATGACCTTCAATTCCTACTCGTTGAGAATTTAAAGCAGACCCAGCAGAACGGTCATGACTCTAGTGAAGTGAGCAGCGTTGAGCGTAAATCCGCGGGAATCCAGTCAATACACAGTCCCAAATCGTTCTCTCAGACACCGAACACTTACAATACTTGGCCAAAGGTCCTCCGTGTGGTAGGGGGCGCAATTTACAGAGCTCCTTGATAAAGTCTACGCTGTCATGGGTCTAGTACACGAGGATCTGCAGTCTCAACATGATTACACCTTGGACCCCAAGTAATTGGCTGGGAGAGTCTTTTAGAACGAGATTGCATTTTGGCAATCTATAGAAGTCGATGTTCATGGTCAGCGTTGTGGGAACTTGTGCTCACGACAAACTCAAAGTTTGGTAACTTTGGTTACTAGCTCCCTAATCGAGCAACCTACAAGTCCGGACCAGACCATGAGCACGGAGCTTATGGATTCAGTGATTATCGTTTCCAGACTATCTGCCGCGTCCTTCGGCATTTTGGTTTGTCTCACCAACTCGAGGTCTCTTCATCCGACTTTCAAGATGTTTCCCGGCCTTTTTTTAAACTCTAGCGCAACGCATCCAGGTTGGAAAGCATAAAAAAGGGCTTAAGGTGTTCACAGATCTAGATTCATCCCAGTCAAGCACGTGATTTTCTCAGGGCTTTGTCGCTTTGAAAACCAAACTCCAACAGATTTGACAATTGATCGGCCATTAGAAACGCCATGCAATCTTTCCGCAATACAAGCTTTGGAACGCTATAGTGCTACACCAGTATAGCATCTTCGGTCGCTGTAAACGGAGAAATGTCGATATTGATAGTATTGCCAGCGATATTTACTACATACAATAAACAAGCTCAGACAAGCTTAAACAAGTTCCATTCCGCTTCGTGCCCTTCACATCCCCAAGCAGCGCCATATGCCTCGTGATGTATCCCAGACCAAAACCCATTCCTCACAAACATATCACTCACCAAATTCAACAACCCTCCTCTTCGCAATCCATATCTTCCCATCCACCCTTCCAAGATCCTCTTCCAACAGCCCCAGCATTGCACTATGCTATATATTGTATGTGCAAGATAATTACCTGTTTTTACATTGTCCAAATTTCGCTTTGAAGGCCGTCTGGAACTTAACACAGTGTGGATTGAATGCACAGTGGACTACAACAGACTAGACAAAGGAAATCGAGTTTCAAGGCCGATTTCTTTTGCAACTCTGGGTCCAGATGTGTCCTTCAACATTGTGCGCTGAAGTTTCAACATATCATACTTAAGCAATACACCAGCCTCTCGAATCGCTCACCACAACAGTTATGCATAAGACGAAGTTCGAGAAAATTAAATTGAAATCAAGATACACCTAGCAAACAACAAACTCTCAAAATGTCGGACGCACAAGGCCCTTCACGTCCCAGCACCCCAACTACTACTGAGATAGTGATTCACCACGTCGCCAGCCCACAGGCACCAAAGGAACCAAAATCAAGGATCCTCGGGTACCTACAGCCCACAGTCTACAAGCCGGAGGCTGACGACATGCCGAAGGCACCTAAAACAATACTGGATGCACTCATCCGTGCCGGGATTTGCAAGTGCACTACGAAGCCCAAGGGAGAGAGCACCGATGTAAAGTATTCAGCACCGCGGAAACTGACCGTCAGTGTCGTCGATGGCAAGACTGATCGGGTTATTCATAAGTACGTACCTACCCGCCTCCTAATGGGCATATCGGCCAGGGCAGCAGAAATACTTGAAGCCAAGCCATGGGCGGGTAAGTTCAAGATTCACGGGAAGTATGAGCCAGCGGCTATGAACAGTGTAATCTACGCTATTATCCTATCGCAGAAGATGCCCGTCAACGCGGACTTGACTGCAAATCTGCTCAAGTACGAAGCGTGTCTGCGTCTTGGCATTCCCAGCACGCATAGCTCAGTCAAGCCTCTGCTCACTGCAATCAATACCCAGATCTCGACTACAACCATCACATCTGAGGTCTTGACGTTCATTGCGTACCATCTCGGCTCCCAGGACCCGGTGTTCACGCACATGGCGAACGTGCTGTGTCACCAGCGGTTCAAGGGCGCTGTGGAGGATGTCAAAGCGTGTGGAAAGATGGTAGCCAGAAAGCCGGCGCTGCAGAAAGCCATGGTGCACATCGACCAAGCGCACGAAGCGCGCCGCGAAGCCATCAACGCCTCGAAGCGAAATCGGACGAAGAAGAGTGAAGACGAGTCTGGTGCCGAGTCGCTTGTAGGAGCGACACTCAAGAACAAGGCGGCGATAGCTGAGGAACATGAAGCGTGAGAAGACGGAGAAGGTGGAGGGGAAAGAGGAAGACGGGTTGAAAGTTGGCGGGAAGGTAAGTATACGAAAAGGTAAGTGATGGATATGCGAATTGCGGAGAATACGGGTTGGTGCGAGCTTGCCTGCGAGACGCAGACCAATTGGATCCAAAGCAGTGTCAAAGTATTCGAGTAGTGACGGGAATCGTCTTCTGAATTGCGAGTACGTTTGCTTTCCTCAAGCCACAGTGACGGCACTCGCACCGACATACTGTGATGACTTCAGTGTCTTTGGTCCTTCTGGCACGTGAAGTGGTTCTGGCCGCACAAGCAGCCTGAATGTTGTAGGCTGTGTTGAGAGAGTCAGGATGGCAGGCGGCATTTGAGAGCAATGACTAGCGTGAGGCACGTGGCACGCATTGCCGTGCCTACGGATGATGTCAAGCAGCGAGACCCTGGAGCCGCATCCAAGCTCCAACCTGTCGGCGTGCATGTGAACAATTTCGTCGACTCCACAGGCAGCAACACCAATGCACCCCTGAACTGCCAACGCCTTTACAGAAGAGTATTTTGCCGACAGGACCAGTGCTGCATACAAGTCACACGACACCACCAGGCGTCAACAACCACAACAACACCAGAGCATCTACGACCTCCACCACCACAGCCTACCATGGCGCCCCTAAAGATCTCCATACCAAATGCACACACAAAGACCCCCGACTCCGGCAAACCTTACACAGAATACACAATCAAAATCGACCACCCCTTCCCGCGCGCAACATGCTCGGTGTCAAAACGCTACACCGACTTCTCCAACCTCGACTCCGCGCTGCGCTCCTCGGTCGCCGCACCACCCGCCTCCCTCCCGCCAAAATCATGGTCTCTCTTCGGACTCGGCAGCTCGCTCGGGTCAACAGAGCAGATCGAGAAGCGGCGGCAGGGGCTTGAGGAATATCTACGCGCGATCGAGAACAGCGAGGATGCGCGGTGGAAGAGCTGCAAGGCGTACAGGGAGTTTTTGGGACTAGATGACGAGGGGGCGAAGAAGTTGGCCAGCTTCCCTGGGAGTCAGTTTGGCAAGGACCGTGTGAGGGACAGCAGCGACTGGCTCGACAAACACGCCGAAGTCAAGTCATCTCTACAGGATGCGCGGCGCTGGCTAACAGCACGTGAACAAGCCACCGCGGCTTCGGCCCAGCACGACGCCGCCGCAAACGCAAAACGCTCTCTCCTGCGCGCGGGCTCGCTTCTCTCCGCGCTCGAGGAAGGCCTGCGGCGCCTCAGCGGGACAAGCGGCGATGAGTGGAGCGGGGAGAAACTCGGTGACGGCGAGGTACGCAGGCGGAAAGACATGATAGGCAGTTCGCGCAAAGAGCGTGACGGCCTCGAAAGCGTCCTGAACACCATGGCCGCCAAAGCCGCCCTCAGCGGTTCCGGAACCCTCTCCACACCCTCGACTTCCAGCGCCGCCGTCACCGCCGAGCAGAAAGCCGGGCTCTTCAAAGGAAGTTCGAAACCCTCCGGCCGCCGCGTGCTGGGTGGTGCGCCCGTGGAAACGGAGCGCACGCGTGAGCTTGATAACGAGGGGGTTTTGCAGTTGCAGAAGCAGATTATTCAAGAGCAGGATGCGGATTTGGTAGATTTGTCGACGGTGGTGAAGAGGATGAGGCAGATGGGGGTGGCTATTAATGAGGAGATTGTGGAGCAGAATGCGATGCTCGGGTTGTTGGAGGAGGATGTCGAGAGGGTGGACGGGAAGATTCGGATTGCGAAGAAGAGAATTGACAAGATTCGTTAGGTAGGGCGATGATGATGGAGCGTGGGGTGTGGGATGTGGGATGTAGGGTTTGTGCATTATAGCGGGCGTTTTGGGTGGTGTATAAAGCGAGTGAGTAATTGGATACCCTTGAGTTCGATTGTGTGCTAGAGTGCAGAGAAGCTGATGTGACACGTATAAGTCGCCATATCGATACAGCGTACAAGAGGCCATTTCCAGGCCAAAGAGTGAGTCAAACGGGCTGAGCAATGACCATAGTTGCTGCATCTGAGTACACTGCCAGCAATTCGCCCCCGTTCGTCTTACACGAACCTCTTCACCAAGCCAAACTCCAAACTGCCTACACTCCCATATTCTACACACTCAAAGCAAACCTGCTATACAACTACCCACTACCCCCAAATTTCTCCCTCCTCACCGCCAAAAACGTCAAACTCCAAAGCTGCCTAATATTACTCTCGGTCGCGATGATAGACCCGAGCGGAGTTGCCTGATACCCGTTGTCGTAATTCCAGCTCCAGACTTCACTACTAAGCTGTGCTTCATTGTTCTCAACAAGATCCCAGAGGCGGTTGTAACTTGAGAGGACCTTGTTGTATAAGGGGGTGTCGTTGCAGAAGTCTATTCATTTGTTAGTCACTGCGTGATAGCCACTGCCATCGAATCATGAAGCAGGGCAAGAGGTACGCACCTGGGACGTTGGAGGAAGAGCAGCGGCCGAGTTGACGACCGAGTCCGGCGCCCATCATGGCTAACTGCCATCCCCAGACTACTGTGCCGTGATAGGCTCCGCGAGAGAAGTTTGCGGCGAATGATGCGTTGCCGGCGTATGCAGGATTCGCAACGAATAGACCAACATCGCTTGCCAGACCCACGGGGAACGGGTTGAGGATGTGATCAGCAGTTTGATTGAGAAACGCACTGAGCTGCGCCTGGTTCGTCGTGTTGAGGAAGAAGTGCCGGAAACAATCATCCGTGTTCATCACTGGGACTACCGGGGATGAGGCGTTTGAGGGTGGAGGCACATTCCCGTCAAGAGCAACACCGTAATAAGTCATATCACCGGTGATGTTGTCTGTGTTCGTCGGCACAGAGAGACTACCGTCCGCAACGTAGCTTTCAACGAGTGACACAGCTTCAGATTGGGGAACAACCACTTCGAAGAATTGCAGCGTCGAGTCCTCCCAGACCTGCGCGTACCGGTCCGCAGTCTCGTTCCACTCAGGACGATTCGCGAAGAAGCCCGCGCGGCTCAGCGCAGCGATTGCACGCAGCCCAGCGGGTACGAGGGCGGCGTTGACGTCGTACGGGATGCGGCCACCGCCGAGACCGTTGTTTGAGTCGCGCCATTCGCCGACGGGCTCGGAGGCGCGGAGGTGGATGAGGTTTTGGATGGTTTGGCCGCCCGGGGATGCAAATGCGGATGTTGCGTTCATGATTTTGGAGATTGTGATCTCAGCCAGTGTTCCGTATGTCAGGCCGTCGTTTTCAACTAGGAAGGTTGCGGTGGTGTTGAAGAATTCGTCAGAGCGCTGTTGGCCGGTTGAGGTGTCGACGAAGTAGTTTTGCATGGCGATGGGGAGGAGGTAGTCTGTGTCGACCATCTTGTAGTCACATCGAGGCTCCGTGGATGTGATGTTCTCTTTGAGGTTCAAGTAGGTAGCGTAGTCACCAATGACTTCTTCGTGGCACACTGTGCCATCTGCGCGGTTGATACGTTCGAGTACTGCGCTGATGACGGCTTCGATGGCGCCATTCTCGCCCTCGCTCAGCACGGGTTGCATGAGAAGCATGGAGATCATGCTGTCTCGGCCGAAGTAGGTGAGAAAGCGCCATGTACCGGCCAAAAGCTTGTCTTCGTAGGATAAGAAAGACAGAGAGGTTGTTTGGTCTGGTTGCTGCTGGATCAGATCTGCTGACTGGGGGTTAAGGGCTTCTGTTTGGTTCAGCTGTTCGAGGTGAGGATAGTTGAAGGAGGCGTTGACTGGATGATGTTAGTTGTCTCCGGAGTAAGGTTCGCTAAGTGACCACTTACACCGATATGTACCGGCACCGAATAGCAAATGGTTACTGTTTGAATCAATGATCACTGGCTGGGCGCCATCAAACGGAGTGAAAGTCAGCACTGTGGTCGTGATATTGTCGAACCAAGTCCGGTTGACAGTAGCACCATTGTCATCTGATTGGGAGAAACGAAGGCCGCCCTGTACACCTGGATCGAGGATACTGGATCCTTCAGCAAAGTCTCGGATCGTTCGAATGCTACCAAGGATCGGGATGGTCAAATTTGCGGGTACGTTGAAGTTCACAGAACCGGAGACTCCGACTCGAGGATCACTGCCCTCGATAGGTTCATAGATGGGGTTTAGTATCTCGCCCGTGGACGTTGAGTTCTCGAGGCGCGGTGTAAGGGTTCCGTTTACTCCATCCGTAGGCTCGAAATACGCAGCAAGGCCGCTATTACCTGCAGGCCATGCCATGAGCAAGCGTGGACCGAGAATACTAAAGTTGCTGTTCGACATAGGACTTGTGAGAATGACATGGGAGCTCGAGTGGCAGTCGAAGTAGATGTAGTTGTCGTATGGCGGATCAGGAAGGTATAACCTTGAGGCAGGCTCATTGCAGGTATCTTGAGCCACGGAGACTGCTGCAAACAGCGCCGCGAGGAAACGTGAAGGTCGAAGCATTGTCTATGGTGATGTAGGCGTGGGAGTTATCTAAAGCTCCACGAGTGCAGGAGGCAGATCCTGTATACCCCCGCATGTTTGTTGTATCACAAGCAACAATCCAAGAACCTGCACGTCATAACGGCAGCAAGTCAGTTGGGTCGCCGAAGGCTGGCAGGCGGTCTCTTGTCTTGCAGCGCCTCGAACCAGTGAATGCATCCATGCCCTGTCGATCTCCATGTGGGGTCACGATGTTTCCCTCGATAACCTGGGGTTTGTGGGTCAGCTCGAAGTAGTCTACCAGGTGTAGAGGTGTGGCTGGGGGAGGTCGTGATCAACCACATCCGATCACCAGGGAAGTTGCGCTTCTCTCGTTTTGGACTAGGTAGAGGCGCGCACTCCTTCCGAAGTCCTTCGTGCGTCATCATCACTTATGTCGTCCAACATCCACCATCACATTGCCGTTACCGCAGTTCCCTTTTAATATTATCTACCCTGTTATCCATTGCGTTATTGTCCCCATGTGCCAGTATGCGTCTGCAACCGATCTCAATTGCAACTTAAGAGTAGCCATGCGGTCATATGCCCGGAAGCTTCAGTCTCAGACGATATCGGCGCGTCGCTGTATCGATCCATACACTTCTTTTGCTATCGAATGTCTTGTTAGAGCTTGATACTCTATGAGTTATTTGTTGGCATGCGCTGTGAAGAATAGCAGCCACTTCATCATCGATTAAACCATCCCAAGGTTGCCCTCTTTACGTTTGTCGATAGACCACCTCTGCGGCTACCGAATCACTACCTCCACCTCAGCGGTTCATGTAACCTCCATAGCAGGCTTCCGTGGTTCGGCAGCTCAGTGGAACGATTTTCCGACACGACACAGCTGCGCTACAACCAGCAAGCCATCGTCTACACGCTCTCGCAACTCTTACCTTTCGTCATTTCCTAAGCAACCAACGCCTTGATCCCCCGCGGCGCTCGCATGATTCAGACTTAAAATCACCTTCCAAGACGGTCCTTCAACGCTGCAACGAAGTCAGCAATCATATACGCCAAGTATGCCAAGTACGAAACACGGCTCTTGATTAGTGGATTTCCCACGTGAAACACTGACTTACACCCACTCGGGGAATTTCTACATATACTCATTTCATTTAATTCGCCGAATCTGGAGAAGACCACTCTGCGAACTCGGCATAACTATGCCCATCATTCACGGTGGAGAGTCCCTTTGTATGGCGCCATGGCGTTTGCTGCGAATTCGCTCGCATGGCTGATTATGGCAACAGCAGGGGTACATAAAGTCGTTCGTGGAGCCATGATTCCTTCTCTATTGCTGCTATTTATCTTTCGATTCTCGTGTTTACTTCATTCGCTACAATACCTTCATCATGCAGCTCACATCGCTCCAAACCATCTTCCTCCTTCTTCCTTCTGTGCTGTGCGCAACTTACTATGTCGCACCCACCGGCTCAGACACTGCCGCAGGAACCCTCGCCGCACCCTACAAATCCATCCAGGTCGCCATTGACCAGGCCGTAGCTGGTGACAGCATCCTGCTTCGTGGTGGTACATACTCGCCTACCAAGAACATCCAGATCAAGAAGTCCGGTACTTCGTCCGCTCGCATTACACTTGCAGCCTACCAGACGGAGGTGCCCATCGTCGATGGCGAGGCACTCACCGGCACACCTGCCCCTGTTGGCGGCAGCCTAGCGAGCGCTGATCGTGGTGTTCTCCATGTCGAAACGGCAGCTTACTGGACTTTCAAGGGCATCCAGTTCATCAACGGACCCTATGGTGTATATGCAGTCGACTCAAACAACAACATCTTCCAACAGCTCACTACCCGCCAAAACTACGAGACTGGTTTCCAACTTCAAGGCAACAGCGCAAACAACCAGATCCTCTACCTCGACTCCTACGAGAACCGCGACCCACGCAAGAACGGCGAGTCCGCCGACGGCATCGGTATCAAGGAAGGCACTGGCGAGGGCAACCTCATTAAGGGCGCCCGTCTCTGGAACAATGTAGACGATGGTCTCGATTTCTGGGAGTTCAAGAGCAAGATCACCATCGTCGACAGCATCGCATGGGGCAACGGCGTCAACCGCTGGGGTTTCAGCGACTTCCAGGGCGACGGCAACGGTTTCAAGCTCGGCGGCGGCGATGAGGCGGACAAGAAGGCCGCGAACCACCAGATTACCAACTGCATTGCTTTCAACAACGCAGCCAAGGGCTTCACAGATAACAGTCAGCCCGGCAACTTCATCCTGCAGCGCAACACTGCTTGGAACAACGGCGATGTTGGCTTCAAGAGCACGACTGCTGTTACGACGTTCACTGACAACATTGCTGCGAGCAACATCAAGAGCACGACGAACTCCGCGCAGGTTAGCTTGAACAGTGCGCAGAAGCAGACTGGGAACTCGTGGCAGGGCAGCGCGACGTGGAACAATGCTGCGTTCAAGAGTGTCGATATTACGCTTGTGCAGGGTAAGCGTGATGCTACAACAGGCAAGATTGCTGCAAGCAACTTCTTGCTTCCGGCGAGTGGCGCGGCGATTGGTGCGTCTACTGCATGGTCGTAGATACTGAAGACAGGAATATAACGCGTGTCGTCCGTAATTTATTTCTTTGTATATATTAATCTCAAATAATCAAACCACTTCGCTGAGTCTTCGGTTCAATCTTTACTTTTCAATCACGAAAACTCCGGCAAATGAGTATGCATATGCGAAGGAGAGCGTGCGGTAGCAGAAGAATGAAGCTTGCGATTGGAATAAGTTAACATTACACACAAGAAGTTACGAACTATCATATACAAGAAGTGCGCTAATCGTCATCAATCCATAATATATACCGTCCAAGGATGCTTCAAACCCTTAGCTTAGCAGTCGAGTTACCACCAATCGAAGAAACGTCAGGTGCTCCAACCAAGGCCAAGTTCTCAATGCCAGCAACGCCATACAGGGCCGCAGCGTTTGTGCTGACCCACGTAGCCTCATCGACAGGGATGAGCACATCACTGCCATCAATGCGCTCTGTCTTCCAGGGTGCGTCAGGTGCAATGCCGTCCTTGCTGCCGTCGCCAAGGTACTCGGACCACACACGAGGCACCAGAGTGGCGTTGTTGCGCTTGTTGGCGACGTAGGCGGTGAAGCGAGAATGACCTTGCTTGAGGTTCAGGTTGCCGAAGTCCTTGCCGTACCTGGCGGCCTGCTCGGCTTTGGGTGCGCCGTAGTAGTAGGCGTAGTCAAGGAATGCATCGAGGAAAGGCTGAGTGGTGTTGCGAGCTTCGGGACCAAAGTGCTCGATCAGCTGGTCAATGGTCTCGAGGACACCGAAAACACCGGACAAGTGAGATACGGTGATGTTGCCAGTGTTGTTGGGGTCTGTGGGCGGTGGTGACCAGGCTCCAGTGTAGGAGTTGTAGAGGGCTTCGCCTGTGACGAAACCGTTCTTCAGCTTGGGGTATGTCTTCAGAGCCTCAATGAGTTTGTCACGGGCCTGCTCCCAGTTTGGACCACGGCGTTCCCACTCGATCAAGTAGGCTTGTGCGATACCAGCCCAGTCGGTACCGAAGTTGAGGTAAAGCGCCTCAGGGTCGGGGTTGTAGACAACGTTAGCAGCGCGGACCTTGCGGCGAGCATCAACAAGGACGAATGCCTTCTCAACCTCTTGTACCTCACGGACAAGATCACCAGTGCGCTCGTCACCACCAGAGATGTAGAAGAAGGTCTTCCTGTAGACAGGTGTAGAGATGCGAGCTTGCTTAGCACTGTCGGCCCAATGCTGAACACCGTGCCTCGTACCAAGACCTGTGAAATTGCCGAGATGGTAGGAGTCAACCTCACCGCCGTGGCGTGCTTGGTCGTGGGCAAGGCGGTAGGCACCTGCGTCACCAGTGCGTAGGAAGTGGTACCAGAAGAACAGGTCAGGCGAAAGCTCGGAGTTATCCCAAGCATAGCCACCGATATCGTAACGCCACTGGTGACGGTCATCGTCGTAGGTGTGGATAATGTCGCCATGATCCCAGAAACCGTACCATCGGCGCTGCTCGACCTGGTTCTCATAGAACTCGATCAAGAATTTCATGTTCTTCTCAATGGTCTGGGCCTGGGCGGAGTCCTTCGGCGACCCTGGGACGTCCCAGTAGCTACCAATAGCCTTAGTATCACGGATATAAGTAGGCTCTGGGATCAGAACAGGCGGGTTGTTGGTGTGGTTGGTCAGGGTTGAGAGGTGGTCAGCCGACGGAGTGCTGGCAAATGCATAGAGGAACAGCTCATTGGTCCGGCCGACTCCATAGGGTGTGTTGTAGCCACCTTCGTAGTCTTCATAAGTAATCTCGAGAGCATCCAGCTGTTTGGCGTATGTGTCCTCGCCGAGACCGTCGTGGTACGGCCTAACGTCAAGAGGGTCAGCTTGCGGGCTGTAAAGCCACAAGGTGACTGAGCCGGTGTCGGTGGCAGCGTTGGAGATGTCAACACTGGTAGGGTACTTCTTCCAGAAGTCACGCAGACCTAGGGCGAGACCACCAACGGAAGAGCCACCGAGGTATGCAAGTCCGCCAGAGCGGGTACCTCCAGGAATAGTGACCCAACTCTGTCCAGCCTTAGTACGCTTCTTGAGGTTGAAGCCATCGGGCGAAAGCTGGGTCAGCCGGTAGTCGCTCCAAGTAGGGATCCATTGCAGCCGAGTTGTTACCCTCTGGTCCCAAGTCGACTTGTCAGCCGTCTCAGTACCGTTAAACTGAGCCGATCTTACATCTGCACCAGGGTCGCGACGGAGACCGGTGATACCTTGAACTGCTTCATGCAACAAACCTCCATCGATGCCGGCAATGCGAACGTGACGATTGTACTGCTCCTCTTCAGCGAGGGGCACGTCGAAGCGTACACCGAGGCCTGAGATGAAGTCGCTCTTGGCTTCACCGTCGTAGATGATGGTGTGAATGATGCGGATGGCCTCCGAGTTCGCATAAAGGTAGAAGCGCACGGTGAACGGAAGCCAGTCTGCGTGCGATGCCTCGCCATCGGCTGCGTGAATACCCTGGACAGTAACAAGGGCACGAGCAGAGTTGTCTTCCGATACAGTAGTGTTATAAATCTTGCTAGCAAAGCTGAAGTAGTCGATGCCGGTTGGCTTGCCGTTCTCATCGTCATCGGGCGTGCCAGTCTGCGACCTCAAGATCAGGCGACCGTTGTTTCCAACGACCTTGCCTCTGGACTTGATGGAAGAGACCAAGACATTGCCAGACTTGGGGAAAGTGGCTATGACCTGGCCAGTATTGACAACGATCTCGTCTCCAGACTCGCTGACCTGCACACCGCTGGTGCTGTTGTTGCTCTGACGTCTCACGCGGGAGAAAGTAGCGTTGCCAGGTCCAGAAGCGGTGATGGTGTATTCATCAGCAGGAGAGTCGGTGGCACCGAGGGCGTGTCCGGTCCACTTGAGTGAGCCATCAGGCCAGTACGCGGTGACCCAGGACTGCAGCTGGGCATCACCTGAAGCTGTGAAGGTGGTCGCATTGGCCAGATGCTGTCCACGAGGCCATGGGAGACCAAAGGTAACACCGCCAAGGTAGTCTGGCGTTCCTTCAAGCCATTTAACTTTGACTGAGTTGGTCTGTGCGGCTGCGCAACTGAGTAGGCCATAAAGGCCAAGCACAGTCTTCAACATGTTGCAAAGAATGGAAGGGTCGCAAAATCGCGTCCTGGAGGTCTAACGAGCATTCACGATGCAATTTGTACCTGCATCGTATGCCGCCCGCCCGGCTTCGGACTTATTGCGAGAGCATGTCGCCATCGTTTATCATCGCAATTTCCGGTATACCAAGTCGTTTATGGTAGAATTACCGCCAATTTCTGGGCACGCAAGACTGCATCCACAGAGCGTGATGCAAGCGATGCAAGGATCCAGAAAGAGTCTCGCATGTGCTGCAGGGGCAAGACCATTTAGGTCAAATGGATCAAGCATTTGCGGGGGCGGGAGTGGATCTGCATGTGCGTGGTGGTGTGGGAGTTTATCCGCAATTGCTCTCGGGCCATCGTCCTCCGAAACGGTCGCTACTCGGGGCGTTGCACTCGGACGAAGACACCCTGAACGACAAACTTCACGATGAGAGGAAGAAGCCAAGGGCCGCACCAAGGGAAACCAGACAGCTCCTCCGTGGAGTCGAAAAGGAGAACAAATGGAAGCGGTGATGGTGTATGGAGCACATGATCGATGACGTAATTCTCGATAACCCTTCAACTGCCTCCATCAACTTCAATCCATCTTCCATTTCCATGAGAGCCGACTTCGCTGGCAGACGATTGGGACAGTTGGAAATAATTGCTTGGACTCAATCATTTTCGGTATTTAGACTCATTCTGTCGTTAACTTCATCAGGATCAAGCACGAGCAGATAAGCCTATGCAGGTGCTCGGCGGTTAGGGCTCAGCCTTGCAGTTGGTTAGGCTCAGTGTAAGACAGGTGTTATATACTCTACTTTCTTGGTATTTTGCTATTAAAGTCAAGCTTTAAAGGTCTAGAATATACTTTGTTTATAGAGGCATTCTCTCTCTAGCCTGCAGTTAGCTGCATAGAACCTGTGCCTCTTTCTCTCTCTTAGCAGTAGAATAGAGTAATTGCTATACAGATCTACTACTTCCTACCTCTAATAGCGCGATTCTTTGGCATCACATGCTGTACCTAAGAGGCTTTTCGCTATATAGGTTCGAGATCAAGAGCCTGCATTCTCGACTTGAAGCTCGAACATACACAGCCCACAACCATATCGGTAAAGTCAGAAGCCTCTTCCAACCACAAGTTTCTACTAACACAAAACCACCACAGATCCCATCAAGATAACTCTCCAAATTCATATAGCCCACTGAATGCCTTGACTGACCTTCGACCCAAACAGCATCACGATCGATACGGAATGCATCACTGCAGCACACTAGATGCGCTCCTCTCGCGGCGTGAAGAAAATGCGATTCGTCATCTTCAAAATGTCTGATGATCAGTGTAATGTTGTTGTCAAGGAGGCGTCCACTGAGCCTGATTATGAGATCTCCGACAGAAGCTCTCCGGAGCAGACAGTCAGGAGGGAGAAGTGGTGCCGCCTCCTTGCTTCGCTGTGTACGATGTAGAGCATGACTTGGGGCAGGATGGCAAACGGTGAGATCCTTGTGGCCAACATGGCAAGCTGAGGTGCGCTGCTGATGCAAATGCTCAGGAATAAGACGGTCTTCATCGCTTGGGTTCCGGTGGGCACGACGCTCAAGGTACGTGATCTCGAGGAATGATTGAATGGCTCTAATCTATGGATAGCTGTGCATGATGTATGTGAGCACGAAGGAACAGCTAAGGAGGGCTCTTGATATCGGTCCATCCATACATGCCAATAGCTTAGATGAAATTGAGTGGGGGGCTGTGTTGCGCGAGGCTAGTGGAGGGAAAGCCTAAGCTGCGACGAGAAAGCGAACCAACGAGGTTACAGGTTTGGAAAAGGTCGCCCTACCGCGGGCTCTCAAGGTTCTCGAACCGACCTGGGCGCCGAAGATAGGAAAAAAGGTTGCGTACGGGCTGGGAGGATCAAACTACCGGCCCTCTACATTTATCAATTAATACTGTAAAGCAGATATCATGACCACTGTGAAGCTCCGTGAAAGGTGCGTACCTAGAGTAAGTCCGCAAATTACAGCTGTACTTGCTAGTTTGATGAATCGGTGGCTGTGTTGAATTCTTGTGACTTACATTTACCTGAGCAGTTGTGGAAATGCCATCTGATGTGAGCTCATGTCGTGCATTGAAAACAATGCTGACTCAGGTCAAGCAATTTGGCGTTGCTGATTGCAGAACTTGCTTTGGCCAGTCCATCCAGTCACTCCAATATGGGCCAAGACATTGATCCACAGCCTCGACTATGCTTCTGCCACATCCTTCCATCCACCAATAGTGGTTCATTTTGTGAAGCAGGGCTCCGAAACAGGCGAATATGATCATCGCCGGCGGTTGCCGCTGATGGAGGAGCGTAAAGTAGGTCTCGGGAGTAATAGAAATCCAGATAAAAGGTCCTGACCAAGGCCCGTAGTTTGCTTTTAGTGGGCTATCGTCGTCTTGCCAGGTACCAGACTGTTTCAGCCACATATTGCACTGCCGCAAAGCGAGCAACGTCTGGCTGTAGGCATCAGCGTGTTCACTACTGTGGTCTCCTTTGCGCCAAATGTCGCCGATTCGCCAGATGTGTTGGTCATCAGGGTCGTCCTCTGTGCCTGGATGCAGCTCCATCCACTTGGCAATGTCAAGCAAGGAGCCCAGAGGACCCGTAGCAACCTGCTCCTGGACTTGCTCTATAACAGGCGCCAGTCCACGAATCAAAGGGATCCAAGATGCGCCTAGAATACGAGACGTATGAGCGGCGGTGTTCGCGCCAGTTTGTTCGTCGTTGTAGAGTGGTCCGAAGGAGATGAACGCGTAAAGGAAAGTCAACACCGCGTTTGCAAATATAGCATTGCCGGAGTCTGAACCGGTGTTTTCTTGTAAGCCATCCATGAGCCCCTTAATCGCTTGGCTGTGGTGTTGGCCAGCGACTAGCATGGCTGAGTGTCGATTGGCAGGGTCCAGATAGGCGCGGTGTAATGCTGCGAGACTGAGGATCCTGCTCATCAACGAGCCATTCTTAAATGCAAACTGTGGAAACCCCGACTGCCAAATGTGGTTAACCGATGGCGAATGAACAATATTGGGGCTAGTGATCGTGGTCCAGTGGTGAAGCAATGCCAGGTCGCTCAGCGTATAGAGAGACGAATCGAAGGCGACGTTGCTCTGGTAGCTAGTAGGATAAGAGTCACTTGAACTGGTTCCTTGCTGTGATGGTGTTGCAGGTGAGGCCGTTGTGCGCAACGGTGAATCTCTGTTGGCTTTCGCTCTCACGGAAGCTTTTGAGGGATATACACAAGCTACCAGATGCCGAGTACAGTGAGCGCACGTCGGCTTCTCTTCGCCACACTTGATTCAAAGTCAGATTGAAAACAGGTATCGTTGTCCAAGACTATACCTTGATACGACGTCGCTTGCATTCCTCGCACCCCGCTCGGGACTTACGATGTGCTCGACGAGTCTGGCCCATTGCAGGCTAGTGCGCTTGAACGCCCAGGTATCGAATTACACCGATTGGGTCTGTGTAATCTAGGGTGACTGTGGCGAAACCGTGGTACTTGGAGAAGACAAGAGTTTGATTGCTCTATGATGTCCGCGGATGCGAGAAACGAAGTACGTCCCCTGTCCGCGCTAACGCCCAATATAGAAACTCTAAGAAAAACTAATGGCCTCGAGCCGCTCCTCCTTCATTCTCAGCTGCTTTCATTGGACGCGACAGCGATTGTACTCCTTGCGAATTCACACATGGTCTCGTTGATACAGATCAATGACACTCTCGGTCTTCCCAAGCCTTGAGTGTCTTCCCACGCCGAAAACTTCCGCCGCGTATACAAAGTGCATCATGATCTGTACACCCAACATGGGCGCCGCGTCAAAGATGTACATATATATCTCGTGGCTGACGAGGTAGCCGTTGTGTCCTTGCGCGAATTCGATGACACGAAAGATGCATCGCAGGATGATGATCACCGCAGCGCCCAACACCATCTTCAGGAGTTTGTCCCATGCGTGCTTGCCGTACTGCGGGATAGCGTACTGCTTCGGCGACTTCGACATGCGTTTCCAGAATACCAGCGAGATGCAGAGGAAGAATCCGAGAAAGAGGAGTTGGACGAAGAGACCAAGCAGCATGATCTTTTGTCCCATATCCGCCATGCTGGATTGTGCCATCATGCCACCGCCGCCAGCTTGCATGAAAAACGAAACCACGTCTCCGCAAACGAACACCTTCGTAACCAGTGTTGGGCGGATGATCGAAGCCTCTGTGGCGTTGACGAAGAGGACGAGTCGGCCGTATATCATATAGATCGTGGCGGCATAAAGCGAGGGAGGCAGGATAATGAACAAGGACTGCCCGATGTAAGGCCCTAGGTCGGCGGGAGACCCAGCGGAAATGAAGCGGAAGATGTATCCTGCTGTCATCACTAGCGGAGGTCAGTATGTGAACACTGATAAAGTCAGAGCGCAACTTACTCAAAGCACCGACAACGAAGGAGGTATAGAACCAAGCTCTTGATCGAATCAACAGGAAAAGATGGTATACGGCACTTAGTCCGAAAAGTCCAGCTGCAATTAGACAGGCCGGCTTGCTGGGGGTGTAGGGATAGATGCCATTATCACCCGCCATCTTGAAGATCTGAAGCTGTTCGAGTCGTAGAGATAGTACGCAAAGAAGGTATGAAGATACAGTGAGTCTCGATCAAAAGTGCTAATGAAACTGAAGGGATACAGGAAAGAATGACTGAAGAGGATAAGTCGAAAGAGCGAAGTGATCTCCAATGGTCGACATTATCTACATATTTAAAGCCACTACACGTCCTTGTTAAGAATAAGATAGGAAGACGTTGCGATGTGTGTGCGACCATAACTATACGTCCGTATATGCTATACGACGAACGCACTGACCCGGTTTCGAAGCACAGCCACCCACCTGTCAAAAAATACCCCTGAAATACCACACAACAGTTGGTGCACTGACGAAAGCGGCACACGCCGGCCTGCCGTAAAGCGTATGCACAGTGATTTACGACTGTGGGGGGCATGAAAGACTCGAGAAATTCATGGACACTCGAATCAGCCTTACGCTACGAACGCCCACTTCATTCTAAGCGCTCGTCTCCTTTCTCCTCAAACAAACACGGAATACGTTCGGAAGCACCTACATCGACGTCGCAATCATGTAATCTTGTCACCGCCATTTTTCCTGGCATTCCCAGCACCTAGAGCCTACCTCATAATGCAGCTAGCAGACACACTTGAACAACCAAGATGACGACCGACCGACCGTCGACTACACAAGTCCACGACACACATTTGTGTCCAGAGACCAAAGCACTCTTAATTTGGTGTCATGATGGCAGTGCTACATATCGACCATGGTATTGCCTTAACGCCTGCTGCCGGTCGGGAGCTGTCCCAAACTCCAGATTGCTCAAGCGCACTTGTCTCCCTTCTGACTATACATGGTGAAGGGGTAGCCTGTATCAATCTAGAAATAGTAGTGTGTGAGCAGCAAGCGCATGATGCGTGTTCGCACCGAGAAGATGTTTGCGCATGCTTCGCGGGACTATCAGCGACAGAGTATCGAGACCTGTGTTGCATAAGCGGAGGTGTATTGTCGATGTCAACATGGGCATCGACAAGCGAAAGATTCACGATGTAAGTTCCGTTTCTCGAGACCTCATAAGGCGCCGAATACCTCCAGGCTTCTGCATAACTTCCAATGTCCCAAGAGCTGATTCTATGTTTTGTAGGTACGCGACTGCAAGCTCAGGGAGCTCGAAATCGCGGCTCAGCAAGTAAATTCCTTCTCTGGCCGTTGTATGGAGTATCGACTACGTCTAGGCTTCAGCATGTTTTCCAGTGTCCAAGGCGCTCATTGTACACTTCTCCGGGTACCCCTCAAGGAAATGAGCTCGAGCTCGTCAAACCAGACACGTCAGCCCTCGACTTCCCCACGCCCCTCCGCTACCACGACTTCAACAAACGCTCCTTCACCTAGCCTCCCAAGAACGACAATATCTTCCTGGAGTTCGACGCTTCGATCAGCAACAACATATGGTACTAGATGACGCACACCTTCGACGAAGAAATGTACATGCAAGACGACGGCTTCGACATGGCTCTTACTATCCTCTCCTAAAACTTGTCTTGCTCGGCATCTTACATCGCAATATGTACCTCCGTCGACTCGCAAGTCTGCTACAACCCAGATCTAGAAGGAAAGGAGGACTACTCCTCGCGCTTCTGAGATGTAAGATGGATATTCATGCCGGTCAACAACGGCATGAAAGCCACCGCCACCGACGACGTTGTCGGCATCCACTGGGCCTTAGTGGCGCTGGACCGCGTGCACAAGTCTGTGCACTACTTTGGCTCGATTTTTGTCAACAAAAAGACGTGGTTGAAACTCACGGAGAAGATTTCAGCGGGCATGCTGAGAGCGCTGGACGAGGATATCCGGGGTTGGGAGCTTCCGGGGCGAAAGAGACGGTCCTTGCCAGCGTGAGGATAACCAGTGCAAGTGGGATGGTGGGCCGTGTGCACCGTATATTTACTGCTTGATCGATATACTGGTACGGTATATTCTGAAGTGCCGGCAGGCTGGTGCCGAGGAACAGTATAGATTGCAGCTGGACTGGAAGTTTCCCGAGTATTTTTATGGACAGTTTCATTTGTACAATGTTCGGTAGTACATGAAAAACAGTATCGCGGTTAAGAAGATGGAGAAGGAGGCAGAGGACCGGGCGCGTGAGCACGACGGAGAGGCTGTGAAGGACAAGGATGTTGAACTGCTGGATGAGCCGCCGGTCAGGTTCAATGTCCAGTGAATGCCTCCACGGTCTGAGTCAGAACAGATGTATGAGGAAGATGATGATGATGATGCTAGTCATGAGAGTGAGTGGTCCAACAGCACTGCAGCCTCAGATGAGACCGCAGCAACGGTAGCGATCCAGCTGCCCTCACCCGCTGACATGCCATCGCTCGAGCGAGCAGCGTCACCGGACGAGGAGTTATGGAGTACCTCCAGGGATATCATCAATGGATTCACCGTCAATGCCAATGATGGTCAGACCACTGATGACCTCCAAGACCCCTCCTCCGTCGGCGTTCAATTTCCTTGTTTTGTCGCCGACGAAGCTATGAAGGTCACTGCGGAGGAAGCAGAGGAGGCAATCGATGATATTGTGTAGTCAGTACGATTGTGCTTTGAAGACCTCTACAGGTTGAGAGCCTGTACGATACTGGGAGAGCATAGCGGGTCTGCATGAGCGCAGAATCCGCTGTAGGAATATGTGGGCGTGGCGTTTTTGGGGGGGCTGAAGTACTAGCACGAAATGCAGAATTGATTAATGCAAAATCTACAGGGGGTAGAAGACACGGTTTATGATAGTTTGTTTCATTCGTTAGTTGCTACACACTTCTATCTCTGACTTATCTCTCTGTCTATGACAGTTCAACTGATGGTAAACAATGCAATGTCGTTAGGTCGTCTACAAGCGAGTGTATCAAAACGAGTGCGGCCAATTTCGCTGCCAAAGGGGTCGTTGAGAGCCCCACAACTATTTATAAAAACAATCTCGACGCCGAGCAGCACTTGCGGCCGAGGACTAGTCCGTGTAAATGCTCCAAAACGCCGTGTACTCCAGATGTAAAATGTAAAAACAGTGAAGATGATCCAGGCATGGGTATCCTACTCTGTGCCTATGTGCGGTTATTGGGTTGTATATACTTAGCCTCCTCAGTGCTCAATCGTAGTACGCAATCCTCCTCCTCACCCACGCGTGCCCAACAAAACTCGGCTCAAATCGATCAAATGCAGGAACATGCCTGTAAGAGAAACTTTCAAGCAGATGTCAGTTAGCGGTTTAGTAAACGGAGGTGGCCGTGCGACTAAGCGTAGGCTTGCGCTCCGTATACCTCTCCTCTCCACGCCTCGGCGCCCAATGAACGTCCTCAGGCCCATAGCTAGGCGCATACGACACGTTTTGCGGACTGTAGCTTGGCTGACGCTCGCCCATCTCCCTCCTGCGTGTGTACTCTGATGGCATCTCGCCGTACTTCATCTGGTTCGAGCGGCCGCGCTCTTCACGCACGGGTGATGATTGGCGGCTTGAGCGACCAGGTGCGTACGTCTTTGAGGAATGGAGACTGGGGCGGTTGGCGCCCATTGGAGGTCTGCTAATCGGTGAGGGCGAGCGGTGGCGGACACGTTCTGGTTCGCGGAGGATAGTGCGGTGCGGGGGTGGGTCCACAGGCTTGACGCCTCCGTCAGCTAGACTGTAGTAGTATGTTTTGCTGCTAGATTGAGGTGGCGGGACGGTCGGGTATGCGTCTCGCTCGGGGCTGCCATTGGCCTCATTTCGAAGACCTGAGGGGCGAGGGTAGCTTTTAGCTTCGCGACGCGACCCTCCTGCTTCTGAGCCGGGCACCGTGGGCATTGTGGCGGAGCGGCTTATGCCGGGGAAGCGAGGTGGCGAGCGCTCTGAGCGACGGTATGAGTCAGTCGCGGAGCGCTGGGGGGTGGTTGGAATGCGGATCTCGGCGGGTGATGAGGATGACTGTTTGAAGGTCGGTCTTCGCTCGTCCCAATCGACGACTTCGGGGATGCCGCGGTCTGTGTCACGCCGCGAGGACATGCCCAGGCGTTCCTTGGGGCGGACGGATGACCTGCGAGGCGCAGGCTCCGGTCGAACCTCTCGGTGCCTGGAGGAGCGGCTGCTGGACTCGTAGTAGTCTCGCGATGTGGTTCTGGTGGGCGATGGGCGGAGACTGGGCTCGACTTCGGCGCGGGCCTTGTGCATGTAGCGGATGGCGTCACTCTCCTGGACGCTCAGTTTGCGTGCTGGAGTAGAATTCTCGTAGCCGTCATAGCGTCGGTCGTCTTGTCGATGCTCTTCAGCCCGCCTTCGTGGCTCGTCCTCTGCACTGCGCGTCTTGTAGCCACGCTCGTCGTAGCGCGCCCTGTCCTCGCCAGAAGACCCATCGCTATCGACGGGAAACTTCGCTGTGCGGTCTCGGCGTTCGCTGTCGCGCGCTTTTGCGGCGCTCGATCGTGTGCGGTCGGCCGAGGGTCGTTCGCTTCTGGACTCCTTTTCGTGCTTTTCCCGTGATGAGCGTGACGATGGGCTGGGTCTCGGCGACTGGCGTCTCGGTGATGGAAAGTACGACTCCGTCTTGCGACCGTTGTAGTAGCGGTCGTCGTCGTGTTCGTGACGGCGCGATGGTGTTGCCCCAGAGGGCCTGCGCTCCTCGGTGGCATAGCGAGACGATGTGTTGGCGGTGTATGAGCCTCCCCCAGCGGTAGGTTGAGTGAAGCGTGCGCTCTTGGGCTCAACAGTAGAACCGCTGGCAGTTCTTGCGAGCTTCTCGCGACGAAGCTGCGCCAACTTTAGCTCGGCCTCGTAGGTAGCCCTGCGCGTCTCATCGCTCAGGGTCTCGTAGGCCTGCTGGATCTTGTGAAACTCGTCCTGTTTCTGCGCTTTCAGGGCCTCATCCGTGACTTTGTCAGGATGGCAGGTGAGCACCAGCTTGCGATATGTCTTCTTGATGGTCGCAGCATCGGCGTTCTTGTCTATCCCTAGGGCCTTGTAATGGTCTGGTAGAGGTTCTGAAGACATGTCGCGTGTTTGCGTCGTGTGTTTCAAGTGATCCTCCTCAATGCGGGGGTGGTGAAGGTGATTTAGTAGGAGCCTGACGTCGCAATGCGCAGCCGCAATGGACAATCAGACTTTTGTTGAATATAAGTGCACAGCAAGCGGCGTACACCAAATCGGCGAGCGAATCGCGGATGAATGTCGGCACTGTGGCGGTAGTGCGCGGCAGAGGTGGCTTGAGCCGCGGTGGCAAAGTCGAGTAACTTGTGTAGCGAAGGTCAAGCGACAAGCTCTGGAAGATGTGCGTTGTTGCTGTATTAAAGAGAGTGAATTGTTGGTTGGCCAAAGTGTCTCGTGTGAGGTTGGGGAGTGTGACGATGAGGCTTGGTGATGCTGAGCTAAGGGTTCCTAGGCAGGCCGGCCGTCCCTGACAGCGATCGAAAGAAACCTGGAGAAGCTCGTGGCAGCCCAGACTTTAGGACTGGACAACGAAAGATAATTGCGGACAAAGGTACTCGCACTTCTTACAAAGCATGCAGCGAGGCTGTGTACCTTCTGGTCGCTTCAAGCGATCCTTTGTTGCGAGGGGGAACCTGATCGACTTGCGGTGTACGGCGGTGAGAAGAGGGGCTACGTCAATGCCCACTGCCCAGAGTCCCGGCTGTTCGTAGGCCGCGTCCCAGACGATGCTACGATGGGATCGATGGGGAGCACAGAATCGAAATATAGAAGCAGAAGGGTCTAAAGCGGTCCAAAGCGGCCCAAATGTGATAATATGTGCGACAGAAGATTAGTTGCGGACAGTCAGCATGGACAATCTGAAAGGTTGTGGAATGGACTCCATTTAGGGACAAAACACAAGAGGCTATGCTCTTCAATACCTACTGCATCAAGTGTGATGAGAGTCCCGCATATGCTGGGTGCAAAGCGGGTATTCTTTCTCTCACGCAGCCATCAGCATCTCAGCACATTCTCGTTGCGCTGCTGTAAGCCCACCGCCCTGGCCGCACGCGCTTTCGAGCACCCCGATCCACTTCTTACTCGATCCACAGCTTGCTCCGCAACAGCCAGCTCTTTAGTGAAGCTTGTCGGCACTTGTCCCCAGAGGACGACTTCGCAACCTTCTGTGAGCCACCTCTCGAATCGCTAAAGTTTGGCTGGTCCGATTGGAGAAGGCCCTGTCCCAACACCTTCTGCACTTCTGCTGCGGCCGGCACCAGCGGCTACGAAACACACGTCCAATCGAATCATACACCTATGCGGCCACATGGTCAGACACGACGGATCGAACCTGCATGATCCAGAAACCGCCGAAAAGGACCTTGTGCTTCCAACTGACACTCCCACAACCCCAATCACTGCCAATCAGGCAAA
The DNA here is from genome assembly GCF_010093625.1 of Macroventuria anomochaeta. Taxonomy (NCBI): domain Eukaryota; kingdom Fungi; phylum Ascomycota; class Dothideomycetes; order Pleosporales; family Didymellaceae; genus Macroventuria; species Macroventuria anomochaeta. The sequence continues at coordinate 266,384 of NW_022985375.1, forward strand.
CACCCCACCACTGCAAAAGACATTTGCAAGACGTGACCAATTGCAGCCGCGAAAATGAAGCAAGTAGCCCGTGACGACTTCGCATTCTTAAGACGTCTCAAATGATGCAGCATCTCGTGGAATCCGAGACACCAAGACCTTCGGACAGAGTACCTGAGCAAGTCATGCGACTTTGGCACGCTTGCTTCCTTCTGCGCACCCATTGCTTCGTCTTAGGAAAAGATGTGCGTGCCCTGACACTAGGCTAGGATCCCCAACCGTCGATACCATGTGGAGGATTTGCACAGTGGTTACTTCGCCAGGCAGACGATTTCTGAGCGCTCGATCCGTCCCGGATGGTCCCAGTGTTGACAGACATTAGTCTGCGGTAGTTCTCCCGTTTGAGTGGTTGATAAAGTGCGCTTATGCAGGCTAGAGACCTCGTAGCGGGGGCACCAGCGCGTCAACATCCAATCGTCAGATGCTCTACAGAAGCCGGCAACCCGAGTCTCTCGACGTGGTCGTCTTCGATTGAGCAGCAGAAAGTCACAATGTGAGGCAATGTGGGTTTGGAGCGAGATGTCAACACTAGCAATGATATCATTTAGGGCTGCGAAGACGGATGCTTGCAGTTCGCTACATCATCATACATCCTCATCTCCATCGACCTTCCACACTGGCAAATCGATATCAACCACAATGGGTTTGTTGGTTCCAATCGTCTTTCCATTGATCCTCGGCCCAAGAAACGCAGCGTTGATCACTACACTCTCGATACCGTCCTCGTATCTGGAAGATCTGGACTGACAGCCTGAATCGCCCTGCAAGGCTGCCTTGGGTGCACCAACACCACGCCTTTGCTCCACAACCCCGCTATCTTCAATCCTCCCGGACGCCTCACTTTCTTGGAGGGCACCTCCGATGAGGCTCGACGCCGAATTTAGGATCTCTTGGTCAGGCTGGAGGACCCCATTTCTAGACATCGAGACACCAGGCTGGCCCGCAAGGCCACGCTGCAGCGAGTCAGACTCGCTCTGACGTGTCGCAACAACGCTATTACTCAAAGGGCGCCCTGACTTGGATGTCAAATCCAGTAGAGATAGCTTCTTGTTGCCACTTCCAGGGTCTTGCCAGTTTTCTACGCTGTCGACCAAGCTGTCGCTGCGGGAAGGACTCCAGCGGACACATTCGATTCCTCGAGCCTCATGGATATGACCGCATACATGCAGCAACGGCCTGACAACAGCCAATCTTTGCAAAAGCGAAGGGCATCCAGACCGGTCGTCCTTCGTTGCCGCATCGCAGTGTCCTTTCGGTGGCGTATGCGTTACTACGATGTCTGCATCTTTGGGAATGGCAGACCACATTTTCCCTGCGTCTTGCTCCTGATATTCGAACGCCCAATTACCAGGCCCAGGGGTGGACGGACTCCCAAACACTTTAAAGTATGTCTGCGGCCCCGTTGGCTTCCTCAAGTATATCATCGTAGACTTATTCTCCAGGTAGGTAACCGTCTTCGATTCCCGCAGCAGCTTCATACATCCTCTCGGACTCTGCCAAGCAGGCCACTTCCACCGACTCCCCTTCTCTTCGTAGAACTGCTCATCAAGCGTGATTTCATGATTGCCTACACACCAACAATCAGCAACACTGCCTCAAATATCGTCTCAGCGCATTGGTATACCTGCAACAACAATCTTAACCTCAAAATCCGCCTTCTCAAGCCAACCCACACTCCGTTCAAGCTCATCATACGAGCCCTGATTCGTCAAGTCTCCAGCGTGAATCAGCACATCGCCAGCAGGTAGCTTGGGCGTGTTGTTGTGCGTGTCCGATATGCACACGATGCGCGTCTTGCGCGTCTTCACAACGTCTTCCGCCATCTCTTGCAAACCATTATGAGATGTGTCACATGGGGTTGTTGCAAAGTGGTCGATGCGTAGAGTCAGAGGCACAGTCATACCAATCTGATGGTCAGCACTCAATTGCTAGTGACGTCATTCCCTTCCTAGTCCCATCAGCACCCAACGGCACAAAGAAAACTTCCGATCTCTTGATCATACAAACTCGAGGTACAGTTGCACATGTTCACGTCGAGTAAGTGCCCGTGCGTTGTCCCTCGTCGTACCTGCTCATCAGTCAGGCACGCCGTCGCCGCACCTCGGCTGCTTGCAGTCTTTGCGTTTTGCCACCACCAGCCACGGTTGCACTCGCGCAGCCTTCCTGCCGCGTCGCGGATCCCCGACGGTCTCTCTCCAGTCTTTTCTGCTGAGGTAATTCGCTTCGACTTCGTGACAACAGTGATTTGACTAATCGTGCATGTCGTACGACGATGATGATGCTTCGGAGATTTTCAACGGCTGAAGCTGAAGGTGGGTTGTACGGCTGAGCCCAGCTCACGGACTAAGCGATGGCGGCGTTGCAGTGCATGGTCCGGATCTCACTTGAATTTCTTCACCGCAACGAGGTTTGGAACTGCGAGAATTATCATGATGTTGAGACTAACCCCGGCAGGTCTGGGAACCATCTGCCCAATTCAGAGATGAGCATGTGCAATGTGCATCTGCTTTTGAGAAGGATCTTCATTGCGGCATATCACCTATGGACGATTTGAGATAAGTTTTTTTTTTAAAAAAGGGTGGGTCGAGAAGCTTCACTGTCTGTGTTTTTTTAACACTTTAACTTCTGGGTGCAATGCTTTGGAAAGTATGCATTCTCAAACGTATCGACATGGTATAGTCGTTCCTGAATTCTAATTAATATCACTGCGAAATCCTATCTGCCATGTCTATATCTTCCTTTCTTCATCAACCATTCACGCTGCAAAAGACGCATGCGCAACTGCGCAGGACGTATGCGCAAATATCAATACCTCTTTTCAACCTTACCATCCATTCGCTTGCCAACCAAGAACCCCTCAACAGCGAAATTAACCCATCAGCCAACTGCACATACAAACACGAGATGTTTAGTACATACAAAGTGATCTCTCCACAAAGCTTGTGAAAGCTTGGTGCGAGCTTCATCCCTACACTTCTCCGACGTTTCATCTTGGCGGGCCAGAACAGGCACGATCTTGGTCTTGTTTCATGATCACAGCATGCCATTGGTGGCTTCCAGCGTGACATGACTGACAGGTGTAATTTGGGTAGAGTTATGGCCATCAATGTATAGTGTAGCGGAGATGTGGACTGGAAAGAGTATGCGTATTGTGGTGGACGATCTTGCGGGCGATCGTGGGTGCTGGAAAGAGGCCGCTGGGGAGCCGGAGTGAAAGTGACAGTGCATAGAGACACGCCAAAGCCACATGTGTTGAGAATCATCTGCTCGATCAATCGCACGCGTTCGACTTCACCCACCCCTTGCATTCCTTACCAAACCCGCTGCAAACATTAAGCTCACACTCCTCCTCGCAATTCCCTCCGTGCTCTCGGCCCTAACATACAACCCCTTCCGCCTCCCCGACTTCAAACCCACCCGCACCTCCCTCACCGTGCAAAAGCGCGCCGACACCTGGGCGGTGATGTGTCCCTCGACCCGTTGGAATGAACCTTCACCCGGGCCGTGACCACAGTGGTCCCTGGCGCGGCGCCGTCAACCCAGAACGACGAGCTATTCCTGTGGCCGGGCACGTCGAACGGCACGGGGGGCCTCGTGCAGACAAAGCCGGAGTCCTGGGCAGGTGGGAATGACTGGTGCGGTACCAAGCCGGGGCAGTGGTGCATTCGTTGTTCACTGTTTGGAAGTTTTGGACAACTTGATGGGCCTGCGAGTCCAGTCAGTGGAGATATGAAGGTTGAGATTCTGTATGAGCTGCAAGCGGACGGACAGACGTGGAAGCAGATGGCTACCGATCTTGGCATGAAGAAACAGCTATCTACGATCTCGCACAAATCTGGTCCTTATATGGTACCTCTCTTTTCCTCCTTCGTTTTCCAACGATGTTGTAGATATAGTATTGGCTAAGTTGGGCGATAGAAGGGTTATGGCACCGGCACAGAGTGCGATAGCTCGTGCACTGGTACGATTGCGGTGAAGACGTACACTACCACTGTTACCACGCTTGCCGTAGCTGATCCTACGTTCGGCAAGACTATCTCAACTAGCAACGGGGTGACCTACACAGGTCTGACGAACACAGGGAATAGCAAAGTATGGACCATTGCGTCGATGCACATACCCAAGATGTAAGAGGCTTTGTACATGGCGGATAGAGGCGAATGGCGGGTGGGAGAGTGATGAGCGTAGATCGAGAGGTGAACTGTCAATATACATCACCGATGGTTATATCAATCCTTTCGTCAAGTATCTCTTATAGAAGAATTGTTGTGAGATTGACTACAAAGTGAGATTAGTACACATACACGGATCCAGCAACGTTGGAGCGACACAGATGAGCCTTGCATGCAAGGTCGGAAGATGTTCACCCACTGTGATCAAACGATGCTTGACTCCCTGATCGCACTCATCGTGCCCAACCTCCCTTCGTCCATGTCAACGCCTAGCCATCAGAATGAACGCCGTAGCTTGTATGCTTTTGAAACCGCTTCCCCAGTACGAATGTCCTGTGCCCAGTACAAGTGATCGTGACCCAAGCCGCGCTTCTCGCTGTCTGGATTGGCGACCAGAAGACGGAGCGCAGTTATCTTCGTTCCGTTCCCTGGATCGCACGATGTCTTGATGGTGGCGAAGGTATCGTAGCCTAGCGAGCGCATGTAGTAGCAGAGTCTTAGGGCTTGTAGTGGCTGCGGCCGTTGGCCCTTGGGTACGCTGTTGCTTGTCCATTTGTATGCTTCCTTGGAAGTGAGAGCTATGTCGTGCTTTTCGATAGCCTTGAGGATTTGGCGCTGGACCTGGACATACTCTGGTGATCGTTCGAACTCCTTCTCAAACTGCTCTTTGTATGGAGTCTTGGGCAAGGTCGGAATGAGGCTGCTAGCAGGCACCTCGAGCCTTCTACCTTGTGAAAGTTCCCGTGCAAGCGTTTGAACCTCCTGAGCCAGACCGTTCAAGGGAGAGGCGGCGGTCCCGGCGTTTTCGTGTTGACTGAGAAGCGAGCGACTGGATAAGGGAAACTCGTGGAGGAGTCGACGTGTGCTGCCGGACAGGTTTGACCTGTCGTTGCTGCAGTCGTCTGCCATGATAGCGAGAGTAACGAATATGTGATAAAGCTGTACGTAGTAGCGATAGTGGACGGAGATCGTAAATGTGCAGTGTTATGAGGAATGTGGTATGTGTGTTATGAAGTGAGATTGACGATGTTTGCGCGTGGCAAGCACGATAACGTAACTGTAGAGGAAAGTACAAAGGTGTTCCCACCAAACTGTGGAAGGCGTCGGAAGAGCAGTAAATAGGCAGTGACTGGTCGACAATGCAGCAGGAAATGGAGTTTCGGTTGGCCCGCCCACGCTTGGAGCTGGTAGGTGAGTGGAGTGACCCCGATCATTTTTGGCTTGTGTCGAGTTGCGGTCACATCCACTGAAGACCACCAGCATCCTCGATCCGGGCTGGAAATTGATGGCTGCTGTATCCGTTGTTCACGTGCTGCAAGACTGACAGGTGAACAGCATCAGATCGTGCTCGTGAAGGTGTCTTACGTGCGGAGCCACCACGTACAAGTTTCAGCGAGTCTGGAGCCCTCATTTCAGAACTGCTATTGTGCGTTTATAGCCGGCCAAACCCCGCTAATGATGGAACATTGACCCATCAACCACTATAGGGCGGTCCTCTCCTGAAAGCCCATGGTGAGGAACACAGAACCATCTTGGAAAACACGGCTCCAGTTCTTGTGCGTTGTCGACCCTGAGGTTAGTACCATACTTATCAGTATCAGCTTTGAGAGTGGCATCTGCTGGATGGCTATCGCGATACGAAAGTCCTGTGGATACCAGGATGAATGCCAACAATACCTAGGAACCTGAGTATGGGTAAGTGCGATCGGTGCACGCCTAGCGTACCCTGTAAATCGGGTACTGGCTACCAGGAACACCTTGGGCAGTGCGTCCTGCAAGCGGACTGTCGTGAGCTATGATACCGTCTTGAAATTGTGGGGTCCTCGAAGTAGTTCACCATCTTGTGATATCCTCGCCTCGCGCGTGCCATCACGACATTTGCCAGATCTTGAGATTGGACTTCCGGGTGTCCGGCGAAGTCAGTAACGATGCCATTCGCGAGGGTTCCAACGCTTCATTAGACGAACAGCAGACAGAGCTGCGCATGAGATCCCAGGTCGATGCCGGTGTGGATGCAGCGCTGATGGGTGAGCTGTGGAGGATACAAGGCACAGAGCAGCCAGGAAATGACGAGAGTTGATGTCAAGGCTAGCGTAATGCGCTAAGAGTAGCCGCACGCAGATCAACGGGAATCTGCTGTTTCAGTGCTCAAGCGAGAGCCTGTCAGGACGCGTCGCAACGCGATGGTCTGTCCTCCGCTGACATCCGGACACGATGAATTGGTGTCGAAGATATTGCGCAGAAGGCGGAAAGCGACTCGTCCGTGAATATGATCGTGGAGATGAATACTTGCTCCTTTATCCGTAGCTCCTTGTTGGTTCCTTGTCTGGCCAACGGTACGACGTGGCGCACGGGTACAAGCATCTCCAGCCTTGTCAGCCACGATTGCAGTTGGGCTGGCTGTCAGACTGGAAGCCTGGCGGCATTGATGTCTTCCAAGGCACAAGGCAAACAGCCGACCAGCAGGTGGTGACGTGTCGACTGCCGAACTGCGCGCAAACGGCAGGTGAAAGAGAGAGTGAAGATGAGAGGCAGCGACCAAGCGCGCCGTCTTCAAACGGGATGATGATGCTCGAAAGCTGAAAAGCTGGAGAGTTGAAAGCCAACAAGCCCAAGGGCGTCGAGAATCGCGAACTATGAGGCGGTGATCAAAGCTGCCTAGCGCCTTCCTCCAGGCCACCTTGTGCATATCAAATAAAGAAAGCGCGATAGATGCGCAGCAGCTGCACTCATCTACAACGCGCAAAATACCATCAGAACCATCATTATCGTAGTCGCCATTGCAGTGAGAAAGACCTAGCGACGGTTACCGGACGCTTTGACTGGTTCGCCGGCGCTGTTGCGGTAGCAAAAATTTCGAGTTCTTCACCCTGATCTGACACTAGTCCGAGCTTAGACAAGCGTGCTAGCCGTTCCTGACACACGCGATATTTAATGCTGTCCAGGTGCATCTCTTAGATAGGCCCGCAGCCCACCTCTCCGAACCAGCACTTCCGGGGCGCACGCGTTACCATCCATCACGTGATACCACCACAACGCGCATCAGTGCAGCCTGGCGCAGAAGTGCTCGATCCATGGCATCGTCCAGGTGATCCAGTAATTTTTAATTAACCCAAAACAAGTCTTGCTGGCCCAGCAAGCGGCCGCCTGTCGCCAAAATGAGGTATGGTGCTAGTACCTGCATATCTTGAGGATGCCCGCTAATGCTCTGATAGTGCTACAAGATTGGACCGACTGGTAACGTAAGTCCACCCTTGACTTTACTCTGCATCAGTACCCAGTGTTTTCTGCAAGCAATGCAGCTCTATCTTCCTTTTTACGGCGATCTCCCCGGCAATTCGTGATTTAGATGCACACCCATAACGTCTACATGCATCCTCGCTAACCGTGCCAAGGCTCCTTGAGACAGGCAGCACAGCATTGATCCGGAACACAGCAGCTGAGCAACTAGCTGACGTCCAAAAACAACATCCCGAGGACTTATTCAACCTTCTCAACCGTGTTGTTCCGTTCTTGCGATCGAAGAGCTGGGAGACTCGTGTGGCTGCTGCCAAAGCAGTTGGTGGCATTGTTGCCAACGCGGAGAAGTACGATCCAAATGCTGAAGACGAGCCTAGCAACTCGGAGATGAAGTTAGAAACCAATGGTCATACGAAAGAGGAGGACACCAATGGCGCGACCGTCAAGAAGGAAGAAAATGGCGATGTCGAGATGCCACTGGCGACTGACTCGAATGGCAAGTTCGACCTCAATACTCTGGACATCGCTGCCATCTTGAAGGACGGAAACCATCTGGTTGGAGCTGCTAGCAAAGAACTCGAGTACAAGCTGCTATCCATGAGCCCTGCAGATCGTCTTGCATATCAGAAGAATATCCTTCCAAAGCGACTTGGGCTCGAAGGACCTTTTGTCGAAGTAATCCCGGCAGCTGCGGAGGAGACAGTTGCGCAGAACCCCGGTCTCCGGACACCCGCTATCCATCGCATCGACACAAATCTTGCAAGATCAGATACTATGAACTCTGCCGCATCACCCCCTGCTGCCACACCAACGGGCGACCAGCCGACCCTCAGCAAGCGCCAACTGAACTCACAAAAGCGCAAGCAGAAGAACGCACAAAAGAACAACAAGGGTGTAACCGTTGACTTCAATGAACCCGGATCTAAAAAACCTTCACATCCAGAAGCTCTTCAGACGCCCGCTCGTATGACACCACATCCCACATCGTTCAAGCAAGAGAAGTTTGAGAACGGCGAGGGAGGTGAGGGCCTTGACGACTACTTCTCGCTGGAGCGCAAGGGCGGAGACGACGACGCCAAGTTCGTCAAAGAGTTCAAGGGTGCTGTGATGCCGGAAAAATCCTCTTTTGAAGGCGAATCAGACGAGTCTGGCTTGGAGTGGCCTTTCGAGCGTGTCTGCGATTATCTCGCCCTCGAGATGTTCGATCACACTTGGGAAGTCCGTCATGGTGCTTCCATGGGCATTCGAGAAGTCTTGCGTGTGCACGGTGCCGGTGCTGGAAGAGTTGAAGGAAAGACACGAGCGGAGAACGATAAACTAAACCAGCAATGGCTTAACGATCTTGCATGCCGCATATGCTGCATCTTTATGCTTGATCGATTCGCCGACTACACATCCGACACTGCCGTTGCACCAATCAGGGAAACCGCCGGGCAAGCACTTGGCTCTGTTTTGCAACATCTCTCTCGCGAGAACGTCCTAGCCACCTTCAATGTGCTTCACAACCTCATTAAGAAGCGCCTTGAAGCCGATAGTTGGCATTCCTGTCAGGGTGGCATGATCGGTTTGCGGTATCTCGTAGCTGTACGAAACGATCTGCTTCGTGAGGATGGGTCTCTTATGGATGGCGTTCTGACTGCTGTCATTCAAGGCTTGGGCGATTTCGACGACGACATTCGAGCCCTGAGCGCAGCAACACTCATTCCCGTTGCCAAAGACTTTGTCGAGATGCGGCCTAAAGCAATGGAGGGTCTCATGAACCAGGTCTGGTCATGCTTTGACGGTCTACAAGATGATCTCACGGCCAGTACTGGTTCGATCATGGACCTTCTCGCTAAGCTGTGCAGTTTCCCTCAGGTCCTTGCAGCCATGCAGGCCAATGCGGAAAAGGACTCGACCCAGTCTTTTCATGAGCTTGTGCCTCGCCTCTTCCCGTTCTTCCGTCACACCATTACCAGCGTTCGCACTGCTGTGCTACGCGCATTGAGCACTTTCCTAGACATCCAAAGCGCAGGCTCAGGTGGGTGGGTTGACAGCAAAGCCCTTCAATTGATTTTCCAGAACATCCTCCTCGAACGCAACGAGGGCGTTTTGAAGCTGTCGATGAAACTCTGGAACACCATGGTCGACAATCTCGGGGGCCAAATCGCGTCTCATCTGGAACCGATACTGAACGCCATCATTCCCCTGACTCTGACGCCGATCGGAGTATCTCGCCACCCAATTGCTATGGATATGTCGCTTTTAATAAAACCTTCCGGGCAGGTGATGGGTCCAGCACCAAGCTCAGTGCCCAGTCGCAGATCAACACCACCAGGTGGGAGTGAGCCAGCTGTAAAGAAGAGGAAGAAGTCGCGATTCGGAAAGGAGGACAACTCAACGCCGATTCCAACTTCCATATCCCACAATGTTGACGGACATATGATTGGTGGTGACCTCGAGCTCATTGGCGCCGATGTGATGATTCGGTCCCGAGCATCCGCAGCGCAAGCTCTTGGTAAAGCCATCGCAAATTGGCCAGAAGAGACCAGGGTATCAGTCTTCGGCCACAAGCTCTTGCCGTCACTGTCTTCGACTCACTCGACTACACAGTTGACGGCTGCCATGATCATCGAAGAATTTGGCAAGAACTTGTCGGCTAAAGACGCCTTGGCAGATCTCTTTGCTGAAGCTTTGCTCCCCATCGTTGAGGGTGAGCGACCAATGGCCTACGAGGATCTTGTTCCCAAGCTGCAGATTGTACGTACGCAGTGCACTGCTTTGCTCAACATCTTTAGAGAGGGTCACGTACAGAATCTGCCGGCACTGGCTGTTGTTGTGCAGGGTGATCCAGCTGCCAGCCAGTACGCTTTTGGCGTCGCTGATGCGGAGAAGCTTGTCACTGTTCAGTACGAGAAGCTGAAGAAGGCAATGACGCCATCAGCTCGCATGGTCGCCGCAGCCAACTTGGAAGTTTCGAAGAAGGAAGTTGAGGCCAGTCTCCAAGAGGCGAAGGACATCAAGGAGGAGCGCGATATCCGCATCAAGGCAGCTGCCGCAGGAGGACTGATCTGGCTCAGTTCACCACCCAAGAAACCTCAGCATCCGATCAAAGCTATGATGGATAGCGTCAAGAAGGAGGGGAACGTACAATTGCAGAAGCGGTCTGCTGCCGCTGTGGCCCGCTACATCGTTCATCTCGTCCATGGCAACAAGGGTGTTGTCGTCAAGAAGGTGGTCGGCAACCTCGTCAAGTTCTACTGCATGGAAACAGCAGAAACCCCCGAATTCCAAGGGCAAGGTCACATCGAAACCGGCATCCTCACCTTGAAGAAGGACGAAGACGTTCGCGATCATCCGGATGCTGCCAAGTTTGCGGAAGAGTCAAGAGCAGCTAGGATTACTAAGCGGGGTGCTCGTGAAGCCCTTGAGCAGGTTGTTCAACAGTTTGGTGCAGAAATCTTCCAGAAGGTCCCGACTCTTGAAGACTTGATCCAGCGACCCATCAAGCAAGCATTCGCTGACGCAACACTTCCTGCAGAGATTATCAATGAGGATGGCATTTTCGGTCAAGAGGTTGTTGATGCTTTGTCAACCCTTCGCGCGCTGGTCGGAAGCTTCCACCCGGATGTGCGCGGCTTCATCAAGGACTTGCTTCCATTCGTTGCAAAGGCTTTGCAGAGCAGGCTCTACGTACTGCGATACGCTGCCGCAAAGTGCTTTGCAACCATCTGCAGCGTTATGTCTGTCGATGCTTTCACACTGCTTGTGGAAGCCGTTCTGCCTACTATCAGCGATGGTGGAAACGTGCATGGTCGCCAAGGTGCTATCGAGTGCATCTACCATCTGATCCACGTTATGGAAGACGACATTCTCCCTTACGTCATCTTTCTGATCACTCCTGTGCTGGGACGTATGAGCGATTCAGACAACGATATCCGTTTGCTAGCAACGACAAGCTTCGCCACGCTTGTCAAGCTTGTTCCACTCGAGTCTGGTATCCCTGACCCCCCGGGTCTACCTGACTCATTGCTCAAGGGCCGTGATCGCGAGCGCAAGTTCGTTGCGCAGATGCTGGATGCGAAGAAGGTTGAGCCTTTCGAGATTCCTGTTGGTATCAAGGCCACGTTGCGTTCGTACCAACAGGATGGAGTCAACTGGCTTGCCTTCCTGAATCGATACAACTTGCACGGAATTCTCTGCGACGACATGGGTCTTGGAAAGACGTTGCAAACCTTGTGTATGGTGGCCAGTGACCATCATTTACGCACTGACGAGTTCGCTAAGTCCGGAGATCCCAACTTCCGCAGACAGCCGTCGCTCATCGTCTGTCCTCCTACTTTGTCAGGTCATTGGCAGCAGGAGATCCGCCAGTATGCTCCCTTCCTGTCTTGTGTGGCTTATGTTGGTGCACCGCCAACTCGCGGTCAATACAGGTCTCAGCTTCAGGATGTCGACATCGTCATCACCAGCTACGATATCTGCAGAAATGATCTCGACATTCTCAAGCCTGTCAACTGGAACTACTGCGTTCTCGACGAAGGCCATCTGATCAAGAACTCGAAGTCGAAGACCAGCCAGGCTGTCAAGCAGTTCCAGTCGAACCATCGCCTGATCCTCTCCGGTACACCCATCCAAAACAATGTACTCGAGCTATGGTCCCTGTTCGACTTTCTTATGCCTGGCTTCTTGGGAACTGAGAAGGTCTTCCAGGAGCGTTTCGCGAAGCCTATCGCGGCCTCACGTTTTGCCAAGTCCTCATCTAAGGAACAAGAGAGGGGTGCACTCGCCATCGAGGCGCTCCACAAGCAGATCCTTCCCTTCCTTCTCAGACGTCTCAAAGAGGAGGTGCTGGACGACTTGCCACCCAAGATTCTGCAGAACTACTATTGCGATCTATCTGAGCTTCAGCGCAACCTCTTTGACGACTTTAACAAGCGACAGGGCAAGGAGATCCAGTCAAAGGCTGGCAACGCTGACCGCGAGAGCAAGCAACATATCTTCCAGGCGCTGCAGTACATGAAGAAGCTGTGCAATTCGCCCGCCCTCGTGGTAAAGGGTCCAACGAACAAGGCCTACGAGCCTACACAGCAATATCTGAAGAAGCACAACACGACGATCGATGACATCGCTCATGCTCCCAAGCTCAGCGCTCTCAAGGACCTTCTGGTAGACTGTGGTATCGGTGCTGCGGACGTAGCCGGCGACAAGTCAGCGGCTGTCAATGGTGATCTGCCTGAGGCTGTCTCTCAACATCGTGCTCTGATCTTCTGTCAGATGAAGGAAATGCTCGATATGGTCGAGTCTACCGTGTTCAAGAAGCTGCTTCCAAGTGTTCAGTTCATGAGGCTTGATGGTACAGTGCAGGCTGAGAAGCGTCAAGACATTGTCAACAAGTTCAATTCGGACCCGTCTTACGATGCCCTGCTTTTGACCACCAGTGTTGGTGGACTGGGGCTTAACTTGACCGGTGCCGATACTGTCATCTTCGTTGAGCATGACTGGAACCCGCAGAAGGACATCCAAGCCATGGATCGCGCCCATCGTATTGGACAAAAGAAGGTTGTCAACGTGTACCGCATCGTCACCCGCGGGACGCTCGAAGAGAAGATTCTCAAGTACGTATATTCTTTCTCACAATGCTCGATCATCACTGACAAATTTACAGCCTTCAACGTTTCAAGATCGATGTCGCGAGTACAGTCGTCAACCAGCAGAACGCTGGCCTCGGCTCCATGCAGACCGATCAAATTCTTGATCTCTTCAATGTCTCAGCAGACAGTGCAGACCCAGCTACGCTGCCACCTCCTCCGTCCAACTCAAAAGACGATAACGCCATCGACGAGAACGACGCTGTCGATGCTACTGGCGAGCTGCGCCAGAAGGGTCAGAAGGGCTTCCTCGACGACCTTGGCGAATTATGGGACGAGAGGCAGTACGAAGACGAGTTCGACCTAGATGGTTTCTTGGGCAAGATGCAGGGGTCCGCGGCATAGGATGTCCAATTTCCTCGCATCGGCACTTCTTTTAGGGTTGTGGGATCACACCTTAACGGTGTAGGTACCCCAAATCATCGGAATAATGGTGTGTTGGCGTTTGGGTTTGATTAGCCAGCAGTCGATTGCGGGGCTGCACGGCATGTATAGGATAGCATGGACGGATCATGGACCGGTTCCATCATTCGACTTTAGCATGGCGTTGGATGGCTTTGATTGATGACTTCAGGTGTAGGGCCGACTCGATCGGTCTCATGGGAAATGTGTATGCTCGTGCTTGTATTGATAGATAGCATGCCCGCAAAGGGGCTGTTCAAAAGATGGAGTTTTACAAACGGAAGGTGCCCACCACATGCTGGACCACAGCGCGACTTCCGATCTCGTGTGTGCTCGCTTCTGCCGCGGCCAACATGGCGATCTCGATGCTGACGACTTCCTCCCGCCGCGCTCCGTTGACAGGGTTAGCATTCCTAGTTTCAACTCTGTTCCAGGCCACTATGCTTTTACCGGCCCCGGAACATTGCGTTCTGTCGGGCCATAGGGGACCGCAATGCAACCTGGAGGTCTCAAGCACATTGTGAGGGCCTTCGACCCCTGTGCCTAGATATTCTTCGCTCATCTTCTGGTATGGCATCCATCTTCTCTGAACTCTCAACCCTCAACCACAATCCTCACTCGCCGCTCGCAACTCTCAATACCGCAAATACCTTCAGCCCTGCGTTGTTTACACACCATACCGCACAAGAACAACCCACACTCATAGCGACATGATGGCCTTCAATAGGTTCCCAGACAAGATTCTCGTCATGATCATCGACCATATGGGAGGCCACCCCGCCACTATCGTTAATCTCGCTTGCACTTTCCACAAGCTCAAGGGTCAATACTTCCCCTTTTTCCAAAAGTGCGTCGACAAGAGCAGAGCCTCCGGTAATAAATAACCAAAGGGCACTAGCCAATGGATAGCCTTCATCATCAACCTCGAGCGAACAGCGCTCAACGCACTTTTGCTGGCGTTATGTCCCGAAATTCGTACTGTAGACTTCCGCATATTCAATCAGATGGCAACCTCGTAGCAGTATCAGAATCGTTGGAGAAGTTGGAGATCCATGTCAACAATAACCCAGCGGCTTTCAACAAGGCCTTCTTGCATCGGTTGAAGCTTTTGGCCAGTCTCCCCAACTTCCATAGCATACATAAGCTGACACTACCGTGGAAGGCTCTCGCTGCATCCGATTACGAAGGTGGTCAAAACTACCCGACTACCTCCTGACTCAATTCACAGCCCAACCGAGTCCGATATGCTATGTCCAACATTAGCAAGATCTCCTAACTGTCTTGAACCTCATTGGGAAGATTCAGCGTCAGCTTAGATACAAATACTCCATCATCACCATCAGGTCTGACAGTGAGAAAGGACTTGGCTGCGACTTTTCTAATGCTTCCAGAAGCGTTGGCATCAAGATTGAAACAGCAGCTGAGAACACTGATGAGCAGAGAGGTCTTCAAGAGGCTGCAGGCAAAACAATCATGCAGCGTACATGAGCTCTCCAAATCTCATCAGGACTACCAAAAGCTCTCACCAATGAGCTCTTAATTGCAGCAGTACAGTTGCTCAATACTACGACAGTTGAATCACTTGGATGGAAGACTCATGAAGTAATCTCCAACACCAAGCCATCAGTGGCTCACTACTCTCGCCAAGACATCAAGGCTACTGATAACATTGAGCCAAGAGCTCATATTGGATACCTTGTTGGGTACAACTCATCTAACATCTACCGTGTATGGATGCCATTACTAGACTGGGTTATCAGAACCAGAGATTTCACTTTAAATGGCAACTTAACCACAAGGACAATGTACACAAAAGATCACTGCAGGAAATCTCATTGAACAATAAGTAGAAGTCTTAGATCTTGAACAGTATCACTTCATAGCCACTGCTGACGACCTCTAAACCACTGAGCAACTAGACCAACATCTTGAAGAAGTTGAGGACTCCACTGCTACAACTTCTAGGCCTAATACTAGGCCTAATACCGGGCAGAATGCCGAAGAGGACCAACACTTACCTGAATCAACCAGAGGTATCATGAGTTCTTAGCCCATGGGTCTTCAGTCCATGAGTCCTATGCCCAAGGATCCTCAACCCGCCTCAATACCAGAAATTACAACGACAACCCTCTTAAGCCGCCCAACTCCATTAGGAGAATCTCATTGCCATGCATATGAGATACCTGGCTATCTTCCTGATTGTTGAAACAACAATGCACCACAGGCCTTCAACCCAGACATTGGAGACCAGAACATCATTACTGTCGCGGCCCCGCAGCGATACAAAAAGGCCGACCTTTCAGACCCTCGGGTCCTAACGGTTATATACACCGCAGCAACAATGACTTCAAAGGATAGAAGACTATCGAAGTCGCACCACGTCATAGACTTTCTGGTTATGAAAGCTTCATCGATGAAATCAACTGTGTCGAAAGATGAATTTTCCAGGCCGTCGTTAGCGGCGAAGAAATTCTAGGCATGCATTCTGTCGAAGAAGATGCGCGCAGTCTTGGCTGTGGGGAGGTAAGGGCGAAGTCTAAGTGCCGGATCATGTGAGCGTATTTTTGTTGGGGACGCAACAGCTTGAAGCTCACAGATGAGAGGCGACGTTCAGTACCTAGTTTGAGGATAAAGGTCTTTTAGTCTTATGGTCCATATTAGATTGTATGCCCCCATCTGAATTTGAGCGGTGACTCCCAGCCTTCGATACTAAGCTGCACAACTTCGCGGTTGCATGTTTCGATTAAGGCACCCAAAGACCTCCTCCGTTTGAGGTTGCGACGGTGATTGTCGTGGTCGATGGATCTAGCTGCGAGAACGGCATGCTCTAGGACTTTGACTTTGAGCTCTTTGGGAAGCCGCAGCCAAGGCTGGAACGTCGTGGCGTGTTGTTATTGTCGCTGTGGCTGTGAACAGGAGGGAAGAGGTAGACGTTGGTGTAAGAAGAATGGATGTAAGGAAAGATGGAGTTCCGAAGCTTATTATCATGGTTCGACTTTATGCGCCCTTTCAGTGCCAGTGAGAGTCGACCACCTTACTTTTTTCCTCTCTTTCTCTCTCTCCTCAATGCCGGGCTAGGAACGCGCATTTGGCAGCGTATAGCCGCCCATATCATCGAAGAACTTACCTCCCTTCGCCATGACATCCGCAATATCTTCACCCAGCCATTCCTTCGTCAATGCCGCTTTCGCCATTTCGATCTCCTTCACAAAACTCCCTGCTACCTGTTGAGGCCGCGTCAGCGATATTCTCGAAGACCTCGAGACCAGGCATCGCCTACCATCACGCTGTGACCTTTCCTCGTGGGATCCGTGCTTGTGGCTACAATAGCATCAGCAACACCCTCCACGGTATTTGCTGGTAATCCCCTCTTTCTCCACTTCTCTGAGTAGCCGGTAGTAATATAAGTAGGGGTGAAGAATGGAGCAATGACATTGACCCTCACATCAAGCTCGTCCGCTTTCCGCTGCGATGATCGAGCCAGACCAACAATACCATGCTTGGATGAGATGTATGAGACCACACCAGTGCCGCCAAAGTATCCAGATACCGAAGCAATAAGAACCACTGAGCCTCGTGCTCCATCAACATCTGGAGAATTTGACTGCATTGCGTGCATCGCTAGTCTGAGCGCTACTACACGTCAGCTATTCGGTGCCCTCGGTGATGCGAGGGCATCTTACTGTTCATAGAACCCTTCAAGTTGACGTCAATGATCTTGTAAGCCTCCGTTGGCTCTTTCAATTCACCGTTGTCGTCTTCCTCGAAGTCAAAGAAGCCTCTGCTTTCCATCAAGCCTGCGTTCGCGATGACAATATCAACTTGGCTGAACTTCTCTTTCGTGTTTCGGAATAAACCCCGCATGGCTTCCCAGTGTGTGATATCAGTCTCGTGGAAGAGTGCTCGACTTGGGTCTGACAGAGAGGCTATGAGGGATTCCGCGGCACCTCTAGCGGAGGGTAGATCCGCTATCACCACATTGCAGCCATGAGCGTGAAAGGTGCGTATGGTCTGAGCACCAATGCCTCCTGCGCCGCCAGTGACAATGACGGTCTTGGGACGTCCGGACGGTAGAATGAAGGCAGACATCGTGAGACTGGGTCCAGTTGAAGGTGCCAGGCGAATTCGGTGCACAAACAACCAAACGGTCAAGCTGTATAAGGGGGGGTAGCTGTTTATGAGCTCTCTTCAAGCAGCGTCACGTCAGCCTCCACTGTATGGGCTCGCTTAAGCCCTGGAGGTATTCCTAGCATTACGCACATGACGAAAACCCCCGAGGTGATGTCTGAAGGATGGGTCGGGGAGACTTGCACCTGCTCGACGCGTGGGGTGAAGTTACCCCGCACGCGCTAGTGAACGCGTTTGGTGGACGCGTTCGCTTCGTGCGCCCCACTGTTCTTTCCTCCACGAGAAACCGAGACGACGAAGAAGTGCTTGATATCCTACAGAGTTCGTTGTGCAACCAGCGCGTCCCGATCACAACAGCAAGATGGCTATGAATGAACCAATACCTCATGATCCCACGCACAATGAAGCTCTTGCCCTCTTCAAGTCTGTAGAGGAATTGTTTCCTTCGTAGACATTGGGAGATGGCAAATGGTATATACTGACTGTCAGTTGTTTCATATTTCCTCGCAACATGTGCTGACTCCATCAGCTTGCGGCTATGGTAGGCGGTGGTTAGCCCGAATTTGCACCTCTGCTCTATCAAGAGCTCATCAAGCGACCTGAACATCAAAGTTCGGACCAACGACAGGCTCGGATGCCGAGGGTTAGAGAAACTCTCCTCAAACTCATCGTCATCATCGGCGTGTGCAAGCCTTTGGAGGCAATCTTCAAAACTGATGCAATCACGAGACCAGGAGACAAGGACTACTCGTTCTCAAGGTGAGCAGAACTTCGAGATCAGCACACCAAGAGTCACAGTGCTGACTACCTCCAGATAAGGATGGCAGTGTGATGAAGCGAATGCGAAACGTGGCTTCGAGTTGCAGAATCGCTTGTACGAACAGAACCAAGCGGCCATTGACAACGTGCTGGCATCGCAACGAGACTTTGGTATGATTTTGACGAGCAATATTGGTCTCAAACATGTGTTTGATTCAGTTTCTAAATCAAACAAGCAAGCAAATCACCTACGGACTCTATTTGTTCTGATCACAGCATATTGAACGACGTTGAGACTGAGGTTACGGTCCTCTCTGGCATCATGGTACATAACCTGCCCAGGGAGACTGGCTGGTACCTCAGAGGTACGAGAAGGGTTGGAGTAAGCATAGAGGATACGGAGACCCTCCAGCAATGCGTGAGTGCTCGTGTGGATGTGGATTCAAATCTTCGCACTAACATACATTCAGATCGAGCTCGCAGCGAGCTTCTGCAGGTTGCGCCTGCACAGAGTCCCAAGAGTCGCGGATATCGAACAAGAGGTCTAGACACATAGAAGCTGTCATTGTGAGCGGAAATTCGGAGCAACGGATCTGGTATGCATAGCAGGGCGTTTGGCAGATGTTAGACTTGCTTCATTCAGGGGGCTGTCTGTCTGCACGATGCTTGAGCTTCGAGACGAGCTTCCAACGGCGATCATGTCAAGACAATGCAGCGAGCCAAGATGCTCGGCAATTCATACTGTCTTCAGCACACGCACTCAGCTGATTCGCCCACGAAACTCATCCCCCAAGAGGCATCTGCAACTAGTGCCGTGCCCGTATCGGGGAGTTCAACTGCGCTCCGTAAGACAGTTCCCACGTCATCTACCGCGATCGACGCCCATGTGTGCAACTTGATCAGAGATCGATTACCAAAGTCACATGATGCGGGGAAGCCATCCAGTAAAGAGTCTCTCGCGGACTAGCAGCCTATGAGGCGTTCTCTCGAGACGAGCTCAGGGCAACGGCAGCGGCTACTCTAGGTTTCGGGCCAAGGATGCACCATAGCACGGCACGCTACAGCACCGTAAACGTGGGGTAAAGCATGTGCATATATCGTGATCGACGCTGTCGCCTCTCCGTTCCTGACTCAACAGCTCCCAATCAGGTAGAGCGTCATTCCTTCTCCTTATTGTTCGCAGCTCAAAAAATGGCACCTCAGACCGAACGCCCAGATCGCGATTTCTGGAAGACTGAAGTTGAGAGGATCGGCAACATCGCCACCATAGACGGGAAGGAAGATGCTGTGGCTCACAGTTCGATTGAGGCACAAGAAGAAGGCAATATCAAGATTGTTAACACGCCTTTCAAGGAGAATACGGAAGCAGAGAAGAAGCTTGTGCGGAAGATAGACTTATATCTGATGCCGACGATCTGGGTTTTGTACAGCTTCTCGTACATGGTATGTTCAAGCCCCTTGTTTTGTTTGATTTATGTTGCTAAGGATACTCCAGGACCGTACGGCCATCGGCAACGCAAAGGTCGCGGGCATGGATGTCGATCTCGGTCTTACGTCTGACGAGTACTTTCTCGCTATCGTCATTTTCCAAGTTGGTTACGTCTTTTTCGAGGTCCCATCTAAGTACGTTGTCGTACTCCTTGCTCCATAACCGACCTGACATGTCACAGCATGGTACTTTCTCGTGTTCGCCCATCGATCTGGATCCCAACCCTGATGATCTTCTGGGGCAGTGTGTCTGCACTCATGGCTCTGGTCAAAACTCCGGCTCAGCTCATCGGTGTCCGATTCCTTCTCGGTGTCACTGAGGCTGGTTTCAGTCCTGCTGTGCTCTTTATCATCTCGACTTGGTATCGACGACATGAACAATCTAAGCGATTCATGTGTTTCTTGTCCGCGGGAATCCTTTCAGGAGCTTTCGGTGGAATCATCGCCGGTGCCATCGTTGATAGTCTGGAAGGTGCTCATGGGATTGCTGGATGGCAATGGTACACGAATATGGTTTCTCGCAGAGATGTACATGTGCTGACACACTCCAGGCTCTTCATCGTCCAAGGTGTCGCAACAGTCACGTGCGCCGTCCCAGCTCCTTTCGTCCTTCTTGATTACCCTTCAAATGGTCGTCAGCTCACTGCACAAGAGCGTGAGATTGCCATGGCCCGTCTACATGCCGACTTTGGAAGTCACGATTCTGAAAAACACATCTCGCATGCCAAAGCCTTCATGAATGCAGTTAAGAACTGGCGTCTCTGGCTTCTCTGTGCTGGCTACATGACCATCATCGGCTGTTACAGCTTGAGCTACTTCAACCCTTCCCTTGTCCGTGGACTCGGGTACACTGGCTCGATGGCGCAGTACAGTATGAACCCTTCACTATATACTATACGCGTGAGCGAGAACTAATAATAAGTAGTGACTGTCCCCCTCTACGTAGCCGCCTTCGTCATCGCCGTCCCCGTTGCCATCCTCGCCGACAAAATCAACGCCTTCCGCCCCGTCCTCTGCGCCTCCTCCCTTGTCCTCGGTGCTCTTTTCTGCGCTCTCTCAGCCGGTATCTACGCCTACATACCACGCTATGTCTTCCTTGTCTTCATCAACAGCATGATTTGGACCGCAAATCCTCTCGCACTATCGTACGCTTCAGTGTCCATGGGCCCTCTCGATCCCGAGACCAGGGCTATCTCGCTCGCGTTTGTCAATGCTCTGGGAAACTTGGCACAGGTATATGGCGCGTATCTGTTCCCTGCGGAGGATGCGCCGAAGTACATCAAGGGTTTTGGAGCGTATGCGGGGTTGTTGTCTTTGGGCGCGGGGATCTATATCGCCGCACTCTTCCTATTCAAGAAGAGTCCTTTTACATCGAAGACCACTGTATGATAGAAGTGTGACAATGTCGGCTAGGGAGGATATGCCACGTATGAACATGTTAGGCGAATGGCCGAATCTTTGGTTCGTGACGTACTTCTACCTACATACCAATACCATAGTTTAAACCTCTCGCTTAATGTTTTGAAATCATCTTGGATTTTTCACCTCACCTTCTGCCTGTCAAAAAAAGCTCATCAGCATGTCGTGGATGCGCTTGCCCGCGAAGCTTAGGCTCGAGATTCTTCGATATCACCTCACCTCCACTGAAGACATCGATCACTCCCAGCACCTTGACAACCTAGTGTTCGGAGACCTGGAAGTACTCATTAGTACTCAAAACACCGACCTAGTCCAATTATCTCTCGAAGCGTGTAGGTCTAGTAATCTTCCCCTTTCTTTCCACCCCTAACAATGGAATCCAGACTACAAGTCCAATGCGTTCATCCTCGGACCGGATGTCACATACAAGCTCGGCTTCCGTCAAGTCAGAACTTTTCGGCCCCGTACAAAGCATGCTCTTATGATGCAGCAGCTAGTCGACGAGATGAATGTGCCAGGGTTCGCATCCACGGGTCTTGCCTCGCGGGCAGATTCGTGTGTCGATCTGCAAGATTTCGCCTTACATGGGTTGAATTTGGCATCGAAAATTGCATAGCTTGGCAGCACAATTTCTTTGCCCTGACTTCTTTGGTGATGCACCTTCGGTTCGACAATTGTAATTGTCATGAAATGTAAATGGTACGGCAGCTCTTGGGTCGCGGAACGGCACGCTACAAGGTCAAGGGTTTTACAATCAACTCGGGCATGTCGGACTACCCAATTGTAAACTACTCCTTTACGAACACCTAACAGCTGTCGGCAACGAGCGTTTTCTGCATCCCGGCGCTTAGTGTACCAGGTATGAGGTGGTCCGCACATTTTGCCAACCATTATACTCTCTTAGTATTCTGTCAGTGCTACGGTCCCAGAAGTCCCACAGTGTGCATTATGGAAGCATAGACTACAAGTGCAACACATTCCTTATCAGCCCTTTCACCAAGCTCTCGACTTCCAGTATGTTCGCCCGCCTACGCAGACCACAGTCCAGGTATTCTCGCATGATCCGGCACCTGAAATTCGAAATGTGCGCCCATCTCCCTGACAGTCCCCTAACCAGCCTGTTCTTTGCGCAGGAACATGACTGGAGCTTCCTCTCCGCGCCAAGCCGAACTTCTCAGAGGTCAATCCACCACCCGCATACCGTGCAAGTCCGGAACGGACACACAGACAACGCCATTTTGTGGCACTGAAATCCCTCAAAGTCGAAGTTTGTCTGCATTTCATGGATGGAAACTGTCAGTGTAACCGCATGGGCAACGTACTGCGAGTGTTGGGCTGCGGAGAGATAGGGCTGCATGCGAAGAAGGTGTCGACAGAGTTACAGATGGTAGATGGACCGATTGCGGACGGCACTTGTGGCGAGAAGATTTGTGCCTTGGTCAAAGGCTTGATTGTGAACCAGACGTAGCGGAGGGAATATCGCAGGAACTGGTAGGGCAGGAGGCTTTCAAAGATATTCCAGGTGTGACGGCGCCAATCTCGAAAGCTGGAAGTACAAGCGTAAAGTTTCCTAGTGTTTAAAGAGATGTCGATGAAGGTGTGAGGATGACGTACCTTCTACTTTAGTTCAAATAGTAAACAAAACCTCCTCATCCGCACACAACGTCCTTCGTCCTCCATTTGCCAAACATGTCCGAAGCCACGTTCCACCCATGATCCCACCTGCCAACCGAGCTCAAGCTCGAGGTACTGCAATACACCCTCTTACGCGATTACCCAATCAATGTTGAGGTCCATATATGCAACATGTTGTGCTATGAACTGGACCCCCTCAATGACACCCAAAACATCGAGCTCGTACAGCTATCGCTTGTGGCCTGTCAATCCTACACGTCTGGCAACTGCACATCAGCTAACAATCGGCACAGATCACAAATACAACATTTTCCTCTAGTCCTCGCTCGACATGCTATACCTGCCACCCGTCAAGTACATCCGAACATCCAACGCCCCGTCTTCAAGATGGATCCTAATATCCCCTAATGCAGTCCCAACATGTTCTTTTCGACCATGGCACGTCAATGGACGTGCTTCTTCGCCTCCAAGGACGGGCGTGAGAATTAGCCAGTCACATTCGTACTTCGAGAACCGTCAATGCTGACGGAGCAGGTTTACGCCGTTACGCTCATTCGAGCTGCGCTTGCACCTTCAGTGGTGCGTATGTCACTACGTGGACAAGGCTCTGCGCATCGCAGAGTTGAGTACGAGCAGCATGGAGGCGGCGAAGATTGCTGTGAAGGCCCACATTAGAAGAAGGTACCAAGAGAGAATGCGCTTGCGCTGACGGGATCAGGACCGCGTTCGAGGCTGGTTTCGTAGAGGAAATCTACCGGAACCAGTGTGTGGCACTTCAGCGAGACAATTCAGCGCCGGCAAAAACAGGTACAATATATAACAGAGAAGGGAAGCAACGCAACGAGGGGTATCATGTGATAAAAAGTCTGCGGTGGTCTGGAGAGAGCACTTGGCGTCGGGTGCCTCCAGGCTTGGAGCGACGTAGGTGAAGGTGTCCGTAGATCTCAATCTTCTCGTCCACATTCCCGCTACTTCTTCAACCCCAACCTCCCAAACACCACCATCACCACCATGTTTCACCCATGGCCACGCTTACCAACCGAGCTCACAATGCTCGTTCTTGCCTGCGCCATCAACGATAACACCGGCATGCTTCGACAGTGTCACATTCCACAACTGGAACGTGAGAAAGCCATACTGCCCACTTCCGGGGTTTTGCCCCAGACCCACACAGCGATCTCAGCACAATCATTGGCACCCGCAATCGCGAAACCGTCGAACTCGCAATGGGCACCTGTCAGTACCGTCTCCCGAATCTAGCCTGCTTTGATTGACTTTGTCTCAGACTATGGCGAAGTGAAGAAGCTATGCGGTGATCATGTTGCTGCCGATATTGCGAAACATCCCAACGAGAATATTCGCTTGTGGCGGGAGTTCTTAAGGGCCAGGATATTGTGACGAGCATAGCGGATGACAGCACAACGGAGAAAGATCTCACATACATGATCATCACACGGCCACAATTTCAGAATCATTACACCAGAACACCACCAGAAAGTTCGAACAGCTTGCATTTACGCTTCGCAAAACCCTATGCTATGCCAAGCCCAAAACGCTTCTCGCTTCTTGCGCTTCAAAAATATGACAAGAACCCAATCGCCACGCCTTGCCTTCCCCTATCTATCATTGGGTGTCTATGTCATGCCAGTATTTGTGGTAAGAATGCCGAATGCCATCGTAAAACACCTCGAGCCTAAGCTGGCCCATCTCTAATATACAGTGATGACAGAATAATGGTTGTCGTAATCTAACTCGTCTGTGTTGCTGTTACGATGCTAGATTCAGCGCTGATGTTGATCGCGGTAAAGTATCGTGAAATTGGGGGTTGGGACTCGAAGATGCGTGGGTATCTGAGTTGGGAGTTGGAGAGATGACTTCGCCGAGTCCCGTTGCGGTAGCGAGAAGATGATCGCCGCGTGCGGAGTTGCGTGACGATTGCCAGTGGGGTGATTGCGCTGGCGCGAAACCTGTACGGACTGGAGGATATTGTGTGTGCTCGGAAGAAGATATCTTCTAGAAGCCTTCGTCCTTCTGGTTCTTGGTACCCTCCTTCTTCTGGGCTTCCTTCTCTTCGGTGGTCAGTTCGACCAGCTCTGCACCCTCCAGCTTGAAGCCCTTGGCGTCAACGATGTGTTCGCTCGCAGTTGAGAGGTAGAGCTGGTGCAGTCTTGGGAGGAAGTACTGCATAACGGAGTCCGCCAGGTTCTTAGCTACGAGGCCCTTGTCAACCCAGAAGTGCCTGACGAAGACGCCCTTGCACCCGCCACGGCTCTCGGCCTCCGGGGCACCGTTCGCCTCGACGCAGGGAAGAACGCGGATGTCGTCTGGTCGGTCGTAGTCGTAACGCAGGTAGTTGCCGAATGCAGCCTGCTCGTGCGCCCAGTCCTGCTTCCACCTGGCGCAGCCCTTGTACTTTGTCTCAGATGGGCATTCAGCCCAAGCCTTGTACATCTCTTGTGTGCGCTTGCTTTGGCGAGCGATAACGAAACCGGTATTGAGGTAGCGGTTGCCCTTAGCGTCGTAGTTCTGCGGCTCGTTGGGGTCGATGGACATCATAGCGAGGGTGTCGTCGGTCATGTTCCAGTAGTTGAGCAGCCACTCCAGCGGCAGGTGCGGGTAGTGGAACATAACATCTGAGTCCATGAAGACGATGTAGTCGTGTGTTTTGAGGGCCTCCTTCATCATGGGCACCTTGACCCAGGTGCCCCAGCGGTCGGCGTAGTCTGGTGCGCGGATAAACTTGTAGTCGTAACCATGGATGCTTGCTGTCACATGTCAGTGCGTGCATAATGCACTAAAGGTCTGCGCTGCCTACCAAACATATAATGGCTAAGCATGCCCGCAGAGAGGGGTCGCATGCCCTTCCACTTCAGCTCCTTGTTCATGAGCTGGCCCTCACCCGTGAGCGGCCTGCTGTCGATGTCCAAGATGAGCACCTTCTTTCCCAGCTTCTGCGTGAACTTTGGCTTGCCATGCAGGTGGTATACATCGCCATCCTCGTCGGTGAAGTTCGCGGCGTCAATGGGGTGTAAGATGGGGCCGTAGAGGGCTTTTATTATCGCGGGCATGGTAGGGTCTTCCTCGACGAGCGAGACATTTTGCGCGGTGGGAAAGCTGTTGACAGGCTGTGATTAGCGCAGGTATGTTGAAACAACATGATGGCTACTCACTCTATTTGAGGTTCTATCGCACCACGAGGCGTATAGCTGAAGCTTGAGCTGTAAATCATGAACAGCAGCACTATAGGTATCGCGATCAACAGTGGTCGGCGAAATCGACCCTGGGGCCCCATGTTCGCCAACGAGTGGTACGAGTAGTCCCCCATACCAGCCTTGGGTAGTGGTTATGTGCGGGGCGAAAGAATGACAGGCGGGCTCAGGGTGTGTCAATGGACTCGTAGGGCTGTGATTCGTTGCCGGCGGAGACGACGGAAAAGGCGTAGGCGGGCTTGCGTCAGCGTTCGCGTCTTCAGTAAATTCCCAACACCGGCGGACAAACAGCGGCGGGGTCGGCGAAAGGAGGGAAGGCACGAAGGTGCATACAGCGAAGGGAAAGGGAAAGAGCGAAGGGCTGTTGAAGGTGCAACAAGCGCAACAAGTGTCAAAGCCACACTCCTGATTGCTTCCTCGTCCTTTAGAGTGACAGGGATCTGCTGCCGTTATGATGATAGTACACGCTAATAGGGGAAAGCGGCCGCTCTCATGCCGCTAAGTGCCGCCCTACCGTCTCGATGGGGCTGCATCTTGGCCTGGAGGCTCGAAGCTGAACACGTCAAATCAAAGGTTGGTTGCTTGTTGTGAGGTGCTTGAAGAATGCAGAAGGCCTGAATCAAGACTCTCGAATCTCAGCACGATCGTAGAGGCTCAAGCTTCTCGGGACAATCAAAGCCTGGTTGCCTAGCCCGTCAAGTCTCGTATAGGGCTAAATTTACGTGCACAGCCATGCAACAAGCATGATCGACGCGTAAGCCTCCACAACAAAACTGAAACACCTGCCTCACCACACCTAACGACTGGTCTTGTCGCACCGCAACACGCTGCGAAGGGTCTGTTTCACTCAGGAACGCGCTCTAAGAACGCGCTGCTTTCCTTGTTGACTGCAATCCCACGTCCTTGCGACAATGACGCTGCATGCGGTCTGCCACAGTGGTATTTGCGATACCTTATCGCCCCCTCAACACAAGCCGGTCTAGAACTTGGCTACGGAGGTAGCCAGGGAGTTTCTCTTCGCAAATGCGAAAACCTGTGATGTCAGCATGGGAAAAGACCATATCGAAAGTTTTCAGGGGTATGCTGTCGGATTGTGTCCGTGCCGCAGGCGCGCTCATCGGCCAGCTCCGTGCCCTCGCACTGTAGACATTCGCCCTTCGATAGCACACCAATCGACAGTTCACATCACCACCCTCATCAAATTGTCTGTGGGGTGCGGTATCTCGGCTACCGAGCGATCCTTACAATAAGCTGAGCAACTCGAAATCCTTCGCAATACCCGGGCTTTCCCTGGCACACTTTTCGATGAGCACCATCATGATCTGCAACCACTCCTGCCAGCCTTCTGGTAACGTTTCCCTCAGCTTTGCGTCTGATGATCGCGCGACAGCGTGAAATAGCAGCACCTGCCCGAAGCACTGACAGCACCACCCAAACTTGATCGGCAAGGCTGACAGCATCTGGGTGCAAAGACCCATGGTTGTCGGCCAGTACATACCACCTCGAAGACCCTCTCGTACCTCCCGATACTCCGCATCATTGGTGAACTCCGGCACATGCAGCGCCTTGTAAAGGAAAGGCCGGCCAATGTGGAACTTTGCGACAAGATAGCGACTGCGCAACATAGCTTTCGCAATGACATGCGCAGGACTGGGTGAGTCGTCAGCGCTCTCGCTGTCTGCGAATTGCAGTGTTGGCGGCAGATTTGCGCGCCATTGCTCGAGCTGATGGTGCATCTCCGCGGTGATGCCGGCGTTTGGGAAGGCTTCTTTCGCAGCATAGTAGTATATGTTCTGCTTGACTCGGGTAAGAATGATTCTATGTGCAGCCTGAGCAAGAAAATGGAAGTTGAACAACGACTCATCTTCGTCTGTGATGAGTCCAGAGATGGAGGTCTTCGGTCGGGGGCAGGGTGTGAACTTCGGCAGCGGTATGTCAGGCTCGAACTCGAGGAGTCCGCTGTGAGGTAGAGTATCCAACTCCTGTGTAATGACGGTCTCGTACATCAGCGTGTTCCAGAAAAGCCGAGAGAACATGTCGCCTTCCCACTCATCAAAGTCAACAATTTCCGAACGCGTCAGGATGCTTGTACAGCACAGCGCTGCTCTGTTTACAGTCGTCCAAGAGTCCATCGGTCGTAAGGTCTGCGCATAGTAAAGCGTCGATAACATGTAGTATTGGCCTGCCTGTAGCCCGTTCTGAGTCATAAGGAAACCGAATCGCTTTCGAGCTTCGTTGAAGAACTTCAGTCCCGGTTGATCGTCCAAAATGAGCTCATACCAGTCTGGACGAACGAAGCCACCTTCGTGTAAACCAAAGCGCGATGGTAAGGCAAAGTCTCCCTCCTCATGTGCCTTCACGGCGAGGCAGCCTAGGGCGAGTACTGACAGTACCAAGCATGATTCGATGTCGAAACCAAATTCGGTCTGGACCGCTGAGCCCAGTGTACTCGAGTAGAAGTGGAATTTGTCAAGAACTGGTGAGTTGCGATGGAAGACAGCGAAGTAAGCATTGGCGATACTCTTTACAACAGATTGTGGTAGGTCCATCAACCACGAGTCCGGGTGTGCACCCATCGGTGGATCAATGTGTACTGGCAATGGCGCCCGGTGGCTCTCGATCTGGGCGACGTAATCCTGAGGTAACTCTGCACATGCTGCAACAAACTCTGAGGGCAAGACCTGTTTGACTGCAGGCCATATAGCGACTCGATGCTGACTGAATGAAAGTGGTACCTTGCTCTGCATCTCAGGTAGGGCGAACGGACTCTTGCCTGGTGTCGCCGCAGCTTGCGGTGACATGGCAAGCTCATGAACACTCAATCGATCATGACGCGGCACAAGCGGTCCTTGAGCATCATTCCTTGGACTTGGTTGTGAGAAAGCTGAGATTGGCGAACGATGGTCCAGGGCCGGTGCAGGGGTTGGGGTAGGCGCTGCAGGTGCGCTCTTCGAAGCACTCACCACCGCCGTCAGATCTTCAATCTTGGCTTCGAGACGACGGATAGCATTGATCGCCACAGTCATCGACTGGTCCTTTTTGGTAGCCCGAGGTACTTGATAAGTGCACTCCAGATTCATGGTCCGGCAATAGCCACATTTTGGTCGGTCTTCGTCACATCGTGTCTTCCTGGATCGGCAGATATCGCAGGCCTGCGTAGATTAGCATTGATCCGGTCGAAAATGAAGCATTTCGACATACCAAAGTGGCCATGAAGGATCGCGGCTTCTTTAGCGATGACCCTTCACCATCCTCGTGACTTCCGTCGCCGTCAGCATCGTGAGAGGCTTGCCGACCAGAGGGCGCTGCATACGGCGAGGCTGCTATACTTTCGTAAGGCCTCTTGGTCATGGCATCTCCAATGCCTTCGTCCGATTGCACATTGGAGGTGGAAGCTTCAGACCGCTTCCAGGTGAGATGACTTTAGCGGTGTCGCTTGCGGGGCAACCGCAACTGGAGCCGGCGCACGGACCGCCAGTAAACAACGTCTTCTCCGCTGTGCTTTCCTCTCACTTCAACACCATAATCCATCACCAATGCTTGTGCCAACGCTCAGCAGCTCGAGCCTTCACATGGCTTTGTAGCGAGCAGCGGTATCGTCAACATTCAATCATCGAACAGTCATGCAAGCGTAACAGCTTCGCAGACGTTCGAATCATCTCACCTCTGCACTAACCACACTGACACACTCACACAGCTTGCAGCAGTCCAGCAGTCCAACAGTCACAGTAATGGCGTAGCAGCACAGTCATCATCTTCGATCTCGTACTATTTGAGCCAACATCTGACTTTCTCAACTGAAACTAGCCAGCAAGCAGTCACATCGTCCATGTCCGCCTCTCTCAATGTCCTTTGCCTCCGGATGTGCACTCATCGTTGTCACAGGTCTGCTCAATCTACGAGGATCGCCACTTGCTCGGAAGCTTCATTTCGCAACCTTCCAGCAGACTGCCTGCATCGCCTCGCTCCTACTCATGGTGAGCGTGATGTAAGGCGAAAGTCCTACTGCGTCACTGGGGTTCTGAAAACACAACGGCAAACATTGCTACTTGTGTCTGGAAGAACATTCCCAATCCGCAACAACGGCCATACGAACGATTGAAACCTCTCGCAAACGCTTCTACTTCCAACGAGCCGATGACTCGAGTGCTGTTTACATCGAAGAGAGCCATGCTGCCCTCGCATCCATCTCTTCCATGTCACCTTGCTGCTACCGGAACGGACACTGCACGAGCGGCTCACACCCCGAGAACCGCCGTCAACAACCCTCCTATAAATGCGTTGTGTGCATGCTGGCTCTACAAGCGAAGATGACCAGTACTGTCGCTGCTCGGCATTTCACCTCTGAACCCAATGCTTATCGCGCTTGCAGTCACCCTACACATTCTCGCTCCCAAGGATGCTGCCTCTCCAACTGAAGTCCCGCGGAGACTCGAACTCACGATGCCAGCCCCTTTCCAGGCGCGATTGGAGCAACAACGATGAGGATGAAGAGCTCTTCCACGATACCTGTTGCCGGCTTTCGCTTGGCGTTACGATACGGCCAAAGTCTTGCCAATCGGAGCTCGATCGCTAAGGTCCCAGGCACTAGACACGATCGCGGAGTCGGCTAGACAAGGGCCGTTCCCTTCTCCAGTCTCCGACATCAGGCACTTCGACGAATAACGATGCACGTAGGCGACAGCGAGCCCAGCTTTCACCAATCTTCAAGTTTCCATATGACAAACGTCTGCGTCCCCAACCTCCTTTGAACTCACGATGAGAGCACCATGCTCGACATGCTCCACAGCGCAGGCTTATAGAGGCTCCCTACATAAAGGCCCACTCTTCGCACTTCCCAGCCTCTTCAGCTACCGAACGTTCTTCTCTCTCTCTCTCAATCACGTCAGCTCAAAACTCCCCTTCAAGCCATTACCGTCAAGATGAGCACTCAGCCGGTTACCCCGACGTCAGCTTCGATGCCACATATTGCCATCCTAGCCTCCGTTTCTACGCTCGGTCCTCAGCTTTCTCGTCTGCCAGACGAACTGCTCCTGCAGATCTTCAAAATTGTTGCCACAACTATGTTTCCTGAGACTTCAAGGTTCAATACCGTCATTAGTCCGCATATCTTCAACATCCTCAACCGCCACTATGCCGTCAACAGGATCCGCAACGTCTCCGTCGACTTCGCTTCATTCTTCATGGAAGCCTTCTACGGGAACTTCAACTTCAGCTTCAAGCACAATGCTCCCTACAACCTGGCATCTGACTACCTTACCTCCTTTCCGGCTCCGCTTCCGCACCCTTATCTTCGTCACCACCTGCGCTCAATGCGCATCGAGATCGTTCTTGAGAACTACTACTTCACTTCTCAAACTGACTTCACCGTTCCGCGAACAAGCTGGATTGGCCGCCAAAGCCGAAAGGTCACGACTGTCGACCAGATGATGGCATTCTGCCCCTCCGCACAACTTCTTCTTCGTCTCACAAACCCAAATTATGGGTTTTGCAATCTCCGCTTCCTCGATCTCCATATTCGCACCGATTTCCGCCTCTTCCCGGTCGACGACGCCTTCCTGCGCGTTTTGGAGGAGATAAACTTCGTGGTCACGGCCGGCAAGGTTTTGCTGGCCGTGACCGACGACGCTGATTTTGTGAGGAAGGAGCACCAGGAGGTGAAGAAAAGGATTGTTGTGGTGGAGTAGATTGGTGTTGGTGTTTGATGGTGTCTGGATTGGTATTTTGTGGGTAGCACCCGGAACAGCTGCTGTAGTGGCCTTGGTGGTCAGTAGCATAGACTTCTTCATGTTGTTGTACATCAACAACATCAATACAACGATCTTACTTGACTTACTCCACGCTCATCAATGCTTGTGTGATCACTCACCATTGAGACATTGTAGCTAACACACCACCATCACTTCCCATTCGACATAGCTCCACATACCAGGGCCCTCCAGACTTCCTCACCCAGCAACATTCTCAGCCACCTCCTTACCGTCGGCGCCTACAACACCCTCTCCCCTCGCAGCCTCCTTCTTATCCACGTCGCCGAACATCTTCACAATGGCTTCGATAGTCGTATTCCCTCCACTGAATATGAGCCCAACATCCCACCCTTCCTCGCCTGCTTCTTTTTCTACTAGCCTCCTGAAATCCTCGTTGAAGAGTACGGTGGCGAGGCCCACGACCGCGGAGGGCTCGACGAAACACTTCATCCGCTCCAAAACGAGGCGCAGTGCGTCTTTGATGTGTTGTTCAGTGACGGCGTAGAGACCGGCCACATAATCCTTGTCACTTATAACCTTCCAGGTGTGCGGACCCAACGGTGTGCGCAGCCCATCCGCGATCGTGAGAGTCTTGACAGAGGTGATGCGCTCGCCGGCCGCGACGCCGCGGCGCGCATCATCTGCGCCCTCGAACTCTGGCTCGGCACCGAAGACAAGGGTGGGCGTGGAGTGGAAGTATATCGCGTTGCCAGACAGCATGCCGCCGCCGCCGCACGGCGCGATGAGCGCGTCTAACACGCCTCCCTTCCGCCCCTTCGCTTTCCCTTCTTCCTCGCCGCGAGTTTCTCTGTAGTGCACGCTCAACTCGGGCTTCTCCTCCAGCATCTTGGCGACCTCCTCCTCGAACTCGAGCGCCATAGTCCCCTGGCCGAGCATGATGTGCGGGTGGTCGTACGGCGGGATCAGGGTCGAGCCCGTCTCCTTGATGATGTCTGCGACGACGGCTTCGCGCTCGGCGGCGGTCGAGCCGGAGAAGTGCAGGATGGCGCCCTGCGCGCGGGTGCCGGAGATCTTGCTGGGCGTCGAGATGGACGGCATGACGATGTGGGCGGGGACCGAGAGGGTGCGGGCGGCGAGGGCGAGGGCTTGGGCGTGGTTGCCTGTGTATAGATGCGTTAAAATCCATTGCGGGCTCTATGGATGGGTTGGCAAGTGTGGTGTGGAGTTGGGGTGAGAGGACCAAGTGTGCCTTCTCACCCACCTGCCCATCACCAAGGCAATTGCGTAGGGAGCAGACATACCAGAGCTATGCGTAACCACCCCTTTCCTCCTAACCTCCTCAATCCCCTTCTCCTCGACCAGCCTCAGCACCGCGTGGAACGCGCCCCTAACCTTGAACGCCCCAATTTTCTGGAAATTCTCCGCCTTGAAGAATAGCCTGATCTTCGGCTTCGCCGGCTCTTGTCCCTCCCATGGCGTGCCCCTCAGTGCTTCAGGCCGTTGGGGCGTGGAGGCGAGGTGCGAGAGCGTGGTGTTGGTGAGCACCGGCGTGGTGTGAATGTGTGGTTTGATAAGGGCGTGTGCGGCGACGATGGATTCGCGCGTCAATGGCAGGTCTATGGTCGACATGATGGCTTGTTTGGTGGGCCAAGTGGGCGTAGAGATGTTGCTGTACGGAAAGATGTCATGGTGGGCATGCTGGTATTGATGTCGTTGGCCCGGCGGGGAGAAGGGCGGAGGTCATCGTGGGGCAGTTGAGGCGGAAAGCTGCCGAACAGGGTCCTCTTTGCACCGGAAAACCAAGGGCGTCCTCTTGCCATTAATGGGCAAACAATTGCACCGAGTCACAGAAGGTTCGAGAGAAGCTTGATGAAGAATCATCCAAATCATTCACTTGTGCGCCAAAGGCAACATACATTACATCATCAAGTCATCTACACTACCCACAATTCCGTGCTTAGTAGCCGCGCATAACCCCAAGATCCCTCTTCGCAGTCGAGTTGCCCTTGAGCGTGGTGAACGGCTCGGTCGATGTCAGACTGGGAATACGGCCAAGCAGGAACTCAGCCTGCCTGTACGCACTGCTGGGCTGGTACTGAGGCACCATGTGTCCAGACAGAGCCTGGCTGACCCAAGTGAGCTTGCGCTCAGTATGAGTCGTACCCATGACACCCTTGGCACTCAAGCTGGTCAGGCTGATGTCCTCGTGGTATGGCACGAAGAACTCGTCCTTGGGAGCCTCCTGGAAGCCCTGCAGACCGCCCCAGGTCATGTTCTGGATGGTCATGAGAGTGCCGTTGTACAGAAGGATGTAGTCGAGCTCGCCGTGGACGATGACGAAGCGGTCAAGCTTCTCGGTGATGCGGGGAATGACTTCCCAGCTGGACTGGGGCGACGTGTCGGTGTCAAGAACGCCGTTGGAGCACTCGTTCCATTCCTGGATGGGTGCGTTGATGGCCTTCTGCACGGCAGTGCGATTGAAGTAGACGTTGTCCTCACCAGGAGGGAGGTAGTCGAATGACCCGGGGAAGCCGAGTACGTCCCAGAGTAGAGGGCAGGTAGTAGCAACGGCGTACACGTCGAAGCAGGGGTTGGTCAACATGACAGCGTTGTAGATGTCTGACCAAATAGCACACTCGGGGTTCGAGGCGTTGTGAGAAGGTGTGGGAAGCTTGCTGACAGGAGGGAAGGTCAGGTACTTCTCCATGTACTTGGTGTATCCGCACTTGTCAGCGCGGTCATGGATGTCCTTGGTGAAGGTCTCGTTGAAGTTGAAGAGACCAGACCAGCGATCGACGAAAGGAACAGCCGGGATGTCCTCGAGCAGAGTGTCTTCGGCGACACTGGGGTCGTAGATCATGGCAGCCTTGACATCGTAGTAGTCGGTGTTGTTCTCGTTCAGCATAGCATCTGCGATGTATGGAACGTAACGTCCGGCATACGATTCGCCGGCAATGTAGACCTTCTTACCGGTAAGACCAAAAGTCTCCATGAAGTTCTTCCAGAAACCGAGGAATTGTGCAGCAGACTCTTCCTGGCTAGTTGCGGTAGGTGTGCCTTGGGTAAACCCGGTGCCGACTGGCTGCTCAACCCAGACCATATTCGTCAGGTTTGCCCTATGTGCAGTCAGAGATTGAACCTTCTGAGTTGGTCCGGAAGTACTTGCCAGTTCCATGGGTTGTAGACCGCGCGAGGTCCGCTGCCGTATTGCCAGCTAATAGGACCGTTCTCCTGCAAGAAACCTTCGAGAGACGAACAACCGGGGCCACCGTTAAGCCAGATTGTGACCTCATCACCGGCATCTGGGTTTCCCGAGGGAAAGAACCAGAAGTATAGCTCAGAGGTCTCGTTGACCTTGTCGCTGATAGGCAGAAGACCAGCGTACGACTCGCCAATGTCGAAGTTAACGTCCGGGATAGCACCAGCAGTACCATTGACAGCGAACTCTATCGCTTGGTTAGCACTCGACTTGGGAATTATTGTTGCGATACATACTCTTAGCAGTAGGAGCTGTAATGATAGGCGTTGTCTCGTTCACGGTGTACTGGCGCTTGACATGCTGCACATTACGCGAGGAGCGAGCAAGCTGCGGCTTAGGAAGATCAAACTTCTTGCCAACAGACTTAGCAGGGTTGCGTGCAGCAACGCTGGTCGCGATGCCACCAATGGCCAGGAGTGAGGTAATGAGCTGCATATTGGCTGTTCGTGGAACTTGTCTCGAAAGCTTGCTAAAGATCAGGATGCGGCTGCGCTCGACTTCAAGTACAAAATCGGCCCAGGATCAGGCCTCGACGTCACCTCGGAGCTTACCTACCGCAACGCGACATTATCTACGGTTGTACTGCACAGACCGTGATAGCTTGAATCGATGGCAAACATGGATAGGCTTCATACCGCATTAGGCAGGACGTTGTCGTACTCCACAAACTTCTTCGAGCTCCCAAGTCATCGGTGTTGAGCTTGTGTAAGCTTGCTTCTTCGATGGACTTGTTGCGACAAGCATCATAGGCTCTATTCCTTTCGTCTGAAACAAGCCCAGAGCTGTATTATCGAAAGGGCTCTGTAGACAGGAACAGCAAGCTGTTTACGGGGACGTCTCGAACCGCGGGCAACCTCCAGCATCTCCAAGCTACCGCGAAAAAGCTTCACCAAGCCCCGCCACCGCGTCGACAAGCTTAACTCGGGCCCACACGCCGGAGCCGTTCTCCTCCACACCACCCAGATATCGGAGTAATATCTCTTTTCATTTTGTACCTGGTTGCAACGACCAATCAGGCTGGTGAGGCATGTTTGACACGCGAGTCGCTCATGTGCGCTACGATGCGACTCGCTAGAGCGGGAATAGCGATAGTCAAGGTACTCATGTAAGGCGAACGGTTCGGTGCTTCCAGAAGAGCATTCCTGGTTCGTTGTAACAGTGAGAGACGGCTCAAGCTTCGTGGCCAATGCTTGTTGCAGATAAGAGAGCATTAACCGGATGAGGCAGCTCGCAGGGATGGCGGCGGAATGCTTTCGCAGGCTTGAAGCCGAAGGCGAGACGGCAAGAAGTTTAGTAATCGCATGTCGGGATAAGAAAGCATCGTAAATAAAAGTGGAAGCGTCTGGGTTGGTGTGGGGGAGGAGTTGAGGTGTCGAGAAGGTTTGGACCTTGACGGTTGTGGCTGCCCACGACGAATGAAGCGAGGCAGTAGCGCTTATGCAGATCCAAAGCCATGTCCCTCAACTTCGCCTTCGTGGTTTCAGCGACTCAAAAGAAGGACAACGGGGTATTCGAATGTTTGTTTTAAAGTTATTATGCTAATCTACAGCACTATTATTACTACTATGCCCAGCTTGGTCCGCAAACGAGAGGCCTATGCCCGCCACTCCTTAGGCACACTGTAAGACCGGCTTTGTGAGAGCTCAAGCAGATCACCGAAGTTGGGCGTACCGTAGCCGGTAACCGGGTCCCAGCCCTCAGTCGCGTTCCACGATGCATAAGGCACCAGGGCCGCCTTAAGACCGGAGTAGATCGACCTGCCAGTGCATCCGGTCGAACCTCCATCCTTGATATCAGTGAAGCCCTGGTAGCCCTTGCTGTAGATCCATGGGTTCAGGAAGCCAAGTGCAGGTTGGCCTGCGGCAAGACGAGCGTTGTTCAGGAGTGCGACGACGGAAGCAAATACAGGTGCTGAGGCACTAGTGCCTCTAACTGAGATCTGACGGTCTTTGTCTACAACACGGAAGCCCTGACCTTGAGCAGCAACATCGGGGAAACCACGTCCATCGCGGTTATAGAGACCCTCCCACTGGCTGCCAAGCTTCTCAAGATATGTGCTGACTGCCTTGTCCTGGTAAGCAGGACGCTTCCAAAGATCAGAGAAACCGCCTGAGGAGAAGCTGACTGCCCGCTCAGGCTCCACCCTGTAAGTGCCTCCGACTGAAGTAACGTAGGGGCAGGAAGCAGGGAAGATGGGCGAAAAGCGAGTGGTGTTCTTGCCGTCGTTAGTCTGGCATGTTGAGCCGACACCGGTATCTCCACTGCTGAAGATGACAGACACACCACGGGTGCCGAGCTGACCTATGATGTCGCACACCTTCTTAGCATAGGTGGCGGGCACGCTCTGCTCATCCTCACCATACGAGGTCGAAAGGACCTGAGGAAGCTCGTCATCGGGAAGTCCCGCAAGGTAAGTGAAGAAATCAAGATAAGGCTCGTTGGCGTTGTCCGCCTCAGATGGCTGATCAAGATCGGGGACCAGGATGCCACGTCCAGCGGTACTGTAGAAGGTTGTCTCGATGCTAGGGTCGACCAAACCCACTGTGTAGTCAATATCAAGATTGGCCTCAACACTGTCATCGGTAGCGTTCTGGTCCAGCGTGCCGCCTGTTGCGGATGTCAGTGACTTTTTGCTGAGTTGAGAGCAACAGACATACCATTTACGGAAGTGGAAGAGAAGTTACTACCAGCGTTTGGCGCAAATGTCGAAGTGAACTGTTGCAAGTCCGCGTAGCGTGCCAACTGTTCCAAAAAGCCGCTCACACCGAGCTTCACGGCACCATTGGGGTCAATCTTGTAGTCGGCGAAGTTGTACAAGTCCTTGAGACAAGCTGGGGTGATGGTGGTGTTGCAAGTGGCGTTGACTGCAGCAACAGAGAACGGAGCGGCTTCCTGCGTAAGGACGTTGCTGCGCTCTGCCTTAATCTGGCCGAAACGAGTAGTCGGCTGGATCATGTCGATGTGGTCGCGGACAGCTTTTGGCACGGAATAGCTCAGAGATCGAATCCTCTTCACATCTGGGCGAACCTCGTTCTGGTAGGTCTTGAAAGTGGTGCCCAGCATCGACTCGGCTCTCTCGACAGGGGCGTGGAGAGTGATCCATTCGCCGTCGTTCTTGATGTCTGCAGAGCTGATACCTGACTCCTCAAGCCAGCTCAGAACGGCCTTGGTAGACTCGGCACGGGGCTTGACAAGGTCTTTGAGCTCATCACGCTTCAGGTGTTTGCCATAGCGAGCATGACTGGGGTCTGAGACCTCCATGAGCGTTCGCTCTAGGATGACACTATCAGCCTGCGCAAAGTCAGCGATCTGCGATCGGGTGCGACCTTGCCCACGTGTGAAGATCTCAATCATCGGAATGCATCTTTAGTTGTGGACAAGAACGCTGAAACGACGTACCGAACGAACCGCAATGCGGAAGGGGAGCTTGTGATACCCTGCTGGAGCACCAATTGCGGTCCACCCTTGAGGTACTGTTTGCAAATTCTCGACATTGACGGTCTCGCTCTCGATGTGCGAGGTCGGCTTGCAGTTGGCGCCAGCGACAGCCAAAAGGCCAGCAATGAGTGAATTTTTCATGGTGATGGACTTTCTTGTTGCCTTGCGAAGGCAGGAAGGTGGGAGTGCTGAAGATATAGTGCTTGCATATACCCGGTAACTCGAATTGAGATAAACAAGCCCCCCGAATCAAGAAGGCGCAAGCAAGTGCCCAGACGAACGGACGCTTCACGGTGCTTGGGTTTCTTGTGCAAGGGACGATGACCTCGCTATGAATACCAAGCGATGCCGTACGATGTGGTCGTGTGGGTCAACTTTGTCGCATGTACAGCCCGTGATTGGTGTGCACCTAAGGGATGGTTTACCAGCCAAATCGCGGCGAGACACGGACAATGCCCGGATGGAGGAGGTACCTGTGTTCAGTGCCATCATTACAGTGTTTAGTTCGCATGCACATGATATGAATGGTTCGCAGTTGTCGCCAACACATGCGAGATGAGGAGGCGTCCGTAGAGAATGCTTGGGAAGCTTGGGGATGCTTCAGAGAGTTGGGCGCCTAAGGTTTAAGGCCGAAGCTTGGTGCAGCCGCCAGCCTACCCCACAATGGTTGCATCATCGATAGGCGCAGAGTAAACACGCCATCTTGGCAATCGCGCGCAATGCGTAGCGGTCAGTGCCGATTAAGCTGTTGCGTGTAGACTTGAAAGGTTCAGACTGTCGCAGCAAATGTGGTAGATCGTCTTCCAAAGTCTCACACTCACATAGAACGTTAAACCAATCAACCAACTGTGATGGTGTTTGTGCAGTGATGTACCTGCATACTGTCAATACTCACAACGCAATGCAGCTAGTAAACATGCAGGGTACTTGCGAC
Organism: Macroventuria anomochaeta; assembly: GCF_010093625.1. NCBI lineage: Eukaryota > Fungi > Ascomycota > Dothideomycetes > Pleosporales > Didymellaceae > Macroventuria > Macroventuria anomochaeta. The sequence goes on from NW_022985375.1 coordinate 305,847, forward strand.
CTTGTGTTGCTTCGGAGACCGTTATCAATTGTCGTCACGACGTTCCTTGCATGCCAACATGCACACAATGCTACGTTGTCTTGACAGGTCTTGAGCTTAGGGCGATTGTTTTGGAGCGCTCATCAGCTCTTCTTCGTGGCTTCCTGTACCAGTCCTTTCGCATCGACGTCCTCCTTATCAGCCTCAACTCTGCCTTCGAAGCCATTCTCCAGTATCTCAATCAAATCATCGAGCTGCTGCACCACAAGATCTGTATGCTGATGCTCAGCAAGGTGCTTGTTGACGTCATTGACAAGTAGCACTGTAGCTGCGCCTGCACGGAACCCAGCAGTCATGTCGTCGATGGAATCGCCAACCATAATCAGACTGTCACCGCCGTCCTCGTGCATCCATTGCTTTGCGATGTGCAGGATACCAGCAGGGTCCGGCTTTGGCGGACGGAACTCGCGTGTGATAACGGGACTAAATTCTGATGAAGGTAGGAAAGTGGTGAGGAGGTGTTCGACAGGTGTATCAAAGTTTCGTGTGCAGATGCCCTTCTTTAGGCCCCGCGAATCCAGGTAGTCCATGAGCTCAACAAGACCGGCTTGCGGCTTCTGCTTCTTCATCGCGGTACGCTCGATATCTCGAACCTTTTCCTGAGCTTCTTCCTGTTCGGAATCAGGTAAGGAGTAGATATAGTCCAGGATGTCTGTGCCTTTGTCAATGCCGAGAGCGGACCTGGAGTCTGTCAGTGCTAGTTGCAACCCTGTGTGAGCGTACCCATACCGCATCTGTGCAAACATATAATTTTGGGGTAAACACAGTGTTCCATCAACATCGAAGACGACGCCCTTCAAGATAGGCCGTTTATCCCCTTCCCTTTTCTTCTCTGGATTCAGTGGTGCGAATCTGCGAGGTCGTGCCGGAGATGCCATCACTGCCAATGTCCTTGTGCAAGTCCTCCAGTTGGGTAAATGTTTCCCTGTGAGTACTCTGAGATGATTAGTAGCTCTTATGGTGATGGTATTCGTGCTGTGTTGATGCAGGACCGCGTTGTTGCTGCTTTCGAGAGTGGGTCCTGCGCAATCGTTTGGATTGGCAGCCGTAGTGCGGGGTACGTCATCGATGTTGATTCAACAACCGCCCAACCACTACTCTTGTACACAACATCGCTTCATTAGAAATTCTCTCTGACTTCGCTTCATACTCATATATTGCCAATCACGATTCTGCACATAATTGGAAGGGTGAGAAAGAACTGCACTTTAGAGCATAGAATCGAAGACCCTCACTAATCTGACTCTCAACTTTCAAGAAGTATGAATTGTTGTTATGGGGAGTGTTACTCGATATGTCTACCTTCCCAGGCTTCCAGTAGAGAAAGTTCCATCAGGCGGCCCCTGCTTTCAAAAAAGAGTCTTGCAAGTTCATAAAAGAGTGGCTCAGGGTCTACCTGCTGTTGCAACGCTGCTCGCCTCAAGCAGCAACCCCGATAGTCACGCATTACTCGTACTGCATGGTAGCGAATTTCAGCGACCGTGTCATATCAGCCATTAGACCAACGGCTATAGGCTCCTTTCACAACGAGAGCAGGTTGACTATTGTTCGTCAGCCTGTCGCAATGCATCACCGGACTTCAGTAGCCAAACAAAAAAAATTCAGTTCGAAAGAATAGTGATAAGTTCAAGCTCGGTAACCGTGCTCCGCCTTTGATGGCAATGTTTATCAAGCATGTTCTTTGAGGGCTTTGCTTTTACTCTTCAGCTGCGGCAAACGATTTGCGACTGTCAAGCGCGTTGCCTGATCATCAACGACCGTTCCACCACTTCTCAGAGCCTGGCTCAACTTCACTTCATCTTGAATTCTTGCCGCAGCGAGACCCTGGCCAAGCTCGATCGCTGTGGACTTTTCGGAAGACGATTAACCTCCAAACCCGCCAACTCCAAATCTTTAAAGCAAGCATGAAGGCACCGGCAGCCTTTCAAGTAGGCATCGCGTATCAAGCATGCGATCAGGGCCGGCTTGTTACTGACAGAATAGCACTTCGCCAGCAGACCTGCGTTCTTCAGAAAGATCCTCGAAGCGTGTTGGATCGCGAGAAGAAAGAGCGGTATCGCGACAGCTTTCTTCGTCAACTCCGCAATGCGTGCGGAAAACGAGACGATGCAGACAAGCTAATCGAGAGCTTTGTGCAGATGGCAGAAACCCTTGACGCTGTCAAAGCTATTGCTCTCCACATTGCCGATAACGAGGACATTGTGTTGACCGACACTGACAACAACCAAGATGCTGGCACATTGTGCGACCTGCTACACAGCGAATCGGTTAGTCACGCTCTCCTGCACCCACTCAGCATCGCGCTGCTAGCTTATCGCATGGGAGGCGCGGTCAATGCGGCCAACACCACTCACTTCCATGAGTGGAAATCACAAGGCAACTCAGCAGCTGGTATTCCTGACTTTCATGCAGAGGGTGATTCCAGCGACATTTTCGACGAGTACAGGATCACGTTGGTGTGGGAGACACACAACAGCAGATGGACAAGACCATCTGGCAGTCACAATTTCTTCTTAGCAGGTGCCGATACACCTCAGCCGTTGATGACACTTTCGGCGGCCGGTCAAAATAATCCGGCTAGCCCGATGACAATCGTCTACAACTCCAGAAAGGCAGCCTTGTGGTACGATTGTCAAAATACAGAAGCCACACGTTGCAGCATTAGCCTGGACTTCCATGTCAACACAATCACCAACGAGGATCTGGAGATATTCTCTACGCCAGACCTTATCGGTCGCCAGGTTAAAGAACCCGCGCTTTCGAACTTGATTACCCAATTCCCTGTCCAGGATTATGCTGATGCCTTTCACCGTTTGCTGTTTACCGAGAATTCTTTCGAGCCAGCGCTTGACATGTTGACCTTGCTTGATGTGCCTGTCCAGCCACCGCAATCACCTGGCTCGCAGGACACCGTCATGGAGCGTCGGTACCAAGTCTGGCGGAAGGCGAACCAGAACAGCATTCCAGCCGCTCTCCGAGGCGTGCGGGACGATCTTCCTATCTCTGGTATTCATAACAACTCGACCGGGTTCACGAAATCTGTATGCTACAAGGCTCTACAAGACGTGCATCTGTCGGTCGGTATGGATCTGGTTCCGCAATCGCCGGTCGATGCAGAGCGTGAGTATGCCCGAAGGTTTATAAGGGACCAGCCAGGTGTTTCTACGTATCGTAAGCTTGTCCAGTACGAGCAGTACATGATGATGCCGTACACAAGTGAGGACCTGATATCGACCAGCACCATCCGCGAGGTCGGACACAGGCTGAAAACGAGATGTTTCGAACTCACCAGTGTAGGCTTCATTGACAGTTCATTCCTCCTTCCCGCCATTGGATCTTTGTCATTTACGCTCGCCAATGCACTTGACGGGGAGAAGGAGGTGACAGTGGCGTCGGAGCCATGGGTAACCGACGAAAGTTTGCAGCTCTTTCGTACACGCAGTCTTTACCTCTTCTGGTGCGCAGACTGGCTGGCTCGATATCTTGGAAACCCTCAAAAGGGACTCATGATGGTTCGTGAGGTACAAGACGCCGTGATCGTCAAACTGAGAGAAGACGCAGTACACATGGCGAGGGTGTTGTTGAGGAACTGGGTGGCTTGGGCACTGTTCGTGGACACTCTGCCAAAAGGGGGCTTCAGAGTCCGATTGCCAACGGACTGTGGGGTGTAAAAGACTCGAGTCAGGCAAGGAACCAAGTTTGCAAATTCTCTGGAAGCGAAGGGGGTCCAACGCCTACATAGCGGTGAACCGGTCGCCCATTCGTGCGGATGCATGTCGCCGAGGCTCCAGACTGCACGTCACAATCTGCTCGGGTAACGGCCCAGAAGAATGGGCTGAGGCTACATGGCGAGACAGATGGAGACCTCGATAGATGAGCGTTGATGCGTGCCTGCAGAATCTGGTGTAAGGCGTGGGTTAGTGGCATTGCTACTGTGTGGCTAGTGGGCACCTTGCCGTTCTAAATCTAGTTCATGTACTCGCCATCTTCGGTCCCGCTCCCGGCACCATCTCACTGACATCTGTCGCCCTTCATATGAGCACCACCAATGCGCAAACATTCCATCAATCGGAGACCTGCCTTATCTCCGGGGCCTACCTCGTTGTGCTCGTCAAGCGTCAACACGAGGTGTTTGGAAACCACTCCACACGCCACACACCTAGACTCACGGAATCGCAAGCGTTTCGTTTCACCATTGCTCTTGCAAATTGAACTGACAAGGGTCACATTGCCTGTTTGAGGACGAACGGCACATGATCTTCCGTGAGAAAAGCTTGTCCTCTGTGCCAAATAATCATGTTGTTGTGGCTGCGTGGCGTCAATCTCACCACGATGAATACTGAACGCAATAATGAAGTTACAGACTGATCGTTTTCTTCCTCTGTTGCCTTGCAAAGCTAAGGCCTACGTAGTATTTCTCTGATCACGGAGAATTAACTCCTGCAGCCTTACATGTCAAAAGGGTCGATATCGGCGCCACTCGCTTGGTCCACTCGCTTGGTCCACTCATTTCCACAGCGGCCCTTAATCTGCTGTAGATACAAGCTTGGCCAAGAGCGACAAGCTTCGGTCGTATCCACTCGGCACCATGCTTCTGGAGGCTTGCCGGGTGCTTCGGTACATGCGACTGGTGCTGCTATAAGTACCTCTGGTTCACGCCTCTCACCATCATTTGACCAGTCATTCATTGCATTCGCTCTTTCTCATTCATTCGCTTCTTCAGTCACTCATTCCATTTACCAACAACACAATGGTTGCCATCAAAGCTTCTCTCCTCCTCGGCGCTGGCGCGCTTGTGTCTGCTGTTCCTACGGGCCTGGATGCTCGTGCCAGCTGCACATTCTCGGACGCTGCCTCCGCCATCAAGGGCAAGACCTCTTGCACTGCTATCGTCCTGAACAACATCGCTGTTCCCGCCGGTACCACCCTCGACCTTACCAAGCTTAAGGACGGAACCACCGTTACCTTCCAGGGTACCACCACCTTCGGCTACAAGGAGTGGGAAGGTCCTCTCATCTCTGTCTCCGGTACCAAAATCACCGTTAAGGGTGCCTCCGGCCACGTTATCAACGGCAACGGCGCTAAGTGGTGGGACGGCAAGGGCACCAACGGTGGCAAGACGAAGCCCAAGTTCTTCTACGCCCATTCCATGAAGCAGTCCACTATCTCCAACTTGAACGTCAAGAACACCCCTGTCCAGGGTTTCTCCATCAACGGTGCCACTGACCTCACCCTTGACCACATCACCATCGACAACACCGCTGGTGATGTGACCAACGGTGGTCACAACACTGACGCTTTCGACGTCGGTAGCTCCACTGGCATCACCATCTCCAACGCCAACATCAAGAACCAGGATGATTGCCTTGCCATTAACTCTGGCACCAACATCCACTTCGTCGGTGGTACCTGCTCCGGTGGCCACGGCCTGTCCATCGGCTCCGTCGGTGGCCGCTCCAACAACGTTGTCAAGAATGTTGTCATCGAGAACTCCAAGATCATCAACTCCGACAACGGTGTCCGTATCAAGACCGTCTCCGGCGCCACTGGCTCCGTCTCCAACGTCACCTACAAGGATATCACCCTCTCCAACATCGCCAAATACGGTATCGTCATCCAGCAGGACTACGAGAACGGCTCCCCTACCGGCAAGCCCACCACCGGTGTCCCCATCACCGACCTCAAGGTTTCCGGCATTACTGGCACCGTCGCCTCCAAGGGTGTCGAGACCTACATCCTTTGCGGTAAGGGCTCTTGCTCCAACTGGAAGTGGTCCGGCAACAAGATCACTGGCGGAACCAAGAGCACCAAGTGTTCCAACATCCCCAGCGGCTCTGGCGCAGCTTGCTAAGCATCTCGCATCAACATCGTTCATAGCTTCCTTGAGTTGGATAATAGAGACAAACCTGTTTTGATGGTTTGAGTCGACAACTTCTTTATCTACCCCTGTACATTCTCTGTATATACTTCCGAATGCCATCTGCCTTTGACTGGCATCACCAAATCCATCTTTAGCTTGTGCCTGTGACATGTCTTCCGATTGTCTATTGCTGTACATTGTTGAGCCATATGACCTATCAACACAATCAATAGATGCAGGTGACTTGTCGGCTGATGCATTTACAAAGCCCATTTCAGCACGCACCAGCCGCAGCGAATAGCGAACCGTTAACGTTTGAGCATCTATCTACGATGTCCTGGTCCCGCGACAAAGTCCGGTCGCCCCAACGTATCAACACTCCAAAGCCCCCCAAGCCCCGAGCCAGTTGCCCTTGCAACCATCTACACCATTACACGCCCTCTCAAACCGAAGCGTACAACTTCGCACTTGAGTGCCACAAAATGGCCACGATCGCTTCCCTGAGCATATCTAGCGCGCAAAAGGTCAGTCTTTTCAGAGCCTTCAAGAAGCATGGTTGGCCGCACGCATGGCAGTGTGGTCCATGTCTTGCGACTCAGGAGTGGACGGCTCAGCACATTGAGTGGCAGGAAGCTGATACGACTCTACTGCTGGTTTTGCATGATCGGATTGGACTGTCTTGGGAAGTTATTGCTGGTAGGTTCATGATTGGAACGCTTGCAGAGGAGTGTAGGGCGTACTATGACGGATTGCGTAGTCCAAGAGATTAGGGATCATCGTACCTACATATTATCATAGCATGTGATGTGCAACGCAAACCAAAGGCTTTATAGACTCAGCAACGACAACACTCAATGGAAATCATACCTTCTAGATCTCATTTCTTCGCGCGTTGAACCAAAATGTCATCAGACGATCCTTTCACGACCACTTCCCTAGCCTTGCAGCTAGCCCACGCACAACGCGTAAATGAGCTCCACAGATCCACACTAGAAGCACTTCCGAACCTCCCCGTATACATGAAAAAGGTGCTATGGGGCACTCTCAACGAACAAGATGCGTGGCCACCTCACCTCGCCGGCTACGTAGAGAACTCTCAGGAACAAAACAGTGTTTGGTCCGAGGATGAGGAATGGTCTCTGTTGACCATCAGACGTATTATGGGGCCTACACTAAGCCTACAGGTTATCGGAGCGCACTTCTTACCGCATCATGGAGGGGAGGGAACGAAGGCTCATTGGGAGGAGATGATGAGGCGCGATGTAGGTTGGGATCCCAGTGAGGATATGAGGCTACTACAGTTGGTGAGACGGTCTGATGGGTATGATGTCCAGACTGTTGCCAACACCAGTTTGTTTGGTAGAGATAGGAAGATTAAATTTGGCAGGGTGGCGCTCGGGATTGCGTATCAGCGAGCTTTGAGAGAGATGTAAGGTGCTTTTTGTTGATGCAACCAGATCTGTATAGGTTGTCGGAGTTTAAATCATTCCCCGTCGCTCTGATCGGTAAGTGGAAACCAGTTCACTCTAGTTGTCGTATAGAAGGAGCGCTCGCCACATCGTGTAAATCCACCGACAACGTTACTGAGTAGTAACTATTCCTGCATGTATCACCGTTCGGTGCATGTTACTTTGGATGGATCGTTGTGACGATTGCTTTGTTGAGATGTATTGGTTCGTGTAGCGACATCACCCTAGGGATTTTTGTTGCTTCAGAGTACGCGAGAATGCTGTCCTGTAGCAGTGTTGTTCAACGGCTTGGTCTTGGATCTCATCTAAAGAGGCTTCGTATTCGTTGCTTCTGACGATAGAGAATTACGCGTTCATGGCTGCGTCAGACCACCCGAGTGCGACCAGCTTAAGACGGCAGGTATTGGCGCGTGGAATATCTACATAGGTGCTAATAGTGCACATACCTCGCATGCGATCGTTTTGGATAAACAAGGCCTGATCTGCACGATCATACCAATCTAAAGGCCAGGGTGTGAACACATGAGAGTCTCGGGATAACATGTGAAGGCAGGTTGTCCGAGTTTGGTACTGGGCTTGCGCCATTGATTTCTGACGAGTGAAAAGTTCCGGGAGTAATCTGTATACGGCAGTTGCGAAGCAAGAATACTCACATCGGCTGTTGATCGCATAATCTCCTCCTGTAGTCGAACGAACGCTTTCTCTCCTTCTCGGTATAGTAGTGGCATGTTGATATTGCAGAGTCCCAACAGGCAGTACACCTTGTGTCGGGAAGCGTGGACAGTGCGCATATGGGAAGAATTGACGGATTGAACTGAGGTTGTATTGGGTGAAGCTACGGACAGTATGTATAGGTGAGTAGCTGTAAACAACGCTAGTGTGACGTGGCAGTCACTCTCATGGCAAGTGAGGTTCGACAGGCAAGAGCACCCTGAACCGTGACACCTTGTCTTCCGACCTGATAGTCTCCCTGCGTGCTGCCCAAGACATCTTCCGGGCAATGCAGTAACTATCGTTCAGAGAACATCGGCCGTCAAGCAGTGTCTTATCAATGCTCGTGATGTCCGACAGCAAACTGGCTAGATTCGTTCTATTGCGTTGTTGTGGCTCGATTGTTGTGTCCCATACCGAGTCGAAGAAAACAACGTGGCAAGGTGCAATGAGTTCTTGCAAAGTCCATCCGCGAGTGATCCTATGATGAGCCAGATGCAGCAGCCAGATAAATTCATCTTGCAAGTCTCTCGTTGCTAATTATACATTCTGCAGATCCCTTACGTTATTCGTCCGAGAGACTGAACACTTATCAGCGACAATATGGAAGGGTTTCACTCCAATCTGTTCCGGGGGACAGATCCGAGAGGTAGGCATAGCATACTTTCGCTTCTTGGTACCAACGGAACATTGAATTTATAGCTTCTGAAAGCTCGGCACTACTACTCTTATCGATGCAGCACGTGTCCACCCAGGTGTATAGAATCCCTTGCTCTTTGGTTATGCGGCAAGTCAAGTTGATCTTGCTGTAACGCTGCATCTGCCTGTAATCACCCTTAATGCAGTCTGCATAAGACACCTCCTCTTTCTCCCATATGTGAGGGAGTATGGCAAATTGGGGATATCGCTGCCGATGAACTCCTCTAGCAGCCGCGTATCCATGTTGAAGAGACGCATGATGAGGATCGAAAGCTGGCAAAATCAGAATGTCGCTCTTGATCCTGTAGATTTCTCAGGATAGGGATAAGCCATGCAGAGGTAAACTGCTGAGCAAAAAGGTGTGGTGCAAGGGATTAGAGGTTGATGAGGAGTGAGGATGTTGAGTGAACGGCCAGGCAGGCAAGTAGGGCTCATGCAGGTCGTCACCGCCGCTGCCTCAGCCTTGCATCACAAGCTCTTAACGAAACAGCATAAGTGATGATTATGGTCTGAATCATATGAGATAACCTTGAGTTTCTCTACATTCCCGTCTATACGAGCCTCTAGATCTCAACACCTAGTCTATACTCGTGTGCTTACTGCTTCTTCCCCTCCGCCAACAGCTTCGCCTGTGCCTTTCTCTTCTTCTCAATCTGCCCATACGCAGCCTCCGCACCAATACCACCAAACACCAGCCCAACACCGACCCACTGCATCCCCGTCACCGTATGTCCGAACAAAAACACACTCGTCAGCATCGTCAGCATCTTCCTGGTGACTGTTACCGTCACAAGAAGAAGCGAGCTGAAGTGTGCCAGCGTGGTGTAGATGAAGATCTGTCCAATCGCACCGCATGCCGCAAACCCGAGGACATCCCAGCCCACAGACGGGTATGCGGTTATGAAGGCCAGCGCATCGCTGAGCTCGCCGTTGCCCGTGGGCGAAAGCCCGATGTAGGAACCGAGGGATGTGCCGGCAATGTAAGGTGAGACGAGGAGGTAGCTGACTGTGAGCGCGGTAGACATAATGTTCATAGCGCACATCATCTGGGGTCCGCTGAAGCCCCTGAATTTGGTGAATATGTTGTCTTGGACGGTGTTCGTCAAGCCGTCAAACAGGAGATTGACGCCAAGGAGGAAAAGACCAAGGGTCTTGGAGGCATCTGCGCTGACGCTCTTCTTTGCTGCTTTCTTAGCTGTGGAGGGGTTGTATAGTGTGAACATCGATACGCCAAGGGTGACGCAAACGATGACTGCGTATTTGTAAAGTGGGTATCTCTTTTGGAAGAGCGTGATGTGCAGGGCCATGACTGGGAGCAGCTTGCAGCTCTTAGCCAGAGTGAATGTCACATAGTCAATATGTTTGAGGCTGGCGTATCCGAACGGCGATGCGAGGGACGAAGTGATTGCGACAAGGAGCAGTGGAAACAGGATCTGCTTTGTGGGGAAGACGGGCGGGACGCGGCGTGCGCCTGTGGTCTTGTTGTATGGAGCGGAGAAGAAAAGGTAGACGAGGCCTGTTATGGCGGCGAAGGCGGATTGAACGGTGTTGAGGAAGACGGGGTATGTGAAGCGCGCGTTCGAGGGACCGTGAGAAGTGGTTGTCAGACGTTCCTGGAGGTATGCCCAGCTCAGACTATCTCCTTGTCAGCTCCTGTCTCCATCGTTCGTACCTTAGAGAAGAAATCTATAACCTACAAGCTGGCATAGATTCCACCAACGCAGATGACCAACAGCAAGTAGCCCCCCTTCTTCTCTTCAACTGGGTCTCGCGCAGCTAAGTCCACCTGTTCTTCGATTCTCTTCTCGATCGAGTGAACCGCGCCGGACAGGCGACGTGAGTGTCCATTGGCCTGGCTCTTCGCCTCAGAAGCTGTACGCTTCACGGATGTGGCCATGGTGAGTTCGGAATCAACGGGCGCAATCGATCTCTATTGAGAACTGATGGTTTGAACGCAAGGCGCAGTGTGGCGCGTTGAACGGAGGATGCAAGGAGTGTGGTGCGCCTTTTCTATACGCAAGAGCTTCACCGCGTGCTTTGCAAGAAAGAAAGTAAGAAGTAAGGAGTGACAAGTGGCCCTTCACTCAGTAAATTGGCGACGTCCAAACGTCCAATGTCAAAGGTGGCATCAAGCTCCGGGAACGCTAATGCACGTGGAACCCTCAGATCCTAAAATTACAATCGGAACCTCGGAACGCGTCGTTCGGAACGAGCAGCTGTCAGCGTCAGCTTGCAAGGCTGCTCACCCCACCTCGCATAGTAAGGTACACGACAGGAGTGACAAAGCACCGCATTCCCGTACCTTGGCCTTACGGACATCGTGGAAGGTCTGGTCACCGCTCTGATGACGGCGTATATGGGGTACTTCAACAGTGTCACGCTGCAGGTCGGCTGCATCGACACTGCATCGTTCTTTGTGTGCTGCAGAAGGGGACGAAGCCAAGGAAGCGTGGCGCGACTTCCCTGCACTTCCCTCGAATTCTCCGGCCAACCAACGGTGACGTGTCTCACATCCTCATCACCACTGCCCTCCTCTGCCCTCCTCTGCATTCACTCAGAGACGAGTGCCGAGCAACGACAGCGTACCAGATTGAGCTTACAGAAGTCTTTGCCGGAGTGGGGCTTCACGCAGGTCCTGAACGGTCTTTTTCGTGTTGACGTCTAGCTTTTCCCCCAGCTTTTCCTCCTCAAGTGGGTAACCGCGGGATCAGGGGGACAGGCGGTGATGCTAGCTTCTTTTCTGAGAGATCCTTACCAACCTCACCTTTCATGAACCTTTGCACTACAAAGGCCACTCGCATGCTATGAAACTGCCTTCCAAACGAGTCTGTATCGAAACGACGACAATGTCTTGGGTAAGGACAGCCTCCTTTATTGTGCCCTCCCAAGAGTGAGGCTGCACTCTTATGCGGTGAGATGAGGTCTTCTCTGTAGTGCGGTGAGGTTCGGCGATTCTCGCTTGTCCTCATGGATGCTTGCCACATGATTGACCGCCAGGGTACAGCGGTACTTGCAGCATGTGCATGTTTAGACGCATAGCAACATGCAAGCCCGACTGATTTCCGAAGCAGTGACTTGCATGTTTCTGCCGGGCTAGGCCATTCCAAGCTGGTTTGATGGCACTCTTAAGACGGTGGATGTCCCACTTTCCTTGCTTCTCTAGTTTTGCAGACTGAACGATCGTACATCCCCTCTTAAGCCTTTTTGCTGTTACGAAAATACCGGGCAAGTAGCCACACACAGTCTACCAAGACAGAAAAGGATACACACACCATGGCCTCCGTCCAAACCCAAACAATGTCTACCCCCCACACATTCACAACCGTCCTACGCGGGCACAGCAACACACCCACCCTCAAACCGTCAACCCGCTCAACCCGCGCCAGCAAACCCCTCCTAGCCTATTCACCCAACATCGCCCCCGCGCATCCAGACATCAACATGACGCTCCTCCGCAACAAGCTCATACTCACATGCCGGAACTACATCCCCAGGTCTCTGCTCCACGAAGCCGTCGCCGATGGGATCTGGTCCTCGGCCTCACGCTGGATAACACCCTCCTCGCAAACGGCATCAAAATACGGCAAGAGAAAGAGATACTACGTCCTACACACCGACACTTTTACATTCCAGCCCGTGAGTTCGGCGTGGGAAGCGCGCATCGTCGCCGACTCGGCGCCCATCGACGCAGGGAACGGGGTCGGTATTTTCGTGAAGGAGAGGAAAGAGTGGACGGCGTTTATGCGCGGGTATAAGAGGCAAGGGAAACGGGGCGCGGGGCAGCTGCTTAAGGAGAAGCAGCAGAGTGTTGAGCGGGGCTGGAAGGAGGAGTGGAAGAGGAAGTGTGGATTGAGCGGTGAGGGGGGTGGTTCGCCGGGGAAGGGGAGTGCAAAGAGGGAGGTTAATGCGGGGCCTATGTGGGTGCTTGTCAAAGGCGCTGTTGGTAGAATTGTGAGGGGCGAAGCCTGAAGATGGTGATCTTGGGCTCGTCACCAGGACTGTTTGTTTCTTTGCAGCGTGGGTCTGGATTTTTGCATTAGGCAGGTGTTTTGCATGGATTCGGCGTTAATTAGCATCCCGCCGGCGGATTTCAAGGCGAAGCTACGATTTACGATACGACTGCATAAGCGAGCTTGCCCCAGCCGCCATTGGATGGAGAGGGGCAATTACCATAGAGAAGTCATTCAGCATCAGACGAAGAATATAAATATACAGTTCGAAAAGGTTCACAATTGTTTCACTGCACATCAAGTCTCGTGATCAGATGCTCAGTCCATTACTATTCTACATTAGGTATATAACCAACAAAGTGATCTGCTGCGCCTGCGGCGATTGCAGATGCGTAGATAGGGCTGGAGAGGTAGATGTCATTGGTATTGTATTCGCAATAATCGGTAGGTAAGGAGGGTGGGAGGGAGACGGATGATAGAGTGTGACCGGGCTTGACGAAGTGCGACCAGGCGCGAAGAATGTCGTCTGAGCGAGGTAGGAGTTCTGGGTTAATCGAATGACCTTTTTCTTGCCTCGCTGTTGTTGTTCTTCGCCAAACCCATCCAAAACAAAACAGGACGCCACATCTGCCTCGACTCGTGGGCAGATGTGCTATCCGGATATCAAAGCCATAAGTCATCACATCGTGTAGTGCTCAATCGGCACTTGTCGACAATAACGGTCCTGGAAAGAAAAAGGAAATAATGACCTGAACATCCGTGGTATCCATCAGCAAATAACAGGAAAGGGATCAAGCAAACTCATGCTTTTCGCTTGATGTACGCTCCTCCAAGGACCCACTCGAGACGAGTCTCGGCAAGTCGTGTCTCAGCACAGACGCGTACGGTGTTGGTCAAGACCTCTAGTCCTGAGCCTGGCTACGTCGCATCTTCTCAGCCTCAAGATTCTCGTAAAGGAGGTAAAGCGCCTTCTCGTTGGCACTGGCACTACCAGTGATTGTGAACATGCGCTCGCCAGTGTCGTCGTGGGGTGCCTTGGCAATGGAGATGCGAGCACCAGAGGTCTTGCGAATCTCGCTGATCTTGCTGCCACCACGGCCGATGATGCAGCCAACCATGTCAGAAGGAATGCTGATGTTCTGCGTTTGCATCTCTTCGCCGTCTTCGGTGTGGGTCGGTGGTGGGGGTCGGTTTGCAGCATCGGAGCCGGAGCGACGCTGGAATGTTGAGGGAGGCGAGTCGCTGAAGTCAGCGCCGTGACCAGTGCGGTTGTACGAGCGTCCAGAGCTAAGGCTTGCCGTGGCACCACCGTTGTTGGTCGTGAGGGGACCAGCACCAGGCTGGACTCTCACAGCGGGGTTGTAGAGCACAGTGCCGTAGCCGCGCTCGTGGTCATCGATGAGGCACTTGCCAATCTCCCAGATAGCCTTCTCGATACCTGATGGAGGGCCCTGGACCTCGACAATGCGCTCGGTGGACTGAGGGAGCATCTCCTTCTGGGCAACCATGCGAACACCAGAAGCATCCTGAATCTGCTTAATCTTCAGGCCCTGGCGGCCAATGATGGTGCCCATCTGGTTGTGCGAGATGAGGAGACGGATGGCTGTGAGAGTTAGCTTGTATTTTAGATGCGCAGCACAACGCTCGCGGTACGGTCTAGCCCATAGTGTGTGTACTTACGATGAGTGCCGTCGCTGCGAATGACACCACCCATGCCCATTGCAGGTGCGCCGTCGAGCAGACCCTTGGCGACAAGACCGTAGGCCTTGGAGATGCCAGACAAGCTGCCAGTGACGGAGAGCACGCGGTCGTGAACGCCCTGGACAACCTTGCTAACACCGGCGCGTACACCAGTCTCGTCACGCAGGTCAGCGACATTCTTGCCCGCCTTGCCAATAATGACACCAGCTTCCTTGGACGAAACGATGGCGCGGAGAGTGAGCTGCGACTCGGCGTACTCCTGCTCGGTGCGAGGGGGGACATCAGCTGCCTCGCCATCCACATTCAGGCGTTCGAGCTGATCGGTGATCGCATTGGCATTGCCAGCGGAGTTCTGGGAGTCTTCGGCGGACATGTTGTATAAATGGCCTAGGAAGTGCTGCCACCGTTGTCAGTACTGGTGGGGTAATAGATGAGGTTGGATGATACATACAGGGAGAGGAGCTGCGGATCAGAAAGAGCCTGAGGGTGGAGCGCGTGTTGAGGGTCGCCGATGTGTACTGTCGCGTCAGGTGTTAGTAATTGTTGACGTGTAGCAGTGGTGAGGTAGCTACCCACAGGCGATTACGGCAGTGGCGGGGAAGTGGTCGGTGCGGTCGGCGAGCGGGTGAGAGAGTCGGAGGGGAGATGAAGGGCGGAGGAGAGGGGGATGTTGGGGTGTGGAAGAGGAAGAAGAGAGGTGTGTTGTCGAGCGAAGGCAAGCAGACGGTCGAGTGAGGTGACAAGGTGACGCAGCTAGACAAGGCAATATTTGGGGACAGGTCTGAAGTTAGCTCTTAGCGAGAGGAGGCACCTTGCTGCAGAGGAGGAAGGAATGCAGCTGCGGGCAAGAACTTTAGACGTGGATGAGAGACATTTAATTGCGTGCATGCACAAGTCTATTACTTTGGCAGCGACAGCAAGCACCTTGCATGGCAGGCACGATCATGATGTGAATTGCTGTGACTTGCTTCAAACGCGCCCCGTCCACCTCACAGCGACCCCGCAGGCTGTGCGCGGCCAGCCAAACGGCGGCTCAACAGCCATCAGGACCCCACGCGCGGCAGCACCAGGGCAGAACAGGCCTGGATTGTGCTTGACGATTGGATATTCTGCCGCTTGTACCTCCGATTGGTGTAAAATGGTGGTATGCGAGTCATGCTCAGGACCGGCAAGGTTGCTCGAGGGACTCGAGCAAGGAGGCTTGCATACAGACATGTGCTGGCACAACCCCATGCTCGCAGTATTGCTACACCTCACCCAACAAACGCCTGAAGCTTGCTCTTCCCACAGCCACAACACCACCCAATGCACCGCTCCCTACAGCTGAACATCGAACGCCTATCGATCCAATCACTTTTGTGCCTCGAAGACGACCTTTTGTACCTTCATCTTGTCGAAGATATCATAGCCTTCGACAGCTTCGCTCAATGGCATGATCTTGTCAGCCATGAATCTGCAATAGTCAGCTTTGAATCTCTTCTTTGTTGAGATAAGCATACCCAAGCTTGTCCTGGTGTCTCTCCAGACTCTCAAGCGCTTCGGCAAAAAGTGTCCTGACGGGACAACGTCCCATTTGCACCCTCAAATTCTTGCCGTACGCCTCATTGCCCGTCCACGGGATCTCGCCATTGTGAACACCCACACTCGAGATGACACCCCAAGGTCTCAGCAGCTCGAAGCCCATCCTCAACGCTGGTGAAAGACCAACCACTTCGATGACTATGTCCGCGCCTCGTCCATCGGTGAGCTCCTTGACACGCTTGTTCAGACCCTCGCGGTCAGTCTGGAAGTTCCAAGGTTCAGCGCCGAGAGATTTGGCAAGCTCGAGACGTGAAGGCACAGAGTCGACAGCGAGGATGTGCTTCGGTTTGTAGTCTGTGATGTTGCAGAGGGCACAGAGAGCTACTGGACCACAGCCGATGAGGACCACAACGCTGTCCTTGATCTCTTCGGGGGTGGAGTGCTTGAAGCCGTTCTTGGCTGCAAACATGCCGGTGGGGAAGATATCAGCCATAAGAACCAGGGCTTCATCCTTGATGTTAGGAGGTGCTTTCATGACGGTGGCATCTGCTGTTGGTACACGGACATATTGTGCCTGTGCGCCATCCAAGACGGTTGAGCCAAAGAGCAGGGACTTGGTGCATCGTGAGGAGAATCCGTGCTGGCAGTAGAAGCACTCTCCACAGGACGTTGTAAATGGCGAAACGACTCGGTCGCCCACTTTGACAGACTTGACTGACGAACCGAGCTCATGAACGTGTCCGGTGAATTCGTGACCCATGATGAAGTCGGTCCCAGATGGCTGATGGCCTCGGAAGACGTGCAATTCACTACATTGCACATAGTTTTAGATAATCCATTCAAGATTACAGATTCCGGAATGACCAACCTGCCACATAGTGCTGTCTACAGGACGTCAGTATGAATGAGGCGTAAAAGTGAGCAACGTACCTTGTCCACTTTGACAATGATATCGCCGTCATCCTTGATTCTAGGAATTGGTCGATCCTCGATAGTGATCTTACCCGGTCCTCGGAACACCACAGCTTTCATCGTATCTGTCGACATGTTGCCTTGATAGTCGACTTGTAGGTTGGAACCTTGTGCTGTGGCCTATGAGGGGTAACTGATGCGTGACCGGATGAAGAAGAAAGTTCGAAAACACGCGATGGAGTCGACGCAAGCTGATGTGGGTCCAGGTTCACTAAATACGCCCTACGCCCTGCGTTCCGGGTTCTGACGACACTTGCCTGATTAAGCTGCAAGGCTCTTGTGACAATGGGACGAGCTTGAGCCCCGCCGAGGTTGGAGTTTACCCCGCAGCCGACCGGAGGCAGGGTTAATAGGCTGCATACGGAAGGCATGTTTCCAGGCTGTTGTGTTGCTGAGAGAATATCATTGCGAAAGAAGAATCTCCGTGAAGGTACTGTGGATACTTCGTCAATCGTCGAGGCGAGCTGGATGTATGTAGCCACATACCAAAACAGACCGGTCCCCTGGCCCTGTCCTCGCGGCCCTTGAAGTCGCTATATACAGTAACATTCGGTCCGAACTCCAAAACTCTTGTGCATGATCCAGTACTCAAACTCCATGTAAATGCGATATAAGATGTTGTGTATCAATGCCGTCTGTGCCGCCTCATGTCACTGTGCAGAGCAGCTCTGCCTCCAAGATGAACTTCCCTTCCTTGTACTTCTCGCTGGCCTCATAAGCCTTGTCGTATTTCCAGCCCACAGTTTCCTTACACTGTCGGCAGTGAATATCGCGTACGCTGTGACGGCCGGTGGTCATGTTGCGCTCGTTGGGCTCCGACTCGGTGATGTTAACGACACTATCGAATAGGTATGCCTTGCCGTGTTGGCCGCGGAAGTTCTGCGATGTGTTAGCAGGCGTTTGATTCAGGTGTTTCGTCAAGCACTAACTCTGCTGATGATGTCATCGTGGTTAGACAGATGGGTCTTGCAGTTCTTGCAACCGTAGATGCGAGATGAGTTGAGGTAGATGTTGTAGGAAAGCCCCATGATGGCGGTCGCAGAGAGCTGAACAGAAAGTTGCAATACTGGACTGGATCGACAGAAGACAGGAAATGGCCGTTGCCTGCCGGGTGGCCGTGGTGTGGGCCTGTGTACGGGATGCGGGCCGCGGAAGCGAATGAGGTTGAAGCTGTATGCAAAGACACACGAGACAAATGCGACCTGAGCGCAGCAACAAGTGGGTTTCAAGTCAAAGTGAGAAGAGATGGAAACGTCCCATAAGCTCTAGTACGTCCAGCGATAGCAGGGTCCTGGTGCCGGAAGGTCCTTGTGACCAGGATAGCAGGGTAGGTACTCTACAGGCTGCAGAGTGCTATAAGCAAAGCGTCCAAAGCTTGTGATATACGCACAAGCGTAGGTGGGCCCAGTCTACAAAAGCGTGAATGGTGAGATGTTGGATGGAAGCTTGGGCTGGAGCTGCGATGCGGAGAGCTAGCACGTGCTCGATGACGGACACATGCAAGCGAGGATCCATGGGTACCCTGGTGGGCAAGCGAACGGTTTCTGGCCGTTGGAGAACATTATGACGATTACTAATCAATCTAAGCAGACATATGAATTGCTATTGGCAGGATTGATATATCTTTTAGCTCGACTCTTGATGGTTCGTAGTGGACTACAACCGTGGAGGCTTCGGTTGCGCTTACGTTGACAGGTACACATAATTGCTTTATTAGGAAACTACGCCTATGCTGTACTTGAGGGCATTGCTGATGCATGTCAGAGCAGCATTGAAGCGTCCGAGTGCTGGGTCAGACTGCAGTGGATCTCTGCTCGCTAGCTTCCATCAAACCTACCTCCAGAAAGCAACACGTAGCAGGCTCGATTGACGACCTGCGCCAACGAAATCGAGCACCGTTCGCATTGGTGCGTAAACCAGCAGGCTGGTAACAGGTAAACAGCACATCACAAACGTGAACATGTGGAGTGATATCTCGCTTCAATGCCATGCATGTTGCTGCTGGCAACGCGCTGAGACCGCAAATCCCAACCTCACCGACTGCTGATTGGTGGAGAGGAGTCAGAGCCCATTTTACTCCGCGGCTGCTCGATGCTCAGGCCAGCTGTTTGAAGGCCTCTTGTTGTGACGACGAGTGCTTGTAGTCGAGGGGAATGGTCAAGAAGTTCATGGGAAATGATGTTGTAGCTGTCAGACAAGGAAGACCCTTGACGCCTAGGAACTGTAGTGCAAGCCACACCAGTACATATTGAACACAGTCAGACTTAAAGCAGTGGCAGGCTGTCGTGCTGCAATTCTCGAGGTGCATTCTGTGATTGGTGTTTGCCGGCGATTGTTCTGCGCTCCAGCCTCTTGCTGCGGCTGGCCGCTGTGGCAGTTGTGTGGCATTAAACGGTAGTTTTGTCGTGGAAGGTTCTAGCAACATTTCTCTAGTACCCAAATCCCAGAACATTTTATCGGGCGTTCAACCAAAATTGCTGCAGCGGAGGCTAAAATTCAGTTACACCAGGCTTCCCGAGATCGCCTCCCATGGTTCTTCCTTCTCTCTTTAACAGGTCGCCGTCAAAGAAGTCCAAAGACGCCACACCGACCCTCGCTCATAGAACCTCGTCGACGCCCAGCACCCAAGGCACCCCTCCCAGCTCGCCCGACAAAAAATCGCACTCTCGTGTCAAGGAGCGGGAACGCACTAGCAGTAGTCGGCGCTCCTCCACATTCTCGTCGAAGCGCTCGTCCAAGTACGACGCAGACACACACCCGCTTAATCTGTCTCCGGAAGAGCGGCAGCGCTTGTCCTTCTCAGCTATGTCCGCCATGGATGTCGACCGCGACTCGTCCTCGCCCGCACCCCCCAGCCCCGCTACAGAAGTCCCCGGCGGCTTTCCCAAGACGAATGGCACAAACGGCGACCACGAGAGCCGCCCAGCTCCTCCACCGCACCGATACACCAAGAGCCCGCCGCCAAACAGCGGCAACTATGCAGCAACATCGGAGGCTGCGACACCGCCTGCAGAGATGCCCACAATAGATGCCGAGGAGTACAAGGCTGCGGGCAACAAGTTCTTCAAGATCAAGGACTACCCCGCAGCTATCAAGGAATACTCGAAGGGTGTGTAAATTTCTCTTTGTCGAGTGCTGGCAGTGAATGGAAGATTCTCACATCTCGACCTACACCAAGCCATGCATGCAGATACTGGGCTTCTGGCTAACATGCAGCAGCTATCGAGGCTGACCCCAAGAATGCCACCTACTACTCCAACCGCGCGGCGGCCTACATCTCCGCCAACCGTTTCGCCGAGGCTCTGGAGGACTGCAAGACAGCAGACAAGATGGATCCAGAGAACATGAAGATCAAGCTGCGATTGGGCAGAGTATACACCAGCCTGGGACGACCAGACGAGGCTCTCCAAGTCTACAACTCGATTGGTGCCACAGCGAAGGACATGCAGCCTGCGGTGACCATGAAGAAGAACCTCGAGATGGCCGAGCAAACTGCAAAGGACGGCGGCGGTGGTTCCATGGTCATCTATGCTCTCAACGAGGCTGAGAAGGGTCTTGGTGTTAGTGTCGAGCGCCCACGGAAATGGCAGCTCCTGCGCGGTGAGGCCCACCTGCGCATGGGTAACGTCAATGCGCTGGGAGAGGCTCAGAACGTCGCTATGTCGATGCTGCGAAACAACAACCAAGACCCCGATGCGCTTGTACTCCGCGGCCGTATCTTGTACGCACAAGGCGAGAACGATAAGGCGATTCAGCACTTCAGACAAGCACTGAGCTGCGACCCTGACTTCAAGGATGCAGTCAAAAACCTTCGCATGGTGCAGAAGCTTGAGCGCATGAAGGAGGAAGGTAACTCTGCCTTCAAGGCTGGTCGTTTCCAGGAGGCGATTGACACATACGGCAAGGCCCTTGAGGTCGATCCGTCGAACAAGCTCACAAACTCGAAGATCCTGCAAAACCGAGCCCTCTGCCACTCCCGCCAGAAGAGCTGGACGGCCGCGATTGCCGACTGCGACAAGGCTCTCGAGTTGGACCCAGGTTACACAAAGGCTCGCAAGACAAGGGCAAAGGCATTGGGCGAATCTGGCAACTGGCAAGAGGCAGTTCGCGAGTACAAGGCAATTCAGGAGGAGAACCCATCTGAGCCTGGTATTGCCAAGGACATCCGCAATGCTGAGCTGGAAGAGAAGAAGGCCCAGAGGAAGGACTACTACAAGATTCTTGGGATTGAGAAAGATGCAACAGAACAGCAGATCAAAAAGGCTTACCGCAAGCTCGCCATCGTACACCACCCCGACAAGAACCCGGGTGATGAGGAGGCTGCCGAGCGATTCAAGGAGATCCAGGAGGCGCACGAGACGCTCAGCGACGAACAGTGAGTCATTTCTTTCATAGCATTCAAATTACCTCAGCTAACATGATCTAGAAAACGCGAGCGATACGACTCTGGTGCTGATCTCATCGATCCTTCTGACATGTTTGGCGGCGGAATGGGAGGTGGCATGGGTGGCATGGGTGGCATGGGCGGCGGCATCGACCCCGAGATTCTCATGCAGATGTTCGGCGGTGGCATGGGAGGTGGCCGCGGCGGTGGAGGTGGCTTCCACTTCCAGACTGGCGGCGGCGGCGGCAACCCCTTTGGTGGTATGGGCGGTGGCATGCCCGAAGGCGGTGGTCGCCGGGGTCAGCAAGGAGGCTTCCCAGGCGGCTTCCCCTTCTAAGAGACAGATGGTTGAACACACGACCATCTCAGCATCAATCCTCGGTCCTCGACAAACAGTCCACGGCAGCCAACCCAGCAACGTACCGCATGATCTACGATCTACTTCACGAGCGCATCTATTGTCCTGGTTTACTTCCTTTGTGTCTATACCTCCACATTTGGTTCTACGCACGGCGTTGGGTATGGGAAGCGCGAGCTTCGAGCGCTAGTAGAAACATAGACTGCATGGACCGCAACATTTTTATGTTGGTCACTCTCAGCATTGCAAGGAGTATTGCTTCAGCCTCGCTATCTGAGGCTGTGTATAGTTGTCGCAATTCAATGGTTCGAAACCTATCCAGGTGTTCTCAGTCGCAACCATCCATATTGTATTAGTGTCGTTCAAGCAAAAGTGCTGTATAAGTCGTGAGTCTCTGGTACCTCGTGACGTAATGCGCACAGGCCACGGTGTGCAGCATCTTCCGTGGCTTGCATGCTCAAAGGACGAACAAATCTTTCCTTCGCATATGCGTCCCCATCAACAACAATCACACATTGCTGGATCTTACTTCCAAGCCCTTCAGTCATTTGATTCTCTTCGAATGATTCGGATGACCAGGGCTCTGGACTTTGTTGACCGATCCAAGCGCCATTTTGACTTACCGGGGTACTCAATATTTGAAGAACAAGTTGCAAGAGCTGGGAAGATTGGTTCAATCTTAGCAGTGGATACATCTTCTGGTTTTAACAGCGTTGGTAGGAGCTAGACAGAATGCAACGCGGACGAGAACGACCGAATCGCCAATCTCAACGCGGAGGCAGAGGAGGGGCAAGTGGAGGCAACACAAACGATAGCTCATCCCGCCCGTCAAGACCACGGCCAGCATATACTTCTGTCCCTCCAATCCGAGCGATTCACCCCGGAGGTGGCGTCTCCATCATCCTCAAGGAAGACCAGCAATCCGGCCACCAAGTCAAAGGCATCGTTGCAGACCTGCTAACGCGCGGAAACCATCCTCGTGGCGTCAAGGTTCGACTTCGTGATGGCAGAGTTGGCAGAGTACAAGGTCTTGTTTCTGAAGCCGAGGGGCAGCAGGGTGAAGCTATTGTTGGTGGGCCGGAGGCAAACTTAGGAAGGAACGGTGAAGGTGCTGCAAGTGCAGGTAGAGGTGGACGGAGAGGTGGGAGAATGGAAAGAGATATCAGGGAAGATGACGAGTATCTCTACGAAAACCGGGCCTCGAATCAAGATTATGGAATGTTTGCAGCATTGGAAGAGGCGGATAAGAGACATGAACAGAGTAGGCTTGGATCAACGATGCAGACACTTGCACCAGAAGAGACCGCGGTTTGTCCAGTATGCTTCAAGTTCGAAGGCGACGAGGCTTCGGTTGCACATCATGTCGAACAACATTTCGCCGAATGAAGCCTGGGGCATCAAGCACCTTCCCACATGGCCCCCCAGCGAGTTGGACATCTCTTTTCCCAGTCTCCAGGTTCGATTGGTGAGGCTGTAGCAACTTGTACTCGACCAGTACATCCATCCTCGGATGCCATGGTTTCCGTTCTATAAGGCGCTCCAGACAATCGTGTTTCCGAAACAGCAAGGATCCCTCACTCAGCTGCGACTCCTTCGCGACTCGCACCGCATCATCGAACCGGGTCACCACCACGAACACCCGTTTGGCCTTGCCCTCAAGCAGAGCCAAGCGAGCCAAG
The DNA here is from genome assembly GCF_010093625.1 of Macroventuria anomochaeta. NCBI lineage: Eukaryota > Fungi > Ascomycota > Dothideomycetes > Pleosporales > Didymellaceae > Macroventuria > Macroventuria anomochaeta. Next base: position 329,190 of record NW_022985375.1, read on the forward strand.
ATGTTCTGCAATCGTTCCGCAATGCGTTTCTATACCTGCGCCAAGGTGACTTCCGACGTCTGCAGGGCGGAAGAGGCGCCCCTGAAAAGGTCTTAATTAGGGCCTGCAGTAAGGTTTTCTGTCAGCTGGGACTCTATCTCTCCTTGGATTTCTTGTCGTTCCTTGTGTCTGTTGCTTGTCTGCTGGTCAGCTATTCACTTTCACCCGTTTCTCTCATCTAGCTTTAGCTTGTCGTTCAAGATGAGACTCTCCAGCAACCTTGCCGTTGCCGTTCTGGCTCTGTTCGGTGTCGAAGCTCTATCGATTCCCTCGCGTAATTCAGTTGTATGTATTCCTACATACCAAACGTTCTGTCCTTCCCCAAGATCTCCGCTGCTAACAACCTGCATCAGAATGCCATCTCCAAGACCTACAACTCCTCTCCCGTCCGACGACAACTCGAAATCGGCGGTCTCACCCTCGGTGGCCCAGACGGCGGCATCAGTGGCGATGGTCTCAAGCTCGGCGGAAAGGGTGGAAAAGACGGAGCAGCAGGAAACGGCACTATGGCTGCGGGTGCTGAGCCCAAAGCTGGTAAAGGCGGTGCGATGGAGGCCGGTGCGGGCGCTGCTGGCAACGGCACAATGACTGCCGCTGAGCCAGCAGCGGCGAAGGAGAGCAAAGCACCGAAACCTGCAGAGGGCGGTGTTGCTGGAGAGGGTGCAGCGAAGGAACCCGCTGCCGCGAAAGAGACTGCCGCGCCAAAGGTCGCAGAACCAGCTGCCGCTGGAGAGGGTCCTGCAGCAAAGGAGAGCGCAGCGCCTAAGGCTCCCGCAGCCGGTGCAGAGGAACCTGCAGCGGCGAAAGAAAGCGCCGCGCCCAAGGCTTCTGATCTCGTAGCTGCAAAGGAGCCTGCAGCTGCTGAACCCGCCGCCGCTAAAGAAACAGCATCACCCAAGCCCGCTTCCTCTGGCGGCGAAGGCACAGAGTCCCAGCCTGGCCGCGCAGAAGGCGACGCCGCGCGCGCTAAAGCCGAAGCCGAAGCTGCTGCGGCCAAGGGCGAGAAGCCCGCTGGTGGTGCTGAGAAGTCCGAGGGTGTGAAGGCTACGCAAGAGGCGGACCAGTTCTCTGAGGAAGCGGGTATCACACTGGGTAAGGATGGGAATGCGCAGAATCTTGGTGGTGATCTAGGGATCACGAAGGGCAGTGATGGGTCTACGAGTGTGGGAGGCAAGAGTGGGATCAATGTTGCTGCTGATGGGACAGCGACGTTGAAGGGCAATGAGTAACCGGGGAGGTTGCCAACATTGTCTGTGGGCTCGGGAAACTCTTCATTACGGAGCCGGGTGGCTACAAAGATTTTTGTGTACCGAATGTAAACGCTAAAAGTAGACCCAGGGTATCTCCAGCCTTTCGACGCCGGTAACGCCATCGCTAAAAATGCTCGTTGCTGACTACAAATCATCAGAAACTGCTCTCGTCTCATTCCAAAGTATATTAGGATATCTCGTCACTCGTCCGACCACTCCTCAACAGAGCCCGCCGGCTTCCCAGCAGCCCTCCACGCAGCACCCAACTCCTCACACCGCGCCTTGTGTGCCTTCCACGTCTCATGCAGCGTCTCCGTGGTCTGTCCCGGAAAATGAGTGAGCATCGGCTCGTACCCCTTCTTCCTGATGACCTTCCACTTCCAGAAGCTCAATAGGTTGTCATCATCCCAGTCATCGATGCTACGAGGCGGTGAGGTCTTGGGCGGTGTGCTGTCTGGAAGCTGGTCGTGGTTGTCTGAGGGACTGGGAAGGTCGTGAGGAGCGTCGGTAAGGTATTCGTCGTCGACCTCGTACTCGCCGTCGATGTCTGAGGAGGGTCGCGCGGCTGGGACTTGCTGAGCTTGGAGCAGTCCGTTGGCGCGAAGGTAGTCAAGGACTCCTGCGCTCCCTGGAGGTGAAGCTTGAAGAATGTGAGGTGCGGGAATGATGGACTGCTGAGAAGCGTTGTTGTTGGTGGGCGCTGGTACACAAGCAGGAAATGAAGGAGTCGGAAGCGCGTCTGGGAAGTGCTGCTCGTCGACCTGTTGCTGGCCCTGAGTCTGCTCTTGTACGCTGCCCTCCGCTTCTTGCGCCTTCTGCGCGTCGTACTTTTCCCAGAACTTGGTCTGGTACTCCTGCTGCGTGGCGTCTGGTCGCCTGTTTGTATATACAATCGCCTCGCCCGTCCAGACGTGCTTGCCTCGATTACTCTCCCTCCAGAACTCTTCACCGTTCTCTTCGTTGGAGGGACCTGGTGCTGTATGCAATAGTTAGTAAAGACCTGACATGCCACCAAGAAGACAACACTTACGCCCTACGGCCTCCAGGGGGTCTTGCTGACCCCAGATGTTTTTATCGCGACCAGGTGGGAACATGCTGCCTTCGAAAGTCATGCCAGCTGGGTAGTTGGCTTCTGCGCCGGACCAGTCACTGTTGGTGCCGGTGAGGTTGTCAGGAGTTTCGTTGGAGCTCGACATGGTGGTGGACATGGTTGAGGTAGTATTGGTGAGCGGTCGTCGGGAATGGAAGTTTATACATTGTATGCGCGATGATCGCAGTGAAGGAAAGATTTCGCGTCATTGTCATGTCGGTCAGTATATAGCGAGGATGAAAGAAGTCGGACACGAACGGTCGCACCTGCTTCAAGCAGGTTCACCTCGTAATTTCTGGTATGCGCACACTGAAACTCACAGTGTCTTTATGTGCTAGTTAGGTCAAGTTTGCTGATGTGCTCAAGAACACACAATATATCGTCACATGCTTGGGCAAGCTTAGCGATTGATCATGACATGTGCATTTGCGATGGATTGCAATAGTAATCTCTCATTGATTCGGATGCGGCATACTTTTCCTGTCTCTTGTTTCTTAGGGTTCTTGCACTGTTATGTAGGCCCCAGGTGAAGCATATTAACGACATGGGCTGCGCGAGATTGCACATTGAGATGAGCTACGGATCACAGATTTTCATACTTCTCAAAGCTACCATGCCCATAGATGTATAAGTCGCCCATTACCGTATGTGGAATCACAATCAAAACTCACCTGATGGCTCCGTTGACAAGCACTTGCCAGATCTGCCCTGACGCGCCGGCTTTGCCAATCTAGCACCTCACTTTCACTTCACTGTTGCACAAACCACATCAAGCACTCTCGAATATGCTCACAGTCCGCACACATCTCGCCTACCTCGCCACCCGTGACCAACACCCACATTCAACCAGCGCACCATGCAAGCTCCTAACGGTAGCAGCCCAGGCGCACGAAGCGCGCTTATGGCTATGGCCACAGACTTGAAGCTCCACCCCATCATCGTGGGCCGAGCACTCGAGTACGCTTTCGACAACCTCTCTTCTTTCCCAAGCGCTGGTCAGGCTCTTTGCTTTGGCATCGTACGGCAAGGACATTGTGTGGACATGCAGGTCCTTGATGTTGAGCTGCAGAGGCTGAGGCGGAACTTTGGAGGTATGTTTGCTTTGAGATAGGAAGTTGAGTTAGAGCGAACGCTAATATTAGGTAGCAGTACTCGGTGCACCGGCTGTGCAGCATGTGTCTGTGGGACAGGGGTTCACGCAGCCTTCTGCTCGGGGACTTGAACAGTTGCCGTACAACACAATGGCTGCGCCGGCACCACACTCTGGGACTTCGACCCCTCTGGCTTCTTCTTCGCGCACCTTTGGAACCAGTGACGGTGTTGGGCATCACAACGCTTTAGTTTCGTCCAGTTCGTCCCCCATTGGGTCTTGGCAGATGCCGCAACAGAGGCGTTCCAGCTCTTTGACTCAGATGTCGGACTCCCCCGTTGGTGTTCACATTGTTGACGAGAAATTCCAAGATGGACATTCAGGTGCTACCTGAGGATTTATCGTCAACGGTCGAAGCCCTCAAGATGCTGTTACATTAGCTCTAGTAAGGTAAGTGTGGGAATTCGCCTATGCGAATGCGTGCTAATGTTGGCTCAAGACGAAACTGAACCATCTGCATGAACCGAGAGGAAAAGATTCAGTTCATGGCACAGCTGTGTCGGCAATCGTGTTTGCTCAGGTAACGGGAGTTACGGCGTGTCTTCTGGTGGAAAGGTCGCCTCGCTTCACTAACGAGTACACTGTATTCGGTTCACCATGAAAGGCTCCATATTGGAGGTTCGCCGCTTTTGCTACAAACGTGTTGCTTGGTTACGCTGCAGGTTGTATGTAAGTGAGCAATACATACTCTTATCGGTTTCGGCTGCATACCCAGTCTTGGCCAGTCTAAACCTTCGGACGTCTGCCGGTAGAGGGCGAAGTCTATCGGAAGGCTGCAGCTACCTGTGCATGTGATGACGAGGCTCGCTTTGACAAGTTAATCGAGGGGCAGCCGGCAGAAATGTGACGAAGTGCATCTTGACCTGTGCTCTCAGCCGCACCTGTACCAACGCCAGGGACGAGGGCCTGGTTATGCAGCCTCCCCGCATCCCAAGACCCCAGTTTGGCAGCTGAACCTAATCGGTACTTTGGGTGATAGCGCTTGCATGTGACTCAGCTTGCCAGCTTGTGCTTGGGTGCCTTCATATCAACTCGCATCGCATTTTGCATCGATCTGCATGGTAACCCCTGAAGACATGATCTGGACCCCTTCGTCAAGCGGCTCTCGTGTGTTGTCTGTTGTGGTTGTAAGGACCCGTGTTCAACCGTCTTGGGCTGAGGTGTGAAGGGCCATCCGTGCTTACCTTCACTTAAACGGCCAATCGTTGAAAGGTGAATCGAAAGGACCCTGGAAATAGCCTCGTCTCCCGCGTGCGCTTGTGCCATTACGAGCTGCTGCCCTTAAAACCCTCAAGTCAAGTGTGCCGAGAGCCGATAAAGAACTTGAAGTGAGGTCCAGATTGTGGAAGACTGATCGGGAAATACAATAGAGTAGGGAAGCGGGGAAGATGGGGTTGCGGTAACGTCCGCATGTTATAGTTGTGACATTGTGGCTGTGTCCAACGATCGCCTTGCGCCGGCTCTTGATACTCATACATATTCTTACACTTGCACCGTAAGGCGGCTGTATTACTCCTCCGCCTGAATCTCAGACTTTTGAGTACTTGAGATCTCCGAAACCAATGGTATCCAAAGGTGGTGTTTCAGATCGAAATACGCGTACGCTGCGCCAAGCCCCAAACTGGTCAGATGAACCTAAGCAAAGTCAGTAGGAGTTCGAATAGCTTGGATCTTACACGACACACCAAGTACGCGGGCCTGTTACCACCCTTTGGAGTTTGAACCATACTGTACGCCTGCGAGGCGGCGAAGAGCAGTCCCCAATACATCGCATCCAGTCTCAACACCAAGCCTTGAGGTACCCATACCTTCTCGTTCGCATACGCCACACAGTAAATACCAAGTGCCGCAGCAATAGCACCACTGGCACCGAGATTCAGCACCAATCCACTTGCCAGGTTGAAGCGGTACGCAAAGTGCGCAAAGTAGCTTGTGATGAGCGGTACGCTGATCAGGAACGCTGATGTGTGAAAGAGATCGCCGTCAAAATAATGGACGACACCCGGAAGGAACCAGGCAAGCGCTGCCATATTTGTCGCAGCATGCGCCCAACTAGAATTAACGAGGGGGTATGTGAAGGCCGTCCATTTCGCCTCGCCAGTGACATGAATAAGTCTCTCCCAGATAGGGAGCGGAGACCTTTTGAGAAGATGGATGGCAAATGTTGCAACAACGATGCCGATGGTGAGGTTGTCGAGCTCGTCCCAGCCTGCCTTAATGCCATCGCGGATGACAGTAGGGGTCAGGTACCAGGTTTGAGGTAGCTGCGCACGTTCAGGAAGATGACTGCCATCGGAGCTTGGTACTCCAGCTTTAACGTCCAGGTATGCGAGTGTACCATAAGTGCCAACTAGTGCGAACAGGGTCCATATGCCAGGCCACAGAAGCTTTCTTCTCATGAAGGCGATGCGCCGTTGGATTGCCTCTTCTTTCGCGTCGATCGTGAGTGTCACTTCATCCTCAGGTCCTTTTGTTTGTGCTTGATGGATACCTTTCATGAAGTCTCTGGGGCTAGACGGGTTGGTCGAGACGGGAGGCGCGGACGTTGTCTCCATGGCGGGCTTTACCACAGGTGTGCCTGCCGGTAGCTGACTTGACTTGCGCAATGTGTTCAGCAAGAGCGACGCTTTCTTTGCTGAGTCCACCTTAGGACTACCCCTTCTCCGTATTGTCGAGTTATCCGGCGATGAAGGTTTGGCCGCAGGTTTAGCCGGCTTATAGAGAGGTGGTTGAGCTGATCTGGACTTGAAGCGTGCAAAAAGCATGGAGGTAGTATGTTGATGTTGCAGAGTGAACTGCGGCCGGAACAATTTTGAGCCACATCTGGGTATGCATATCGTGGAAGAGCACGAGACCGGAGTGAAGAAAGACATGGCGCGCTAAGACGCGAAATGCGAGGAGCCAAACTTCTACAGAACAGGGTATAAGGCGCCGGACATGCTACGAAGTGTATTGGTACATGAGAAGGGAACTGAATTGAAGATGAATGAGAGATGAAGTTAGTGACGTCCGAGGTGCAGACGTGGATGCTCGAGGGTGAAGGATCGCGTAGAAACTTAGCGCCGTCACCAGATCACGTGAGTCATCGTCTCGTCCTCCTTCATGCAAAGAGTCAAGATAATATTTGCCTCAGACTAGCTATATATATGAATACAGATGATTATAGTCGATCTCCAGTGACGAAGGCTATCTATGGTATATGATCGGTGCGAAATACCATAAGTGACCTGCTAATTCATCACACTGCTTACGATCTACACTCTCGCACCCTCCAGGAATCCGCTAATAGATCGTGGCTGACATTAAATCTTAGAGGCCTTTAGAGACGTTAACAGTACCTAAGCAAAATTTAAAGTTAACGTTAGTGCTAAAAGTATTTCTAGCATATAAGGCCAGAATTCTGTAACTAAGAAAAACTCGTAGAAGGGAATCCCCAACATGTTCAGGCAAGCAACATGTGGGAGCAGCTGCCTTGAAACTACTTGCTTAGCCCTTCTCGTCCGTGCCTACTTATCACAAAACAACTGCTTCCCACCAATCTGACTCACTTCTGACTCCAAACCCATATTCTTTCCTCATTATCCCATCATCCAGCGCAGAGCCTCACAGAGGAGCTCAGAGGCACGATGCAATAGAGAACTTCTACCCATCATCCTGTCTTCACACGCCCTCTCTCACCTCAACATGCACTGCCTCCTTTCCCTCACGAGCATGAAGAACTGTTAAGGTTCTACGAGACGACTATGTACGAGGCTGTCAGGTGTGGGATTGAGATAGGAAGTGAGGTGGTAAAGGGTTCAACGTTCAGGTTTTGTGGAGGTAGAGAAAAGTTGGTAGAGCAGAAACCACGCGGATGACTGGGGAAAGAGAGGAATATTAGTTCTGCTTACAGGAAAGAGGATAAAGACGTCGGGAACTGCCAAAGAGTCAAGATGCAGTGGCAGGGTTTACAACAGAGCCAGCAGAGAAGCACCGAAAGTCCATAGTGCCCCATCAAATCTCAATGCTTTCGCCAAGGGAGCAGCGGCGTTTGAGCTCGCCGCCGTAGGGCTTGCCGTGTTTGTTACAGTTGATGATGGCCTTGAGGAAGGTGTTCCTGAGGCTGTCGTGTTCGTTGAGTTCAACTGCTCTAGCGGAACCATGATAGCGTCGAGTACATGCACAAGACCATTATGAGTCCTATTCCATTTGTGTCAGTCATAGCAATTAAACAAGACCATCGAGTCCGGGGACTTACAAGACATTCGCGTTAATGACCTTAGCATTATTGAACCAAATCGTCCTTTCTCCCTCACTTTCCTCAACCCTCACCCTCACAGTCCCATTCTGCAAGCTCTTGAACACCTGCCCATCAACCAGAAAATCGCTATATGCCACTTCTGGCAAAGTGTGATACAACAGTGCGCCAGTCAGGGCCGTGGCGTTAAGCACAGTGTCAGGGTTCCCTGCGGCCTGGAACGCCGCATTGCTCGGCCCCAAACACGTCACATTCTTGCTTCCATCGAGAGCAGACCAGAGACGCGTGCGATTGAAAGCGTTGTCGAGACTCGCGAGACCTGCGCTGCGGATCGTTCGCGCGCAGGTCGTTGGTAGTGTCAGAAGGCCGTCGACGATGTGGAAACTGCCGCCGTCCCAAGTGCCCTGGTTTGCGTCCAGTGTCTGCAGGTTGACGGTCGATGCAAGACCGGAGCGTATGCCTGCGTTCTGTGGGTCTGAGGATTGGCGGCTCATGAGCTTGAAGCGGGTCGGAGAGGAGGCTTGGCCTGCGCTTTGGATGAATACTACCTGGCCTCTGGCTCGCTCAGCGCCACCGAATTTGGCGCCTAAGCTTGCTCCTGTGGTTCGGTTGTTGGCGGGGGAGTCTTTTAGCATGGTAGGTGCTGTGATTCCTTTGGTTCCGACGCTCGTGAAGTTGTCTTGGTTCATGTTTGAAACGAGTGTGTGGTATTGCAAAAGCTGTAACAGGACATCTGGGCCAACGTCGAACAGGGAGACCTGGTGCTGCGCGTGGTATGTTGTAAAGGCATCGTTGCTTGGAGCGAGGAATGTGATCGGGTAGCTTGATTCGTTGCCGAAGTAGGCGGCGGCGAAGGCTTCGTTGTTCTGGTAGAAAGTTGTGAAGTTTGATAGCTCGGGAACCTTTGATAGAGCCTCGAGAAGGGTCTGTGCATATGTGACACCCAGCGCTGTTCCTAGAAGTAAGAGATGGCGAAGCATCATGATGGAGCTCAGTCGAGACAGCAGATTCGGTGGCAATTGACTGCGTGAAAAGGGTACCACTGAGAAGAAGTAGAGTGCGAGCGCAAGCTGAATACTGCAGGATCAGACTGAAACAGCTCTATGAGAAGCACCAGACCTATAGTTGAGGGTGGACGCGCAACCCCGCGTAAGCTGATGCTCGGCCTGCGGCTCTGCATTGCATCGCGAGGAAGGAAGCCAATTGCGCAAGGGTCGAGCAGCCAGCTCGCTAGAGACGCGAACGCCACGAAGGCTAAATGTACCAAGTCGCGTCCGTAGGCGATGACAGCACGAGGCTGAAGACAGCAGAGAGACAGGGCTGAGGATCGAGACTACAGTTCCTAATACTCCAAAGCCTACCCCAAAGCCTACCCCAATTGGTAGAGGAAGGCGCAATTACAGCCACCAACATCATCGACCTTCATTGAGGTCCAAGATGATCCAAGGTTTTGGATACTGGGGTGCATGCGGTCTGTAGACAGCGCACGGTCCGCATTCCTCGAGACGCAGGTGTCGAGAGACGTTGGGGGCCGAGGGTCGACGTGAAGGTTAGCGGAGTTGGCTGGAGACCCCCGAGGTGATTGCCAAGGCTGCTGACGTAGCGAATCACGTGAATGTGCGTGTGGCCTCTCTCGAGCCCAAACAATCCCCACGGCTATGTGTAGCCGCACAGACAGCTGACAGTAGTTCGAGCCTGGTATTGCAGGAACATGTCCGTCCTTCAAAGGCTCCAGAAGCTCTCAGAACTGCAGTGTTTGCTGCTGGCTGTCCAATATGCCACCGAATCGAACATCGACTCTCTGCGAGCATTGACGGCATTGCGCGAATCTGAATTGCCGTTTGGGCTGGTGCTGAACGTCCTCCTCACATTCTTACCAGAGGGCGCAGAGCCCACAGCATATGTCGAGTATCTGAATGAGCTTGCGACTGGCCCACGGCATCCCGGCGACGACCCCGCTGCGCACTTGGCCATCGCTGCGGTCGAGGCGCTATCGAAATCGCAAGCAAAGAAGAGGAGGAGAGAAATAGAACTGCTGCCGCTGGTGCACCCCCAGTACGCTGCAGAGCTCGAGCTCGACCCTTTCAGCCATTTCCTTATCCACCGCGCGCATCGCATCGACTCGCAGACCGGCTTGCTCGACCTCGTACCGCAGCTCATCGTCCCCTTCCTCCACCACTCCGAGTACCTCCGAACTTGGTTCATTTCGACTGCCCTCCCGCTGCTGCGCCTAAGCTACGAGTACTACCCGCAGGGCACCGCGTCATCTCTTGATGAGTTCGCCAGTTTGAGGGGAAAGCGGGCACTAGACTTCAATCTCTCGAATCTTCGTGCTGCGAGGAAAGCTGGAGCAGACACACAAAACGCAGCACGAGATCTGAGGGGCATCGTCTCTCCATGGATATGCGGAGCCAGCGATCGAAAGAGACGGAAGATCTCTAGCGAGAACCGTAGGGCATCGATGGCAGAAATGCAGACACAAGAGTCAAATGATTGGGACTGCCTGTTCCGGTGGCTGTTGCACACTTCGAAAGAAGACCTGCCTCTAGTCGCTGCTGCCATATCTGAGTGGGATGGACCGGAGGACATGGACCTTGGAGGCTTCGAAGAAGGTCGTGATTATGTGGACGAGGACACACAGCGCCGCTTGGAGACAAAGTACGCACAAACAGCGCTCTCATGTTTGTACCTGGTCGATGCGAGCGACGTTGGTGCACTACAGACGGCCCATGCTCTGCTTACGCGCATATGCGACCTTCTCCACTATGACCCACCACCAGATCTCAACATTGGTGTTGAGTCACTCCCATCATATGACCTCAAGATACCAATACTGCAAGACGCCACTTCCTCGTTGATCCAGGAAGAACGACTCCTCGCGTCTGACAACGATATCACAAAACCAGAGCAAGGCGCTTTCCGGATCATTGAGCTGGTACTCTTTTCGGCGTGTGTCTTGTCAAGCCTGCAACACCCCGTCTCACCACGGACAGTCGCCAACCTGTCCTTACGGGACGACTATGCTGAGCAATCCGCACTGCTCCAGAAGGTACTCCACGCCCTCAGCGGCGGCCCAAAGAAAGACAGCGGTCAGTGGCGGACCATCAGATCCAAACTGCTCTGGCTGTGGAACTGGGGCACAGATGCGCACGACAACGATCGTCATGGTCAGGGTATCTTAGGGATGCTGGAGAAGACGACCATTGAGACAGAGATCTTGAAGTCGCTCATCGAGGGCAGTCACTTCCCTCTTGCAGCACAAATCTACGTCAACCCAGCTTTCGGCGAACACCCTCTTCTGCAATCTGAAGTTGAGAAGGTTGTGTTATCCGCTGCTTTGCATCATTACGACAATGCTAGCAATGGCAACCGAAATAGAGGGGGCATGAAGCGTTGCGCAGAGATTGTCGCTGCCTTTGCTCCTCACTTCTCCAAGTCTTCACGCTTTCAGCAAACACAGGCATTGCTTTCAGCGACGCATGCGATGTCTTTCTATTCTTTAATCCTCCAGCACGGCGTACCATTTCAGCCAGTCAGCATTAGAGTTAGCTCAGACCCATTGTCGCTCATACAAAAGCTACTCTTGCAGAACCTCGGCAGTTACACCAAACTCGACGATATGATCTCCATAGGGCAGAACCTGGTTGTGTCGATGCCATCGACTATCATGGACGATGCCAAAGATGCTGGCCCGTTCGATGCGACCACAGTCGAGAAAAAGAAAGCCGCTGCCGAACGTCGAGTTATCGGTATGGCTATCGACGCTGCTCTAGAAGAAGGCGACTTTGAGACAGCATATTCTTACGTCGTGAACCGCCTAACCCCGACCGCAACACCATCACCAGCAGTCTCGACATCGTCACAGCGCTTCTCATTCGACTCCGACACCTCGGCAAAGCAAGCCGATGACGCAGAAGACGTCGCCTGGCGCGCAGCCCTCCGCGCCGGTCGCTACAAGCCCTCCCTCTCCTCCTCGGGAACATGGTCCCACGCGACATCCGCACGACCTGATCTCCGCCACCTCGAGCAACGCATGGAGCTCTTATCCCAAGCCCTCCTCCTCGCCCCGCCAGCCCATCTCGAAGAAGTCCTCAACGTATGGCAGCAGTGCGAAGCCGAAATGACCGAACTCCTCGCACAAGAAACAGAAGCCGAGGAGCGCTTCAACGACGCTGCTGATCGCAAGCTGCCTGGTGCTTTCGATATGGGCACCATTCCCACCGTACAGCCGCGCCGCGAAGTCGGACGAGGTGCTGTCGAGGAGAGCCCGATGGGGTTGTTTGATGTTGCGCGAGGTGCGGCTGCTGCGTTTTCAAAGAGCGCGTTCCCGCTGCGCAGTAATACTCAGACCTCCCCAAGACCAGAGTCGAGAGATGCTAAGCGTGTTAGCATGGATCTTAGTGATTCCGACAGCATGCATGGGCACGAAGAACGTGTCAGAAGGAGAGATATGCTGGCTAATACGGCTTCTGGTGCGCTGCAGTCGGGTCTCGGTTGGGTGTTGGGTAAGTCTTGGGCACGCATGTTACTATAGGTGCTCTTAAGCTAACATTACACAGGTGCAAAACCCGTCAATGACCAGGGTAGATAGGCAGGTGCCCGTGTTGTAACGCAATATACCCATTGACATGTTGTCGATCTTTTACAGTATCACACCATAGACACCATCTACCGTACTACACTGAGGTACATCCCGGAGGCCTTCAGACAGCATTTGCCCTCTTCGTCACTACATCCGTTTCTTATAGTCGCTCTTCCCAACCCAGCATACCTCTCCATCAAGTTGCCTAGCGCCTGTCCTCACATCAAATCTCTCACAATCCGCTTGCCTCCCCTCACCATCCAAAAACAATCAACCCACGATGCTAACCACCAAGCTCTTCATCGCTGCCCTCAGCCTCTTCACCACGGCCCACGCAGTCCCAGCAAACACCCCCAAGCTACGCCATCTCTACACCCATCTACAGTCCTCCCGCCACACCTATCCTGAATATTCCCAGCAACGCAACATTCCCCACTATGTCGTTCTACTGGTACATCGACAAGGAATGCTCTAGTAGATATTGCACATTCGACCTCGTGCCTAATAAATGCCATCCATTACCAGAGCGCGCGAAGAGCATGCTTAAGCTTTTGGTTGCGCCTGGGTACTTGGGTGAGCAACCACATTCACGTCTTTATTTCAGATAAGTAACTGGGAAGACTGATGTATGGTTGTAATCAAGGAGTACGCAACGCAGGACTGCGGTGGTGACTTTGAGACGACTGATCCCTTGATTCGGACTGTGAGGATGTGCAAAGGATTTGGGAGTGTGGTGATCGTCCCAGACGGGCACCGCGGACTACACCGTTCCAGCGCCAGGCTGCGTCCAAGTTGACTCGAAATATCGTTTCCTGGACATCGGCGCCGATAAGTGTTACCCGCCATCACAGAGCATGAAGAGCGTGCATGTTGGCTCTTCTATGGACGGCGCTTTGTGTAAGTACTCGACTGAATGTGTGTCCGGTGTGTGGATGAAGGCTAATGTGTAGTGATATAGTGAGGATGTATGAGTCGGAGGGCTGTATTGGGGAGTGGGGCTTGCAGTCCATTAATACTCTCTTCTGTCAGGAGAATGAAGGGTATGGGTACAAAAGCGTGAAGCGGGTTGTGCATGAGGATTAGTAGGCCTTCACAGACAGTAGGATATGCATATCGCGTTGTAGAGTCTGCAAAGGGGAAACACGGTTAGAGTATCTAATTCAGACGCAAATCCAGCGGATCAAGACTTCGGGCACATCACAATGAGAGCAAAAGAAGTGAAGTGTTGGTTTCATCAGTCTATTCCTCGTCGATGCCGTGGCAATCGTGACTTTCTATCTTCCTTTGCAACCCGTCACATGGTCTTCCATATCCCTCCGTATTTGTCCCTCATCAATTAAGATGTGCACAAATAGTTCTCGAGAAGCGGTCGTTGATATAGCGGGGTGTTGTAGAGCGTTTACACACTAGCAGTGCGACACGCTTACTGCTCGGTCTGGAAGTAGTTGAGGAGGATGGAGCGCTCCTGCGACTCCTCACCCCAGTCCTTGACGACAACGCAAGAGCAGTTGACGACCTTGCGGGGGTTACCCTCACGGTCAATCTGGCCTGCACAAAATTATTAGCACACTCCCTCACCCGATAATCAACCACTTCAACGTACAAAGACCAGCCCACTCGCCGAGCTGCTTGCCATCAGGGACCTTGATGAGAGGGATCTTGTGCTCAGAGCAGAGCGCAACAACGAGCTTCTTGTAGGCCTCCTCCTCGCAAGCCTCGTTGAGGACGCACATGTGAGCCTGGCGGCGGTCGAGGGCCTTGGAGGCCTCGCGCAGACCGCGGGCAAGTCCGTCGTGGATGAGCGCGAGCTTCAGCACGCCTTTGAGAGCCTCAAGGACGGACATCTGGCCCTTGCCGGCCGACGCATCGGCGCTGACTTCGACCTCGGCGGCCGCGGAAACCTGGGACTTGGTATCGTCTTCTCCGTCCGACTGTGTTGCGTTAGTTACTTGGTCGTGCGAGGGTTTTGCGGCGATGCATAGCGGGGCATGGTCGCGAGTTGTGCGTCACAATGCAATGCAGTTGCATGCATCGTCGCGTTGGTGTGGTGAGCCGTACCATGATTGCTATTGATCTATCGGGGTTCCTCGAAGAGTGTTGGTGTAGATAGAGGGGAAAGGAGATTCGTTCGAAAGTTCGAGCCCAAAATTGCCGGCCATGGTGGGAGCGGCTAGCGCCGAAGCGAGTGGTCAGTGCGCTCAGGTCAATCTTGGCGCACCGGAACTCTTCACAGCGCGCTCATTTACAAAACACTGAAAGTGCTTGTGGCGGACTTAAAGTCCTTGTCTATAGCTGTCGTGCGACATATGAAATGCCCAGGAATTGAGCTTGCGCTCATGTGTATCTGCCGGGCTGAATATCGACATCTTCTCTACACGCGTTTTTACACTGCACGGATCATACAGCTCGGCTATCGCAGACAGTACCTTAGGTACGTATCCCAACTGGTACAATACAGACGGGTAATGAAAACTGCAACCAATGTTCTTTCGTGATGGATGTAGCAAATTTTGACTTTTCGCTCACCAAGGCACAGCTCTGAGCCTTCTTATGAATAAATACTTGAATATTGCCAAAAGTGTGAGACTAGTTCGGTGCATCTTCATGTCACTCCAGAAGCTTGAACATGACAAAGGTATCATAAAGATCCATCGGCATAATGCACTTGAGCTGTGCTGAGGGGTTCCTTTTTAAGGATTGCATCTACAGCCTTGTGTTGCATGTGTCAGAATGAAAAGGTAGCCTGGAGGTAGTTAAACCTCTGGCGCCACGGAGATAGGTAAAGATAGCTTCAAGTGGTGGATACAAAGATAGAGTTGTGTTGTGCGTCGTTTGATTCATTATGAGCTGAGGTGGTTATTCCCATATACTCCAGTGCTAAGCAGCAAATGCAATATCAAAGTCCAATCCATATCTCTCCATGTTCGCAACGGGCTTATTTGCCGCCGAACCAGGAGCCCAACCAGCTCTTTGCCTGCGCCGCATCCCTGGTGACCTCCCTGTCGAACCTGTCAACGGCAGCATTGAAGTCCTTGCTGGTCTCGCGAGTGAACTCCTCGCCCCGAGCCCTGGCCTCGTCCCACTTCTTCTTTGCCTCGGCGCTCAGGGAGTTGTACCTCGCCTGGGCCTCAGCGCTGTACTCCTGAGCCTTGTTCTGAGCCTCGGCGCTGTACTGCTGGGCCTTGTTCTGTGCTTGTTGGGTGTAGGCCCTGAGGTCGGCCTCGGCCTTCTTTGCCTCGGCGCTGGCGCGGTTGGCCTGCTGCAGATCAGTACATGTCCAATTGACAGCATCGAAAGAACTGGACGATGTCGGGGTATGACATACATAGTCTTGTGCGGTTGCGCGAACAGCCTCGTATCCCTCCTCACCAGCCTTCTTGGCCTCCTTGTCCTGGCCAGGGAAATCACCACGAACCCTCCTTGTGGCGTTGGCAGCATCGTCTGCAATTGTCAGTTCCTGTTCTTCAATCGCATAGACCAAGGGGACATACGCTCAAACTTCTTCTCAGCAAGTTTCGGGTCGCCGCCCGCGCTGTAGAGGTAGTAGGTACCCGCACCGACAGCGGCGAGACCACCGAAAGTAGCAAACCTGCGTCCGGCCATTGTTGTATGTGTGAGAGTATTAAGGCTGATGAAAGGGTGGTATGTGTGATGAAGACGAGCAATATGCAATTGATTCAAGGACTGATGAGCGAGGGAGGAGCCGCAGTACTTAAGAGGGGAACGCTGTCGTGATGCGGCTGGCAGCTTTCAAGGCACGCGCATACGTCATAAAATCCACTAGGTAGCTCCCGCACAGACAGGCCCATCACGAACCAGATCGCCAGGCTAGGCGCATCAGACCTCGACTCCTTCCAGGCTGTCAGACAGCGTGCCGTTCGTATCATTATGTTTGTATAGCATATTGCGTGCAGTCTGCGCCCATCGTTCTTCGTGCTGTTGTGGCTCTTTCCTCTGCGCAAATTGTTGACAGCCCCTAAACGTGTCGTCTCCCGCACCGTTCTTGCCTTACTGGCACGCTTTCCCCATGCATTCACGGTAGCAACAGCGTGACGCCTATTGCTCTCTTCGACTTTGAACATCTGCTACACGACAACACTATCCATAATGGTGGAACAGAACATCCAGCTTGTCGACCACACCGACAGCGACAACACCCTCACGACCCAGCCCGAGTCCCCTCGAACGCCAGACTCGCACATCGACATACTATACGAAAATCAGCGCGGTTGGTTTGTCTTTGGCATACCGCTCTTCTCGTCGAAAGCACTATGGAATCTCCGAGTCGACCCCGCTCCATGGGTAGACGCGAAGTTCAAACCCTCGGCCGTCAATATCACAAATGCACAAGTACCGGACCCGAGTTGGGTATGGGATTGGAAGAGCTGGTATGTCGACATGAGCCTAGATGTCGATGAGGAGGGGTGGCAGTACAGTCTCTTGTTCAAAGGCTCGCCATGGCACGGCAACCATCCGTGGTTTCACAGCTTTGTCAGGAGGCGGCGGTGGTTGCGAAGGAGAGTGAAGCAGAAGATACCACCGAAGACGAAAGAAACTGCACGCGAGAGACTGTTTGGTGACAGGTTCAGCGTTGGTGGCACAACACTGTTCAGGACAGATACACCAGGCACTATGAGTGTGCTGAACAGCAGCGGTCAAGCCTCTGTGGACGAGGAGGTCCGAGACACTGCAACCTTGATGAGGAAGTTGAAAGCGGCTGCCATCGACCGAGAGAAAATTGTCATCATCAATAAATTCATTGCAGATGGAGGCGAGGAGCTGCACTACCTCGCAGAACAAGTGCGTACTGCTCTCACTGAACCACAACTCCAGCTAACCCTCCCAGATACCGACCATCATGTCAATGCTCATCTTCCAGAACTCGCGCCGCCAACTCCTCTCCACCCTCATGGACACCTTCGGCGCCGCCAAGAGCCACCGCGACTCGCACAAATCCCAAAATAAGCCAGAGGGCGAGGCCGAAACCCGCAGAATCAACAACCTGCTTCAAGCCGTCGAGGCTGCCGACACAGAATGCAAGAGGCTGGAGTACTGGAGCGACATTCGCGAGCTGGCTGCGGAAGGCAAGGCCGGCAATGCTACGGCTGAGTCGAGCGGGTGGGACGAGAAGTGGCAGGGCGTGGATGACAGCGGGCCGAAGCATCCTACACCGTCGACGCAGTCGTCGATTACGATACCCTAATACCCTTGATGTTGCAGTTCGATGCTGAAGACCTCAGCGACTGCACATACTTCCACGTAGCATTTGGAGCACGAGCCTATATCTTATATTTCTGACACACTTTTAAGAACAAAATCATGTGTGCACCTTTCTCACTCTAATCGGTCCCTTGATGTCCTCCAGTCTTTCCACTTCAAGCACCTCACCCTTCTGCATCACCTCAATCTCACCCGCCTCCCTGAGTTCCCACACCAGTCCACGAATGTCGTCCATAGTTGCTCGCCAATCCGGCGCCTCCAACGTCTCCAGCTCCAAAGACGAGAATGCGCGGGCGATTTCGGAAGGACATATTGTTTTTGGGTAGTCTCGCGTGCTTAGAAGGCGATTGGCGTGCTGGAATATGATGGCCCGCTGTTGATCGTCCAGCGCCATGGCTTTGTGTGACTTGGGGTGTTATCGTGCTACACTTGGCGAGGCTGACGAGTATCGAGTGCTGTGCTTGTAAGTGCACTTGCACTCCTTCACGATGTGCTTCAGTGTGTGATAGCGGGGTATTGGTAATACAGCGACTTTGGTGTTGCACCTGACTTCTCCTCGTATCTTGGCTTGTTGGAGCGTGTTTGCAGAGCTTTACTTTTTGAAGATACTGGGACTTGAATTAAGCTTGCTACCTCCTAATTACGAAGCAATATGCGAAGGATTTCCACGGGGTGCGCTAGAGCTTCGTGGTTTTGAGATCTCGTATCTGGATCGTCGCAAGGTTTAGGGTTTTAGGGATAGTTTGACGTCAGAGCGCCCAATCGGACCGCGCTGAAGCAAACCTCAACACGTCAACCGCATAAGAGCGGCTGCAGTGGATTGGACTGTGTCAGGATGCAGCGCGGATTACCCCACGTTGGCCGAGCTCTTTTTAGGGCGGGGCCTGTCTCTGGAGCTTCTTCTACTCCCTTGACTTCTTTTTCCCAGTCATTGACGAAGAGTTCGACGCGTGCTGAACTGCTCCGCTCTCTGCAGAGTCCTTTACAGCAAAGAGCGTTTACGAAGAGCTCTTTCTTTACGAGCAATTGGTATAAAAAGATGACTGGCCATGAGGATCCCCGGACTACGCAGGAGGTCAAGAAGTACCTCCAGCAGAGCCATGACCGCATCTTTGAGAATAACAAGAAGTGGGCCGAGGAGATGCAGAAGAAGAAGCCTGAGTTCTTCAAGGACCTGAGTGCTGGTCAGGCTCCGGACTACCTGTGGATCGGTGAGTCAACCACAGCATCTCACAGTCTTGTAATCACGCAACGAGGGCACGCGCTACAGGCGCAATTGGATCTCGAGCTCTACTAACGAGTACATACAGGCTGCTCCGACTCGCGCATCCCCGCCGAAGCCCTCACCGGCGTCGACCCCGGCGAGATGTTCATCCACCGCAACATCGCCAACCTCGTCAACAACATCGACCTGAACGTCATGTCTGTCGTCAACTACGCCGTGCGCCACCTGAAAGTCAAACATATCGTTGTCTGCGGCCACTACGGCTGCGGCGGCGTCAAAGCCGCCATGACGCCGCAGGATCTCGGGCTTTTGAACCCCTGGCTGCGCAACATCCGCGACGTGTACCGTCTGCACCAGAGCGAGCTCGATGCCATTACTGACGCGGATGCGAAGTATGATAAGCTGGTGGAGCTGAATGTTGTGGAGCAGTGTAGGAACGTGATCAAGACGGCGGCGGTGCAGTTGAGCTATGCGCAGAACGAGTTTCCGATTGTGCATGGGTGGGTGTTTGGGTTTAAGGATGGGTTGCTGAAGGATTTGAAGTTTGATCATGAGGGCGAGCTGAAGGAGATCCAGAAGATCTACAACTTGAACGACTTGTCCTAGACAGCGCGTCTAAGAGAAAGAAGAATGTGTGAGTTGAGCAAGGAGTTGGGGACGAAGACTGAGTTGTAGAGTAGAAGAGGCGTTCACAGCCAGGGCCTGGTCTATCTCCAGCCATGTGCGTTGATGCTGGCAGACCTTGGCTGAATCTACGATAATTATTACAGATACACCACACGTCCGCCATTTGTGTTTCTTCGACCTGTTGTCCGCTACGAGGGATTACTACATTGAGTATGCGCTCCGCTACGATGGATTACTACATTGGGTATGCGCTGCGTGTCGGTGCTTACGCACTTTACAGCGGGGTTAAGAAATCCGTGGGCTGCACCCAACCGCAGTACGAACTGTATACACAGCACCGCTTGTACCTATTCGTTAATTCCGATCAGCCTACTACGCGAACAACTTGGCCATGCACCTTGTTTGCATAAGCACGCCACGTCTGACCCACATTTGCCTGTGCAGAAGGATGCAAACATCCATCAATGGCGACGGACGAAGTTCGACGAACATCATGGCGCATGGAGTTACACAAAAGCGTTTCGCACGAATATGGCATGTGATGCAAAGGAGAAAGAGCGTAGGATATAAGGACGAAGGAACTCACCATGACTGCTTCCACTACATACCTCCAAGTCGTGCAAGTTCACTCAGCGAGCTTCAACAGTTTTCCAGTCTATTTTCACCAAGCCGAGATTCATCATACTCTTTGAATCACTCGCCGAAATGTCTCGCTACGCCGAAGCTCACAAGCTGGCCAACCTTCGCGGCGCTGGCGATGCACGACCTACTGCCCTTCAGGTCATCCAGGATGAAGGCTTGACCGGCAGGCTTACTGACAAGGTGTTCCTCATCACCGGTGTCTCCTCAGGCATCGGCATCGAAACCCTGCGCGCTCTCCACACCACGGGCGCCCACGTCTACGGTACCGTCCGCGACCTCGCCAAAGGACAAAAAGTCGTCGACGCCATCCTTTCCGAGGCACACCCCTCTGGCGGCAAGATCACTCTCATCGAGATGTCGCTCGACAGCTTCGCCAGCATCCGCTCCGGAGCCGCAGACTTTCTCTCCATGTCCAACAACACTCTGCACCTCCTCGTTGCTAACGCCGGCATAATGGCAACCCCCTACGGCAAAACCGTCGACGGTTTCGAAACCCAATTCGCCACAAACCACCTCTCGCACTTCCTGCTCTTCCAGCTCCTCAAGCCCGCGCTCCTCGCCTCCGCAACCCCTTCCTATCCCTCCCGCGTCGTCAGCGTCTCCTCAACAGGCCATATCCTCGGGCTCCCTCTCTTTGACGACTACAACTTCGAGTCCACCCCGTACGATCCCTGGCGCGCCTACGGACAATCCAAAACGAGCAATATCTGGTTCGCGAACAGTATTGAGCGGCACTTCGGAAGTCAAAACTTGCACGCTACATCCGTACACCCGGGACTCATCACTGCTTCGAACTTGGGCACGCATCTGCCGGACGATCAGCAGGCGATGTTCTACGAGCCGGAAGTACAGAGGACCGCGAAGAGTGTACAACAGGGCGCCGCGACGCAAGTCTGGGCTGCTGTTGGCAAGGAGTGGGCAAGCAAAGGGGGGAGGTATTTGAGTGGTATGGCGGAGGCGCTGAGTAACGAGGAGAAGGCGAAAGAGGAGGGGATGCATTATATGGCGAATGATGGGTACCAGAAGTGGGCGTATGATGGGGAGGGGGCAGAGCGGTTGTGGAGGGAGAGTCTTGGGTTGGTGGGGATTGAGGCTGAATGATGTTGCGATGCTGAGAGACTGCTTTGTGTTCGGCGTTGCGTTAATAGTTATTTTTTATGGCATAGAAGGATTCTCGCTCTTGAATCTATCTTACTGGTGGTTCCTGAGAGACAAGACCCCCATCAACTCATCATCCAAGCAGCCACAAAAGGAATCACTGCCGCAGCCCCAAAATGCGGCACAGCAGCCCAAATCCCCGCATATCTCCATGTCACCCAGCCATCCACACACCCATCAACCGCCAACAGCGTTGCCATCGTCGCCGCAGCCCTTAGATCGCGGCGCTGCACGAAGATAGCGGATATAATGCCAAATGTCAAGTTTCGCCCGCCCATGCATTGCACGAAGCCCGAGGCGAATGTGTTGTCTTGAATGGGCATCCCGAAGAGTGCGGCCATGGTTTTGGGACTGAGGAGCCCGAGCAGGCCAGTGCTGAGGAGGAAGCCGGTTACGCTGTAGTTGGCGAGGAGCTTGAAGGGGGCTGGGGATGACATTTTGGTGTGATGACTGTAAGAGCCCTTCAGATATCTTTTCTTTGGAAGCAATCGGAGTCGTATTAACGGATTGTAATAGAGGAGAATGCTGCAATATAGGAGCTGGATGTTTTATCGTGTAGTTGGTGTAGTATACCTGACGTCATCTATATGCAGGTACGAGGCGACCATGTCAAATACTGCTTTTGCCATCAAACACGCAAGAAGGCACTATTGTGTGGTGACTGAAGTTCCGATGTGATGTTTGCAGAAGTCAGTCAATGTTGGTGCGCGGTTTGCACGCGAAATCCTGCTTCGAGGCTTATATAACTAACGCGTATCCAACGCGCATCTCGTGAAGGAGCGTTCGTGCTTGTGTTGCACCAACAACACAACAACGTATACCAACGTCATACCCTTCTGCAATGATATATTACTGCGTGCTTAGGCTACTGGGGTCAAGCAGAGCTGACCAAGCTTGCGCACGATGTTGCAGCGCCTCTTGGCTACGGCACAGTTTTGACCTTCGTTTCGCGCTGACATCCTCTGCGCTCGGCTCAAGCCGATCGTCGATATCTTAAAAGACGACTACCTGAACTTGATTCGAGAGCAAGAGATAGATGCGGGGCTAAGATTTAATGGTTGCGTCCAACTGGCTTGCACCGATTCATAGCTGTTGACACTCATCGCTGGCTATAAAATCGTGTGGAACAATAATCCCCTTCATTCACAACTCGTAGATTGTGCCATTAAGCATGTACATTTTAACTTGGAGATTCTCGCCACAACGTGGGGTACCCGCCGTTCTGTACCTGATCTTGTTGATTGAGCAATTCGAGGTTCCCCAAGGGCGATGAGCAGTGGTGAACTTCACTTTCTGGCGATCCAGACACTTCGGCCTCAGAAATGACGGACTAGGAGACAAGAGATTCCGCCGTGTGCTGTGCCGTGCCAATGCCTCCTTCGAAAGGGCTGCAGCAATTCGAATCTCTCAAAGAAGCACCGCGTTGAACCGCGTCAAACCAACTAAAGTCCTTTCCTTGCCTTCCATCTTCGTTTTTCTCTGTACCTGTTGTAAAGCAACATGTCTTCGCACATAATCATAGCCTCATGTTCGCCCAATCAATAGGCGCTCGATTGGGAGTGCAATTTGGCTTGTATCAAGGCGAGTATCCAAGAGGCTAAGGCCGGGGTGCGAGCCTACGTATAGGATCTGAGCTCGAGGTAAGTGACAACTTTCTTCAACACACTATATTATCAAGCTTGTGGCAAGCCGCAAAAACGAGTACTGACGAAAGATAGATATGTGGTTACGACTGCTTGGACCACTTTCTGGAGGACCACATCTACACCAATTCCTGGCACATGCTCCCTGGAGATTCTGGAAGATGAAGCTTGTAAGAATACGCTCCTCGACATCGATCTACCCTGCTCCAGAGTATGCAGCAGTCGTTGAAGAAGAGCGAAGGAGTCATGCTGTACTCCAATCAGAAGGGCTGCGACGGAGACCGCTTCTACTACAGCGGCAAGGCTGCCGTGATCGTCAATGGCACGGTTGCAGTTCAAGCATCGCAGTCCAGCCTGAATGATGTGGAATTAGCGACAGCTACGATCAACCTCACCCAAGTCCGATGCTACCGGGACGATGTCGGACGACCGAACGGGAAAATATCCAAGGGCCCAACTTACAAGCGGATCAAGGTGGACTTGGAGAGATTCAAGTCCAACAGTGGCATCAACGGTAACGTTTGCTCCTTCACACACCCGCTCCTACGAACACACAGCCCTGAAAGGGAACTTGTCTTAGACCCAGCATGTTGGCTATGGGATATGCTTCGAAGCAGCAGGGCGGCAGGTTTCCTTTGTCCACTCGGTGATGGTATCGACTCTTGTTCGACTGCCACTCTAGTATACGGTATGTGTCGAGTCGTTATGACTGTAATCGGAGAGGGCAACAAGCAGGTCATAGCGGACGTACAACGCATCGTCAGGTATCTAGAGGCTGGAGAAGGGTGGCTACCCAGTACACCCGAAGAGCTTTGCAACTACATCCTCCACACCATGTACATGGGTGTCACTGCTCATTCGTCAGTTGAGACTCGCTCCCGTGCGCAAAGGCTCGCTGACAGCATTGGCGCCTACCACTTCGACATGGACATTGATGAGTTGTTTACAGCCCAGAGGAACCTACTTGGGCGATTTGCCAACTACGAGCCGAAGTTCAGCATCTATTGTTGAAGTGAGTGGATTGTGTTGATTGATCTTAAGAGCTATTGGCTAGAATCGATCGGGACTATATAGTAGAAGGGGATAGCAGTGAAGGGTTGGGGAAGCAAACCGAGCTAACCGAATGAGCTGGACAATCAGTGCAGCGGACTGTTAGCAAACACTGCAACGGACTGCTAGCAAACAGATGGCGATCGGTGGATATCTTCACTCCCTCCGACATCTACGAAGGTAACAAAGCCGAGAATTTTGCTCTCCACAACATCCAAGCACATGGACGCATGGTGACAACATACTGCTTCGCTCAGAGGTTGCCCAGGATTCGACAGAGGCAAGGAAGTGGTGGACTCCTTGTTCTGGGCTCTGTCAACTTGGAGGAGTGCTTGCGGGGCAATGTGACGAAACATGACTGCAGTTCAGCAGACCTTAACGTCACAGGCGGTACGTCCAACTTGGACATCAGGCGTTTCAGTCGTTGGGCCCAAACTGCCTTCTCCCTCCCTATCTTTGACGAGTTCCCTGATGCACCGCCGACTAGTGAGCTCGAGCCGAGAAGATCATACCGCGTAGAGTCGGACGAGAAGGATATGGGCATGACATACGAGGAGATATTCGTTATGGCGAAACTACGAAAGGAGGAGCGCATGGGTCCCGTCACTATGTTCGAGCGGCTGCTAGTCGACTGGCATGACAGAAAGAGTCCACAAGAGACCGCAGTCTTGGTCAAGAGGTTCCACCACTTCTACGCCATCAACCGATACAAGATGACAATCATGACGTCTTCATACCACGCTGCAGACTACAGCGCGGAGGACCCCAGACCATTCCTGTACCCCGAGTTCCAGGACAGCTGGGCCTGCAAGCGCATCGACTCGATACTTACCTTTCAGCGAGTGAAAGGGCGAGAAGCGTAAGGACTCTGTACTGCAGCCCTAGTGAGTCACTTTACATATCCCATTGGTTAGTTGCAAATGTACATGATCGCAAGTCACGGGTGTGGCGCACGCTTAAATGCACCAACTTCTGATCTTCAACGTCCGCCTTGACGAAGCCTTCGCGAACAACTTCCCCAAAAGCAAGCTCGCTGCCCTAAATCCGATACGTGCCATCTATAATGATCGATTTGCTCGCCTATGTAACAATCGCGGGACAGCGTGCGTTGTGGGTGAACGCTTCGTGTTCACCGGCTGCTATCGTGATCTAAGGGACGTTGGAAGCTCCGAATGTGCTTGTGCATCTGGGCAGGAACTTTTTCCAAGGTGTGAGATGTAGCTTGCAGTTGGCTTGCAGGATGCGCAGATCTGGATGCCGCCGCATTAGGTCGTTGCAGGATCGACGTCTTCATTCAAGGTTGATGTCGACAGCGGAGCACGTCCGGGGCAGCAGAGGGTCCAGTAATTACATGAAGCCTGCGATTGGCCATCCTAGGTGTGGCTGGGGTTGCCAGTGATCTCATTTTCCAAATCAACATCGTGGGATGCTTTGCCGAAGAGATAGAGTTTGGGGTTGTGAGAGCCTTTGGCTGTTCTTCCGGTTCCACAATCCGAGGAGCCGGAGCTGGTCCGGACCGTCGCCGAGGACTTGTACACTTCACTCGTCTTTAGCACTGGGTCATAGATTCAGCCATGTGCTCGAGTGATTCGCACTTCAGCTTCAGATCGCTTGCGGACCATGGTGGGTCGCTTGAAGATGGCTGCAAGCCCGCAAAGTTGGGGTCGGCAACCTTGAGGAGCATGGCTTGAGTCAGGGCGGTATGAAGTTTTCGTAACGCGCATGCGCAACGCGCAAGCAGAAGGGAGGGAAAGATGAGGGTGTCGTTTCTCCACAGCACGTGCGACTCAGGGCCACCTTATGGCTGTAGTGCAGAAGAGGTCGAGATTGAGCCCGTAAATCCAGCTACAAGCACATAATGAGCGAACGTATGGTCATTTGAAGTGTGGCATCAGGACGCAATTTAATGGCACTGCAGTGAGCAAACCCAGCGGTGTGCGCTTGACAGCATACAATTATCATTGATATACCAAAGTGTGTCTGTAAGAGTGTGCTTCGAAGAGAAGTATAGGAAATGGCCCGTCTTAGGCACTGCAGGCAGACATTTACTGCCGCTCAAACGCCACGCATAACGCCAAAATAGCCCTGGGCCTTGAAGTATGTACAACAAGTGAGAAAGAAAGTAAAGGTAGTTACCAGCCTACGCCAGCTAGTCCTGGCTCGCGCCGGGATCCCTGTGAGCTCCGACTATTCTGGGAAGAGAGCTGATTTTGGCCCGAAGTCTCCACATCTCTGATCGTCTCGGATAAGCTAGCTCTCCTGCTGTCCCTAAAAGGATCGCTGTGAGGAGGGGAAGGCTGACGACCAAGATCGGAGCTCTTAGTAGCTGTCGGAACAGCTGCGTAATCGACAGCCGCGATGCCCTCGGTTTCTGCTTGCTCAAAGGGATCGACGTTATCCTGGTCGTTGTCATTGGGCGTCTGCCTTGTGCCGACAGTGCGAACGGTCAGGCTGCGTCCAAGGCCACCAGTGCCAGCACCAAGAGCCGCTTGGGTTTCCTCGAGGCGCACGATGACTTCAACAGCCTTCTCGTCCTCGATGACCTTGGGATGGCGCTTGGCGAAGTAACGGGCGTACTTGTAGAGTGACCAATAGCAGCTTGCTACGTTGACGACGGTGAGGATGATCTTGTAGGGAAGGTAGTAGACGTAGACGAGGACCCAGCCGAGGCGTTCGTTCTTGCGGCGCAAATGGACCTCGTTGAAGATGACCGTGTTGATCAGATACATGACAATGGTAGCTCCGAGGAGGATACCGGCGAAGCTGGGTCTGACAATGAAGGAAATGGGAAGAATAAAAGGAGAGATAAGGTAAAGGAGAGTTTCGTAGACCTCCTGGAAGACGAAGATTTTGGCACCGATCTCCCACCAGCCGAGCTTCCAGCTGCCAAAGATGTACGCCATGTTGTAGTACATGCCGTTGACGAAGAAGAAGTTCCAGCGCTTGAAGCGCTGCTTGAAGATGGTCATTTCGCCGAAGCCACCACGAGAGCCACCAGAAGAGAAGAACACGGCAGTAGGTGTTTCTGTCTCGACGAAAACTTGCGAGCACATCTTGATGCGAGAACCAAGTTTGCGAGCAACATGACCGAAGAACCAATCTTCAGAAACACTGAATCCGGGGTGCTCATGGAAGGTCTTGATGAGAAGGTCGCGATCCCAGAGAGCAATGGCACCGTGGGGGAAAGTGGCTGAACCGATCTTACCAGCAAACTCACGCTGGATGCCGCTAAGCTTGTACTCGAGATCCTGTGCCTGCTGGCACAAGTTGCCCTTAGTGGAGTTCGGTCCCACAGACTTAATGGTGTAGCCGAGGCACATGACGTTGCCCTTCAGGCGATCGGTCACTACAGGGAAGTTGTCGGGTAGCGCGCAGTCGTCGTCGATGAGCAGGACGTTCTTGAAAGCCTTAGCTGCGTAGGCTCCTACATACTGTGCGACGATCTTTGAGCCGATCGGGCACCACAGATGGTTGACACCGTAGGGTGCGCACACTTCCTCAGTATTATCTAGAGGCGTGGGGCTGTTTCCGTTGGCGAGGACGAAGATGTGCGATGGTGGGAAGATCTTTAAGGCTGCTTCGAGGGTGGCGCGAATGAGCTGGGCAGACTTGTAACAGGGAATGAGAAGAGCAGTGTCCTTGACGTTGTCCTGGATTTTGGTCTCGGCGGTGAACGTGGCTGGAGGAGGGTCCTTCTCGAAGAAAATCAGGAGAGGAGCGAAGGCGTAACTAGGAACTGATTAACTCGATGCAACAATGGAATGTAGTGATGGATCTTACAACAAGGCGATACCGAGTGTGATACTAAAGCCGCCAGCGAAGACGAACTTGTTCTCGACCACCCAGTACAACCACCAGACGGCTCCATTCCATAACGGTCTGCCAATGAGGACGAAGTAGATGAAACACAGCAAGAAGAGGTAGATTCCGTACTCAAAAACGATCTGCACCCACTTCTTTCTCTGTAACTCGACACCTCGCTTCTTAGCGTTCTCGTATGTCTTCCACACAGAACCTTTTCTCTGTAGCCCGTTAAAAGAGACATTAGTCATCTTCCTTGCAAGGCCATCAGGAACAACGGCGTCGACGATGGAACCGAATGTGCCCCTCCTTTGCCGCTGACTAGCAGGAGTGTAGACATTCTCCGGCTCCTTGTAGCTTTTGTCGCTTCCATCGCGGGAGTTAGGCCTTGTCGCAAAAGGATCATCGTTGGACCGGACAGAACTTGAGCTGGAGTGGTTGACATTGTAATGGGGATTGAAGGGGATGCTTGTAGCTACACGACCTGGTGTGCGGAGTGCAGGTTCGATGGTACTGTTTGGTCGTGAGATAGTGAGGACATCCTGCTCACCAGGCAACCACGAATGGTGTCGGCCCCTCTTCCGTGCTATAGCTTCTTCTTCTTCGCTCGATGGTGATACGACATCTTGTTGATGGGGTTGACTGTCAAATGTGACTGATCGGCGACCCGAACGTTGTGAGTTGTGTAGGTTTCGGCTGGCTGATCTGGTGGGACGAGATGTTGATCGACTGTTGAGACGGTATGCAAGGCTTTCCTTTCTGATTAAGCTTTCTTTTCGTCCGATGAGTCCCTTCTCCTCATCTACTATCAATAGCTGTTGAGGCTCCCATGCAAGGTTGTGGTTAGTGTCTCGAAGAAGGTGTGCTGGAATAGCAACATCTTCAACAGGTGCTGAATAAGATTGACGATTATAGGTGTGATATTGGTCCTGCTTCTCGTTGGAGGCGTCAGCCTCGTACTGTGGATGTGACGACGAGGCCATTATGAAATTAAAGATGGTATATAGTTGCTGTAACCACAAGGAAGAAGGGACGGAAGGTGTATATAGAGACAGCCGGAAGCCTAGGACCCTAGGACCAGCGGCAAACTTGCATCACCCATGGACATTTGAGCTTTGCGGGGCTCCTCTAATACGCGGACTTATAGTAACCACGCTGTCCATATAGACTAGGCTCTCGAACCCTTGCAAGGTGTGGGTTCTACTCAGTCTCCTCCAAGATAAGATGTCGATGACGAGGAGGCAGATCAGAGCTAAGCAAAAGAAACTTATAATGGACTGGATGTAGGCCGAGTAACCATGTATAGGCTCGGAATGTCTTCAGTGCTAATTCACAAGCTGTAGCGCCAAACCACAGCCTTTCGAGAACGGCGAGAACCCGGCTTCCCTACCCTTATCAGTCCGACCTCACGGTTCAGGAACCATCGTTCCTAGCTTGAATGCCAGGATCATAACATTGTAGTGGTGAAGGCTTAATAGACATCGGTATTGAACAGTGAGATGAGCATCTCGGGCGCAATATACCTGTATCTTCGTATGTTGAGGCTTTGTCGACCAGAAATCGACACTGACCTCGAGTAATGCTCTTTTTCCGACGGTCGCGTTCTTGCGTCATGGACGTGAACCTGTAGCGGCCTCAACGCAGGTGGAGTAGTGCCGGAGGCTGTCCCTTAGCTAGCGCAACAGCGAAAATTTGACAGAAAATGGACGTTTGAGAGTGTGGCGCTATGCTCGTTGATCGACGTTCAACCAAATTAGGTCGAACAGGGGTCGTGAAAGGAGTTCCAGAAATCGTTCGGTATGCATCTTGACGTCGCGAACTTCACCATGGCGGACCATGGCGGACCATGGCGGACTGTTTAAACTCGCCGAGGCGCCACCCGCAAAATGCAGGCTAAGAAATCGCGTCTGGCACGCTAGAGAACGTGGGCTATTTGACACACGCCTCTACAACGTAAATTCCAAAAACTCCTTTTGTATGGGTCAAAGTGAAACAATTGGTGGGGCCTCCTCACAATGGCATTGTTCGGCTGGATGGGCCGAAGGTGGAGAGCAGTGCTTCTTTGGTATCAATATTGGAAGCTGATATTGCTGTGGACTCATGGTTAACATCATGCCACGTACGAGACATGATTTGACCAGGTGCTGCTCCCCCAGTCTATGCCTGACGCTCAAGGTGCTGCTCGTTCGAACCTTGTATACACACTACGGGAGAGGGACGGCGCGGCTAAGAGCCAGACTTCAATACCTAGTGAACACCAACGGAAGCTGTCCGGTGAAGCTCCATTAAGAGCATGGCCACACAGATAGTGCGAGGAATGATGAGATATTGACGTTAAATGACGGCAGACTCCGTATAGGCCGATGGATTGCTGGCAAGGCGAGCCGGTGTGTTCATCCCAGAGTTCCGAATAGAAACAATAGACTGCGGCTTCTGTGCGCACCGTTTGAAACGTCAACTCTGTCTCCTGTCGTGTTTCTCATTTTGCTAGTCTCTTGGTCCAATCTATTGCAATAGAGGCAGAAATCTTACTGAGGCTTCCGCAATGAAGCTGCTGTCACCAGTGACGCCGAGTGCCACCGCAGACAGGCCTGCCTGTACGTTAGCAGCGCAAACTGCCGCTGATCCATGTCTAGTGCCTGTCGAGTTCCTGGCAGTTGCTAGCACAGGGATCATGACATTTGTGGCATCCTTGACCTTGCAGGTTCATCCTTGATGTTCTGGGTTGGATTTTAAAATTGAAATGCCACACCTGCATATGCCCGAACATAGAAACATGAGCCTCATGTTGAGCTTCCAGTTTGCTGGGTGATGTTATTCACGCCACAGGGTCTCGCAGCTGGCTTGCGTGCTGCAGCCAAAACATATGTCCCTAGATTCTGAAGAAGACAGTGAAGTGGCGACCACCGGTCTAGCATCGGCACTCCACAATGCAGCTCTCCGTGAATTCTCTGCGTCCATGATGGCTTTGTTGAAGACCCCGGTAGATGTCATGGAGACTAGACAACTGCACAGAGTCGAGACGCGTTGTCCGTAAGCAACTCCACTCATCAATACTGCAGGATACTTTCAAGCGGCAGTAGGCCACGTAATACGGTGATTGCTCGTGTCTTTCTTAGCTGCGCGCAGGCTGAACATAGGCCGCAGGTGTCACGATACTGGCTGCGCAGAAAACGCCAAGTATAGTAGAATAAACACAGTGAGGCCAAATTGCGCTGGAAGTCCTGGACTCTCGGCGAAGGTCGAGCATGTGCAATGTGTCGAGGTGGTTTTGTTTGAGACAGAAGTCGTTTCCTGGGAATGTGAACGTGCTCCTTTCCGCCGTCAAAATTTGATGGGCTAAGCTTGCCTCAACTGGCTCTAGCGTCCTTCCCGGTTGCGCTTTCCGGACGTTGTCCCGCAGCCGATGCCTGCGTTTACGTCAATCTTGTGAGGGTGGAGAGCACGGAGATTTGCTGCGGAGCACATCGACCTCACCTACAATTGCATTGTGTTCTATTATTGTACCATTTCACGATGTCTGCATACGCTTCCGAATACCCGTCAGTCGAGTTCGATGCGGCTTACAAGAAGTTCTTCGAGGAGTTCTACGCAACGTCAGATACGCCAGATGCGCATGAGAAGTACGTTGAGAACTTCACCAAAGATGCGACATTGGTAATGGCATCGAAGAAGGCCCAGGGCTCTGATGGTATGTTCTGCAGCACTTCTGTTGTTCTGGCTCCTTGGCTTACGATGCTCAGAGATCCTTGCGCTGCGTAAAGGAATGTGGGAGAAAGTGGCTAGCAGGAAGCACAAGGCCATCAAGATCTTCCCCTTCGGCCCCAACTCTGACGAATGCATGCTGTACGGGACTGTTCAGTATGGCTTGAAGGCCGGCGGTGAGTCTGGTCTCGACTGGGCAGCGCGTGCGCATCTCGTCAAAGATAATGGAAGAGTCAAGATAGACTTCTACCAGGTTTATTTGGTAAGTATGCGTGCTTTGAAGCAAACGACACTGACCGTAGTCAGGACACTGGTGCGCAGAGTAAATAGATTGCTAGTCGAGAATGACACGAAGTTGTGTAAACCTGATGCGATTGCGAAACAACAGAGCCATTGATACTGGAACAAGGTACCGTGGGCGTTGTTCTGAGATACCCCCATAACATATTCGATCACGAGGCAATTGTCTAGCTCACACTTTGTCCATCACGAAGAGTCTCTCTTCCTGTTCGATATGTAATTCTTGCACCTTGACGTGCCAATCACCAATGGTCTGCGTCGATAGCTTGTTACTGCCGAGTACCATAGTACATGATGGCCAGTCTGAAGTCAAGATGGAAACAGCTCGCTTAGCGCATCCGGGAGACTAGGCCGACCCCAGTCAGACACACACAGAATTGGTAACCAGTTGAATGCGAGCTTTGGATGTCTCTCGCCACGCAGGTGAGTAGTGATGGACGCTGTAGCATGCACAAGGCTATCAAAAATAATACTGATATATATATTTTTAAAACATGCAAACTTTCATGAATAACAGCCCGGCTGGCACAATCGGTAGCGCGTGAGACTCTTAATCTCAAGGTTGTGGGTTCGAGCCCCACGTCGGGCTTAATGGAATAATATTTTTTTCCAGCAGATTCGTCGTAGCTGTTGTGGTTGTCGAGATGTCGAAATTTTGCTCGGCGGGTTTGCTGTGTGGTGGAAGGTCCGCATGTGCGATGGCCGTTCTTGTCTCCCTTTCTCGCTGTTCTTCCTCAGCACTCTCGTAATCAGGGAAAAATTACCGCAGCTGCTCTGGTTGAGCAGATGTAGCTTTTTTGCCCCTTGTGCGGTGGGGCATCGCATAATTTACTCGACCACTACAGCGACTTCCATATTCCAATAAACACGTGCATCGGTGTCGGTACGCAGCAAGGACGCATCGAATGCCTTCTGCTTCTTGCTCCCTGTGCCTCCTGTCTCGATATCCTTTTGCGGTCACCGTCCACTTTTTGTAGGACCGGCTTGCATTATCCACGACTCAGACGGCACTATTCTGCACATGTTCGACGATGGACGATATCCACGGAGCCCAGCGACACGAACACAACAGAGCGGTTAGATCCGTAATTCTGATCGTCAGCACACCTACCTGTTCCTTCCTTTTGTGTTCAACGCTCCTGTGCACCTTCCAACTCCCCAAGCGCCTCATACACCATGACACTCAACAAGGCAACTGTATCGCAAATCCAGTGAAACCACTTCCGTCGTAAAACTGCTCGCCTTGCAAACTCCACTGATCAACATGATCGTCGATAAGATGGAATTTTCGCAGATTTTGAGTACGACGATCTGGCGCGGTCCGCTAGTCCTTAGCCATAGCACAGTGAAACATTGGGTGGCTAGTGCTCTGCTTCTCAATAGTGTCTCGCGGCTTATACCGTTATACAGACATGCTTGCTTGCCTTCTGCACGTTCTGTATCTCCGTGTTGTGAGTTGAGACAGGTCAGGGATAATGCCATCTGCACAGTCATATCATAATGCTGACTTCATTCATCGCTAGTCTTGTATCTAAACAGATCTTGACGAGAAGCATGTGAATGCTCGGGATGAGAGAGGAGCCGATCCGAACAGTAGTTCTTGACATTCGAAGTGCGTCGTCTCTCTCTGCTTTGTGCTTGCCGCACACATCTCTCTCTCTTTCTCTCTCTCTCTTCATTGCAGCCAAAGCCGGATGCAGCAGCAGGCAGTCTCCGCCTTTCAGAGTCTGGAGGCCTTCAGCAAATTTCAAGCAATAGTTTGCTGCAATGAAAATGGTTTGTAGTCCTCTTCATCATTACAAGCTTGCACATCATGAGCTAATTTACTCCGATTCCCTCTGCTTATTTTTTGGGGTTATCTTTTTTTTTTTTTTGGCTTTTCCCCTTACTTGAAAGCTTCTCACACTTCCCTTCTACTACAAGGTCGAGAAAAGTCGTATACAGCGGCCACCGATTGCCACTTCAAGTGAACGAACGTTGAGGTCTTCAAAGAATTGCTGATTCTGGTGTAAGCAACTAAAACAACCAGTAGTCTTCTTACTACTTATGGCCTCTCAAAAAGAGTTTCGATGAGAACTGACTGCCTCCTCTTGTTCAGAGATTTTCTGCTCGTGCCCGGCTTCAAAGATACATAGCAAGGCATCTTGGTTAAATGCGTGGCCCTCCACTCTCCTCCAAACGACGTCCGAATTCCTCCCAATCGAAGTCTGGAGAAGAACCATCTTCGTGAACCATCTCATCTTGAACAGAGCCTTGTGACTGGGGCGCCGATCTCTCATCAGATGAGATGTGGCGTGGCATGTCCCGTTGCTCGATAGTCTGATTCTCGTCGCATGAGGGTTCGACTGGGCTATCTTGGAGCTCGTCTAGCGAGGAATGGACTGCTTGGTCTTCGAGCACCATGGTGTCCTGGAGGTGTTCACCTTCTTGAGACTGCTCTTAATCATTCTCTTCCTGTTCCTCTTCTTCTGGGACATCCGTACCTTCATCGAGCTCATCTTGAGCGTTGCTCTTACGACTTGGCGGCGATCCCATGAGTCTTCTCGCTCGGTCTTCCATGGCGCCTGGATAGTCGAATCCCCCAGAGGCAGGGAAATAGTGTGGCAGAACCACCTCTTCTTCGCCATTCTGTTCATCTCGGTCTGGTGCTGGTGCCGGTGCTGCTGCTGCTGCTGCTGTTGCAGCCGCAGCTTTCCTCTGGTCTCGCAGCCACTTCGGAGCCCTTCCTGACTTGAATCTGCCATCCTGCCTGCGATAGCCTAGTGCGCCTCCGCCACGTTCACCGCCGCGACTTCCTCCACCACGGCGACCTCCTCCACAGTGAGCCGCACGGGTAGACATCGGGCTGTATCTTAAAGGGAAGAAAAGGAAGGTTATAAGTGCAGCACGAGTACTGGTTTGCAGCAGACGGTGTGATGTGTGGTGAGGCTTGTCCAACCAGCAAGCACGCGCCTTCCTTCCTCACCTCACCTCAAACGCGTGAGCACGTGAACCCCCACTCAACACCCCAGCCGATTTATCATCAGCTGAGAGCTTGGCTAGCGCTACAATCAAGACAGGCACATCCACATCTCATGAGATAAGGGATTGGATCGCACCACACCTAAACTCATCAGCGGCCTGAAGACCTCTGCAAACTCTCAAGGCACCACAGCTGCACTTCACCATAGTTACTTGGATGGCTCCACGGTCGCTCCAAAGATTGTTGAACCTGCGTCATGATAACTACAGGCTCCGAGCATTGATCTAGAGAAGTCCGACGCTTTCCTTCTGTTTGTAGTCCTTGAGCTACTAATAAGCTTCTAAGATTCGAGCGAACCCATGTTGACTACCTCACTACGACCTAAGGATCGCACGCTTGTATCAGGTGTCGTCTGGGATGCCAGGATTTGCATAGGTTCAAGCGCCTCTCAGCTCCGTTCTTCGATTTTCCATTTCCTTGGCCGACTCTTTGCGGCTTAGGTGCGTGTTGAAAATGGAGAAGTTCGACTCCAGCTGTTGATATAGTCGGGCGCCCGACTAGGACAAAGCGGGAAGTGTATACAGGTGTTGTCAACCGTCTCACAACCTTCATTCTCCCTTGCGTGACAGCATTCTTGACAGCCTCACTTCGGTACATTGAAGTCCCATGTTGGATCCAAGATGTCCGCGTTGAACCAGTCGAGCGAAGGTTGGGACTGGAACAGCTGCCACATCATGTCATCGTTCCAGGTCGAGGGCAGAAATCCATCAGGATTACTGGCACCAGCATTGGGCGCTATGTTCAGTATGTCTGGTGTGTTTCTCACACTTGACAGTGTAGACTGATGTGCCGAAGTCTGGGCTGAGAAACCTTGAACTGCTGCATCTATGTTGTTGCGATCTTGCGGTCCTGAAGTCTTGACAAGCGGTGTGCAAAGACTCAAGAGCGTAGCACACAGTCGGTGCAGCCGGTTGACGTATTTGTTCTCGGTGACAAGGGCGGAGATGCCGTCAGTCACAGCTTGCAGGAGCTGAAAGTCGCGCTCATTAGAAGTACCTACCACGTTGCAAAAGACCACGAAGAATGGACAGAGTGGATATGACAACATAGTCCTGGCGGCGTTAGCAAATAATAATTAGACCAGACTACACCGTGCGTACCAAGCCAGATAAGGATCATAGCCTTCGATGAAATGGCCCAGGCTCTTGGACGTGGCTTCAATGACTTTGACGCATTCAAGTGCCTTGCGCGCACTTTGAAGACACTCTTCCCGTTCCGATGGATCGGTCGTGACGGTTGGGCTAAGACGATGGACAGACGTTAGAGTTGAGAAGTATTTGAACTCGAGGCATTTCCAGTGTAGTAATATATCCATGATGGAGTCGAGGAGGTGTGTCGGACAGTCCTGCTTAAATTAGATACTATGACAATAGTTTCACGATGTGCTGACATACCCTTTGCATCAAATTGTAGATGTCCGACATCTGCATTCGCAGTCGAGCGACTTCTTCTTTGAGTGGCGCTCCAGATTTCTTGGATGCAGGATCCAGAGTCAGCTCCAAGATCTTGTCATGAACCGGAATCATTTCCATTGCGATGATCTCGAAGACACTCATCGGATTAAGCGGGTTGGCTTTGATCAAAGACGAGATCTTGATGCTCATAGGGGGTAGAGACCTCGGCCGCAGCAGCAACAGACTCATACAGCTGTCGAATTGAGAACACCAGGCAAGGGCCGCTTGTATCTCTTCGTCATATTCGTCTTTGGCTTCATTAGTTGTGATCGTGTGGTAGCCGAGCGCGACGAGTGTTCGAGAGGCATGAGCTGTGAGTTCCCAACAGCTTGCAGGGTTTCCTACGATTTGCATCATCATAGCGCCTGTGATCAAGGCCTGGACGAGTAGCAATGACGGCGTGGTCAAGAAACTGACATGATCCAGAGCTGTAAGTGCTGCGCTGAGATGATTGTATTCCAATTGTCGAATATGCTTTTGCACTGCCGGACTCTTGGGGCCTTGCAGTTGGCTGGCGTACAGGACCACGGCGAACTTGAAGTGGATGATGACTTTGTACAGGTTTTCGGTCTTCTCGTCTGCCGTATCTTCCATCAAAGCAAGTGCGATCCTTTCGACTGCTTTGGGTGGAAGGTGATCGAGACTGTGGAAATGAATCGTTGTTGGAGCCATGTTCTTGGTCTCAGTCCCCAAGATGACGTGGAGAATCTCACCCTGAGTGAGCTCGGTCGGCTCATACATTGACTTGTCGAAAGTACTGCGGTCTTTCATGGTTGGCACAGGCGCATTTGACAAGTGGTCGACGAACGATATTGCCATCTCAAGCACCGAGCGCTGATGCATAGAGAACCGACTGTTCGTCGAGAGCTCTTTCTGAATTAGGTTCCGTGCTTCGTTTGTAGGTTGTTGTGCTGTATCGACTTCCTGTGTTGCTGCAGGAGCAACAGCATTGACGGCAGTGCTTGTACGCTTGCGCTTCAAAGGTCGGTCAGAAGATGCATGTTGTTCCGGCGACGCTTCCTCTGGAACAGCCAGCGAGGGTCTCGGCGTCTCTTGTGTGACGCGAACAGTGTCCTCAAGGCTCGATAATCTCTGGACAAGGGCTTGAATCTTGTCGTCAGTTCGAACCTTGGGACGAGGAGCTCGTTTATGCCTGTTACGGAGACATTGGCTCTTTGAACTTATGCAGTTAGAACAGGGATCTTTACGATCGCACTTGACCTGCAGATCCTGTTAGTCTCAAAAGTTAAGCCACCCTTGCTCTTCGATAAGACACATGATGGCAAATATGGATGCTGGTTTCCTCTCACTATCAATGATAGAAAGGATATACAATGCAGTCGGGCACGCTATCCCTCGTGCATGACCAATATATAACCTGAGCTGTACATTGTTATGCAGTGATATAGACAAGCGTACTTAGTCGATATCATAGAGCTGACAGTGGGTATCAAGCTGTGCCACATAC
This sequence comes from Macroventuria anomochaeta, assembly GCF_010093625.1. Lineage (NCBI taxonomy): Eukaryota > Fungi > Ascomycota > Dothideomycetes > Pleosporales > Didymellaceae > Macroventuria > Macroventuria anomochaeta. Next base: position 366,853 of record NW_022985375.1, read on the forward strand.
CTTTCTAGCGTGACATAGATCACACGCTTGCACGCCGCCGTGCGCGGCCCAGTTCTCTTCTGGCATTTTCGAATTGACAATCTGTCAAAGGTTCTGGCTACAGGACGAGACCTCCGCTCAGGTTGGCGACACCGAGATGGGAAGGAGGTGAATGAGACGCCAAGGCGTCCGACTTCCGACTCGGGCCTTCTAAATTGCCGGAATCCGGCAGACTCCTTCATGTCAGATCCTGGGCATCGACAAAAAATCTATGATGTGCCTATCATTGTATGCATCTGTCGGTACTCGACGTCAATTTGCGGGTTGAGTAAAGCTATGCAAGATTTCCTGTGAATCTCCGCAAGTACGTCCAAGTCGATGCAGCCGCGATCAAGACTGCAGGTTAGACGAGGCCTCGAGTAAGGAGGTACTCAATGTGAGATCGGTGTAAGCATACTCATGGATGTTGGACTTCTGTTTCGCGAGATCATTGAACGATAATGCAAGTAGTCCTGTTCTAGTAAAGATCGATGCAATATGCGGCTGCTCCCGCGCCCTGCATTTTAACGCGACGAGGCTTGTGTCGAGGATGCGCATCCTGTTCGTGAGCATGAACGTAATGTTGGGTGTCTAGGAGCACGCGAGTGCCGAATGACTGCGCCGGTCCTTAACGATGAAGTCAAGCCGTTGTCCTGGGCGGCAAGCGGAAGGTAAAACCGATCATCTGGATGTCGCTACGAGGCCGTTGGATTCCACCATCTTGCGAATTGAGACAACGCATTTCTTGTTGTCGTACGCATAACAAACCGTAACATGTGCAATGGGCGCATTGTAAGTCTGTGCACCAAAAGAGACAACATTGCGTTGCAGAATAGAGGAGCTGATTGATAATCATTACCCCATAGTTTCCACTGCAACATGAAATAATTGTAAGAGTGCAGAACATGCCACGCTAAGTGTAAGATTTCGAAAAACGGTGAGCAAACATCGTGCACGTTTTTGCGTGTCTCGAGCGCAGCTAGCCAAGTTACCATCGGTCGAGCCAGGCACTGCGGCGAAAGCGTAACGCGTTTACGAGACGTGGGATTTCTGTCCATGGAGCTCTTCGGTGATATGTGTGCTGCAAAGAAATCACCTTGAAGTAACATGCTCGTTCAGTCGGAAAGACAAGCTCTTTTCGGAACGGCCTCACATTTGGGGTGCGCATCCGAGCAATTTGCCTCGGCCGCACGAACACGTGGGTCGTGAATGTTCAGTTGCGTCTGCTTGGTTTCCTCACTTTGTTGTGTCATACGTATTCGTCTCCATTGATGAGTTGGAGCTGCTAAGTACTCACCTATTTGTCGATGATCGTCCGACCATGGTCGTGCTGCAGACCACGTGTAGGAGACATTGATAATAATGGTCACAGCATTCGCTGGGGTCTCAATCGCTGCATTGTGAGGTCCAAACCGAACCTAGTACTTGGCAAATGATGAACGTTTGATGGCCGTCGGCCACAAAGACGAGCAAGGAGAGATGAGGTATTTCTGTGATTCGTCTTCCTCGGGAGACATTCCGATGGTACCCAACTCTGATGTGCTTTGCCACATGGTCGTGCCTTCGAACTGTGTTCCTGTGTGCGTCTCAGGGTCTGCTTGTCCACCCAATCATCACACAATACGTTATTTTCGTGGGGTGAAGTATCAATGCGCTGCGATAAGAGTGCCAATTCGAGATCTCCCAGATAGTCCAGGACAAGGCCAAGACCCTATCAGGGTGGTACTGATTCAGACATGCTGTACACTGCTCCAGAGACGGTTGCGTCTGGAACATAATCTGCGAACAACACATCGATCGCGCGCCGACAAGTCGAATTTACATATGCTCTGAATAATGGCGGGGCGGAACGGGCAAATGTGGGGTATGGCATGCAATCCGAATGGACCTGGTGTGGGTTGTGGAGACGCGCGGATAAATCAACCAGAGATTCGAGCCTGAAGACCTTCGTACTGCTGCAATGGGCTCCAGGCTGCAAGGAGCAATGCGGCTGTTGCTTCTACGGTAGGAAATGCAGGCACACACAATTAGGAAGGGGCTGCTTGGGGAGGCGCCTTCGGCGAGCGAGCGTTGACTGGATCTGAAGATCCCACGCGATTTTTAGCGCGTTTTCTCACCTGGGGCACAGAAAGCGTGACTGTTATCATTGACTCCTGGCTTAACAGCCACCACCACGCCAACACGCTCAGCTTCCATCAGAGCCGCCCAGTGGCCAGCACTGTCTCCAGACATGACAGGGCTGACCGCCGCGGGAGCTAACCCGCTCTCAAGTACCTGCACATCCCATGGCCTTCAACCATGCTGATGAGTGCTCGCTGCTTACTGCCTCAATCTTTCTTTATCTCCCACGGATTCACATGTCGGCGTAGTCGTTTCAGTTGTTACACCGCTGTCCGGGTGCTCCCGTGTGTTCCTGTTCTGTGGTCCTGACTGTAAGTATGATTGCTTATCTTATACACCAATCCTTCTTCGGCCCTGTCTGACTTGCTTCTTCCTGTATATCAGTACAGCCTTGACCCCAGCTAACAACCCCAATTTAGACTCTTTGCCGGGTCTTGATCACGCCCGCATATTCACTCTTTTACATTCAATTTGCAACTTCCCTTGCCAGCCTTCCATGAGCCCTTTGTTCCTCCACCAGTTGACAATTCATGACCGCCACGCCGGGTCAACCCCCGATGTTCCTCAGTAACACGCAGCCAAGCGTTCATCTGCCTTGGAAGTTTGCATCTAGCGAGGAAGCACAACTACCTCGCGGAGAATGTGGCTTTATCGAGTCCGAGTTCGAGTCGAGCAGGAACTCACGCCAACGCTGCTCATGTCGAAGCTTCCATCCTGATTCGATCGTGCGTTCTCGCTGCGGTTGCGGACATCAAGCATGGCACCACGAAACCCAGCCTCTCTCGGTAGTCTCGGTAGAGCAGTTCTTACAGGTCGTGGAGCAGATGAAGCTGTTGAAGCATGAGGTCCGGCGACATGAGGGCGTGGAGGAAGAATTGAGGAGAGAGCTTCTCAGGGAGAGAGCGGCAAGAGAAGAGCACTTTCGAACATACAAGGCACTGGAAGCACGGCTATACGAGAACATGCGGCTGCTGAAGATCACTATGGATGACAGAGTGGAGGCTGTGGTTGACAGGACGTCGTCGTTCAGCGATCAGATCAGGGCCGTCCAAGAGCGCCTTACTATGGTGGATGAGGTTACCATGGAGCTGGAGAATCGAGTCGATAAAGTTGAGCATACCAATGGCCATTCTAGGGACGACACACCTGTGAATTCAACGCCTCGGCCGCGCTTGTCGACTCCAAAAGTATCGTCAGTTCCTCAGATCCCGCTACTCATGCAGTCGCAACACATGCTTGGTCAGCTTCCAATACGCACCGACAAGAAGTATCCCTTGACTTGGAATGTTCGTGTCATCTTTGTTCTCCGGAAGTCGCAGAGATTCGCGTTCGATCCTGACAGTACTGGCTACAGGCGTTGTGCGTCCCGCAGGCTCCAGCAGAATGTCGATTTTGCCGGTCAGGACAGTGCCTACTTTGCGACTCGGATCGAAGATACATTCAAGGGTGTCTTGCGTGGCAGACCATGGATGCCGTTAGTCGGTCATCATCCACCAGACGAACCATTTGGTCGGATGGCGCTTACTTTGCTCCCACCTGATCTCGTCCACCGTGATTTATGGGACCATCCTTTCGTAGAAGATCATTGCGTCGCTCACGACAAGATGCAAGGAGACGTCCTCTACATCACTCTCCAGCACGAAGACGTCACTTGGAATGAAGTTCGATTCCTACCACCTGTTCACGGTGCCGATGAAACCTGCTGGGCTCACGACGAAGAGCTAGACGGCACCGTCAAGTATAAGAGCCTGGACACTGAGATCATGTACGGTTGCCAGGATCCTCCTCCTATATATTCATCTCGAACTCACTCGCTGGCGGATAGGGCGCCTTCTAAACTCGATGTACTCGCTGATTCCGCGGCTATGTTAAGCCCAATCGAGCGTGCGCGTACACAATCCTCCGTCCACTCCAGCATATTGAGACCGTCTCTCGAACGAACCCAAACTTCGTCCTCGTCCCACTCGAATCACCAGTTCTCGTCTGAACGGAGCAGTCTCCGAAGTTTTGATACAGAGATGGCCGAGGATGAGCACCGCGATAAGAAGCCAAAGCTCAGATCTAAGGATAGCGCAACGAACGTCAATGGTACTAGCCAGGCGCAACATCCCATTTACGTGTCCGGCCGCTCAAAGCGAAAGATGCCCGTGAAAGACAAAGGGCAAAAGGAACCTCTTCATTTCAGCGTCACGAACGTCGCCAAATGGAGACCAAATCTGCTACACCCTCACTCTTCGAAAGGCAAGGAGGTCGCCCATGGCCAGTAATTACTTTTGAGGCCTTTCATTGTTTTTCACTTTTTTTTCGAAGGCGTTCAAGAGCAAAACCTCGTTCAAGCGAAGGATACCCATCGGCGTTACACTGTACAACTGCATTTGCGGCCCAGCAACCGCCTCGCAGGCTCTTTCTTCGAACATAGACTAGTTTTTCGGCCTGCAACTGCGATACATTGTATCAACATACAACAAGCCACAAGATTGTCTTAGTACTACGCCGCTTATCTACTGTGCCACAATATTGTTCGCTCACCTCATTAGCTCGTCAGAAAAAAGGTCATACTCCCAATTATGGGAGGTAGTCAAGACTTGCTTGCAGTCTTTCTGTTAACTTATAAGCAGCTTAGAGATTACAAGTAGCTTTACCTATCTTGTAGTAGAGCCAGCATTTCTCTGAAGGCCTCCAGGCTTGACTGTTTGAAGGAGAATTAAGAGCTGTAGCGTCCGAGCTTTTCTGCAGTATTAGAGAGGGGCTACATCTCACCGTGCCATTAGCCTCTGCAGGCATGTCTTCCAAGGCCTTAGGCATGTGAGGACCAGGCAGGCAGGAGCTCATATGCCTTGGTGGACCGTGAGCTCGAAGCCCCGACACCATATCGTCGGTCCTGATAACACTCAGCCTCGGGACCCACTTATACGTCCGATTGCCCGCGCTGTGTTATCTCACGCTATGTGTGGGCGGCACACTTATCAACAAACATCGTTCGACATTCGAGACGATGCGCAAGAGCCAAGATACACTTGAAAGCGCCTTTGATCGCGACCGCTACGCTCAAACTTCACCGATGCCGCTGTTGTCGTGTCTTGTCTCACGTTATGGAAACGTCGCTGGAGAAGGTTGAAGGTCATGCTCTCCAAACAAGGTTGCAATGCGGGGAAACCAGCCAAGTGGAGACCAAGAATCTGGGGTTGTCCCCCTGCCGCCCTATCGTGCTCTTGACACCTCAAAACAGCGGCAATACACCTTGGATGGGCAACAGCATGAAGGAGACCTCACTTGATGATTCCTAGGGTTGTTCGCGCTGGATAACCCTTTTCCCGCCGCCTGTGTCTAGAAAATTCGTACTCTGCAACCTGCTCTCATCAAAGCAAAATGACCATGCTCACGGCTGACAAGTCAACCTCCCCACTTTCGAGAATCTACCGGACCATACACAAGCAGTGATAGCCACGCAAAATTGCCTAACACAAGCAGCTGTGACACAGGTCAGGTTCAAGCGTATCAAGGGCGACGAATTGGCAAGTTACAACGTACAAGACACGCGGGAAAATGCTACCCTAGCCTGGTTTACGGGTGCAGATAAGGCCAGCATGCTGCAAGCCTATGTAACTCTATAGCGACATCGCTTGATAATTTGCAGATAAAGTGCATGTGTGCGACCGTACATATGCTCTGAACAACTCACGGTTGCGCTTCTTGGATAGACCTTGTCATACTACCAGAGTTCACCACAGGTGCCTAGTCTTGCGCGGCACTGTTTGGGGCTGAACGCGCCCAACTTGTGCTGGAAGCACCACACAGACAATATGTCGACCAGCCAGGATCCCGAGCTCGCAAAGACCGACCTAAAGGTCACACATTCAACCTTTTCAGGAAACGTCGCACCCATTCCCATCGAGGACGAAACCCAGCATCTACCCACATACGAGCATGAGAGGGCTTTGACATGGAAGTTTGATCTGCGCATGCTGCCTATGCTGGCTGTCATGTACCTCTTCAACGCGCTCGACAAGGGCAATCTGGGTAACGCGAAAACTGATGGTATGGACATAGACCTTGGTTTCAAGGGCAATCAGTACAACACTATGTTGTCGGTCAGTACTCCCCCAAACTTGTTTTCGATCACAGCTGATTGTCAAACAGATATTTTACGTCCCGTGTGTCGTTTTCCCTCGATCTTTCCCAAAATCACTGCTGATTGTGTCGCAGATATGTCATCTTCGCGCCCCCCATTGGGATGCTCGGAAAGAAGTACGGACCCCACCGCGTCCTTCCAATCATGATGTTCTGCTTCGGAAGCGCAACACTTCTAGCTGCATCAGCGCAGAACTGGAGTGGCATGATGGCACTGAGATGGTTCCTGGGCATGGCCGAATCCGCCTTCTTCCCCCTCGTCATCTACTACCTGACCACCTTCTACCGACGAGGCGAGCTCGCGCGCCGTCTGGCTATCTTCTACGCTGCCTCCAACATCGCCAATGCCTTCTCTGGACTGCTGGCTTTTGGCGTGTTCCATATCAAGTCGAAGCTGGACAGCTGGAGATACCTCTTCATCATCGAAGGGAGCTTGACGGTCTGCTTCTCGTTCTTCGCGTACTGGTACCTTCCGGAGTCTGCGTACAAAGCCAAGTTCCTCACAGAAACCGAGAAGCAACTCGCCTACCAGCGTATCCAGATCGACTCTTCTTCCGTTGTGAATGAGAAGTTCAACCTCAAGCACGCCCTCGGTATCTTCAAGAACCCATCGACGTACGGTTTCCTCGCTATTGAAGTGTGCCTCGGCGTCCCACTGCAATCCGTGTCGCTCTTTTTACCTCAAATCGTTGGACGCCTAGGCTACGACAAGATCAAAACCAACCTATACACAGTCGCGCCCAACATCGTCGGTGCCTGTGTGCTGCTCATCCTGGCTTTTGCATCCGACCACGTGCGCCTTCGATTTCCTTTCATCGCGCTTGGTTTCCTGCTCACGTTTATCGGCTTCGTCATCTACGCAACTATCGACGTTCAACACAGCCTCACCGTCGCATATTTCGCGTGCTTCATGATGACCTGGGGCACCTCTGCTCCATCTGTCCTGCTCTCGACATGGTATAACAACAACGTGGCGGACGAGAATCAGCGTGTCACCCTTACTTCTATTGGTGTGCCGCTGGCGAATCTCATGGGTGTTGTCAGCAGCAATATCTTCAGGCCACAGGATGCGCCCAAGTATATCCCCGCGCTGGCGACTACGGCGGCGTTTGGGGCTACGGGGTGTATCTGCGCGCTGTTGCTGGGAACGTACATGATGCAGGATAATGCGAGAAGGAATAGGAGGCAGGGTATGAATCTGAGCGCGAGGGATGTGAGTACGGAGAAGTTGAGGGATGGGCCGAAGAGTGCGGATTTCAGATGGTTCTTGTGAAATGCTGTCATGCACAGCACAGTAAATTTTGCAGAGCGAGGTCTATTAAAGCATCAGATACCAATATTAAACCCCAAGGCCTCGTTATCGCCTCCAGACACGTGCGTAACACGGACAGCGATCTAAGGTTGCGCTACGATGTCTGGGGGTCTCCGCATCTTCCAGGTCACGCGCGGCCGTCATCCGGATTCGGCTTTGTCTACAGCGAGGCTGGTAGTTTTACAGTATCGTCGAAGTCGACAGTCGTGAATACGACTAAGGCCTCGCATTCTTTGGGTGTGTACGAGCAACGTATGTAGAGGGCGCCCTTCAATACCAATGTATAAATGAATAAGACGGATTAATATGAAGGCGCCGCCCGCGTTGGCCGCGGCAATCCGCTAGCGTGGCAGCCGTATCTTATCGCGGAGCTCCAGCTGCGACATGACCAGCCTCACGCGGCCACACTCAAGTCACACATCACGGGGCAGTAGTTTGGAGCTGCCTGTTCTTCTCACGAAACCTCAACATTCCCTTGACACCCTCAATACTCCTTCATCGGAGTTTGTGTCTTTTACACCATCCTCTCCCGTCGACTCACACGCCAGCGCAGTGTTTGACAGCACTGCCGCCGATAAGTAAACCAGAGTTCAAGGCAGCTCACCCGCACGCGTCATGGCGGTCAAAGGCATGGTGCCCATCCTCGTGGGCATGATGTTGTTGACAGGATGCTGCAACACGCTGCTCACCAAATACCAAGTACATACCTTACACGACTGACCGCAGGAACTGACCTGCTAATTTCACCCAGGACATGCAATGCGTCGGTAACTGCGACTCTCCAAACCCAAAGTACCGCAAGCACTTCGAGCAACCCGTCCTCCAAACACTCCAGATGTTCATCGGCGAGATGGGCTGTTGGCTCGTCATCGGCCTCTTCTCGCTCTGGCAGCGCTACGCCGGTGTGCGCGCGGGCTACGAAGCTATTCCCAGCAATGATGGTATTGTAACGCCGGCGAGCGACGAGAGCGAGACGAGAGATGTTGCGAATCCGCTCAAACCTGCTCACCCAGATGATGAGGGGAGGATTCCACTCGAGGGTAGGAGCGTGTTCTTGCTCGCGCTGCCGGCGTGTTGCGATATCGCTGGCACGACCTTGATGAACGTGGGACTGTTGTTTGTGGCGGCGAGTATCTACCAGATGACGAGGGGCGCGCTGGTGTTGTTTGTTGGTCTGTTCAGTGTGTGGTTTCTGAAGCGCCATCTTGGACTCTACAAGTGGTTCTCGCTTTTCGTTGTTGTCTTTGGCGTCGCAATTGTGGGACTGGCAGGTGCGATCACGAAGGACGACAAAGCAACACCGAATCATAAGTCGACTCACTCAGACATCATGGCTATGGACACGGCGCCAGCCATGTCTCAGGCGCTCATGACAGTCATCGGCGTGCTGCTCATTGCCGGCGCGCAGATCTTCACCGCCACGCAGTTCGTTCTTGAGGAGAGGATCATGGAGAAGTACGCCATGGAACCCATCAAAGTCGTGGGCTGGGAAGGTATCTTCGGTTTCCTCGTCACCATGATCGTGATGATCATCCTGCACTTCGCCGTGGGCACTGGATACTTCAACGCGAAGGAGGGTCTGTACCAGATGACGCACTACAAGGGTATCGCCATCTCCTCCATCCTGATCATGATCAGCATTGGGTTAGTCGCTCCTCACCACCTCATCTCCATCAGGCTCAGCTAATTTGTTCAGTGGCTTCAATTTCTTCGGCCTGTCTGTGACTCGCACCGTCTCCGCCACGTCACGCTCCACCATCGACACATGCCGCACGCTCTTCATTTGGGTCGTATCGCTTGGCCTGGGCTGGGAGACTTTCAAGTGGCTCCAGGTTCTGGGCTTTGCTTTCCTGGTGTACGGAACGTTCCTGTTCAATGATCTGATCAGGCCGCCGCTCAAGGCGTGTGTGGAGAGGAAGCCGGAGCCTCTGCTGCCTGAAGACCCCATGGAGCATCACTGAATGTGGAAGAGGGGGTATGTTGTACATAGTGCGGGAAGAGTGCATATTGGGTCTAGCATTGGCATTTGGCGAGGTGTTTGAACATTGCATGCATCGAACTACAACACTACAAATACACATTTTACTGCCTGTGTTAGTGTTCCCGCGCTCTCGTACCCTCCAGAAATCCGCCACTAGGTCATGGGCCGACATCAGATATTGGACGTCTTCGTAAGCGGTTTTAGAGTCAACGTCAACGCTGAAAGCATTTCTGGCATGCAAGGGCAGAACTCTGTGATCAAGAAAAGCTTGTAGAAGTTGTTGACGTCTCTGAAGGCCTCCAGGGTCTATTGGCGACTTTCATCAAGGTATGAGAGTAGCGCTCGTGGTGGGTTTGAAGATGCTGCTAAGGAGGCCAGTGCACATGTCTTGGCTCACAAGCGAGCACCACTAGCTCCCACTTCGAAATCGGCACGCAATCACGACTTTGAACGAACTCGAACTCGACAACCACCGGCGCGGCCTATCTGAATTTCAGCAGCTAACCACAGTCCGAAAATATGGCCACTACTCAGTCTGCTATGTGAGTTTTGCTTGCCGCACACTTTGGGCAATCCGAGAATGTATACTGACAGCGCTACAGCTCCAAGAGGAGAAAGTTCGTCGCTGGTACGCTGCACGCACACCCTTCCTTACCCTGAGAGTACGAGAAAGATGTTTGAGAGGCATTCGAGACAATGGAGGGCGATTAATTAGACGGACGCATGCGACATCAAATGCAGACAGGAATGCGCAGCGGCTAACAACCACCACAGACGGTGTTTTCTACGCCGAGCTGAACGAGTTCTTCCAGCGCGAGCTTGCTGAGGAGGGCTACTCCGGCGTCGAGGTCCGCGTTACACCCACCGTCACCGACATCATCATCCGCGCCACCCACACACAGGAGGTCCTCGGAGAGCAAGGTCGCCGCATCCGTGAGCTCACCTCGCTCATCCAGAAGCGCTTCAAGTTCCCCGAGAACTCCGTCTCCCTGTACGCCGCCAAGGTTCAGAACCGAGGTCTGTCCGCCGTCGCCCAGTGCGAGTCCCTCCGCTACAAGCTCCTCAACGGTCTCGCCGTCCGAAGGGCCTGCTATGGTGTCCTCCGCTTCATCATGGAGTCTGGCGCCAAGGGTTGCGAAGTCGTCGTCTCCGGAAAGCTCAGGGCCGCCCGTGCCAAGAGCATGAAGTTCACTGTAAGCACTGCCCGCGCTGGCCGCTGTTGGCGCCGCGTTCTAACACCGTACAGGACGGATTCATGATCCACTCCGGTCAGCCCGCAAAGGACTTCATCGACGAGGCCACCCGCCACGTCCTGCTCCGCCAGGGTGTGCTCGGTATCAAGGTTAAGATCATGCGCGGATCTGACCCCGAGGGCAAGGCCGGCCCATCCAAGACTCTCCCCGATTCCGTCACCATCATCGAGCCCAAGGAGGAGCAGCCCGTTGTCCAGCCCATGTCCCAGGACTACGGTGCCAAGGCCATCGCCGCCCAGCAGGCAGCGGACCAGGCCAGGCAGGCGGAGCAGCAGCAGGGCGAGGGTGAGGCCGCACCTGCCACCGAGGAGCAGTAGATTGCAGCGTGATTGCGGGGCGCATGAGGTTACGAAAAGGCATTTAGCGGAAGCTTATGATGCATCTTCCTTTGCACATTCGGAACGGACTGGTCTGCTTTTGATTTTGAATGGGCGGTTATGGAGTCGTCATATATACTCTTCGATACACCCAAATACCAAACACCAAAACATGGCCTTGGCCCACCGATGTGGTTCAACTTCAAAAACGTTCAAAATGAAAGTCTTACAATACATGAGCTAACAATAGTAGCTTCATTTCACCTTGCTGGCTCCATGCAACTGCTGGATACATCAAAATTGAAACTGCATGATCTGCAACCACGTTCGCAATGTTTCGCATGTTATGCTACCAGTCAGTTCAGAATCTCGGTCGTACTCTTTGCATTCCTCGACACAAATGGCAACATCAGACGACCTCTCGCCCCAAATCCTTCGATTTCTTGCTAACAGTATATATACACACCCACCTCCAATCACGATCAATGCTCGTCGTCCTGACAGTCATCCAATTGTCCAGGCTTCCGAATGAACATGGTGTTCTGCTGCTCGAGGTCAAATGGCGTGACCTTCAGAATGAAAACAAAGGTCTTTCCGCTCAGGTCTGCACACGCCGCAAACAGGATCATTGGACCCATTTAGATGTTTCCACGCCTTGCAAAGAGAGTCGAAACGTCCAGGGGTGCAATTGCGGTCCTCGGATGATCTAACCTGAAGTTTCACCCCGGCCCGTCGAGCTTGATCACACCACACTCGACCTGTTCGCCCTTCCCCAAAGCCCATGATCTACATGTCAGCCTGCTACAGCCGAACTTCTGGAAGCCTGACACTGTACCTTGTGATCATCCAAAATCAGCCTGAGTGCTGATGGTCTCGGCTCTTTAGCCTTCCGCCACCAGAAGTGGAAATCCTTCCTGACGTCTAGTCTACAACGGCTCGGCAGTTCAACACGTCGATATTAGTACGAGCTTCATTTTCTCCAGGATCATGGGGTTTCCTCCAATCTGTAGGATTCGGAGGGTGTTTACCCCACAAAACGCTGCTCGCTTACAGGAAGCGGTATCCTAGCTCATTTGCTTGAAACTGTACGCCATGACCTCACAGGTCGAGGGAACGGAATCGACTGGAGGGATATTGACTGTTGTTTCGGGGACGAAACGCACGGGGAGAGAACAATTTTAGAACATTTGCAAATGTCTGTGTGGAGAGATGGCACGGTCAGAAAAGAGATGGAGTATAAAGTCGGGATGCCTGCATCTGTAAAGCAGCACTGCTCTCACTCACCGCAAACATACCACTATGCGTCTCCCCTCCATCCTTTCTCTCTTCTTCGCGACCACGGCCTTCGCGGCTCTTCCGTACAAGGGCATCGACTGGTCGTCGCTCCTCGTCGAAGAGAAAGCCGGCAAGCAATACAAAAACTCAGCAGGACAAGTCCAACCCCTCGAGACCATCCTCAAAAACACCGGCGTCAACACCGTTCGCCAGCGCATCTGGGTCAACCCCTCCGACGGAAATTACAACCTCGACTACAACATCAAGCTCGCGAAGCGCGCAAAAGCTGCTGGTCTGAAGATATACCTCGACTTCCACTATAGCGACAACTGGGCAGATCCGGGGAAGCAGGTCGTGCCTGCTGCGTGGAAGTCGCTCAATCGTGAAGCCCTAATCAAGCAGGTGTACGACTACACCAAGACCGTACTCAACCGTTTCCAGTCAGAAGGTATCCCGCTCAGCATCGTGAGCATTGGCAATGAGATCACTGCCGGACTTCTCTGGCCGATTGGCCAGCTGAGCAACACAGATGGCCCGAAGAACGTTGCCGCTTTGTTGAAGAGCGCATCCAAGGCTGTCAAAGAATCCTCCCTCTCGAGCAAGCCGAAGATCATGATCCACCTCGACAACGGGTTCTATTGGGGCACACAGGTACGTCTCCCTCTCCCTCTCCCTCTCTCCCTTCCCTTCCCTCTTCTCTTTGGTAATGAGGAGGCGCAATACTAACACCCCCAGGAATGGTGGTACGACCAAGTTCTCAACTCCGGCGGCGGCCTCTCCCTTTCCGACTTCGATATCCAGGGCGTCAGCTACTACCCCTTCTACAACGCCGACGCGAACCTGGGTTCTGTCGCATACTCCATGAACCAAATGGCCGCCAAGTACAAGAAAGAAGTGCAGGTCGTCGAGACAAACTGGCCTAGCAGCTGCCCCAACCCCAAATACGCTTTCCCCGCTGATACTAAGAGTATCCCGATTTCGGCCGCGGGCCAGTATGTCTGGATGCAGGAGGTTGCTAAGCGCGTTGCTGCTGTGCCTGGTGGCAAGGGTACGGGTATCTTTTATTGGGAGCCTATGTGGATCGACAACGCTGGTCTCGGTAGCAGCTGTGACTGGAATCTTATGGTACAGACTAATGGTCAGGTTATGGAGGGTATGGGTGTGTTCAAGGTCATCTAAGGGGTGGCTTGATGTTGTTCGGTTCGTGTAGATACTTTCAACCCCAACCGTTTACATCTTCTGATGCTTGTCTTGCCTGTGTAAAACGAATGATCGTGACTGCTGACATGATACTCACTTGGAGATTTATTGAGGATGTTCTCTCGGGACGAGAAAGAGTCCGTTTTCCTCTCGCAGATGACCACGGTCCTTCCTCCAACGTTGACTATAGTTGATTGGATCCAATAGCACTTGAAAAGCATGCTGGTCAGAAGCCTTGCAATATTGATTGCTGAGTTGGAAAGGACGGAGGTTGGGTGGACGTCGGCTGCTATCAACAGTTATGATTAGACAGTCGCTTAGCCTGCGGTCATCAATTTCTCGAAAGTGCGCAATTCGGAAGCTTTTCATCGCTGTGAAGTTACCATACGGAGTGACAGCTGAGCTCAATAGACACTGCCCTCCTAGCGGAGAGCAGTTGACCCGCCCGATAGCCTCGACCTAGCGACCTTCGGTGAGCTAACGATGTTAAAATGACGTGATGGCCAGATGCACCATCGAACCGGCGTTGCGATTTGTGAAGACGAGGCGGCAAAAATAAATGGTTGCTGCATCTCTCTGGTACAAGGTGGCTGAGAGTGGATAGTGGGAAAAAAATCAATTGATTCGACCCAGACTTGAACTGGAGACCTTCAGTGAACTAACAATGTTAGACTGACGTGATAACCAACTACACCATCGAACCGATTATTACGATTTATGGAGAATTGAGAGTTTATACATAATATATTATAATTACAGAATGCTTCTAAGGTGCTGCAGACTTCAAGAACATCAAAGTTGCTCGGACATCTTCTTGTGAGCTTCGAACGGGCATGTTGTTTTCGTGAGGCATTGTTGTTGCAAAATCGAAGTCCAGACCCACCTGTAGAAAATTTGCTATCGAGTCTTATGCGAGTTGAGGTAAGCTTCAGAGAGGGCTTGTCCTGTCTCAATTGGCGAGCCTGCAATGCTTATTGCCCGTACATTGTACATCGAGCTGTAGATAGCTGTCGATATCGGAAGACTTTTCGACAGATCGTTGCACACTCGTACGCTCATGCTTCGTAAACGGTGGTCATCCTACGCAAGTACCGTCCGTGCACGGCTGGTCGCCTGGGTCTTCCACACAACTTCCTTTTCTTCACGCAACCATTTTGAAGATCGATATATCAACCTGTTTCATTATCATTTCTATGAATCGAGAAGATGTCGCGCTGGAATAGAGGGTAGAGTCCGTTTGAAGACATTACAGAGACCTCTGCCGGTACTGGTTGAAGCCTGGATACACAAATCCACGTTGTTCATGCGTCCAAGGTCACATGGGCAACGGCCGTTTAGCTGACGGCGTTATGTACTCCAGCCACAAGGCATCTTGCAAGCGGAAGTGAGTGCGGAGTCCACTGCGGTCACACGATTGGCGGCATAATGCATGGAACATGGGTGCTCTCCTGAGGCGATAACGTTGAGAGCAACGCTGAAGAGCGAACAATGAAGAGCAAGCAAGAAGAGTGGTCAACGAGGGAAGATGAAGTCACTTCTGAATAAGTGTTAAGAGCGGTCGATGACAGGCCTCGTGGTTCACGCGATGGGTCGATGGCTGTGGAGCTAACCGTACCATGACGCACAGCCGGGTTGAGAGCTCGAGGCTGCTGGCCAAAGCGTCGCAACCGGACCGTGGGAACCATCATCTCTCAACCAATTCTTCGTGTATTGTTTGTGCCGTGTTTGGTCAATTGCTCTGACTTTTCTGACAGCGCATCTTGTTCTTCGTCTGCAAAACCCTCAAAAACCTCACATCATAACTCTGGAAGTTGCGAACAGCGATCGCACTTGTCAAGCTTCTGCAGGT
This sequence comes from Macroventuria anomochaeta, assembly GCF_010093625.1. Taxonomy (NCBI): domain Eukaryota; kingdom Fungi; phylum Ascomycota; class Dothideomycetes; order Pleosporales; family Didymellaceae; genus Macroventuria; species Macroventuria anomochaeta. The sequence goes on from NW_022985375.1 coordinate 382,310, forward strand.
GCCCAGTAGTTGCCGCCTCCCGTTCGGCACCTTGATCGGCGCAAGCTTCACCTACGTCGTTGCGGGGAAGCTAGCAGGAAGGTCGCATCTGACCAAGCGGTCTGAGACGGTCTCTCTTTTTCTATTCACTACTGTGAGAACTGTCGCAGCTGTTGGTTCAATATGGCGCGACCTTTGGAGGACGTGTATTGCACGGTAAGCTTCCAAGATGTAGCTGAGACACGCGAGCTGACCTGATCAATAGCTTCTTATGAGCGACTCCTACTTACCTGGTACGTCTAATAAACGAGACAATGAGGCCCAACCCAATCTTCACACCTCATCAGTCTGCTGCTCGACATACAGTACCTGAATCTGTTGCTAATTGTGCGTGTTAGGAGCTGCTGTCCTCGCCCATTCTCTACGCGATGCCGGCACGACGAAGAAGCTGGCCGTGATGATCACGCTGGAATCATTGTCAGCCGACACCATCACCGAACTCAAGTCGCTGTATGACTACGTGATACCTGTCGAACGCATACGCAGCCTGAACATGACCAACCTCTATCTTATGGGCCGTCCCGACCTGTCGTATGCCTTCACAAAAATCGCTTTGTGGAGACAAACTCAGTTTCGCAAGATTGTATACCTCGACGCCGATGTGGTAGCATTGCGAGCGCTGGACGAGCTGTTCGACATCGAGGCGCCCTTTGCAGCAGCACCAGATATTGGCTGGCCAGATGCGTTCAACAGTGGTGTCATGGTCATCAAGCCAGACATGGGCGAGTACTGGTGCCTTCAGACAATGGCTGCTACTGGCGACAGCTTTGATGGTGCAGATCAGGGCTTGTTGAACCAATACTTCGAGAATCGCCCATGGCAACGGCTAAAGTTCAGGTACAACTGCACACCGAACGCCGAATACCAGTGGGAGCCAGCATACAGGTATTACAAGCGGGATATCAGTGCTGTACACTTCATTGGCAAGGATAAGCCGTGGTCCAAGAACCGCACAGCTGGGCATGGCGTTTACGGCGAGCTTTTGGCTCGGTGGTGGGCTGTACACAACAGGCACCTGCACGACAAGCCAAAGGCAGTTCTACCAGAGTCTCAGGGTACAGGTGAGGTCAAGAGCAGCACAAATACTGCCTTGCAGCCCCATACCGTCCCTGATATCACTATTGATGAACCTGCCCCAACCGCCGAGCCCTCCATGACCGACACTAGCGAAATAGCTGAGGATATTGACCAAGGCTTAGTTGAACCCACATCTACAGTACAGCAGCGCAAGTTCTCTGCCCCAGAGATGGAGTGGGACGCGACAAAGTTCGAACCGCCAGCGCAGTCTAAGCCTGAAGCTGCCAACTTCCCGCGCGAAACGTACACTTTCAACGAGAGCAAGCAGCTGTTCCAAGCACCACCAGTATACCCGGAGCCGCCTCGAGACATGTGGTACAAGGTACCAGAGACCAAACCAAAGCCTTACGAAGCACCTAGACCTATCTTCCCGTGGGAGAGGGAGGCCACACGACCTAAGCCTACGCGTGTCTTTGCGGAAGATCAGTCACCAGAGCCGACCCCTGCACCTGCACCTGCATCTGCACCAATACCTGCACCTGAAGTTTCGGAGTTCGAAGCTTCACCACCGGTATCTGAATTCACGACTACGCATTATGAGAGCAATCAAGATCAATGGACACGGGCGAAGCCCACAAGGGTCTGGAGAGATGATCCTCAAGACTTCAAGCCAAGAACTACCGAGGAGTCGTGGCAAGCCTTTTCGCAGAACAGTGCTAATGCGTGGGATAGTGTTCCAGGCATTGACTCATATGTACGGTCAATCATGGACTCGCAGGCAAAACGTGGCAAAGTACAGGTCTTGCAACAGGCGACTGGCACAGACGATATAGGCTCGCCGACACTCTCCCGCAAGGAACGCCGCGAGAGTCTGATTCTTACCGATTTTCCAACAGCTATGGAACGACCCAGCCTGCCAGTCACTCCAGCACCTGTACGACGTCCAACATTCTGGGGCGAGGAAAGGGGTGAGGCGGGTGAACTGCCGGCAGCGGAGGGCGTGCCGGACCAAAACGAATGGGTATGTCCACAGTGCGGCTTCTCCTCTTCCCATGCATCCGCTTTTGGTCGCCGCCGCGGCTCCTTCGCCTCTGTAAGCAAGCATGTTAAACCTCCCACGTCCACTGTTGCATCTATCATCGATGCTCCCGGCTCGAACCAACTTGAAAAGAATGAAACAGTAGACTTGAGAGATGAGACTCCGCTTGCAGAAGAACAAGAAGCAGCGCAAGAGGCTCTCGAAGAAACAGATGAAGAGGCACAAGGCCCAACGGGATCAGAGCTGAATCCTCGCAACGGACTGAGCGCTACCGGCGTGCCACTGGCTTCTTTGACCGACCCTAGCCTTTTTCTGAGTCAACTCTAACTGTGTCTCAAGAATCCCGGAGCGAAGCTCGAGCAGCTGAGAAGATCCTCACTAGTAGAATTCGAACATCTCAAGAAAGATGAGCACTCAGAACCCCCATTGCGCGCGCTACCAGAGCACTCGGTTTTGGGCGATGAGCACGGCGAAGAGCTCGCAGTCGGTGGCGTTGTCGTGGCCAAAGGCGATCGACCTGCAGCACGATTTTCAACACGACAGATGTCCACCAAACAAGCCGCATCGAATCAACATACCGCACAATCATCTTCGCGAAAACAAGGGAGAGGGAACAAGATTGGCTTCACCATGGACGATTTTGGCACCAGCTTCGAGAAGAGGGAGAAGGCAAGTAATCCTCTGAGCTCCGGTCCAACGTTTTCGTACGAGGACACTAGTCCTGTCGAAGCCTTTCCCAAAGTTGGAGGCTTTGCTGAGCGGGATTTTGGTGGTGACAGCACGAACGAGAAAGAGATACAGGACTCCAGCAGCGCGATATCACACTATGCTTCGATGACCACACATCATTCGATGGGACCTGGTCATCAAATTACCTCGGATGGACGTATCAAAGCTGGTGAACTGACCTTCAATCTCCCCGGGTTCAATTCAGAGAGCACGTCTCAACTAGTATCTCCTATTGGCGACGCACTCAGTCCCACCACGACTAGGGATGGAAAGAGCGGCCAAGGCGGCCAGGGACCTTTCTAGAGCCTACGAAACATGGCTATGATGAACCTACGAGCGATGCGTTTAGTTTGAGTGGTCTATCTGTCTCGCATTTATGTATCGTTATTCCGTCTCCCTTCTTTGACATTACAGCCACGGCTGCAGTCTTGCATTTGCATCAACATTGCGTAGCGATCCGTCTCGTCAGGTTGTTCTTTTTAATCTTACTATCGACATGTACGCATCGTCTCAACAGCTATACGATAATACGTAATGGATTCTCAAAACTTCTCGATTTATGATCTCTCCTCATGATTCGACCTTAAGCCTGCCATCATGTCGAAGTGAGAACCAAGAGATCTCTAGGGTTGCATTCAAATACGGACGACGAGTGTACAGGGTCTTCCCTAGTCTCGTTTTCACCAGAGGCAGGTCGTTTTACCTAAGAAGTGGGACCTCGACCTACCGGCCGAGGCACACTGTTCCTCCAGCATCCACGATGCAGAATCAAGCTCATCCAAACATGCCATCAAAGGCTTATTGTGCGCAAATCTAGTCTCATCACGGATCTATACTTGACAGCATTGAAAGCTTGGACCAATTGACACAATTTGGTGTTGTCGAAAGTCGACGCGTGATGCTCCCTCCGCCATCCGCCACAGCAATGTCACGCCTTGGTGGGGCAGGACCCCTCACCTTCCTGCATCGAGCAGAAGCAACTGCGCGCGCCTTCACACCTTCCCGTTTGACTCCACCGAGAATAAGCGCGCACCGTATTGGCCGAAGCTTTCATTCTTCTACATCAGTGCGAAGATTCACACCTTCTCTTCAGCGTTTCGACAAATACACCCAACAACGCATACCAAACGCCGACTGGCCCTATCTATACCACAAATACAACAAGATGGCGAACCTCGACGGATACTTCCAGCAGGTGGACTTGCTGCAAGACAACTTCATCGACAGGCTCAGGGAAGCTGTTGCCATCCCTAGTATCAGCTCTGAGGACCAGAGGAGACCAGATGTTGTCAAGGTACTGCGCAGCACACCAAAAGTACAAAAGAGCACGAGACTGATAAGAACGACAGATGGGCCACTGGCTCGCGGACCAGATCAAAGCGCTTGGTGGTGAAGTCGAGCTCCGTGAACTCGGAAAGCAGCCTGGACGCGAGCACCTCGACCTCCCACCCTGCCTCCTCGGCCGCTACGGAAACGACCCCAAGAAGGTCAACGTTCTCGTATACGGCCACTACGACGTTCAGCCCGCACAGAAGTCCGACGGCTGGGCGACCGACCCTTTCACATTGAGCATCGACGACAAGGGCCGCATGTACGGACGTGGCAGCACAGATGACAAGGGCCCCGTTCTCGGTTGGTTGAACGCAATCGAGGCACACCAGAAGGCTGGCATTGAACTGCCGGTCAACCTGATCATGTGCTTCGAGGGTATGGAGGAGAACGGTTCAGAGGGTCTGGACGACACCATCCGCGCTGAGGCCAAGAAGTTTTTCAAGGACGCAGATGTCGTTTGCATTTCAGATAACTACTGGCTGGGCACAGAGAAGCCTTGTCTCACATACGGTGTCCGTGGATGCAACTACTACTCGATCGAGATTGCAGGACCCGGCGCTGACCTGCACTCTGGTGTGTACGGTGGTGTCTCACACGAGCCTATGACCGACTTGGTCCGCATCATGAACTCGTTCGTCGACCCTGATGGCAAGATCCTTATCAAGGGCATTGACGACCTTGTTGCTCCTATGACCGAGCAGGAGGAGGCTCTCTACCCTCCCATCGCATTCACCATGAACGACTTGAAGGAGTCGCTCGGCGGTGAGGTCTCGATCCATGGCACCAAGGAGGAGGCTCTCAAGGCTAAGATGAGGTACCCTTCCTTGTCTCTACACGGTATTGAGGGTGCTTTCTACAGCGAGGGAGCCAAGACTGTCATCCCCGCAAAGGTTATCGGAAAGTTCTCCATCCGCACAGTGCCCAACATGGAGATCGACCCCGTCACCAAGCTTGTCGAGAAGCACGTCAACGACGAGTTTGCTAAGCTGAAGTCGAAGAACAGGATGAAGTTCAACGTTGTACACTGCGGCAAGTGGTGGGTTGAGGACTTCAACCACCCCAACTACACAGCTGCCGCCAAGGCTGTCGAGAGGGTATTTGGTGTCAAGCCTGACATGACCCGTGAGGGTGGTAGCATCCCAGTCACTCTGACATTCCAAGAGGAGCTCGGAAAGAACGTGCTGCTGCTGCCGATGGGAAGCTCCACAGATGCGGCGCACTCGATCAACGAGAAGCTGGACAAGAGGAACTACATTGAGGGTACGAAGCTTCTTGGAGCATACCTACACTACGTCGGTGCCGAGCTCAAGCGCGAGTGAAGGAATTGCGACAACGCAAGTCAACCCAGTATATAGCCAAGACGAAGTAAATATACCCAATCAAAGAAACTGCAACCAAACGCTGTCGTTGCTATGCTTGTGAAGTGTTGATGCTTGTCGTTGATGCTTGTCGCGTGCATATGTACAAACATCTCGGCCGGAAAAACTTATCGGACCAAAAGTTCGCTCCCCCGGCATGGCACCCCTTCACCGCAGGCCATCACCAGCCGTCGTCGACGCCCGCCTCACGCGTCTAATTGCACGATGTCGGCCAGCAAACCCATCCTCCGCACATGCCTCTCCACACGGCAGCCCTCTCTCCTCCCTAAAGTGCAATGCCGCCACGAATCCACCGCCCGGCGACACAAGAAGCTCCTCGCGCTCCCTGAAGCACCATCCTACACGCCCTCACGCTCCGAACCCTCATTGATCTTCAACCCGCCCTCGTCTGTACCGAGCGTGTACCACACACCGCTCAAGTTCCTGCCGAAAGATGATAAGAGGAGACAAATGTACAATGCTGCACTGCAGTACTCCAACACCACCGCGCTGCGCCGACAATCCTCGCCCGTCGCAGCACCCGGAACACCGCTCTCAACCTCCTCTTACCTCCCTCCGAAACCCTCCTCTTCTCTCCCTGCGCCCGTGCGGACGCCGTACGAGAAGAAATACCACCTGGATGAGTCGCAGATCGCCGAGATCCGCAAACTGAGGCTGGGAGACCCGGATAAGTGGACGCGGGTCAAGCTGGCGGAGAAGTTTGGGTGTAGTCAGTTTTTCGTCGGGATGGTTGTTAAGGTGCCGGAGAAGGCGGCAAGGATTAGTGCGGAGCATGCAGAGGCCAGGGAGAAGTGGGGAAAGAGGAGGAGAGAGGCTAGGGAGGAGAGGGAGAGGAGGAAGGTGCTTTGGGGGAGGGATTTGTAGACTTGACTGGTCGGAGGAGAGATGGAACACAAGACAAGATGCTGGCTGCGAGGCAGCTTGGGACGAGGACGACGAAGCACGTGCATTATCAACACGCACTTGAACGATCGATGGACGAGAGACAATGTGTATAAAATTGTTCTTGCATGGTTGTAAGATATCACGGCTAGGGGGCATGGCATTCGACCAGCATATGCATATTCAGGAGCTTTAGGCGGGCTGTACTTTTTGTAACATACTGTTATCAAATGGCGAGATCCAATCGTTCAACATTGCTATTCTCTGACATTTAGTATGGTTCTCCATCTACGTAATGTGCCGTCCTACTCTTCCGCTAACGAGCGCTGTTACCGGTACACCTCTACCCACCGCCCTCCCTCGCGACTTCAACTCCATGCGGCCCAACTTTGAACACAAACCCCTCGCCCTCCCCATCTCTTACCCCAGTTCCAACCTTCCAGCACTCGAACTGTCCCCGACGGACGACCTCCCACCTCTGGCTCCTCTCGGCTTCAGCCTGCTCAACACCCATCTCCGGCGCAAATTTCAGCACCTCTACTCTCCTCACTGCAAGTCTCGTCACATGCATACCACTCGGCCAAGACGTGGGTAGGGCGGGGCGAAACGCTGTAGGAAGGATAGAGGGAGAGGTTAGAATGATGTTGCAGGACAGAAGCGTTGCGAGGTTTTTGATCTCAGTGGTAAGTGCCTTGGAGGCAGCGCTTAGTGGATTGATGTTGTTGTTGGAGGATGAAGAAGAAGAAGAAGTGGAGTGAGCAGAGCGCAGAGACCAGGTGAACGCGTCGATGTCTTCGAGGACGAGGGAGTGAATGCGGCGGTGTGTGCTCTTGTGCCTGGTTTCGTCGAACAAGTAGTCTGGGACTGAATGCAGGGTCGTGATCAACGAGTCCCACGACTGTAAGCGGAAGACGTGCACATGATCCAGGCAGCGAGTTGTTAGATTGAGCAGATCGGCTTTAATGCTGGGATCGAGGGCGTCGACAGGTGCGCCGAATTTGGAGACGATGAGGTTGAGCATTACGCTTGCGAGGCGGGGGACGCTGAAGTGGTGGAGCGGGTCGAAGATGATGATTGCTGCATCGTGGCCGTGGAGATCTGTTATGGAGTTGAATGTAGGGGGGAGGATGGCGTGGGCTATGATGAGGTAAAGTAAGGAGGTTTTGCCGGCTCCTGATGGGTGGTGCGTGGGTGGTGGTGATACTAGTTCGAGAATCGTTGGGGATGAGCTTGATATCAGGGCATCGAGTTCTGGGATACTGAAGAGGACTTTGTTTGTAGTTGCCTCGTTGCGTTCGCTGTTAGATTGTCAATTGATCAGCTCTTCAAAGGCTCGTTCGCTAGGCTACAATGCATGTCAAAGATCAGGCTGTGACCGAGAAAGACTTACTTTTCAGATCCCAACTCACGGAGAGAGCCGAGGATCTGATTTAGGCGTCAACGGCCATCGAAGAAATGTCATTGTGAATATTAACATACCGAGCTTAACTCTTCAACCTTGACATCCAACAACAGCTTCTCACCTAACTTCTTCGCTTCCACATCACCATTCATCGTCATCCCTTCTCTTGGCCCTCACTCTTTCTTGTACCCTCTTCTACTCTTTCCACTAACATCAACAATTCCTGATGGCACCAGCGACACCCATATACCCCCTCAGCGCCCTCGAATCCCAAATCAACGTCCTCCCGAATGGGAAGCCGCGGAAACCGCCTGTGCGCCTAGGCGACTGCGCGTTGAAAGAGTTGTTGCAGTATAAGTGCAATATTGAGGTATCAGAGAAGACGAGGAAGCCGAATGTTATTTGTGAGCCGGTGGTGAGGTTGTTAAGACAGTAAGTGTTGGTCTTGCGAGGTGCAGGACGATGGTCTTGGCACGTGAGCTGGTAGCGACGAAGCTGATGTGCTGTGTAGATGTGAGAACGGGCTGAGTGTTGAGACGACAACTTGGGAAGGGTGGAAGGCGAGGCAAGAGAGTGGCAAGAAGATGGAGTAAGTTCAAGGTGGAAGCGTTCGGGGTGAACAACCAGACCTCAGATTAGGAAGGCACGATCTCAAATGAAAACGCACAACAACTCATAGTCTTGTGAGGAACCATGTTCAACTCGATTGTTGTTCTTCTCTGTCGCCTGAAGGCTATAGTACAACTTCTACACAATTACTGAACGCCTGCCGCATGCTCGAAAGGCCCATCCTCGGGCGCGCCAAAACGTATATGCAAACCCCAAACGCCGCGCTATAAAAATGCTTTGCAAAACCATTGACGTTTTGAATTTTCATACGCCTCTCGCAGACTTTCGCCAGAACCGTTGGTCGTAGTTCACGTGCACTCCTTCTTCCAGATTGACGTTTCGGTCCACAATGGGCTGCCGTAGTTGTCTCTCAACAAGGGGTGCATTCCAGTTGTCGTCGGCCGCCTCTATCTCTGCCTCCTCCTCCCTTGCGCGTTGCCGTGCCTCGTTCTTCTCGTGCTCTTTCTCTTCATTCAGAAGATCCGTCATTGCTTCTTGCCACAGCCTGTCGCTCTCTTTCATGCGTGTACTTCGTTTCCGTTTGCCGGCAGTTTGCTTCTGTATGCCTGCCTTTTGTGCTGCCATGAGCTTCCGTAAGCTCTGTTCTGCCAGTATGCCCTCCTCTGTCGCCTTCTCTCGAATTTTACGCGGATCATTCTCTCGGTTAGTGAATACTGGTGTGGCTTTGTAGGTGTTCTTGGATGGAAATGGTGGGAAATGCTTTGGTATGTATGCTCGTTCCTCTTTATCCGTTTTACCGGACAGTTCAGGGCCAAGTAATGCATCGGTACTGATAGGTTGTGGTTCTGGCGGGGTAGGTGGGTCGAACTGCGGCTGTAATATTGTTGGGGGTATCTCGCCCGTGTCGAAATGTTGTTCGAGGGCTCCTGAGCCGTGAAAGCCAGCATTGGCCAGCGCGTATATCCAATCGTGAGCTACTGTTTCGGTACGCCGCGCGCTGGTCATCGACATTCGCACATTTGTCAGAAACCTGGTTATGTCTGCGCTGTGTTAGCCAAGCTCTGCTTACGCGCACAATTGTCGTACATGAGTCGACCAATCCTCTGAACTCTTCCAGCGCATCTGATCGCGCGCTGTCGAAACCCAATGTCTTGCATTGTATGGCTATGGCGCGCCGTAGTTGTTGATCATAGAAGTCTTTGCTGTCGCCGAAACCAAACTCTGCGCTGATAGGATCGTTCATGTGCTGCACAGGTTGCGTGTGATGCAACTGATGCAGAACCTTGCGCTTCTTCAACGGCGCGCCCTGATGTGTTAGGCCCTCTCCATCGTGGGGTCTCTTCATGGTTGCGATTGCGCCTACGCTGCTGGCGCTAGAGGGAGAAATAAGGCCTGGCATATGCTGTATGCGCGACAGGTAGGTAGAAGATGCTGTACGGGGTGCAGGGTGCGCAAAGTGGGGATCGAGAGTGACGTCGCATGTGGTGCCCACGCGGTTGGACGGTCGTGTATCGGAGGTGAGAGGGCGGATATGGGAGAACTCTGCAGCGGTTGCAGAACCTTACGCACGCGACAATAGCTATTGTGAAAGCGCTGCGACGCTCGGCGGTTGATGTGTGCCGTCGACGTTCCTTTCACCTAGGGAAACCTGGTAGCCTTTGAGTCGCAGTTCCCCAAAACGCACGGGCCAAAAAGCCAAGGAACGGATGACAATCAACTCACACCACTCAACTTCACGACCGACAGACGACCTTTACCAGCTACCGCAACCCGCAACCCCGCCGCAAAACTCTCCACTCCCCGCAAACCGACTTAGCAATGGCCTTCAAACCGATTACTGGCGTATGTGCTGCCATTGGACCTGTTCGGTAGCCGTGAATAGGAGGCTAATGACTGGAACAGATGCTCCGCCGTCAGATCGTGCTCGACGTTTCCGTTGCTGTGGGTGCGTTGACAGTCCTCCGCACGTCTCCAGAGCTTTTTGCAGCTTCGCGGAAGCTCTGGACGATGTGCGTGTGGTGTGGGAAAGCTTGGCTGACAGTCAATTGCAGGTCTTGGTGTGACCGCTGGTTACGGCTGGTGGTACGGTACGTATTCAGCGATCCCTCGATCATCGCAGCACACGATGTGCCTCGAAATTTGCGACTCGAGACTTACTTTTCGAAGGCTACCATGTCCCCGCCGTCCGTCACCGCGACGCTTTCTACCAGAAGCTCGAGGACGAGCGTGCCGCAGCCCTTGGCCAGAAATAAGCGACAACACATTACGAAACAAGATCTCCTATGTTACGAGAATGTGAGGATGTATAGAGGGCTGCTGGAGCTGGGACCAAGTGTATCATAGGTGGGGTGGACCCCCCGAAAGCATGCCATATCGAAATCAGCCAAGTCAAACACCCTCCACTCGTCCCATCTCACTCAGTCTTGATTTCGTTCACACACTCCTTCTCAGACGCCACATGCATTTTCATATCCTCCCAAACGCGGACTATTATCTGCTCTTTTCTGGATGCTCAATGTTCAACCGCAATATTCGACCGCAAGGTTCGATTGCACTTGCTAATGTCCATCCAAGCAGAACACAAATCACGCCCCTTCGAGACAGCTCAACAGTGCGATTTGAGTTGGGCCTTTCAGCCGTACTCTTTCTGCTAACAATTCGACCAACGTACTGTACTGTTTTGAGCTTAGACTGAATCAATCTCGCTGTAGTATTGATTGTAGCCAGCGCTTTCGGAACCGTGCAGTACTTTCCATCCGCTCAATGCAGATATCACGGGGCTGGATAGGCTGTCAACATGTTCAGCGCAGCTACACTGATGAGGGATCTCACCCTTCGATATCTTGGAAGCCCGAGCTCCAACTCTGCAGAAAAGGCAACGACGTGTCACCCAGGAGTTACAAACTAACACCTCTACTGTGAGGAAGCCGACATTACCATGTCTTTGCACCCACACTGATCGTGACGACACTTGGGGAATAGTGAGCTCTGGCGAGAGATTGCCCGGAAGTGTCCGGGACTTGACGACCTCACATAGTCCTGGATTCTCTGCAGCCAAGTCGTACACGAGCTGGTGATTTTCTTTCAGTCTCCGCTCGCATCCGACCCTAATTGACTCTCGAAGATTTGGAACTTTCACGCTTCAGTAGTAACGTTGGGAAATACACAATTCGGTATCGAGATAGGCTCAGAAGGGACCACAAAACCGCTGTGCAAAGCCTAGCATACGATTTAAGCATATTCTTTCTCCAGAGAGATGAGCTGTCTCCAACTGTGACGCGTGTAGCGTCTATCAACGGTCGTCAGCTGTTGCCACATTAAGGCGTAAGCGAAACGATAAACGCTACCGATCGCACCCATGGTGCGATTGGAAGACGTGGCAAAGCCAACTCAACACAAACTACGGTAGAGTTATCTTTCACTTCTATGTTGAAGAATGCAAAGGCGCAAGTGTGTCTACGCTCATCTTCGATATAGCAACAAAAGGTGACAGGGTCTTGAAGGACCTCTGTGAAGGATGGCGGCGCATGACACCCATTCCCAGAACGGAAGCGCAGGCGTGTCGGCGATCATGGCGTTGCCCAGGCGCGGATTTTCAGTCAGTTGCCAAGTGCAGGATCGACAGAACACTACGTGCAGCTGCTTGAGAAAGTGAGGCAAGTGATTCGAATGACGTGGAAAATGTTCAATACTATCAACTCAGCATACGATAACTGTGTTATGTTTGCTGGCACTTCAAGCTGCAAAGATGCTGGTCACCGACAGGCGACATGGTTAGCTCGTTACGGGTGCGGCTACGGGCATTTGTGGAGCTGCACTATGCGAGCTAGGCCAACGGTCGATTAACGCAACCTCGAGCGTGAAGTTTGAGGGGATCCGGGAGGCACACAACACTGCGTTTATTCTCAACTCTTCACAAGGATTAAGGGTATAGAATTGGCGGTCAACAGGATATTTGAGAAGGACTTCAGGCAGCTGACATGAGAGTGAGTCCCTCGTGGCAGGGTCCAGAGAGGCTACAACGGTTAATTTCAGCTAACAGAAGATAGCGCTGGACGGATTCCATGGCTTGGTGCCACCAGCCACTTGTTGCTTGGATGGCGAAGAGGCCTGCAACTCAATCCTCTGCTCTTGTGCAGAGCGCAAGGACACAGGACAGAACGCTTCGAATGTAAACGGCGCTGGTGTGCTTGACTTCATCACCAGACTGGGGCAACAGACACCAGATCAGGCTAGCGGGCCAGCATGCAGTGGGCTGAATGGCGCCATGGCGATGGAAGGGTGCGCACATACTGGGCGTCTTGTGGTCGTGCTCTGGCAAGTGTTTCTTTCGGATTGGACGCCGTGCCCAAGTGAAACCTCACGACCTCGAGCTTCAAGCGCCAGGCAAGCCTGCTGCAAATGCGAGACGTGCTCGAGGAAGCTTTCGTGATTATACAGTTTACAAAGAATTGCAGAGAATTGCAATGTCGGTCAATCCTCCTAGGAGCTGATGACAGGGTGCGGTGGGCGACACAGCAGGGCAACGGAGGTAGGGTCCCACAGTAGTGAGGCTTGACTAGGCCCTTAATGACCACCCAGCTGTGACACCAGGCAATCGAAATCAGCTCCGCGCTACCTGCTTTCGCCTGCCAGACTGTTGCCTCCGTGAAGAAACCAGTGCAGCTGCCCTTCTTTTCTCTGACTGCGCAACAAGAAATAACAAATTGTTCAGGGTTGCGTCCATTCCACTGCCCACTGCCACGACGTCTTGGAGGAGTGACGAACCCTGGTCGTGGTCGTGCGCTAACCTTTCCACTGGCGTCCACCTGCTGCACGGCTTGCTCTAGCACCTGTGGAAAGCATCCTCACCGACCAAAGCGCTCCGTCACCTTTCTCCCGCAGCGTAGAGGCTCGCTACAAGCCTCCCACACTCCCCTTCCCTCTTCGCCTGGGACTTTTGGACGCGCTGCGAGCAGAACTGTCGCAGCATACCACCGCGGGCTCAAACGCTGCATCCGGCATTGCTATTGGGAGGCCCGCAGACTGCCCTGCCGCCCAGTGTCGATCACTTACGAGCAATCAGTAGCGTCCCTTCGACTGCGCAGTCCCGCAAACCTCGCCCGGCCTTTCCTCGACCACACCACGTCCCTCGACTCGTGGCGGATGCTGGCGATCTTCTAGCCACTGCGTGTGCTGGGTCTGCCGCTCGCCTTCGCGACAGTCGACGCAAACCGTACTTGCTTTTCCCGCGCTGTCCTGACGGGCGCCCAACTCGACCGCCGGCACCGAGCCTCGACACTCGACACCATCGTCGTGTACCTTTGCAAACACCAGTCCCCTGCATGCGTATTGCTATCTTTTGATCTTGCGGTATTGCACCGCGCTGTTCACCGACCCGACGTATATCTTAATCTTACGACATAGACGGCTCGACACCGCCGTGCGCCGGCCATGCAGATGAACAACCCTAACATGCAGCACAATGGCATGGCCCGCCAGGGTCCAGCCAATGCTGCAAACTACAACCACTTCGTCAATCATTATCGCGCCCAGCAGCAGCAGGGCAAGATTCCTCAGGGATGGCAACAGTCTATAGCACCAGAAGAACGCGGCCAGCTTGCTTTTCAGTTCTTCACCCAGTTCCGCCTCCTTAAGCCGGAGACACCGGAACTGGAAGCCATGCGCACCTCCCTTCAGTTTGAGAGCCAAATGTTCATCCAAGCCCAGACAAAGGACCAGTATGTCGCGAACATCAAACAGAAACTGGTGCAAATGACTGCGGCACGGCAACAACAGTCACAACGCATGCAGACCAATATTGGAAACATGAACATGCCCATGAACGGGATGAATCCAGGTCAGATGAACATGATGGGTCAGGCTGGTCCCCAAGGCCCTCGGCAAGGCACACCGCAGCAGTTCACCCCAGGCTTTCCCAACGCTCAGCTCCAACGACCCATGCAGATATCACCAGTTCCCATGCAACAAGGAGGGTCCTCGATGGGCATGAACGTCGGCACACCCAACCTCAACCAAGGTCAACAAAACCAACAACCGAACATGCAACAGCCGCAACAACCGCCCCAGCAAGCAGAAGGTGCTTTCGTCAATCAAGGTGCATTCATCAATCAACTGGCTAAGAAACTTATGGACAGCTGTGGGCCTGAGGTTCGCGCAAAATTTCAAGCAGAAGTCAATACATGGCCCGACGCCAAGAAGCAGCAGGCCCTTGCACAGGGGATCGATCCTTTATACTTTCGCTTCCGACAGCACGCCGAAATGCTATACAGAAGTGGCAAGTTTTCAAATAAGCAAGGTGCAAACCAGATGGGCGGGCAGCAGGGTGGTCAACCCAACCAGATGCAGGGTCAGCAGGCCAATATGGCCCAACGACAGTCAGATCCTACGTTCGATTTCAATGCGATTACGAACCAGCAACTGGGAGCTGTGAGGTTGCAGGACTCCGGTGCAGAGGTCGTTCCAGCGAGCAACAACAACAGTGCTCAAATGGCTGCTTTTGGACAAGGAGGCCAACCACAGAATGCGGCCATGGCACAACGACAAGCAGCTCAGGCTGCATTCCAACAAAGCCTCCAGCGCCAGGCCAACGCTTCACAGATTCAGGTAGCCCAGGCACAGGTACAGGCGCAACAACAAGCTCAAGCCCAAGCGCGCGCACAGATCGACCAACAGCAGAGGGTCCAACAGGCTGCGATGCAGGCAAGGAATCAAAACCAACTACTCCAAGGACAGATTGGTGGTCTCAACCTCCCACCAGGATCTCAGCAAAGCCCAGCCATGCCATTGCTCACAAGACCAATGAACCCACCTGGTCAACAAGGACCGCCTACCACCCCTCAGCAGCGCCCACAAGCGCATGTTCCGCAGATGACACCTCAACCAGGTCAAGGTCAGAACGAACAAGTGTCTGCATTGCTGCGCGAGGCACAACAGAGGTCCGCCGCCGCCGCCGCTTTGGGACAGTCTACTGGACCTCTCACAGATCAAGCGCGATTGAGCATGATGCCAGCGGATCTTGAACCACACGCAAAACAACAACTGCTCAAGGTGCCAGAGCAGAATTTCCGCCAAATCCTCGCCAACTATATGACCACCCAACGGCGACAGCAAGCGATGCAGAACGGATTATTGGTTGGCGGGCCCGGAACTCCAGGACAACGCAACATGCTCCCCTTCAATCAGCAACAAGGCATGCAGCCTGGTATGGCTGGTCAAATGATGGGAGGGCCGAACATGGCCAATATGGCTAACATGGCTAACATGGCCAATATGGCCAACATGGCTAACATGGCTAACATGGCTCGTCCTGGCATGAGTCTTGGGCAACAGACGCCTGGTGCTATTGGTGGACAACCCCAACAGATGCCACAGCGTGGCATGCTGACACCACAACGCATCGTGGCCGCACAGAATTTGCTTCAATCAAATCCTGGAATCATCGCAAGCACTGATGGTAGACCCTTTCCTCCAGAAGTAGTCGGCCCACAGGTTCGACAAAATCTACCTCCGGACGTGAAGAGCTGGGGACAACTTAAGCAGTGGGCTCAGCAAAACCCTGCCATACTGCCTCCTACAGAAACACAAAAGCTGATTATGCTTCAAGTAATACACTTTCAGAATATGTTACAGCAACAGCAGCGACAGCAACAGATGCCTGGCACTGTTCCTCAGCCAAACAACGCTGCGGGAATGGCACCGCCTGCACCAATGACGCCGGGCCAGGGGCAGGGAAGGGTACCGCAACAGCCGTTGAACATGGCGAACTTGCCTCCGATCAATGTCACACCGCAAGAGCTGCAGATATTCCGACAGAAGATCCAGGGACAAAATCCCCAGATGAGCTTGAATATGACAGACGATCAATTGCGTCAACATATCATGACGCAAAAGATGAAGGGCAGGCAACAGCAGCAGCAGCAGCAGCAGCAACAGCAAATGCTTGCTCAGCAACAGCAACAACAACAACAACAACGGAACATGTTACAGCAACAGCAGCAGCAGCAGCAGCAGCAACAACAACAACAACAACAACAGCAGCAGCAACAACAGCAACAGCAGCAGCAACAACAGCAACAACAGCAACAACAACAACAACAACAACAACAACAACAACAACAGCAACAACAGCAGCAGCAACAACAGCAACAGCAGCAGCAGCAGCAGCAGCCCAACCACCCTCTGACCGCCCAGGCTGCTCAGTCTACACCGCAATCAAAGCCAGCTGCTAGACCACAGCAAACGACACAGCCCGCGCCCAACGCAACGAAGAGTCTGAAACGGCCCAACGAAGATTCTGCTGAGGCCAGTACAGACCAAGCTGGCAGCAATGCGGCGCCGCAAGCGCCTATGGTTCCCCAGAGGCCTCTCAGCCTTACACAGGAGCAGATGTCTAAGCTTACACCTGCGCAGCAAGCTCAAGTTAAGGCACAGCTGCTCAAAGCTCAAGATGCTTCGAACGCTGCTAATGGCAAGGTGCCGCAACAATCACGTCCAGTGCCTAGTGCCGATGACCTCCGCGTTCGCATGAGTGATCCAGTAAGGCTCAATAAGTTAAATGCGATGATGGCAGAGGTTGAAAGAAACCTGCCTCCTGGGCAGCCAACACAAATACCGCCCCAAGTGCGCGCTTCTCTCCAGGGTTCTCTGCAGAAGCAGTTCTCGACGCTGAAGAAGGTCGATGGAGCAATCCGCGCCTTCTACGCGTCGTTTGATATCGACAGTGGCTCAGAGGGCGTTATAAGGCAGATAATGATGGCACGATGCTTGCTGTTCCGAGAAATGAACCTCGAGAATGGGTTGCTCAACGACCAGATCACTCTGCCAACAGAAGGATTTAAGACCCACCTCCGTACCATTCTCAACTTCGTCACCAAGATCGGATCGAGGATGTCGCAGTCACAACAGAACCAGAACGCCAATGCCCACCCAGGTCCACAACAATCGCAACCCAGCTCAGATCCCTCGCTTGCCACATCTCCAGCTCAGCTCAACGCTGCTAATCTCAAGCAACATACCGAATCACATCAACGGGGTGCGAAGGCGCCTCAAGCTCCTACGACCGATCGGCCGCCCTTCCCTCTTGGCGGCGGGCAATCTCCAAGCGGAGCTCCAAAGTACTTTGACGAAGCACCGAGACTTACTAATCTCGTCCTGCCGGACAAGAAACGTGCGAGGGTGGATGGAGGAAGTGCGAGCTCAACGCCAGGACCCAAGCCCTCGCCTCGCATGGGTACTGGAAAAGGCAGTTCACCTGAGCTCAAGCGACAGCCGGCACCCGACAAGCAGACGCCACAAAGGCCGACGTTCAAATGCAAGGAGGCTGCATGCGAATACTCTGTTCGAGGATTCGATACACAAACTGAGCTCGATGCGCATATCAGTATTGCCCACGCCGTGCATGACAATCCTCTTCAATTTGCTCTCGAGTCCATGGCAGATTACCTCAAGCTAGACCCCAAGACAGGTGAGCCTAAGGCCGATGCCACCACTTCGAAACCTACCGCGAAGCCTGCACCTGCTCCAGCAGCCTCAGCTCCGCGTGCTCCTGCGCAGGCCATTAAAACCGAACACGCCCCTAGCACTGCACAGAACGCCTCGACACCCGCGGGACATCATGTAGCTGCCACCCCAATGGCACGCATACCGACACAGACTGGCATCAAGAACTCGCCATCAGCCAATTTGCTTAAGACACCGCAGACGATAGCGAAGGTGGCCACACCCAGTACCGGGCCCCAAGCAAAGCCTACGCCTACCAGTGCTGCTAAGTCGACTGTAAAAGAGCCCGCACTCGTCGCTGTGGCAGAGCCAGAGAAGCAACAGGATATACAGCCTATGATTCCTACGTCGCTGCTGGATTACTCGTACGGGGAGACGTTCGCCGCGCTCGATGCCAACGGTCCGTTCACTGTACTCAACCTCAAGGACGTGGACAATACTTGGGCCACTCGCTCGCGACCCAGCTCGCCAACAGAGACACCAGACTCGTCCTCGAAGGATACGCCTTCCACACGACAGTCTGACATCTCCGAGAACGACAACCTCCAGATCAATATCGACATCGACATGCCCGATGCATGGATGATGGGCATGAACGGAGATGCGCTTCCACTTGACATGCAACTCTCCGACGATCTGCAAACTCTCGGTGTTTCTCTGCCTCCTATGGACAGCGACGAGATCATGTTGTTTCCCTCACTGACGGACTTCGAGGCTATGGAGAAGCAGATGGACGGCAGCCTGGCTGGCCTTGAAGCTGGCATCTACTGATCTATCACGCGGCTTATTGTTTTGCATACTCGATCCTTGGACATCTTGCATAACTTTCTATTCTTATTTTTACTGTACTATCACTTTCACCATTGTTTTTGCATCGTTTTGTTGTTATTTTCACTCACAAGGCGCTTTGGATGTTGAGGCCTTGGGATCACGGCGCGATATGAGATGGCGAGATGGCAAAATGTCATTTATGGGCCCGATGTATGGGGTACGAGTCGACCTTCTTTGTTGGACTTACCCTGCTGTGGATACTTATACCCCTATTTACTGCTCTTCTGTCGTTCTTAGATAGGCTCTGGGAAGGGTTTGCATATACTGAATCCAGTCATGTGCGTGTTCATTCGCCTTCTTTGCGTGTGCGTGGGTAGGATCAGCTTTATAACGCCTATCAGCCCCTCGATCGCGACGCGGAAGCAGGTGGGATGTTGTCAATCTGCTCTTCCCGCCTCCGCACCCAGTCAGGTCTCACATTCAGACAGACAGTTCTCCCATATTGACATTGCCCATAGCTCCAACTCCATGCTCTCGGGTCGGCACTCTACGAAGCGAGCAAGTCCCTTCACCGACTCTGAGGCTGGACTTCTCCGCAACCAGACGCAAGCAGCCTGACAGTCCAGCGATGCGTCTCGAGGATCAGTAGCTTTTGTAGTCTTGAGATCGAACGGTAGACATAGTAATCAAGAGGTCATCAGCAATCTCGCCAGGCTGGTGTACCACGGTACATTTCGACACCGGCGCAGGGGAGGGGTACCATCCGGAAACATCGCCACAAGCATCAAGTGTTCCATCATCAATACCAACAGTCTCCAATCCTCGACGAAATTTCGTCAAGTAGGAGGTCTGCCGAATAATGACGTCAATTTGTAATAGTGACGAGCTCGGCGAAGCGCGCGCATCCTGGTCCAACACGCGAAGTGTATGCAGGGTAAGAATTGGACTTGCCGGATGAGGATCCCAATCTTCCACGCTAGAAGGTTGGGAGGGATGGAAGGATTTTAAGACTGGGTGCGCTGAGGCTGAGGATGGTGGCTAGGCAATGCTGAGCTAATCTCGGCGGGCTGCATGGGGCATGTGGTGTTGTGACGGCGGCGGGCGCGGTGCGGATCGGCTTTGAAGGTCCTGCTTGGTTGGTTCAAGAAGGAGTGCTGGGCAGGGTTGGGGCGAGCGAGGGTGAGGAATGTGTTCCGCTGTGGCAGAGAAGCGAGAACGGACAACGGGCAGAGCGAACTGGTGGTGCAGTGCAACGTGCCACAGCAGCATTCCATCATTCTGCGGAAAGTCCGCTCACCATCCTCAACCCATCCGTCTCCGTACGACGCACAACGTACGAAACAGGTTCAGAGCATTCGAGAGCTGAGGGTCGAGACGGCAGGTGCGAGTTGCTTCTTTGTTGGAAGTGGTTGAGAACGGCACCTTTTTGCTTTTGGCAAGGTGGGAGCGTGAGATTGGTTCGCTGACGACTCGCGGACAATGAAAGCGCAGCGCAAGCGCAGCGGAGTGCTACCTCCGTGTCTGGGCGGAGAGATGGACTGTCAGGCCTTGCATGTGCGTACCACTGTTCACTGCGGACTCCTGACAATTATATGGACTCCCTGACGATTCGTTGAGCCCCTAACTTTTAGAAGTCGATCTTGATGATGATGGTTCGGGTTAGACGGTGCTGTGGGTCTGGGGTGGTGGGCTGAGGGAGATCTCTGTGGCACCCGCCAGAGGCCCGCCAGAAGCAAGCATGAGGGCTCGGTAAGGAGGGCCTCTCGGTTGGCTTGCCGAACGGGTACGAGAGCAGACGTATGTAGAACGTGGCGTTCTGTGTTGATGATGATGGATGTATTAACTTGGTCACGCAGAAATTTGTGTTTCAGGATTGGCAGGTGCTTCGACAGCTTCTGTATGACAGGACGCTAGATGGAGCTGGGTATCTACAACCGCATTCGAGCCTCAAGCATTCTTCAGCCCGGGAGCGCGTCTTCCGCCAAACCCAATACCTAGCAACATGGAAATACGCGTCTGTGCGAGAAAGTAGACCCAGCCAACGTTGCCCCAATCTATAGCGTTCCAGTTCCAGCATTGCAGGAATGCTCTGGAGAAGCCCAATGGCAGGACCGAGTACAGGTGGCCCACATCAGCGATGAGCAGCACGATGATGAGCGCCTTCCACACGCTGTACTCGGTGGTCACACGCAGAATGAGAGCCTCGGTGATGGCAAGTCCCAGGTACAGATTCGCCAACTGGGTCAGCACAATGGATGTTGAGACGGGCACTACGCTGGGGGCACTGGAGGCGTGGGTGAGGGTCAGGTAGGCCGACTGGAAGAAGTAGGCCTGCACGGCGCCTGTGAATATGGAGATGGGCTCGAGGTACAGGAAGACCAGACGGTAGAAGGGGGGAACACGGGTGGGCTCCATGTCGTTGTTTGGGAAGGTTTCGTATGGGCTGCTTTGTAACAGTGCTGAGTGGGCGTACGGTGGCCTGCTGTGGGAGCGGTGAGGGCGAGACCGCCCAACAGATGCAGAGGCAGTGAGGTGCAGAAGAGCGGGCAGTGCGAACGGATCTTGTGCTGTAATGCAGACGTGGTACAGACCGCCGATTGAGCTGGTGTTCCAGTGCCTCTGAGATTTGCAGTGCACTAGCAGTGAATACCTCTTCGGCTGGAGAGGGCCCGGCGAAAGGCAGTAGCGTGTTGCTGGGGGAGGGGGGGGGGAGGCCCATGAGCCAGCGTTGCGGCTAGTGCGAAGAGATTGGCTTTGGGCTGTCCGACTGCGCGCTCATTGCCGCAAGGCTTAAAAACACCGGCCGTGATCCTGTCGTGGTCCCAAATCCTCGCACTCTCTTCGCTTTTTCCGACGACGGCCCTGTCCGCACGCCCGCTCCCTCCCTTTCCTTGTCGTCCACTGTACTAGTAGGCCCTTTTGTCTATTCTTCACATCCACTCGCCCCCCACACCCTCGCTGGCTGCTGTGCACGCTCCCTGTCTATTAATTACCGCTATTGCTGCTGCTGCTGCTGCTGCTGTTGTTGTTGTTGTTGTTGCGATACACCGCTGCACCGCTCCACACTCCTTGAATTCCTAGCTCCTCGCCCTGCACGCCCACGACTCGCTGCACGTTTCGGCCTCAAGCCGCCCTCACCCCCTGGAATTGGCCTGCATCGAACTCGTGCACACCGCTGCATCGCTGCCAGCAGACGCTCCAATGCATCGCAGTCTGGCTTCCCGTCCGAAGACATCCTCCGCTGCGAACGACGACACACACACCACGCCCTTCGACCACACCATGAAGAGGACGGCGTCGCAAACCTTCAGCACGAGCAACTACTACGACACTGAGCGCTATGGCATGGCTCTCGACGCCGTGAACGAGGCAGAAAACAGCAGCCACGGTGAAAGTGCGCTTTCCAGAGCGCTTGGAAACCTCACAGGCACTTTCACCCGCCAAAAAAGCCGCAGGAGGTTATCTTCTTTCTCGTCCGCCTCTGCTGCTCCGTCGCGCCACCGCAGAGGATCCATCCAGAGTTTCATTGACAGCCTGCCTTCTTCAACCACGGCCCGCAAGTCCAGCAACGAGCAACAGCGTCTGCCCCTGCCACACACAGACTCCGGCATCCCCTCGCTCCCTGTCCTCACGCCATCCCCTACCAGCGCCAACAAGGGCTTTTCACTCAAGCGCTTCAGTTCTATACGTAGGAGACCGGCCACATCCCTTCCTTCAGGAGAATCATCCAAGACACCACAACAACACACATCTCTCTTGACAGCTCAACTCATGGGAGGCGCCTCTGCACGACAATCGGCCGCGGCTGCCAACGAGAGCCGTTTGAACCAGCTGCGACGCGAACAAGAGCACACACACCGCTTCCTCAATGGTCTCATCTCCTCAGACAAGCCTCAATTCTGCGATGTAGACTTTAACGACAACGAGAGCGGTGTCGACATGACATGCTCCTCCCCCATTGTTAGGACGGATAGTGCTACCGATAAGAAGATGAGTAAGTCTGGTCCATTGACAGGTTCTGGCATCAACAATGCTAATTTGTCTGTCTAGCCGATCCGTTCCAGCGTTTGCCCGCCGAACTCGCTACTGCCGTCCTTGCAAACCTCGACGCAACATCGCTCGCTCGCGCAGAACAAGTCTCACGCCACTGGCACGAGCACGCCGCCTCGAGCCACGTCTGGCGCAATGTCTTCCTCCGCAAGTACGAGCCCGAAGTTCACGTTTCGCCTGCACCAATTCAGATGGGTGGTTCAGGAGTCGGCAAGCAAGCAAATGGCAAGCCGGCTCCTGCGCAAGATTGGAAGAAGATGTACTCTGCACGAAGCACAATCAACAAGCGGTGGAAGGCCGGTACTCCCGCTGCTGTCTACCTCAACGGTCACACAGACAGCGTCTACTGCTGCCAGTTTGACGAGAACAAGTGCATTACTGGATCTCGCGACCGAACAATTCGTGTATGGGACCTGAAGACGTATAAGTGTGTCAAGGTGTATGGTGGACCTAACCACCGCCCTACAATCAACACGCCGTTACCTATGGAGGAGCGTTCCGAACGCGTCATCAGCCACCCCTCCGTCAACGGCACCAAGGCCGGCAACAAGATCTACCACGTCCCTGCCGACTACCACGATGCATCGATTCTTTGCCTGCAGTACGATCACGAGATCATGGTCACAGGCTCCTCCGACTATACCTGTATTGTCTGGGACATCACCGGTGAAGAGTATATTCCAATGTACCGCCTCCGTGGTCACGAAGCTGGTGTATTGGATGTTTGTTTGGACGACAAGTACATCATCTCGTGCAGCAAGGATGCCATGATCAAGGTCTGGGACCGCAAGACTGGTGTCTGCATTCGCACGCTTAAGGGGCACCGTGGTCCCGTCAACGCTGTCCAGCTCCGTGGCAACCTTCTCGTGTCCGCAAGCGGAGATGGTATGGCTAAGCTGTGGAACCTCGAGACTGGTGCTTCCATCAAGGACTTCCCATCTGAGGATAGGGGCCTTGCAGCTGTCGAATTCTCTGATGATGCTAAGTACGTCCTTGCCGGAGGTAACGACCACGTCGTGTACAAGTTTGACGCCAACTCTGGCAATCTCGTCCACAGCCGCGTCAAGCACGAAGGCCTCGTCCGCTCGTTGTTCCTGGATGCCTTCAACGGTCGTATAGTATCCGGCTCGTATGATCAGAGCATCCAAGTTTCCGATTACGAGACGGGGGCGACATATGCTGTGTATAAGAACTGGACAACGAGCTGGATACTCTCCGCAAAGAGCGACTACCGACGTGTGGTCGCCACCAGCCAAGATGGCCGCACATTGATTCTGGACTTCGGTCACAACGTGACTGGATCTGAGTTGCTTGTTGGAGAGAAGTAAGTGAGTGCCCGCTCGCTCACATCTGTCTAACAGCAGCACTAGCCTCGCCATCATGTGCCTCGCCACGCAGCGATCCGTGATGAAGAGGTACGGGAGAATATCCAGCTGGAGTATCTGGCTAAGCTCGGCCTGGGTCCCAAGAAGTCCGACACGGCCATAGCTTGACAAGTACGGACATCTTCGGTACCACCCGCCTGATTTGACTGAGGAGAATGTTGTGAAGACGTCGAAGTAAAAATCCAACAGTTTGGACCTGTTGTAAGAGAAGAGGAGGACAGAGGAGCCGAGAATCATACTATTTTACAGGGCGTTATTTATGCATCAGCGAGCGTTTATTACATCATCGCATTGGCATAGGTACACCGGAGCTATACCCTCCGAAGTCCTCTCTTTCTCCTTTGTATTAGCAGCGCATACTAGATTCGCGAGGCCCGTGTTGTTCGCCGCAACGCTTTTGGGGTATCAACCCGAGACTTTCATTTCTTGTTTGTATTGTGCGGAAGTTTGGTATAGACTATAGGCTTACACACCCTCCCTAATTGACACAATAAACAACGTATATTGTATACTCGGACTTCTTCTTGACTTTGATGTCACGGATATCTTCCACTTTTCCTCTTCAGCACGTCCCTCAGGTTTTCAGTCTTTTCGTCAGCCATTTGTGATCTACTTCAGAGATTCGAGATACACATGGACTATTGAAAAGGATGCTGAAAGACAACCTTGCCGTGGCCTTGCTTTCCATTGTCTACATTTACTAGGACCTAGATTGCCTCTTCAATCATACAACTTCACAGCCAAAACAGCGCTTGTAGGCCCAAGCACTCTAGTCATCGACATCTCTTCACCAGACCACAATGACCTCGATGTATACACCCATATCTTCAAGACTGACAATGAGGGCAACGAACTGTTGAACAAGAACATCCCTACGCCTGATATCTTAAGCGCCGAAGAAGAAGCTGCGGCGACTCAGAATAGAATCTTCCGATACTGGGGGCCAAGTGGAATTCTTCGTGCTTCTCAACGACACGTATCACCGTCGAAGTCCGGCAAAACATGGAAGACTCTTTCTCACGAGCGGGTCCAGAAAGTGCAGCCGGGCTCGGTGGTGCGATTGGAGATCCAGCTGTGACCGACAGGTATCATCTTTGAAGCTGGAGAAAAGTTGGTTTTGAGGATTAGTGGCGAGAAGTTGAGGATACCGGCTCTTCTATCCTTGCAGAAGAGTCCGACTTAGAATAAAGCCCGCCATGTTCTGCATATTGGTGGAGGGTTTCAGAATTATTTGCAATTCTTTACGATAAAATGTCTAGGTACACGCGAGACGGAAGATTTCTGGCCAGGTAAAGGTTTATATCTGAAGGGTGTACATCTGCATCGTGCAGAAACAGGTGGTTGATGAGCTGATCAACGAGAGCGCAGACTTGTGTGCGAACAGATTGCAGTAAGGAGAGAGAATGCATCGGGCCCTTCCAGCTGGTAAGATTTTTCGTATAATGCAGCACAATGAAGGCACTTGAAAAAAAGAACAAGGCTGGAATGACAAACCTCGGGAGGGCTGCCGAGCAAATATCGATGCACCGCTACAAACATTACTTCACCTATATACAGATCGGGCATGTTTCGTAAAAGGTAATTGCGACTCCAACTCTCATTTTCCTCGTCGCTTGCTTTGAGACGAGGGCTGGCGACGCGTCAGGCGCACCTCCGTCGATAGCGTGGCTGAGCTCCACCATCGTGATCCAGCTTTATCATTCTCACCCTATCGTTGGCTTAGTTCGAGCCCCTTGAGCGACATCGAGCAAGGCGTCCCACCGAACTTGTTCACAGCATATAAGTTCGCCGTCCCGCACCTGCTTTAGATGTTCGACCCGGTCAGTACCACACAGCTTCAGCCTCACCGTCTATACCTCAACTCACCACCCAGATCACGGCCCCCTGGCGACTACGACCACTAAACCTCCAAACAGACTCAACATCACCGGCAATGGCATACCTAGCGCAAGTTCCCTCGCCCGTCGGCGTGTTCCCGCAATTCTTTGCCCGCGGCTCTGAAACTCTGGTCCTCAAGGAGAAGGTTCTCTCACTTACCGGCGACGACTTTCACATCAAGCTTGCCAATGGCACACCGATTATTCGTGTAGAGGGCAAAGTAATGTCCCTCTCCGGCCGCAAGAAGGTGTTTGACGAGCAGGGCAACCATTTGTTTGATATTGTGAAGGAGCATTTTCATATTCACCCGACGTTCCGCGTGGAAGATGCGCAGGAGAAGAAGATCATGGAGGTCAAGAGCTCGTTCACGTGTAAGTCAACCCAATCTCTCGAAGAAGATGCAAGGACAAACACGATACCTAGCATATGTTGGCAGAGATACTAACAACGGATCGCAGTGAGGGGCAGCAAAGCCACAGCAACAATCACTTCCCAGTCCGGCAAGCAAGAAGTCCTCACAATGCGTGGCCACTGGTTCGACACCACAGCCGACATCACGAACGAAGCTCAGGGCAGTAAGTTTCCATTTCCCCCAACCTCTCTTCCCTTCTTTATCATCGTTTCAATATCATCAACAAACCTCCGTCCTTCACTCCAAATTCTGCAACATGGTTGCTCACTTACATTCGCAGATGCTGTCGTAGCAAGAATCGACCGCAAGTTCCTCTCCGGCAAAGACCTTTTCTTCGGCCAACAAACCTACGCCGTGACCGTCGCGCCAGGCGTCGATATGGCACTGATAGCAGCCATGTGTATCTGCCTGGACGAGAACAACGAGAAAAACTAGGGCTCGTAGAATGTCAAGTTCCTCATCTCTCAATCTCTCGCTGGAATGAAGGCTGTGGGGAAGAAAGCTGATGAGCGGAGGAGTGGGGAGGGCAAGGCTCGAAGGGAGAGAACAAGGGCGGAGGGCGGAGAAGTTCGGGATTGGGATCGAGAGAGAGAGAGAGCAGGAGTCGATCTGTTTCGCACAGGAAGGTCGATGATATCGACGCTGTGAGACACGAGACAAGAGAGGAGCGAAGGAAGCGAAAGAAGAAGCCACCTCATGTTTGTGGATGGCTGAACAAGGAAAATTTGACATGGGCCGAGAGGAAATCGAGCAGTATAGGAGACGGGAAGGAGACCAAGTCATGGCCGTGAACAAAGTTGAGAAGAAGGTGGGGTAAATGGCTGGTGAAGCGCGGACTCGAGCCGGCGTTGGTTGTTGCGATTTTGATATCCGCTTTGGACCTTGACTTGATTCTTCTCGCTCAAATCCCAGTTATCCATCTTCGGTGCCGCCTCCATGTCCAAATGTATGCGTTGAGCAGCACTGTGTGCTCAAATCCTCACCAACATGCGCAGAGACAGACGAACAACTCACTTCTACATCAACGTGTTCGGTGCAGCTACATGTTCGCCAGCATATGGAAAGATCCATGCTTGGAGAGATGCTTGGCGGACCGCATCGGTGGGTTGAAGCCATGGCTTGAAGTTGGTATTTGGGTCGAAAGAGTACCGTATGCAGACCCCACCCAAAACCAAAAGCAGACCAGACCAGCCCGTTCCGAATGTGCAAAGAGAGAGAGGGCGATCATGAGCTCAGGATGGGCGGCATCTCTGACACTAGTCCAACTGGCTACCACCTTTCTCTTAGACTCCTGAGCAAACCTTCCAGCGCCGCCTGATCCTCCTGCAAACAATCAGGGTAATTCGCCTTCTTCCTAACCTCCTCATCCATTTCCTTCTCTACCCAGTCCGTGCCATCAAATCCGCCCTTCCCTCTGTGCCACCTCTGACGGTATTCAGAATCACCATCTAACCACTCTGCCGGTCCAGCCCCGAAGTCAAAGACAGCGTAGCGCGCGGAGTCTATGCGCGGAGAGAGTTTATAGCGGTCCTCGAACGCTTCATCATCCCTGAAATCTCGGCGGTCGAAGACGAGGCCACCGAGCGGACCGGGTCCCATTGAGAAATACTTCAGCTTGGGCAACTTGCTCTTGAACGCTAGAAGGACGGTGTGCCATCGCAGACCAGAGAAGAAGTTGTTCGTCGGCGGCTTGCCGCGCGCCGTACCTGCTCGAGGCCGTCGCCATTGATTGTCGGACTGTCGAGGAGTCATTCGTAGGGCGTGCAAAATCGGACAATTGGTTAGGAACAGTTCCTGGAGTGTATCGCTATGGGACACGATGAAGTCGATTTGCCAGTCGAACGCGATGGTCCATTTGCCAAGAGCCAGGGATCTGAGACGTGGGAAGTGCAGGTCGCCAGGCTGCCATGGCGGGTATACGCCCCAGTATGTGTTGGAGTGCAACGTCAAGTGGGTGAGTTGTGTCTGCAGCGGGGTCAGCCATGTGGTGTTGAGATGTATATTGAAGAGGGAGTGGCGGTATCGTATCTCGATGTCGTTATCTGGAGAAGCATCGTCACTCCATGTAGTGAGTAAGAGGTGCAGCTTCGTAACTTTGGCCCTGCCCGGCGTGAAGTCTGGGCGCTGGATGAGGCAAGAGTCGTGAAGATGCTTGATGGTCAAGGCTTCGATGTCGGCGCCCGCAAGAAAAGTTGTGAAGGCCAGTCCGAGAGATGCACAACGCCTGTTGGCGCATGCGTACGCGCAATCGACTGTAATTTTCTTGAGGTTCGGCCAGGAGACACAGCTCCATCTCGCAACAGCTCCAGCCCACCACTCTGGTGGCGGAAATACATCACACTCCTCATGTGCGCATTGCCCAGCACAGTGGGTGTCCAGGAGAAGCTGTCACTGTCAGCTTGTTCAGATACGATACAGGACCTACCGGGTATCAGTGAGTAGAGCTCACACTTCCATACTTACTCTACAGATATAACGTCGGGATTCATCATTATTCATGAGGGCACTGAATCTCTCTGCGCTTTCTTCTGTGACCTGAAGCGTAGCTACCTCGAACAATGCCTCAGTCGTGACGTCCCTGATAGCTTGGGAGGACAGTCGCATTGACCGCAAAGCGGTGATGTCAAGGTAGTTGACGCATTGGCGCTGAATCTCGACGGGAAGCGATGAAAACGTGGTCGCCATTGCTGGGTGTTGTTTGTGAAGAGGAGAGGTGCAGGTTTCGCGGGGGGTGCGGAGTCAAGCAGAAGGAGTGGGTGCGGAGTCGAGCAGAAGGAGTGGGTGCCTGGCATCAGCGTGGTAGCCCTTAGCTGTCGTGACTATCTGAAATTCACCGGTCATCAAGATGTTCGCAATGGTGTCTGTGAAGGAGGTTTTGTTGGTGAGGCTTGCGGATCTGATTCTGATGTCGAAGTCTGTCTAATTTTTGCCTTCGCCCCCCTCGCCGTTCTTTTCTAGATAGTCCTTGATGCTGAACATGCCGGTGCCCCTTTCGAGAGGCTTCGCCTGCTCAGGGCTGTGCTTCCAGCCGATCATGTAGATCAAACGGAACGTCGCGGGCAGAGTGCCATCTTCGTTGCCGTGCAGCTCTCTGTAGATGGCGTCTGCGGCAAGCAGAACGTCCCTCTGAATTCCACCCTTCTCACGAGCCAGCACTGCATTGGACTCGCCCATCGCCTGCAGATCCTTCATGAGCGAGAACGTGTCCGGGTAGTCAACGATGATATCGTCGACATCGACCGTGAGGAGGTTGAAGCCTGCTTTCTGCAGCAGGCCACCAACGTCCTTGACATCTGCCAAGGGCGAGGTGTGGGTCGCAACACCACCGCGTCGATCCTGCTCTGCAAGCTGCAGAGAAGTGCGAAGCTCGTACAAGCTGTCCCCTCCCATCATGACCGAGATGAAAGGGCTGTCAGGCTTGAGGACGTTGTTCACCTGGGCCAGGACGGACGGTAGGTCGTTGATCCAGTGCAAGCTCAAGCTGCTGAAGACGGCATCGAATGTGTTCGCCTGGTAGGGGAGCAGCTCGGAGGTCGGCAAGACCTCCCTTATGATCTCGATCTCGTTGTTGAAGGGCAGGTCGGCGTCCCGGTGGAGGAGCGTTGCCGAGGAGTCTGCCGCAGTGATCTTGCCCACACGCGTTGACCGCGGCCCCTTCTCCGGCTCTTCTGGAGACGGCTGTGTGAGGGCGTGTGCGACGTTGCATGCGTTGGCGCCGAGGTCGAGGACGTGAGGAAAGTGGCGTTTGATATCCTTTGGCTCGGGTCAGCTGTGAGTCTCTGTCGCTGTCGACAGCGAACCTACGAGGACTCGCTCGCATAGCCGCGAGGCCACTTCGTCCCTCAGATAGTCGACGCTCCTGCTTGCGTCGACGTTTGCAGCGGCTCGCTCCCTCTGCTGCCACTTGTGCTGGTTGCTGAAGATCTCCATGGTGGGAGCTCCCGGTGCTTGGACGGCATAGCAGCGAATGGCGCGGAGGGGCAGCCCTCGTCGCGTCAGCGGCGGTATGAAGGCGCGAACCGACAGCGTGTTCATCCCGAAGACCGCCGACCGTGGTTGCGGGCGGTGTGGCAGGAGGGCAGGAGGGCAGGAGGGCAGGAGGGAAAGGCGAGTGAGGGCTGCGAGAGGGCTGCGAGAGGGCTACGTCCGTCAAGACGTGCGATGGGTCGGCGCTCGACACGACCGACACGACCGACACGACCGACACTTGGCCGAGACCCGAGCTTCCCGCAACAGACACCCCCGCGGCGCGCAACAGGCAGCGCAACAGGCAGCGCACCAGGCAGCGCTCCAGATGCTCTCCGAGGGTCGCATGACACAGCCACCATGGCGCAGCCCTTCCCATACACGTACTATGCATGCGACTGCTTCGACAGCAACACGGGCGCCGACGAAGAGGAGCGCACCTTCGACCCGCGCAGTCCACGCGCCGACTACGCCCTCTACCCGCTCGAGCACCTGCTGTACTGCGAAGACTGCCTCCGAATACGGTGTCCGCGCTGCACCATCGAGGAGACCCTGAACTGGTACTGCCCAAGCTGCCTGTTCGAGGTGCCGAGCTCGGTGGTGAAGAGCGATGGGAACAGATGCACGCGCAACTGCTTCAACTGCCCAGTGTGCACCTCGCCCCTGAGCGTCCACTCGGTCGAGAACCCGGAGGCGCCGTCCGCTGCAGGCGGGCCCTACATCCTGGCATGCTCGTACTGCCACTGGAGCACAGCGGAGACAGGCATCGAGTTCGAGAAGCACACGGGCATCCACAGCCAACTGTCGCGAGTCGCAAACGGCGGGACCCCGATCCCGACGCAAAAGGAGCGCGACAAGGAACGCGACAGACGGTGCAAAGAGCTGGACGACCAACGCGCCTCGCGGCACAGCGTGCGCCCGCCGCCTGAGGACTCGCCTGCTGCTGATACAGCTACCGGCGGCGAGGCCGTGCAGAGAGACGAGCGGTTCTCGAATCTAAGCGCGTTCTACAAGACACAAACAGACGCGCAGACGCCATCGAATCTCTTCGCCGCACACGACATGAGCTTCTCCTCGCCGTCAACGTACTCTCGCATCATGAACCTCTACTCCACTACCTCCAGGAACAAGAAGCGCGACAAGCCTCCTCCCATGCGAGAAGCTGCTGCAGAACTCGAAGGCTTATCGATACACGACCCCGCATCAGACGCGGCAGCCATCGAGCGGCTGAAGAAAGACGGCTGGTCTAGCACCTTGTCACCGGCTCAAAAGCTGGCGCAAATCGACCCACACGTGCAGTTTGAGGACGAGCTTCGTCCCGTCGCGACCCTACTCTGCACAAAACGCTCAAAGCGGTGCCGATCTTGCCGTCACATCTTGTCCAAGCCAGAGTCCAAGATCACTTCGACACGGTACAAGATCAAGCTCCTGGCCCTCAACCACATCCCTCGCATCAGCATCCGCGCCCTGCCCTCACCCACCGCTCAGCAGCCACTCCCTCTAGCCCCAGGCCCAACGTCCTCGCAGCCATCTCCGTTCAACTACAACAACCTCCGCCAAGGCATACCCACAAACTTCGTCATCCACCTCAGCAACCCGCTCTTCGACCCCGTCCGCGTCACCCTCGCCACACCCAGCACCACCCCCGGCAAAGTCCATTCCAAAGTCACCATCCTCTGCCCGCAGTTCGAAATCGGCGCCAACACAGACGTCTGGGACGACGCGCTCTCCTCCTCCTCCTCCTCCGCCGCACCCGTCAACAAGGGCACAGTCGTGGACTCGGACGGCGCCATCGAACCCGGCAAGCCGTACGACCGCGGCCGCAACTGGACGAGTGTCGTCATCGAGGTCGTCCCCGGTTTCCTAGAGTCTGTCTCCTCCGCCTTCAACTTTGGGCGCAGTCAGAGCATAGTCTCCTCGACGACAGACCAAGGGCCGGATGGCGAGCTGGAGGAGGACGATGATGTGGTTGAGATTCCGATATTCGTGAGGCTGGAGTTCGAGGCGGATATCAATGCTGAGGAGAGGGGGCTGGGTGATTCGAGGGGGAGCAAGGGGGAGAAGGAGACGAGAGAGGAGGCGTTTTGGACGGTTGTTGGTGCGGGACGGATCGCGAGAGTGTGATGCCGATACGGCGTTTTGTTAAGCGGACTTTGAAATGATACCCCCTTGGTTTCTATACTTTTGCGCCAGCAACCTCACTCGGCCAGAGATTGATATTCGTCTTCGCGTCGGCAACGTTGTCAATATATCCAGCCATATCAAACAACAACTTCGTCCCCCTCCGGACTATGCCATAGCAAGGCCCGCCTGCACATTCTCTCTCGACTCCAGATCCTCCCTACGGCTCCTGCTGTTCAAGTCCAGATACGGCGCCTCTCCCAGACTGCAGACACGATCACCCGCCCTCGGGTCGCTGTAGTCGTACGTCGCACAATGCCACATACTCCGGTTGTCCCAGATGGCAAGGTCGTTCGGCCGCCACTTGAAACGCACCTGTGCGTCGTGGTTCTGCGTTAGGATGTTGAAGAGGTAGCCGAGGAGGAGGTCCGACTCGTCTTTCGTCACGCCGTTGATGCGCTTGGTGAAGCCTTTGTTTACGTATACGGATTTCCATCCGGTTACCGCTGTTGGGAAATGAGTACTCGTCAATCTTGGGGGCATGCGGGGATGCGGGGATGCGGGGATGCGGGGAGGGGGGAGGGGGGAGGGGGGAGGGTTGACGAAGGGGAAGATATGACTTACGGTTCGTTCGAATCACGGGGTGAACGGCTGTCAAGGCCTCTCCAAAGTTCAACGGATTCCCTCGGATTGTCTTTCGGATCGGGTTCCCTAGCCTCTCCGCTTCTTCCAGGAAGAACTTCGCGTCGTGCGTCGCCGTTAGGCCTTCGAGCAACGTCCGGATAGCGGGCGACAAGCGATCGTAGATTTCGTATCCGGATGCCCAGAGCGTGTCACCTCCTGTGGCAGGGAGTGTGTGGATCTTCAGCATCGCATAGTCGGACGGCACAGGCTCAAATGAGATATCAGTGTGCCATCCAGCCGATGCAAAGCGGCTGACGTCGGAGAGCTGGTGGGTGAGGCCTCCGCCTTTCTTCTGCTTTTCGCTGCTAATGACGGAGATCTGGTCGCCTAGTTCGGAGCCTTCTTCGGTCAGGGGGTGGACGTGGAGTCCGGATGATCCAGGCTGGGAGCAAGTCAGGGCGAGTGTTCAAGTGCTGCCATGGACACAGCGGTTGGGATATGGGATATGGTGCTTTGCACATACGCATCCAGAAAGCTCGGTGATTCGGAGCATGAGCTCTTTCATCTCGTTTGGCGTTACATCTTGGTCGCGGAGAAAGACGACACCACGCTGCGAGACTGAAGATACAAGTCAGACCCGAGTTCAGGATACGAAGGCATTGACATACTCGTGATAGCCAGGTCCCTGATCATCTCGTCACCCCACTTCAAGAGATCCCTCACTTGGAGGCCTTCATATTCTCTGCCGATGACCGGAGTTGAGTCTTGGTGCTTGAAGCTGTCCAGTGAACCAGAGTACACCAACGGCTTCAACAATCTCGATCTCGCAGTTTCATGACCACCAATGATACTCGACTCCGCCTCATCGCAGCGAGCTCGCTTGACCGAAGACATGTTGAAACAGTTGATGGATGGGTGGCGTCTTTCGCAATCGCAGGAATGAAGCACTGCCACGGAGATATGCAAATGCTCGTGAAAGCCCAATCGAGTAATGTGTACGATGGTGCACCAAACGCAGTTAGACCAAAAAATCGAAGGAGCCGAAGGATAACGGCGACGGGCACCTGGCGGCTGGAACATCTTATGTCCATGCAAAACCGCGCATCATTCGATGTCAGCCAGACGCTTGCTGTGCTTCACCAAGCACGTCATCGGCTATCGGGCCAAAACGAGACGAAAGATCGAGCAAGTGCCGCACGTAGGGCCGACAAGGGTAAACACAAGGTTGCATTAGGCTGTGCGCTTTCCGGCCCAAAGTAAGGAGCACGCGGCAAAGCCCCGCAGGTTGGGTAAAGCCCACGTTGCAACCGCATCTGCATGGCGGAAATCACGCCTCGGCTCCACGGCGGTGCTACTGTTGTTGAACAAGTGGATGATTGCGCGCGAATCCATGACAATTGCGACATGCGCGCCTCGAACCTCAGTATCAACTATATGTAGGGCTTGAGCATCTTTGTTTTGACGACAGGTCAACTTTCAAGCGTTCGAGATCAGTTGAAGGACGAGATGGGTAACGATATTGAAGCCGTCCGGTCGCACGTCAGCGAGGATAATGGCTCACTCAAGGCTCCGACTGCGGTTGGTAGGCAGGAGCTCGCCCACATCGTCCCACCGCACGATTCTTACGAGGGAAAGCACCGCTTCGACCCCACAGTATCGTGGACTATCGAGGAGGAGCGCCGTGTGGTCTGGAAGACGGATTTGAAGCTGCTTCCATGGCTGTGTCTCATGATGTTTGGTCTCCAGGTACGATTCGATCCAAATTTATTTCGGTGTGAATGTACTGATGATTGTAGCTTGATCGTGGTAACCTTTCCAACGCGCTCGCAGACAACCTTCTCAAGGACCTCAACCTCACGACGGACGACTACAACAACGGAACTACTATCCAGCTTATTTGTTTCCTTGCGGCTGAGTTTCCCGTGCAATTCCTCACCAAGCGCTTTGGTTTCAAATGGGTCCTTCCAACCATGATGATGGGTTGGTCAACTGTGTCTTGGGCACAGGCTTGGATGCACGATCGCACATCCTTCTACCTTGGTCGCGCCTTCATCGGACTCTGTGAGGGTGGTTTCCTTCCTGGTGTTATCCTCTTCGCGACCTACTTCTACAAGTCGAAAGAGCTGGCTGTGCGTCTGGCGGTTTTTTGGTCCACGCTGAACGTCGCGCGTGTCATTTCAGCACTGCTGGCTGCTGGCATCCTCGAGATGCGCGGAATTGGCGGAAAGCCGGGTTGGTTCTGGCTCTTCTTGCTTGAAGGCCTGTTGACCGCTATCATCGCGTTCTTCTCGTTCCTATATCTGCCTGTTTCGCCTACAGATACCAAGAACGTGCTGTGGCCCAAGGGCTACTACACCGAGCGCGAGGAGGTCATCATGGTGAACCGCATCCTCCGCGACGACCCCGCCAAGGGACTCACTGCCATCAAGGAGCCCGCGACCTTCAAGGACATTTGGGAAGCCTGGAAAGACCCAGCAATGTGGGGTCTCTACTTCATCGGCTTGATCGCCTACATCCCCGCTTCCCCCGTCCAAGGCTACCTGACCCTCACTCTCAAGCGTCTCGGCTTCTCGACGTTCAACTCGAACATGCTCACCATCCCGTCCGCGTTCCTGCAAATCATCACCATGCTGGCCCTCGCGTACAGCTCCGACTACTTCAACGAGCGCACGCTGCACATCCTCTTTGGCGAATTCTGGATCATGCCGCTCCTCATCGCACTTTTGACAATCCCCGACGGCGGCCGCGAATGGGGCCGCTTCACGCTCATCACGCTCATCTCGGGGTACCCCTACTTCCACCCTCTCGTATCCTCCTGGATCTCCGAGAACACATTCGACGTGAAAAAGCGCGCCATCACCGCGGCCACCTACAACGTGATCGTTCAAATCGGATCCTTGATCAGCTCGCAGATCTACAGGAAATGGGATGGTCCGTACTACAAGACAGGTAACAGTGTGCTGGTTGCGATTTGCGCGCTGAGCTGTGTGGTTATAGTGCTGCAGAGGCAAATGTTGGTCAGGCTGAATAAGAAGAAGGAGGCCAAGTGGAGCGAGATGACGAGTGAGGAGAAGGCAGCGTACCAGGCTGATGTTGTTGCACGTGAGGCTGAGGGTAATAAGAGATTGGATTTCAGATTCGCTATCTGAGGACTTGTGAGCGCAGCGAGCAAGAGCCTTGTCTAGGCCTGAGTCTTGCCCCTGTCTCGAGTCGCCTAGCATCGCGCTGCTACAACAGGGCCGCATGAAAATGTGTGGCGAATACCCTAGATACCCACCGTAGTCAGACATCAACACTGTTGATCCATGGATCTTTATGTTCGGTCCCCTTCGACAACCTGCTATCCATTGACAAGTTTCCCATTTCCACGTGTGTCGTGTGTCGTGTGTCGTCGGAACAGCCATCGGGAACAAGCATGCGCAGCCCCACCCAAGCCCACTCCTATCCATAAAATCATACACAAAAAAAAGTGGAAACCTGGGGAATCGTCATCCTGGGTGCGATTGCACCATCGTCCCCCTGTCAAAGCCCGTTGCTCTCTTCTCTCTCTCTCTCTCTCTCTCCAGCGCTGCATCGTACCCTTTTGAGTAATCCTTCCCCTCTGCTTCGGGATTGTTCTCCGTCAGTAATCCGCTGGGCGCAGTCAAGCAACGCCTAGCGGCGTGAGGCGCCAAGGGCTTCGGCAAAGCACTACCGGGCATGAACCGGTGGACAGAAGAGGAATGGTGGACGACCTGACGGCGGGGGCCGACCGCGGTGGTGAGTCTTGGGATTGGAGGGGGGTTTTTTGGAGGGGCATTGTTGATCAACAATTTTTTTGGGGAGTGGAGAGGTCGAAAGGGTGTGCATGTTTTCGATTGCACGAGCTAGAGCTGTCTTTGAAGCTTCCATTGTCGACTTTCACACTGCACCTTCAATTGAGCACTCCCGTTCCAACACATCATCGTTTCCTGCATAGCGACATCGAGAATGGCGTGGGAAGAACCAAGAAAGACAGGCATGCAATACCGCCGCCTCGGAAACTCAGGCCTGCACGTCTCCGTGCTAGGTCTTGGAGGCTGGCTAACATTCGGCGGGCACGTCGAGAATGGTGAGAACCGCAACTGCACATCCAAACCCTCCGTCACAAATCATCATGCTGACCAGCACCAGAGC
Source organism: Macroventuria anomochaeta (assembly GCF_010093625.1). Lineage (NCBI taxonomy): Eukaryota > Fungi > Ascomycota > Dothideomycetes > Pleosporales > Didymellaceae > Macroventuria > Macroventuria anomochaeta. Next base: position 419,562 of record NW_022985375.1, read on the forward strand.
TCACATTCTCCTGCATGAAGCAAGCCTACGACAGCGGCATCAACTTCTTCGACACGGCCGAATCGTACGCAGCCGGCCAGTCCGAAGTCGTCATGGGCCAGGCCATCAAGAAATACAACTGGAACCGCAACGACATCGTCATCACAACGAAGCTGAACTGGGGCGGCGCGAACGGGGAGGTGCTGGTCAACAACCACGGTCTGAGCCGCAAGCATATCATTGAGGGCCTCCGCGCATCGCTCAAGCGCCTCGACCTGGACTATGTTGATGTTGTGTATGCGCACCGTCCCGACCGGCTCACGCCCATGGAGGAAACCGTGCGCGCATTCAATCACGTGATTGAGCAGAAGGGATGGGCGCTGTACTGGGGTACATCGGAGTGGTCTGCGGACGAGATCGCCGAGGCGTGCGGAATAGCGAAGCAGCTCGGCCTCATAGGACCTATTGTTGAGCAGCCCATGTACAACCTGATCACACGCAAGAAGGTCGAGGGCGAGTTCCAGCGCTTGTACACCCGCTTCGGCATCGGACTGACCACCTTCTCGCCGCTAAACTTCGGCCTGCTGAGCGGCAAGTACAACGACAGCCCCGACGCACCACCTGCTGGGAGTCGGTTTGCAGAGGGAAATGACAAGTTTGTGAGCAGTATGCGCGACTCGTACGGCAACAGCGATTGGACAAGGATCATTGAGAAGGCGAGGAAGCTGAAGCCCATTGCGGATAGACTGGATGTGACACAGTCGCAGCTGTCGCTGGCGTGGTGTTTGAAGAATCCGAATGTGTCGGCTGTTATCACAGGCGCGTCGAGGCCAGAGCAGGTTGTGGAGAATTGCAAGGCGTTGCAAGTCCTGGATAAGCTCACGCCTGAGGTGCTGGCGGAGATTGATGAGATCTGTGGGAAGATTGAGCTTGACCCAGCGAGACAGGATTAAATGCTGGCGGTGTGTAGAATTAGGCGCTGCTAATCATGTGTGATCGGCGATATCACTGTTATTCCTCTTCTTCTTCCTCGTAACCATCCCATCCAACGTCCTCTGACTAGCCTCCCTCTTGTGGCTCGACTTGCTCGTCTTGCTACTATTACTGGTTTTGCCAGTACTACTCTTATCGGAACCACTGGGCTCCATCTTATGCCCCTCCTTCCTCTTACTCCCCGTATTACTAATCTCGGTCTCATTCCCCGTAATCCTCTTGTTATCCGCCTCTCCCCTCCTGCTCGTCTTCGGGCCCGGCGGCTCGTGCACATCATTCTCTTCCTGCCCATCAGCATCTTCATGCTCGACCATGGCGCCTGGCGGGCCCTTGCTGCCCTCAGTTGGGCCTTCGGCATCGTTGGAGAAGAGTTTGCGCCACGTGCCGTCCAGGACTTTGGAATCGTTGCCGTACAGCCCGATGTGGTATGCGTTTCTCATGCCCTCGATGCAGATTTCTCGCTGTGTGGGGAAGTCGAACATCGGCTTGGGATAGGCCTTTTTGCCGTCGATTAAGGTCGAGCTGCCGTCGCCTTTGATGATGCATCCCCACTTTTTCTGGTCTGCGATTGGTGCTTTCCAGGGTTCGTATATGTATTTCTGCGAATACTTCTCCAATTCCGGAACGAATTTCCTCACGAAATTCCCTTCCTTGTCCCACTTCTGTGGAAAGGCGATCGGAGAGTAGCATCTGTAGAACTGCGTGTAGAAAGCTGTGCAGCTCAGCCACTGCCAGTTTCCAATGTTACACGCGGCTTCGTGGTCGATCAGCCACTCCTCGAACACCTCCGCTCCACGCTCCCAATCTACATAGCACCCTCCTCGAGTGAGGAAGCAGGCGACAGCGTGTCGTCCAAGGTGGTGAATCCAGCCTTCATACTTGAGCTGTCGCATGAGCGCGTCGATCCAGGGGAACCCCGTGCGGCCTTCGCGCCAGCGCTGGAAGTAGATTTCGGCTTGTGCGTTGTCGACGAGATATTCGCCTGTGATCAACCCCGATGATGTGTCGATCTTGGAAGGAATGTGCCAGGGAATAAACCGACAGTGTGAATTCCCGTAGGTCTGACCGAACGCGAAGCCCAGACTGGCTTGCGCGCCGAAGTACATGTCGCGGAACAGGAGCTGTCCGGTGAGACTCGTTGGCGGCTGCGATGCATGGCCTTTGTACTTATCAACGACGTCTTGACAGCGCCAGTAGAACTCCCGACAGCTAAGGGAACCAAAGTGCATATGTGGAGACAGAAGGGTGGTGGCTTGAGGTTCGAAAGCTGTTGGAGCGGTTTTTGGCTTCTCGAAGGTCGCCGTGTAGTCTTCGTTCGCAATGATCTCGTCCAGCATCTTGAGCGCTATCGTCTCACCACCTCGATGCTGTGTCGTCGCCGGCTTCAGGCCCAACTCCTCCATTGTCGGAATTGCAAAATCGCCATTGGGCCCGGCAAGCTTCGCGTAACTCTCCTCCTCGCCCTCTCTCTGAATGGCATTAATATCCGGTTTACTCTCCGGCACTTCCTGCTCGAAATCCAAACTCGTATCCCCGGGATCCGGCAGACTCGTCGGCGCAGCAATCGGCCTAGGAATCTCCCCGATCTTCTTCCCTGCTGCCTGCACCTGATTGAGACTCATAGTCGGCTTCCCATGATTTTGCTTCACCAATTCATCAGGATCATACAGTGTGCGTCCATACCTGACCACGACCTCTACACCCGCCTCAGCCGCCAACGCCATCACTTTCTGGTCCCTCTCACGACCATACGCATCCGTATCCTTTTCAAACACGAGATGCGTGATTTTCCACTGCTTAAACAGCTTCGGGAACAGCGTCTGCGGGGCCTCTCTGATCAGGAACAGTTTCGACTGGGGGTTGAGCTTGGTGATGGATTTGCTCAGGTCGGATTGGCAGTCTAGCAGGTATTGCCAGCGGTTTGGACCGACGCGGGCGCGGTAGACGTAGTGAGGGTCCCATGTCCAGATAGGGTAGAGACATTCTGGATTCAGATCCAGCGCGGCTTTCAGTGCGGGAGAGTCGTGGAGGCGCAAGTCGGTGCGGAACCAGTAGATTACTCGTGGGTTTGGCATGGCGAGCGTAGCGAAAGAGTGACAGGCGCAGTGAAGTGTTGATGATCCGTTAGATACGGCGCCCAACAGAGAAGGCTCTACAATGTTAAAATGATATGCAACAGCGACTAAGTGCTATAGCTGAGCGAAAGGCACAAGGAGATAACGGCGCAATTGCAGTTGCGACAGAAGTCGCGAGCGCCAACAAAGGAACTGTTCCTGACCCGAGTGGCTGGTCGACATGCTGTCATAGATCGTCGCTAATCTGGCGCTAAAGACGTACCAACCGCAGCCGATGCGCTAATTGTGTGGTTGGTGAATGCGACATGCACTTCACAATTGGTTGTGAGAGGAGTGCAGAGAGACATCAAATGAGTGCAGCCGTAAGTCGTTGGATGTCAGTTTGGGGCATAGTCAGGACGAAGGAATGGTGGAAAGTTACAAGGTTACTTCCTGGTCTATTTTGCGCTACTTACATAAGCCAATACCCAAAATTGCGCCTGCTCGGAGACGACCTTTCTTCCTTCATCTCGACATCATATTGCGCGAGCACGTCGAAGGAGACTGTGCGCAACATCCAGCTAGCTCTGTTGTGCAGGCGGTGCTATGGCAAGACGGAGTCATGGACACCAGACACGGCGAATTGAAGATTCTGTTCGTGTGACCATAACCAACGACACTTAGGCAAACGTACGCACAAGGTTGAATCTCCTGTACCAGGTGACAATGGGAACAAGAGGGACCTGCATAGGAATCTCGCCCTTAGAGTGTCTGGCATCAGCCTGAAGTAAGCATAATGGACACCTACCCAAGCACAATTAGCCTCTCGTCTGTACTCTCTTCATCCCACTTAGGCATGCTGATTGTCCCTTGCCCCAGTTTATACGCAGTACCCTTCCGTATTTCGATCATCAGGATGCCGTACTTCACATCATTCATGATCGCCCATTGTTCGTCAGGTTGTTCCCCTGGATGTCGGGGTGCGAAGCGAAGCTGATGCTCAGGGTGTCGCTTACACAGCACTATGAACTCCGCTATTGCTGGTGGCGGTTGGGAGTTGGAGTTGAGCGTGGCTTTGCCGATCCGTTCGCCCCAGCGATTGTACACGCCGTATGGGTAGATGTCAAGGCTGAGATTGGTCTCGTGGGCCAGATTGTTACGCACACTGAAGCATGCGTTCAGAGTTTTGAACACGAGGAATCCACTCTCAGCTATCATGCTCTTAGGATCTCGTGCTCCAGGCAGAGGCTTCGACCGAGTAAGGAACAGCTGCAATTTGAGCATGCCGATCATGTGAGTGCACAATTCTTGGAGTGTCTCAATCATGAGCACCGAAGTTTCCTCCCCTGGATAGAGACTTTCGAGGGACAGGCAGTGTTCTGTCGCCAATGCTCCGTAAAGCTCTACAAATGCTGCCAGTGCTCGCGCTAGAGCTACTTGAGCCTTTTCTGTCGGTCTCCGCTCGGTAACCTCTTCGATAGTGGAGATTGCGGCCCAGTTCAACAGCTTGTTATAGTTGATTTCATCCTTCTAGAAACTCTTGTGTAGATTTCTTTGACTGCGACCTCCGTACTCCTCCAAAGATAATCGAAGCCTGAATTACCTCTCTAGACGATCCAGATCATCCGGTGTGCCGTTAGGTATACCATTCCGGTTAGAGTCTAGGATCTCTTGGGTGAAGTCCATCAGCGTTCCGGAATCGAGAAAGTGCAGATTGTCGTCCTGTCCCCATGAAGAAAAGGTTTTGTTGCAGGCGTGCTATGTTGACGGTTGTGAACCGTCCCAACTCGAATTCAATCTGGCCGATCCAACCACACCAAGATCAGGTCGGAAATACCTTGTACTCGGTAGTAGTGCCGAAGCACCGTTGCAATGGCCTCTCTGGCCGCCACATCAAGTGAAGGCGCATGCCGGTTTCAGACAGACCTGCAAGGACGCCGGGACCTACTGTACGGCCGAAGTCTGGCATTGTGCTCCACAACTTTCAAAACATCTGATCGGTATGTCATCTCTCTTCTTGAGTAATTCTCGACGAAGTATAGCCAGTCAGTCCCATGTTCACCTCCCAATGCCTTACCAGCTATTGCGTGACGCATAATCCAATCGGCGGAACGATCGATGAGGCTCAAATGACCGATTACTTTATCGATCAGAGACTCTGTAGGAATACGATCCAGCTCGAGGACAAGCGATTCGAGTTTTTTGCCGCAGCCGCATACGAAAAACACTTCTTGCGCACTGAACACCAAAGCGCGTGAGGAGAATTGCCACTCTTGATAGGTCCAGCCTTGTGTCATCCATTTGGACCGATCAAGGACCGACGGTAGTGGAGGTGGTACCAGGTTCAAGCCCCTGATTGATGTCTTCGTTTGCCATCTATCTTACGGAATCCAGACTCGACTCCAGGGAGATGACCAGTCGCGCTGTCGCTCGTAGCTGCGATTATTGTGACGATAGCACTTCGATATATGTCGATCTTCCGTCTGATCTGCCGTCTTGAATGATACAGAGGCGATCTACCCAGACATATCTTTCATCCAAATCTCTGACTACTTCGACAGAGTCTTTTATAGTTGGTGTCCTCCGTTTAGCGATTAAAAAAAGAAAGACGAGAAGCAAAATAGATATGTGAACATCTATCTTTCGATGAGAAGGTATTCTGTCATGATGAAGAGAGTGAGGAAGTGGACTCGAACAAGCGAACTCCACAGCCTTGGAACCTTAGCCCTGAAAATCACATGATAAACCTTCTGAACCATGAAGTCCTTTGGACATTAACATAAAACATATTGCCTCGCAATTACGTTTATATACTTGATGATGTTTCTGTGTCTTGTATTTGCATACGATGCTCTCAGGTTGAGGTGGGCCACAAAAAAACTCCAAAGTGGATCGTCTCCACATCAAATCGCTGTGCTCCATCTCAATCATCATAATCGAACGCCTTCGCAGCCGCCCCACCACAAGCTCTCTCAAGCGTCAGGAATGCAAAGTGTCCGCCGACTACAGGCCGCGCGAAGAACCACGGGCCAGGGAATCCGCCGTCGCCTTCTGTGTTGTACAGATCCGTAAACGGACGATCGGTGACCGTCTCGTTGAGCCACAACGCCACGCGATCCAGAATCTCCGAGCGAACTTTCTTCGATGCCACTGCCGCAGCCTCAAACTGCCAGTCGGATTTGGTATAGAGGTGGCGGCTGTCGAGAGGCAGACCGTACTTCTGCATAACTTCGGCATACCACTTCGACTGTCCCTTATACACGCTCAAGGGAATGAAGTCCTTCGTAATAGGTGCGCGGCCATTCGACCTCTTTCCAGATGACAGCGGTGTTTGAGCGTGCCCGTCGCCTGGCGCAAAACCCTCGACAGCTCGTTTGTCATCAGAAGAGGTGGAGTTCGTGATCGAGGGGTGAAAGCATAGCACCGCATCCGCATACAGCGAATACAGCGTCGTCCAACTCCCATACCAATCATACGCCAGCTTCGCATGGCCGCCGTCACGCGAAATGCCGTACTTCTGCCACTTCTCGATGTAGGTCTCGGAGATGTTGGAGTAGTGCTTTGCGTCGCCGGAGCGGTCCATCAAGTCTGCGATTTCGCTGAAGGCCTTGATGCCGATAATGCCTTTGAGTGCTAGATTGGTTTGGAGCGGGAGCCAGCCGGCGAAATCGTCTGTGCAGACTGTCTATCGTTAGTTTTGGAGGTGGAGGGATGGTGATCCAGTGTAGACTTACGCTGATTGTGGGGCTTGAGGGCGTCTTCAACTAGGTAACCTGTCCACTGTTTCCAGAGGTCGTAGCTGCCTTCTAGCCACTTCTTGGCTTGCTTGATGCCTTTAGTGTGCCCGCCCCAGGTATCGTCGATGTAAGAGATGCCGCCATGTTCACCGACCCTCGTTAGTGCGAATGGTCTCTCGTTCGAGTCTACAGCATCGGTGTCATCGCCGACAGTCGACCAGATGGATTGAGCGTCGGCATCGGAGCTATAGCTCATAGAGTTGATGAGAGCCAAACCCATGATGAGCATGTCTCCACACTCTTCCACAGGCATGTACTCGTCTCGACCATCGGCGTGCCCAGTCAAGTTAGGGAAATGCGCACCAAGATCGTGCATCGAATACTTGTTTGGGTATTGGCCACTCAATTGATGTTCAAGGAGTGGCTCGAGTAGGTACGCAAGCCACCTTGGGTTGGTGTAGAGGAAGAACGGGAAGGCGGGAAAGATAACGTCAACGGTCTGGCTATTACCGTTCGATGAGATCTCCTTCAAGAATAGCAACGGGCTTTCAGGTGTTCCAGAGAAACTTGTAGCACCCATAGCTTGTCGGGCAGAGAGTGCGACGATGTCGACGTAGTTTGTGGAGCCAGACTGGTAGGCATCGATACGTAGCTGTTCGGAGTAATTGCTTGCCAGGCTGTTGGCGTTGGCGAAGTCTCCGTAGTGGAACTTGATAAGTGTGTTGTCCTCGAGAAACCATGATGACCATAGAGGTTTCATGAAGGTAAGTCCACGCGCTGAAGCATACTGTGTGACAGGGTCCTGGATGTGCGTGATGGTGAACAGGACACTTTCACCGACTGACTTCGATGAGGCCGAAGATACGTTCTTCAGCTTGAAGCTCTTCGAGAAAGCGAAGACGGGCTCATCGTCCATGATCGTCCGAAACTTATCATCGACCTGATCTTGCAGCGTCCCCGTTCTCGCAAACCGCTGTCTCAGCAGCGCCGAGGTGCCCGACTCATGCCTCACGTCGCTCGGCCCAGTGAAGTGCAGCTGACCCCACTCGGCCTGATCATGCTCTTCAGTGAAGATCTGCTCGACCTGACGCTTGACGCTCCACGTCTTCAGGCCCTTAGCAGAGCCATCAGCCTCCTGCTTGGTCAAGCCCCATTCTATGAGGCTGTCGCGCTTGCCACTAACCCATTGTCCGTTCACGTCGACATATATATTGACATCAAAGCTTCCCTGTACGTGGATGCTGAGATACGCAGCAGGTATCGATTGCCGTAGCGTAGACGTTGGCGTGATGGGCGAGAGGAAGCTCAGCGTGATCTCGAGTTCACTCGCACTAGCAAGCCTTGGCGGCGCAGGAATAGCATACGTCAAGTTCGTCGTGCTCGCATCGTACTTGGCTCCCTTGTACTTGGGGAACGCGACGGTGTAGTGCCCACTGCTCTGTTCGAGCGAGTCGTGCGGTCGGCCGAGCAGCGGGTACGTGTTGTTGGTGTCTGGAACAGATGCAAGTACGCCAAAACCGAGTTCATCGCCCGTCCAGAACATGGGCCATTTGCTCCAAGGCTCTTCGCGCGCGTTTTGTAGCCATGTGCTGAGGTACGGGTTCCTGACGATCAATGGCAGGATGGGCGGCTTGAGGGATGAAGCTTCCGCGAGGCTTGCCAGAAGCGTCGCGGCTATAACACTGAACGCTCGCATTGCGTTACAACACTCTCGAACCAGCGACAAAGTACAGAAAGATAATAGATCAAGGCAACGCGTTTGGTATGACCAGTCTATGTCAGAAGGAAAGGGAGCTGGAGTTGTCGGAGCTCTGGGGTAGCTCTTTGCGGGGTGTGGGGCGGCGCGTCATTTGATCGACCCTGCGTTTCGGCTCGAGTGCCTCGGGATCGGACGTCAGCAACGATGATCTTGAAGACTGTCGAGGAGTCAGAAAGCAGAAGGTGTTGACATGACGTTAATTTGAACCTTGTAGTGCAACACGTGTACGCACCATTGCAGCGCAGCGTGTACGGAATATCATATCGAACATTGTGCATTGTTTCGTCCCATCATCCAAAGCGCGTCTTGCTTTGTCCAGGTATATCAAACATCCAACTTTTGAAGCATGCCACACCAAACGCCCATCGCTATGCAATTGAACCAACCTCAGTCTTCATCCTTAGGCTTCAGCAACGCCTTCGCCTCCCGCGCTCGCTGTCAGCATATCGACCATGCCTTGCACACTCCATGCTATTTGACTAGCCTCGACTGTGACTCGCACCCGCCCCATCAGTGCATCGACTAAGTTGTCGACCTCCTCGCTTCGGCCCAGCTGGTCGGCGTACAAGTCCAAGACAACGAGGGCGACGTCGGTGGTCAAGCGGGTGATGCGGTAGTCGGAGACGTTCTTGATAAGCCAACGCAGGATAGGCTGCAGGGTTATTTCGTCGCGGTTTGCGAGGGCAGAGCGTAGGGCGGAGCGGTGGCGGAGCGCGGTGAGGAGGGAGAGGGATTGGGTTCTTGCGTTGTTGTCCTTTTGAGTGTGTTAGCGGTAGTCTTGCTGGAGTGTGATTGGAAGGCTTACCTTCGACTCAAGCACCATATCCAGCGCCTTTGCATACTGAGCCTGTCGTAGTGCGTGCGCCCACGGAGCTCCAGTTGTCACTTTCCCGCGTGCGTTCCCTTCAATCACGATGTCTGCGCTCTCGCCTGTGAAGTCTTTGCCTCGGACGCGCTTCTCCCAGCCCTTGCCCCGCTTGCGCTTTTTGGCGCGGTCGTACTCGTCAATCTTGCCTTCCATGAGGGCCTTCATTTCCTTCTCGCGCTCGCGGGCAAGCGCTTTCTGTTCGCCGCTGAGATGGGTGCGGATAGAGAGAACGCCGGAGGAGAGACCAACGGCGATGTGCTTGTCTTCCTTCTGACTTGGAACAACAGACAGAGAGAGGATGGGAGAGGGGTACTTCAGTCCACCAACAACGTTCCAGCCAGAGGTTTCAAAGACCTTGACGTGGCCATCGAGAGAGCCAGAGAGCAGGCGCGAACCATTGTTTGCGAGAGAGAGGGCTGTAACTGTCTTTTGGTGGTTGCGTAGCATGTGGATCGGCTTTGCGGCGACGATATCCAGGACGGAGATAGCGTTGTCGCTGGTTGCAAGCACAGCGGTACCAGAGGGCATGGGTAGAACGGTCTCGATGGGGTGCTGATGCTTGAACACCATCACTGCTTTACCGCCTGCACGCGAGTCCCAGAGGCGGACAGTCTGATCGTAGGAACCGGAGACGAGGAGACCCGACTGCGCGGGCATAAATGTGCCTGTGCGCACGTAGTCCTGGTGGCCCTCGAAAGTGGTGATGCTCGTGTCGCTGGGCAGATCCCATAGGCGCACTGTGCGGTCGTCGGAGCAACTCATGAGACCTGTGAGGTCTGAAGGGTTCCATTCTGTGGTCCAGACGGGCTGCTTGTGCTCCTTCCATGTCTTCAAAATCGCTCTACTCTTTACATCAAACGCCTGAATCGACCCGCTGTCACCACCCGCGACCAATATGCGGCCGTCTCTTCTCAGATTTCCGGAGCGCGCAATGTCGTCAACGCCGAAGCGCGAGATGGTCTTGACGACCTTCCGAGTTTTGGAGGAGAATATCTGCACACGTGATCCAGTGGTGACTGCAAAAAGATCTTGCGGCGCAGTGAGCGAGTTCGAGGGTGGCGGAGGCGGGATCGAGATGTGAGTTACTGACGACGAGTGCTGCGACGGGTCAAGGCGAAGCTCCGAGGTGAATGAGTTCCAATATTGCTGCTCGGATGTGACAGTGGAGGGGCCCTTGGTCAGCTTCACGGGCTGCAGCAGCTGTACTTCGGCAGCCATGGCGGGATATTCTGTGCGAACTGTATGCGATCGGTGGGTGTGTAGCTTTGCTTCGCGCAGACCTCGAACTTCGACAAGGAACTTTTTTGGTGGAGCACTGCGCTAGCCGAGGCAGGCCTGGCGCGCTTTCCACATCGACGAACTCCACCCGTGAACTACTCTGCTTGACACCACTCTCGACACTGGATACGGTCTTTGCACTGATCAAGCTTTTCGCATAGATATGACATCGACCACTGCCGTGTGCGATTGTCGCGAATCAGGGTGTGTCCTTCCTGGGAGTCGTTGCCATATTTAGGTTTAGTGTTTGCCTGATCGCCTGGCGCGACATCAATTGATCAAGAGGGTGCCAGCCGCAAGAAACATCTCATCATCGTCAAAACGGCAGCCTCGACTTGCCATGACACACCCACTCCCGCATGGTCTGTCGTTTGACTTGAGTTGTCTAGGATTCTGACCGCCACGTACTGCATGTGAGAAGAGAGCCCACGCGTGTTTTCGCGATTGGACTGCTACAGTCCATTCAACTCGCCAACATGGCCGCTATGAGCGACAACTTGGAGGAGTTCTTCGACTTTGCACAGCTAGAGCACGATACTGGTCTGTACAGCGGGTATCTAGAGGGTCGACATGAGGAGGTCGCCTTCACCGAGGGCGTCACTGTCATGGATTGGCAGCCAGCAGTTCCTGACTACAACCCGATGCCAGGAGAGCAACTTCCAGAGTGTTGCTCACAACAATGGTCCTTGGACGGGGTATTGAACCAGTCATCGACCGACATGGCTCCTGTGTGGCCCATCAGCGATAAGCCTATCACGGACGACCACCAACAACGCCATGAGCTTTCACTTGCGCCCTCTTCGTCGTTGCAAGCACTTGATGGTGTCGGGCTCATTGGCGGAGTCACTGATCATAGGCCAGCACTTGCCTTTGGTCAGACAGACGAAACACCTGCATCCCCACTTGGAAGACCGGAAACCAACACCATTGATTTGCCAGGAGTACAAGCCTCAGGCCATACCAAAGTCACGCCTCCATGTGCGAACAAGGTATCGCTGCCGACTCGCCACACTTCTTCCGCAAGCTGGAAGCCAGCATCAGCCAAGCGCAAGGGACCTCAGAGCAGAATTCCGCTTGAGTCTAGACAGATTCTCGAGGATGAGTTCGCCACGAACCCTTATCCTTGCTCCTGGGAGTATGACATAATCGCTCACCAGGCCAATCTTGGCGTGAAGAAAGTTCGCAACTGGTTCAACAATACTCGGGCGAGGAAGAAGGGTGAAGGTATTTTCCAAAAACCTCTTTCGAGTATACATTGCCTGCTCACATGCACAGACCTTGAATCTACCGCTCGACAAGGACCGCACGAGAGTCCGCACGAGAGTCCGCACACTCTCAACCCGAAGCTCTCAAAAGACAGCCTGAAGGCACTCGATCATCAAGCGGATAAAGCCGTCGAACCACCCCAGCCACCCTTGGCACTCTACCTTGCGCAATCCTATCAAGAGGAAGGTGCTGAGCTTATTGACATACAAGCTGCCATGGACAGCGATTCCTTCAGCGGTAGCGGTTATTCTGATAGAGGCGTGTGGCCAGCGTCGAGAAGGGGGTCCGCGGTCGATTCGATTGTGTCATCTGAGGGCACCGCGCCAACGACGTATACTGTCTCTTCGAACGGTAGTCGTAGCAATGTCTCCTCGTTCGGTCGTGAGCGACGGCGTGGTCGAAGACGGATGGCTTGGAAAGAGTCCCCTCATACGCGCTCGATCAATGGCGTCAACAGCGCTGGTCAGCCTCAACAAGACTTGCCCTTCTTCTGCACCTTCTGTCCACGAGCGTTCAAGACAAAGTACGAATGGATCCGGCATGAAGACTCAGTACACGCCCTTCGCACAACCTGGATATGCTGCGACACTAGAAACGCACCTCTACAGTCATGCCCATTCTGTGGTCAAATGCATCCTGACGATGCTCATATGGCAACTCATAAGTATCAGCAATGCCGATCCAAACCTGAGGAGCAAAGGACATTCTACCGTCGCGACCACTTCGTGCAGCATCTGCATCACGTCCACTTCGCCAACGCCAAACATCCGTCGGTACGTGTAGGATGTCAAGCGCGCCTGCTTGCAACAGAAGGGCACAACTTTGGCTGCAAAGACCTCTCGCTGAAGTGGCGAAAGTTCGGCGCGCCTATGAAGAAGGACGACCCCATGCTCCACTGCGGGTTCTGTGGCAAGAGGTCCAAAGATTGGTCAGAGCGTTGCGAACATGTTGCTGAGCACTTGACTGCTCGCGAGCTCAACAGATCCGTATGGTGGCCAGAAAGAAGAGAGAATCATCTCGAGAACCTCTACTCCACCACACCTTTCGAATCATTCCGTTGCCGCTACTGTTTAAAGGTTTTCACGGACATACAGGCTATGAATGAACACTCGCATTGTCGCGTATGGAGCTGTCGATTCCTGCGGAGCTTCGACGATGTAGCTGCTGAAAATGCCGGTCCACCACTTTGTCAGGATTTCCCCTCCGCCAAAGCTCACCACTGTCATCTATGTGGGGCCGGTTATCGTGCCGTGCATGTCGAGCACGCTCAGAACTACCACAGATACCGGTCTTGTAACCAGGAGTTTTACGAATCAGATGAAGCTTTCCTTCAACACTTGCACAACTTCCATGGCGCGTCCCAGCCTGCGTTGTTGCGAGGTAACCCTGTCATAGAGCAGACCTTCATGCGAAATAAGGGAGCCTCATTCGAACCCATCGAGTTCAACGAGATCACGCAGCCGTGTCACATAGAACTGACGGTAACACCGCTGACGCCCTTCACTGTCGAGCAGCCATCTTTCAACACGCCTAGCAGCGACAGAAAGGACCACAAGCAGCACAAGAAGCACTCCCCTGTACGAAAGCAGCCTGTCACTACAAGTACACAACAACCTACAGAAGCGTCGAAACCGTCAAGGCAGCGGTCAGACACAGCCACAACCAAGGCAGATCCGCATGAACCTCGATTTCTTCGACTTAGTACTTACGTACCGTTTGTATCATCGCGCATCTTCTATTCGCGCACTTCCAGGTCCTCTGAACTACCAAGGGACAGCCAAGCCGTGCTCGAAGAAATGCCAAAGCCGCACCTTACTACCTTGGTTATGAGTGCAGGACTCATCAGCATGGCTGTGACACGATGGGTCATCAGACCAGAGAGGCGTTTTAAAGAGGGTATGGTCGAGCTTGTTCTTGACGAGGGCGTTGAGTAGAACGACATTGTTCAATTGCACCTGATCATCTGTCAGGCAGAAGCATTAAAGGAACGAGCAATCATCGAGAAGACGTTCAAGCACAGCGCCGTTCGTCAACCACCAATGACTCTCACACAGCTCTGCCGCGATGAGTGACTTTGCGCATCTTTGCAATTGCTTCGGCTTTCGGGTCTATGGCGCCACCCGCTACACGACAAGCTCAACGGTCAATCTAAACCCACGAAGCTTCCAAGGCGCGCAAGCCACAACGGGAATGCACAGTGTCGTTCATTGTGTTCGCCAAGTGCTTCATATCTCCAGCTGCCTAATCGAGTTTCGTAATTCAGCTTGGCGACATGACGAATATGCAACCTCCCCTCAACCCCAGGAACCTGATGAGGAATCTTGCCTTGAAAGGGAAAGATTTGAATTATATGTAACGGGTCTATTTGATAAGATTCCGCGGGTAATGGCTAGAGATATAAGAACGGTTGTTTCCTAATGCTGCCTCGGGAGCATTACCTTGTCTTCGGCTCAAGTTGAAGAATAGACAAGCATCATGAAACTCACACACCTAGCTCTATTTGCGCCGCTGGTGGCAGGTTCGCTCTTCGACGACGGTCGCGCATCGACGCCTCGTAACGCAGGTGTCAGCTACGATGGGTATCACATCTACAGTATCACTCCATCATCCCCTCATGAAGCTCGCGACCTGGTGGATCGCTTCTCTCGCTACCACACTCATCCCATTAGAGACGCCCTGTCTGTGGCCATCCCACCTGAGGAAGTCTCGTCATTCGAGAACCTTGGGTTGGACATGCGCCTCGTCAATTTCGACTTGGGTGCTCACATTCGCTCTATTGACAGCAAGCCCACCTCATACAACCGAGCGCTGCACAAGCGCGGCGAGCTGCCTGATCTCTCTTGGTTCGACGCGTACCATCCGTACGCGGATCATCTGGACTACTGGGATGACCTGGTCCACGCGTTCCCAAAGAATTCGAAGAAGTTTCCGCTCGGGAAGAGTTACGAGAACAGGACTATCTACGCATTCCATCTCTTTGGAGACAAAAAGAAGGGTGGTTACGGGCCAAAGACGAAGGATAAGCGGCAGAAGCCCGTCATTCTTTGGCACGCGACTGTGCATGCTCGAGAGGTACGCTGACCGTGACTATTCGTACTTCTGAGCTCGATGCTGACCGCTATCATAGTGGATCTCGACCATGGTCATCGAGTACCTCGCCTACCAACTCATCGATGGCTATAAGTCTGAAAACGCCAACGTGACCGTTTTCCTGGACCACTACGACTTCTACCTCGTTCCCTTCCATAATCCCGATGGTTTCGTTTACACTCAAACCAACGATCGTCTCTGGCGCAAGAACCGCCAGCCTCGACCCTCAATCAACACCACCTGCGTTGGCACCGACGGAAACCGCAACTGGAAGTTCGAGTGGGACGCTGAGCCGCCCTCAGGTGGCTCCACGCCCGATCCGTGCGGGCAAACCTACCGCGGTCTCGCACCGGGCGACACGCCCGAGAACGCAGCGCTCGATGCACTATCCGCCAAGCTGTCCGAACAGGGCGAGGGTATCCGCTCGTTCATTGACTTCCACTCCTACTCGCAGCTCGTCCTCACGCCCTGGGGCTTCTCGTGTGCTCCGCTTCCCGAAACCATTGACCGTATGGTGTACGTTGCGAATGGAACTGCGAGAGCTATCGAGGCGGCGAGTGAGCGGAATAGCACGTACCAGGCGGGTCCGGGATGTCAGATTCTGTACTTTTCAACGGGCAACTCGAGGGATCACCATTATGCTGTGCATGGAGCTAATCATTCGTGGACGCTTGAGTTGAGTCCGGCGGATGAGGCGGGTGGTGGTTTTGTGCTTGATCCGAAGGAGATCTGGCCGGTGGTTAAGGAGCAGTGGGCTGGGCAGTTGTGGACGTTAGGGGAGGTGTGGGATGATTGAGTAAATGTATGGTGAAGTTGAACAGGATATAACATACCACGACATAATACCATCAGCTCTGCTCTTTTCAAAACGTCAAGAGCTCATTCATTGTTAGAGAAAGTTTGAGAACGTAGTATCTGTGCCGTATGAAGGAGCACGGTGGTCGTCAAGGGTCTGATAAATGCTAGGAGGCTGGCCGTTGGTGTGATCGCGTTGCATGCTCTTCTTTTCATAGTTGCATTAATCGGAGCGGCATAAGTGAAACATACTTGCCCTGGAGGTCCTCAAAGACTTGTGGGAACATAGAGCTTAGCGATTCGGATCCGAAGTCAAGCCTTTCAACGGCTACACCTGACACGAGAAATAGCGCCGCTGTGATGGATTCCATATTCCAGAGCCCTTATTGTACCCCTGGAAGCCTCTAGCATTGAGACCCACTCGCAATCACTATGCTCGCTAGGTTCTTGTACGTAGAATTCACTTGCCTTCCACCTTCTCACTACTAGTGTTTTTCTTGTATGCATGGTACCAATGACCCTCCAGTAGATCATCCATATAATTCACTGTGGCTAGAGCATGGGCGTAGACGTGGTCATAACTGGAGACACATTCACCGCACAGCAACAATGAAAGACCAAGAAGGGTCGCTCAGAGTGAGGGGTTTGACTTCCAAGCTGTACGCATCAATCTGAGGATGGGGGACGAGCACAGCCGGGAACAACATGTCGAACAGAAATCGGCGCGTGCAAAGTCATTCGCGACCATGCTGAAACTTCCAGGTAGTCTGGATTCGGATCCATCGAGTCTCTGCAGAGTCCTCATCGAGTGCGTTTATCATAAAGCTCGAATTTACCTGCAGCGGCCGGCCGCCCATACAGACGTCAGGAACCGCGAACGTGCTCTCCGGATAGCAAACACACAGGGTCAATTGAAAGCCCAAGCAGACTGTTGGTGGGCTAAGTAACTCGGATTTCCAGGGGCAAGATGCCCTCATAGACTTGGAAGCTGCATTCGAACGCACTGACACGTTTGCTTGCAATGCTATGTGAAGTCGGTCGAATCAGCAAAGCGAATTACTGCGCAAGAGTGTTCATGCCAAGACGCTAGCCCAAGTGGGTAAGCGGACGCCGAGCTCGACCTCACGTCTGTCGAAGCTCGATGTACGGCTAAGGAACCCCACATCTACACCGCGACAATGGCTTCAGGATACGGACTTGCTGGCGGTACGTATGCGTCACCATCTTGAGGAATTGAGGAGCGACTTTGGAGGCGGCGGAGGGCCGGGAGCGCGCGCAATGGCAGGACGAACACCAACGACGTTATCACGGATACGGCGACCACAACACAACGTCGGCAATAACACTGGCTATGCAAGAGCGTACATATCGAGAGGTCCTCGTAAAAGTTGCTCGTCAGTTGTTTGCGCCAGACCCTACCGACCAGCTACGCTCCGAGACCGCATTTCGATACGCAAAGACTGGACTCCACGACGACATAGAAGATGTTTCCTGCGCCTATACGCTGCCGGTACCACGAGTGAGACTTTCTGCAACCCATGCGTCAGGTTCAGGACATCAAAGTTGCCAGCCGCCTACCCTCCGACACCCAGCAACCCTCCATAGCGCCGCGCCCACAGTCCTCTCCAAAACAGCTCCAAAGCCGCTCCTCGCTACAAAACACACGCGCAAAGGCACGGCACAAAACCCCTGCTAACGAGCATTTACAGGCCCCTCGCGCTGCTTCCCCTTCTGGCAAGAAGTCCTCGCCTGCTACGTCACCAACACAAACGCCGAGGACGATAGCGGCAAGGCGAAATGCGTACCCGTCCTTGAGGACTACTACGAGTGTCTGCACCACAAGAAGGAGGTACGTCACCGAGCACAGCGAGGATGCCTTCCTTGGACACCAACCCATGAACACCCACCGTCTCCCTTCTCAAAAGCACAAACCTCAGCATTGCTAATGGTTGAATGACAGGCCGCACGCACCCTCGCCCTCCAAGCCGCGTACCGCAAAGCCGAAGCAAACATCAAGCGCGACGACGCACCCTCAGCAGGCGAAATACGGAGACTCGGAGTATTGGACGCTCCTCTGGAGGAGAAGAACCTTAAGCCGTCCAAGTGGTTCCCGCACAAGGAGATCAACTAGACTTCTTCAGTGGAAGGCTAGAGAGGGGGATGATAAGGCAAGGAGACGAAGGGGTTCACTGTGTATACCAGCGAGACAGGTCAAGTCACAACTGCAGAGAAAGCGAGGGAGATGCAAATGCAATGAATTTCAATTACTTCTTTTGCCCATACACCGTACAACGCGCCGTTCGTATAAGTATACAGCACTATCGTTGAATGTCGTGACATCATAAGCAATCGTGCCACCCCATGCGCCATACTGTAAACCATGTACCCGAAGAGTATACAACATCCTGTGTGATATCGTTGCTAGTTCTCTTCCATATTACAGACCTTCGACTGTTGCTTCTTGGAACCGATGCTCGTGCGCTCGACAGCTCGGCGTGCACCTCTCAAGCCCCTTGAGCTCCGATTGCATGATCGACAATGTCCAACCACGCAGTCTTTTTCACCTTTCCAATGAGACTATTCGATGGAATATACATGTCTTCCGCCGGAGCTTTCCTAGATAGCAGAGCGACCGACGACACCATGAGCTTGAGCCATGCTATGGTGGAACGAACCAATCTTCTGGAAGCCCCTGTCGCGATATTAGCATCTATAAATCACTTCCTGAGGTACTCGAATAACTTACTTAGACAGATCATAGCTCTCCTCCTCCGGCTCATCCTGCTCCTCAAAGCTTGTCAGACTCGCACCCCTGACCATGCCACCCAGACCACTAGGCCCGAGAACGTTGACGTTCGAATTGCTTCTGCTCCGCTGGCTTCCGCCAATATCGCGGCGACTGACCGGCCTGCTCACAGTGCGACTGGGGCTCTCAGGCCCAACATCCTCATCGTCACCAGGCTTATCGTCGGACGCATCTTGATCCTCAGGCTCGGCGCTGCGATCTTCGTCAGGTAGCATCGGAGGCGAACTGGGCTGGGCAAGCTCTTCTTCGTTGTCCTTTTCGTCGTGGTGCATCTTGGTCGGACTGAGGTCGATGGGGAACTTCGCGGGTGTGCTAGGAAGATCGACAAACTTCCAGAACGGTGCTGGACTGGAGAAATTCATGTACTGGCTGGGCATTTGGGCGGTGCTAGGAGGTGCAAGGTGGGGTGCATGACGAGTCACTAGCGGTGTGACAAGGGCATTGTTCATCCGACTTGCGTCGTGATTGCCTTGAATGTTGCTCGTGGCTGCGTCGGAATAGAGAGTGGGAGGTGAGTTTGCTGCTTCGCTTTTGAGACCAGTTAGACCAAGTCCTTGGACCATTGGCTTGACAGGATCGACACCCGGTGATGACTCGAGATGCGACCTAGGCTCTTCAGTCTTGATGTATGGGGGATGACGACCATCATTACCACTGTAGACAAGGCGCTTAGCAGGTGTGACGAAGTGGTTTATCTCCCGTATGTTGGGTGACTGCTTCAGTACACTGAAAGGGCGGGAGCCACGATCAGGGGTAAATGACTCGTTGGGCGCAGGGACCGAAGAAAGAGGCGGTGTTGCAGAGCGAGGTGGAGACTTCATGCGAGCGCCTTGGTGCCTGGGATCGCGGTCGAGTGCACCGACTAGACGCTCCGTAGCTTGAGATGGGTTACCAAGCGCGGGCGAACTAGGCCCGGAGCCATCAGGTCGGAATCCAATGGCTATCCCACCACCCTTGCGAGGGTTGAGCAATTGCTTCCTGATGAACTCCTCGCGTTCTGAATCGGCAATCTTCCACTTCATGCCCTTGCCAGGCTCATCTGTTCGGCGTGCAACTTTCTCGAATGACTTATTGAGAGACAGATTGTGACGGATACTGTTTTGCCAGCCGCCGTTGGTGAATCGGAAGAAAGCGTACCTCGACTTGATGTAGTCGTAAATGTTCGCCAACGTCAGCATCTCCTCATCGTTGCTGAGGATGGCTTGGCCAATCAGCTGCGCATAACTGTACGGTGGCTTGATGTCCTTGGCCTGGTCATGGCTGTAATCAACTTCATCGGTAGAGTCGATCATGACGCCGCGGGAAAAGGTAGCAGGGGAACCTTTGCTGTGTGGACCAGTACCTGGCTGAAAGGTCAAAGGTGTACCTGGCGGTGGGCGACCTGGAGTGGAAGTCATCTGGTTGTAGTAGGCTTGTGATGACTGGTGTTTGTTTTCGCGATTCCTTGGATGTGAAGATGGTGGGAACGGATCGTACTGCTCGCGTTTCGGTGTAGGTCCGCTGGGAGGTATGTTGTGATGCGATCTGGGAGGTGGGTTGCCGTCGTTATCAGATTCTCCAGCCTCTTCTCCGTTCGCCTGTCGCAGAAGCATTGGATGGAAGTGGTCCTCCTGGCTTGCAAGAAGGAACAGCATCTGAGTGCCCATAATACTGATGCAGATACCCGAATGCAGCAACTCCACTTGGCCCTTTGTCACATGCACATCGTCCAGCTTCAGACCGTTCCGGCTGTTCACAACGATGTACCAGTTCTGGTCTGCCGAGTCGAAATAGATTTCGGCGTGTACACGCGAAACCTGGCGTTCAGGACCCAAGTCAATGTGCACTCCCCAGTTCGAGACTGACTGGGCTTCGCTCTGAGGGTGTCCAGGAATGTCTGCCTGCGAGCTGAGCGGCTGAGGACGGATTGTCGAGTCTGCACGCCCAATAAGAATTCGAGTCTCCTGAACGAAGAAGCACCAGTCGCGAGCTGCTATCTTCGCGAAGGCGGCAATATTATGCCCCTCGTTCTTGCGGGCTTGTAGGTCGTTTGCATAGTCGATAGCCGCATTTGGCGTGTAGTTCGAAGGGATACCGAGGGCGGCAATAATTCGGTTTTGCCTTTCAACGGGATCTTCGTCGTCTGCGTTTGGGAGCGTAGTATTACTATCGTTACTCGCAACAGACTCGGTGATACGTGTGCGTGGAGGCTCGGCGGCCGCGGCTGTAGGTTCGTTGCCGTTGAGCTGGTCTGATGAGTAAACATTCCCTGAATATTTGGGAACGGAACTCACGCGTCTGCGCTTTCGCGAGGGTGTGGCTATCGAGTCGGCATCAGACTGCGGTTGAGCGTCAGGCTCCCGGCGGGAACGGAGTCCTACTCGTGGCGGCATCTTGCATAGGCGCGGGCACTGAAGAGAGTGCAAATTAGCGAGCGTCCTGGGTGTTTATGAATGTTTGCTGATTGTTGCCATGCTGGCAACCGTGGTCGGTAGTCCTAACCGAACCATAGCCAGTTGTCCAGTCGCCATTGCTGAGGGTCTTATATCGTGGGTAGTCGCTACCACTCAGAGGCCGTTGAAGTATTACACAAGCAATGCGACTCCCTAAGACTAGTTGCGCATGCCTGCGAATACATGAAGCGCATTCTGAATGGGCTGCGACAGCTCGATCCCCAGAAGCCACGGCACGAATCCTTGACGTCGATGCCCCTCCACAACGAAGGGAACCTGCTTACCTCTAATGTCAATGCCCACTTCCTTCTACAAATGCGCGATGCGTGTGTCAAGAGTTATTGAAGTTGGCGCAAAGTGGCAGGCGGCGTCGATGCGTTCGCAGGTGATGGGGTTGGTAAGTGGGCCGCGGTCGCGGTAGGTCCTACACACTGGGACGTGTGCCCGTGTTTGTTTTCAGTGACGCGACCGATTGGCGTCAAACGCAAAAACGCAGTGTGAGCAATTCGCAGAGACGAGATGAAACGACGTCAACTGTCGCGCGCTGTCGAACGCGGTGAGCTATCGATAGGGATAAGATAATCACAGAGCCGCAGACGTCGAGCAGCAATTGCGCCCGAAATTACTCTCGTAATACATATCCGTGCGCGTCGTTGATGACCGGTCACGTGTGCGAGGCGATAGTGCGTTTTCGACAAGTGCGGCGAGTGAACGAACAACTGCTCATAGCTGACAGCCGGAGCAGAGTTTGTTTGTTGGCGAAAAAAGCCTTAGGGGCTACAATGGTTTTGCAGCGCTTTCTTTGTTTGCTACGCCGCACCACCAACAGTTCAAGTCTACGCAGCTGCCTTGCATCGCACACCAGCGAGGAGCGTTTATGAGCCAGCAAGCCCCTATGAACACCAGGTCTTTTAGCACAATGCTTCCTGCAATCACACAAGTCGGGCGTCTGTTCCGGGGACATGCCAGCGGTTTCGGGATCGTGGCCCTTTGTTTATTGCCAGCAATTTCAATGTTCGCCGAACGCGTTTGTTGATCGTAGTGCGTCATCAACGCGCTGACATGATGCAACCATCAATACTATGTTAGTAGCCAAACAGAGAGGTTTATTGGGGAGGCTGGTGATAAAGGATAAATATCGCAATCCGCGATGCTGGATCGAGAAAGTAAGATGGAATGACGAGGTTGGAGTTCGGTGGGTCATGTGACCTTTTCGGTCCTTTAGATGGATGTTCGGCTCTGCCTTTATCAACGAACTTGTATACCTGTATGCGAGCTTCGACGACAAGGCATCGTGATCGTGGACGACTGCGACCACGGTTCTCAGAGTGACGGCATGTAGACAAACCATTGAGCGTTGGGTTTTGAGTAACAATGGTAACATCCAAGAGTATGCAAAATCCTTCTGACCCACGAAGATCAATGCACAGTATCTACACGAGTAAAAGACATTGCAAGCAGGGAGGAGCGAATGGTTCAAACCCAGTCTTCGCGTTCTCGTTCATCCTTGCTGCCGCCATTGTTACCTTTCAGCCATCCCACACCAGAAGAGGCAACGCCTTTCCATCTTTCAACGCTCTTCTTCTTGACAAACTGGTATTGGCGTGAACGGCTCCTCTCCAACCGCTGCTTGAAAGGTGCTTCACCAGATATGCCTAGGCCAGCAAGCTCCATATCGTCTCGGACTTCAGCCTCCCTGAACCCAAGCGCTGACTCGGCACGTTTCGATGTCGATGAGTTCCCTCGGTTCAAAGCATGGGGTATCGACCCCATCGTCTCGTTCGAGCGGACTCGTCGCAGCCGATCCTGCAGCTCTGCCGCTTCACCGTCGTCAACGACCCTGCCCTTGCGGTTGGACGGTGGTGTGTGATAGTCCCAATTCGAGTTCATGCGACGTATAGCGTACTTGCGAGGACTGTGATCCAGTATCTCCCCAAGCTCCTGCAGATCTTCGACCTGTGCTCGCATTCGATCAAGCGATTGCATTCGCGGCGCGGCAAAGGCACGGCCTTGGACAGATTGTGAACGCTTGCGACCCAGTCGAGGCGAAGAATGGCCGCGTTGGTAAGTATGTGCAGTCCGCTTTTCTTCGATGGCCATAGCCACCTGGGCAACTGAATTCGGCACCACA
This sequence comes from Macroventuria anomochaeta, assembly GCF_010093625.1. NCBI lineage: Eukaryota > Fungi > Ascomycota > Dothideomycetes > Pleosporales > Didymellaceae > Macroventuria > Macroventuria anomochaeta. The sequence goes on from NW_022985375.1 coordinate 442,750, forward strand.
TCAAGAGAATTCTGGTGGGTGTCAGCTAGAGGCGTACAAATTCGAAGATGGAGCCTCACTCACCATGTGAATGAGTACTATCGGCAGTTGAACAGTGACCAGCTTTCTGTACAAAGTCAGCACGAGCAGGTGTAGGCTGAAAGGTCAGACGACTGACGTATGAGCGCTACCCACGATAACGTTTAGGAAGTATCGCACTTCGAAGTATTTGCCTAGCTGGTCAGTATCTTCCCCTCCATGGAACTGACAGTCACCACATACCACACTTGACTGTAGCATGTCCGCGAGGCACTTCCAAGTCACAGGTGCGGATGTGAGTCTGGTGGGAGGGTACGCCATGCCATCCGGCAGCGCCCTGCTTAACGGTACTCTTGCTGAGAATTGAACGTTCGTTGTTGTCGAAAATTCGCGCTTGACCAGCAGATTTTTCCATGGTCGATGCAGCGGCCTACAAATACAACACATCAGCACAACGCCAGAACATCTGGGACTGCTGCCAAACAAACGTGTTTGTAACATAGTATGTCCCGCTCCAGTTGGAGTTCGATCTTCTTGATGACCTTGCGGCTGTTGTTCGCGATATGCACATCGACATAGATGCTGGTCCCGCTGACCCAAACCTGCCTATGTAAACCTGCTGTTATCCGTACAATCTCAAGGGTAGTGTCGCGGGCTTTGATCCATTCGTCTGAGGCAGTGAGAGGACTCGGGAGAGACATGAGAGCTTTCTCGGCTTCGTGGTAGTCAGCATCTCTTCATGACAGTAGACTGTAGGGCACTTACGATCGTACACCGAGAGGACGGTGACGTCGTCTGATGTCCTGACGATGTACTGCTTGCCATGGTCACGAATAAGTAGCGATACGCATAAAGCATATCGAATGCGCGCATTCTTCGAATGGAAGGGTGGTGGTCCAACGTTGAGTGGCAGGCTTAGATTGAAAGCCAGATTGGTAACTGAGGGCATCAGGTGCCAGAACAAATCATTGGATCCGATTGGCTTTTGGTCGTAGACCATGTGTTGAGGTGGCGGGTGGTCTTCATCGATCAACTCGGTAGCGAGGTTTAGAAAGACACAGCGCCTGTTTCCACTCATCTCTTCTATGCCTAGAAGATCGATGGATATCCGAGCAATGTCCAGAGTCCTTCTATGACGTATTCGCTCAGCGTCGTCGACGTTGATCTGGACGGTGCCCTCGATCGACCCTCCGCCCACAAATATGCCAGCCGACAGGTCTAATCCAAGCTCGATGCGAGGATGACGATGTGAGGGAAACTCGAGAAGTTCTTTGGATAATGGCTCGCGGATGAATGTTCTGGAAGGTATGCGTCGGTTGTTGTCATGCGGTGTAGGATCTATTCGGGTAGCGACATGGCGTAAAGGTGATAGAGATTGACCATGTCGAGGTATGGTGTGGCCAGCGCCTCTCGGGGGAGGCTGCGGTAACGTAGGTATTGTATGCGTTGCAGTGCTTGTAGGTAGCCGTTGCGTTGTTGACGAAGGCAATGCCGCAGGAGCCTGTCGAGTTCGAGATGCACTACGTGCACGTGTACGCGAGGACGAACGGGGTGGGACACTGCCAGGCGGAATGCTGTATATACTGGAAATGCTATTGTTGTCCGCAGGACTTGGTGGTGATGGTGTTCTAGAGGATCGCCCTCGGTACATAGATCTGCCGCCGTTACTCTCGATACTGTTCTTTCTATCCGGTTCTCGATTCTCGCCATATCGAGTATCGGTGCTTGGGCGACGCTTCGATGCGGCAGAGGGCTTTCGCGATACTTCCGGTCGCGACGTATTTCGAGGCAGGTTGCCGTCCGACAGAAGTCTTCGTGGTATCGTGTCCGCCAAGCTTGGCTCTGTGAGCTCACGAATGTCGGACAAAGGACGAGCTTTTGCCCACGAGGGCGCATGCAAAGATGGTGCCCTGGGTTCTCCAAAGGAGTTGCTGACCATGCCTCCAACGCCGGCAATTCGATTGCCGTCTGATCCAGGTGACGCAACGAACGAAGACCCGCTCACTCGTTCTAAAGAAGGTCGAGGTTCTGAGTGTGGACCTGCACCTGGCTGTGACTGCGAGTGACCTGACCCCTTCAACAGCCGTCCAGCAAGCTCGGCCAATGTCATCGCAGCCAACCCAACTGCTGCGCTGTGTCGTATGCTGCGACTGCGCGTGGCAGTATCGTGAACGAAGGATTAGGGAGCTGGCGATTGGTGGTGATATGTTGACCGAGTGATTGATGTGGTATCCGTTACTGCTGAAATCAGGAGAAAAGTCATGTGAGACTATGTCGATGCTCGATATCCTGGAGGTGGGTGAGGTCTGTCGCCTGAGGTCTGCATGGCGGTGATGTGTAACATCGTAAACCTCAAATGTGATGTTCTCAAGGGCGTGGTAAGCGCGGTCAAGAAATGTTTGGTAGAATAGGAAGTAAAGACGCGTGCAGGAAACAGACTTGCAGGAAGGAAGCTCGAAGGAAATGAGATGACGACCAGAGAGGGCAACACACCGGTAAAGATAATATCTCTTACACAGTATACTCAACTGCAGCATATCATTTTGTACCAGCTGCTACGATTGTTCTTGTTACGGCGGTGTTGTGTTTACTTCCCAGCGTCGTCCAAGCAGGAGCAACCACGTTCTGATGGTTTCTGCGCCAGCTGTTGAGCCTCACTCATCAACACCACAGATGTGCATAATCTTCCCACTCACAGCACAAACCTTTGCCTTACTTCGAAATACATGCTGACACGCTTGCAGTGACCTCCTGCTCCTGCGCCCGCGCTATTGCGATCGAGAGTTCACTCTACGCTTCATCTTCAACCCAGATTCGACGCAAGTGACCCCTTAGCTCACCGCCAGGCAGCGCAACGAAGCTGTCGACACAAGATCGGCCCGTCAACATCACGATGCTCCATGGCGGGTACTTTGGACGTGAAACCAACAGTCTCGTACGAGTCTCGACTCTCGACCTGTGGACCGTGTCAAGGTCACCTGTTCTCACCAGATGCGGCGCATGACCTTTGTTTGCCAGATTGGGATAGCAGCACAACTCTTCTTCCAAGGCGACAGACTTGGAAAGAGTGGTTCCAAAGTGCGAATTTTCAGCGACCCGACGTATCGGGTAGACTGCCCTATGAGTGCTTGCGAATCAGAGGCCTGCGCATGCTGGCGCCGTTAAGCGGGGTGCAGGCCAAGCTCTTCCTCGTGATCAGCCCCTGCGGTGTTTGCGGCGTCCTCAGTGTTTGTGCATGATGTTTTTGTAGGTTTGTTTACCAGTGTCTGGTCGAGTGCTGGAGCATACAAGCCTCACTGGTGGGAGGGTGAATTGCTTATCAGGAGATGACCCTTCCAAGCACCTTGCTAGATGCTTTTTCTGCCACCGACATCAGATCGGATTGCTGCATCGTCAGCCTTATAGCGCCATAGCCAGGTGTCAGCGCGCAGTGACTTTATGGCGGGTGTTCCACGTCTTACAGCGCGTGGCCTCGGTGCAGGGAGCAGGGCCACCGAGGTCGTTCTTCCGTTCGTGGCAGTTCCTCGGCTTCGACAGCGCGTCGTCGTGAAGGGACGCAAAAAGTCTCTGAATGATGCATGATAAACGCAATGGCACCGCCCAAGCATCCGCAACGCCCTAGGGAACAGACTGGCTTGATAAAGATGAGGCTCGCGCTGCCACCATGGAGATGCCGGAGATGCTCTACAAACTCTGCCTGGTGGCGCGGGAGCTAGAGCTCAGCTATGCTGCATGCAGTACTGGTGTCCGTATCGGCAGTCCCTGCCTTATACGGCTCCTCCACGATGCACTGTTTCTCGATGGCAGCGGTGATGCAGTGCGCACCCCGCGAAGAAAATTTTGAGCTGGTCCGCCAACCGCATCTCCGCACGCCTTGGCCAGAATCAAGTGCAGGCGCCCAAGAGCGGACGCTCGGTTGCAATTCGCTGCCATTTGCTGTCCACTGCAGAGGAACCTTTAAGCACACAGAAGCTGCGCTCGGCACCGTGAACTGGACGTGGTCCGCCCGCGCCTTTTGAAGTCCAGCACCTCCGCCCCTCCGCTGGCCCTCTTTCGTTTTCATTACCCAAGAGCTTACCTCACAACTTCTGCGCGGCCACACACATCGCTCGACTCCTTGGATTCTTATCAGACATTATTAAACTCCCAAACAAACGCAATCGCTTCTCGACCCGGTGCTGCGGCTGTCTACCCCAGCGCGCTTAGCCGATACAGAGCCTCCCGCCGCACGTAACGCCTGTTCGCTGTCGTCGCATCTATCTTACTTCTTGGCGCTCCTGTGCCCCTCTATCAGATCGGAGGGGTACGGTGGACGCAGATGGGAGATAATAGCGTAACAACTATGACGGCTGCCGTGGGTAAAGCAGAGGACCCGCGCGAGGGCTCGACGTCCTCTATCGAAGATTCACCTGAGCCGGGCCAGGCGGAGACATATACCCAAGAGAACCCGCAGCAGCAGAAGCGCAAAGGTGGTCGCAAACCCGTGAGCCTCTCCATAGTCGCATTATCTTGCCTATCATGAGCGCCGCAATTGCGCAGCCATTTGACATGTCACGAATTGGACTAACCAAGCGTCGTAAGATCTATGCCACCTCGGAAGAGCGCAAGCAACGCAATAGGCAGGCACAGGCTGCCTTTCGCGAGCGGCGAACCGAGTACATCAAGCAGCTGGAGAGCACGATTAAGCATCATGAAGAGACGCTGCAGAACCTGCAAAACAGTCACCGCAACGCCGCCGACGAATGTCTTATGCTCCGGTATAAGAACTCTCTACTTGAAAGAGTCTTACTGGAGAAAGGTACCAATTGCTTATCAGACAGGCCAATGTCGATATACGCTAACCCATGCTCCACCAGGCATTGACGTCCAGGCTGAGCTGCGCGCGAAGACTGGCAGTCCAAACCTAGGGCCCACGAGGCCTGCGGCTTCTGCACACGCGTCTCCGAACCAGCCACCTCTCCAGCAGCGTGCCATCTTGAATAGACAGCAACAGAGGCGATCATTGCAGGGACCGCCAAAGGCTGATGGTAGCAATGGCTTGCCTATGATACAGCCGGATGGTCCGATCCAACGTTCACCACTGTCGCAGCCCACACCAGGCTCCCATTTGTCCTCGCCTGCGCAGTCGGCTACGCGCTCACCCAACTTCATGCCTCAAGGTCATTCTGTGTCTCCCAATTTTGGACCTATTCCCCCTCAGCAACAGCAGCAGCAGCAGCAGCAGCAGTTGCGGCCACAGCCACCTAGATCCAACTTCAACCCCATGATGGCAGCAGGTCCACAGAGGCCATCCGTGATCACAAACCAGGTGCCTGCAAATGGCATCCAGGGCGCGTCCACTGTTGGTCCCAATGCAAATGGCATAACTCAAAGCAGTGGTCCCTCCTCCTTCTACCAGTCCCAGTACTCGGACCACATGAACCAACTAGGCAAGCTGACCCCTACCTTCCTTTACTTAGGTATATGACTTTGTAATCCTAGGCTGATTGGCGTGTAGAACAGGAGTATGACGAGCAAGCCGACAACTACGACCACGAAGAACCGAGCGATCAGTCGGCCGGCCCCGGCCCCTTCCCGCACCACAACTTCCCACCTGCGAACAGCATGCCCCCTCCGATGCCGCCTGCGCAGAACCCACCATTCGCCAGCCCAGCCACGCTGGCACCAAATGATAGCAACCAGCCATTCAATAACATGAATAACCTCTTCGACCCCTACGATCCAATGCTGGATGCAGATCCATTCGGGCTCTCTGCTAGCATGCACTTCCCCACCATGTACGAATCGAGATGATCGACGCAAGGATGAATATGATTAGGATAAGAGGATACATAGGACACCTACCTTCGACATCTGGAATCTTACCCACCGTACGTTTTTAATGTGTTCTTTAGCGGGCGTCACGACTGGCTTCCACATCGTCAGACAGCATAACGGCGTTCCTCAACTCACGGCAACCGCTGGCCATAGACCTGGCAGCATTATTAAAAGTTTTGTTTCATCAGATGCAGAGGCATCATTGTTTCTTGGAGTGTTATGTTTTGGAGTGTTATAGACATCTCAGCTGTACGGTTATAGCAGCACTTTTGACAAGGAATCGAGCTTTTTGGGCAGCTCTTCCTCGCGAGTTGGGAGGAGCATCATACTGGGTGTGTTCAGGCTGGATCAGCTGTTCACGGTTCTCTATTCGAGGGAAATATGACCGAACTGGCTAGAGGGGAACAAGCAGAACCCTTCTACGGCGCAGTCGGTCAATCGACTTGGAGACCGACTGTTGCCTTGTACATACATCAATACTAAAGCCAATGCTCAACGTCCAAGCAAGGGCGCAACATACACACTGCTTCACCGCTGTGAACCTCGGGATGATGTTGACTCAAGTCCAAGCTGCCTCAATTAAGCGAACCAAGCCAAACGTTGAGGCAGCGACGTCTGACACAGCGCAGGCAACATTACGCCTGCCATGGCCCCTTGCAACATGAAATAAAATTAGTCTAGAATCCCAATTGACATGCTGCATGCACAAGTAATTGCAGCGTCATGCGCTCTCTGATGTACATGTCGTTTGGCCCGTGCCCCACCTGGTAATTGACTAAGCGAACCAACCCACACGAATTTCCTTGCCTGGCTTGCAAGCGTGCTTCCACCAGCGTCAACACCTCGTTTGAGAGCCACCACCGAGAGTCCAGTCCCTAGTACCGTAGGGCCAGCTCTCGCATTTTTCTTTTTACCCCGGCAGATTGCGCATCTAGGAGGGCAAAGCGCACAAGGCGCTCTAAACCATCAAGATGACGACAATTGCTTCCAAGGTAAGCTCGAACCTCGCTCAAGCGTCCGCTGCAACCCCGCGCCGCAGTGCAGGGCTCAATGAGCCGCTTGAAGCAATGCATATACAAGGGCGATAGCTAACAATGACTACAGAACATGTACGAGCTGCTGGGTATGCTAACTCGAAGTTCACCGCTCGCGAAAACTCGCTCATGACCCCGCAGGCAACGACCCTGAGCTCGACCCCAACAGGCCAGCTGAGCCACCGACAAAGGCCATCGACAAGCCTGCCCCTAGGCACGGCAAGCGTGAGGGCTCCGACGTCAAGGCCTCTCCTCCCGTCGAGCGCCAGGGCAACCAGTCCCGCGCCAAGCAGAGCAACAACGCCAACGATAACGGTACGTCAAGGCAGACACCATCTCAGAGGAGACACCATGGGTGCAGGGGATGTTACGTCATGAGCTTGTACTGATAGCATGCAGCTTTTAGGGATCGCGGTGTCGGCGCCAGCAGCAACCGCCAACGTGGTTCTGGCGGTGAGTACATATGGACTCAACTCTGTCAATACATGCTAATTATGCGCAGAGCCTGAGCAGCAGCGTGGTGGCCGTGGTGGCCGCGGCCGTGGTTCCCGCGGTGGTGCCCGTGGAGGCCGTGGAGGTCTTGCCCGCCAGGAGGGTGACCGTCACAGCAGGACCGGCCTTGGGTATGGCATACGATCTCAAAGAAGAAAGTGATATCTCTAACATTTCGCAGCGAGCACGAGAAGCAGGCTGCCCACGGTTGGGGTGCCGAGACTGGCGAGGCCGAGCTTGCTGACGAGCAGGCCGGTGAGGCCATCGCCCAGAAGGAGGAGAAGGATGCCGTCAAGGAGGATGCTGAGGCTGAGGCCGCTGAGCCCGAGCCCGAGGATAACTCCAAGTCCTACGTTGCCTACCTCGCCGAGTTGGCTGAGAAGAAGCTCAAGCTTGGTGAGCAGAACATTCGCAAGGCCAACGAGGGCAGCTCCAAGGACTTCCCCGAGGGTACCCAGGTCAAGCGCGAGGAGGAGGACTTCTTCGCCGGCTCCGGCGGCAAGGCCAAGCGTGAGCGCCAGCGCAAGGAGAAGGTTCACGTCGAGCTTGACGGTGACCGCATGCTCGCTCCCCCTCCCCGTGAGGGTGGCTCCCGCGGTGGACGCGGTGACCGTGGCGGCCGTGGCCGCGGCGAGGGCCGTGGTTCTTTCCGTGGCGGCGAGGGTCGTGGCCGTGGTGGTGACCGCGGTGCTCGCGGTGAGGGTCGTGGTGGACGTGGCCGTGGCGAAGGCCGTGGCGACGCTCGTCCTCGTGGCGGTCGTGGCGGCAACGCCCCCAACGTCAGCGACTCCAGCGCTTTCCCCAGCCTCGGCGCATAGACGCCTCTCGACACTGCGTCGACCACTAGCACGACTCCAGAAGTTCCTGCCTGACGTTCGCATCAACGACGTCTCAACGATACGACAACAAAGCGATCTGACGAATGGACGATTGAACGGAGGAGCTGAACACCATATAAGGATTCTCTAAAAAGGACGGACGGCAGGAAAATCATCTCATCTACTCGGTGTTTACATTTTTCCACATGCGGTGAACTCCTTACTTGTGTTTGGTCCACGGCTCGGTCACCTTCGGGGTGGTTCTGTTTTCTTGATCTGAATGAAAATCGCTTGCATGATCAAATACCTTCACCTGCCCATTTCTGTTGTGATTTGACCATCCCATGAACTTAGGACTCAAATATGAACTTCGATCGCAACTTCGAGCTTCATCGATACTCCCAACTCGTTATGTACATGCGTGCACAGAGTTTTGCTGTATTCCACTTGGCTCTTGTTACATATGTACTTCTCGTCAGTTGAACATTTAGGACGATATCTAGCTTTCGCTCTAGTTGCAAGACAGTTAAATGAAATTTTGCTTCACACTTCCAGTCCCCATATGGATTGCGAGAGGCTAGAAGTCGCACTCGAATTATGAAAGAGCAAAGTCCAAGTCACCAAGATACTTGCTTCACACTCAGAACAGGTTCAGGCAACAGCATGTTTACCGCAGGGATGACAATTGCACGTTCTACATTGCAGACTTTAAGCATGCATTTATAGTATCGTACAGGATAAGTGCACTTGAGGGACCAGCGAAACTCAAAAATATCAACCCCCCATCTGGCAGTAGGAATGCGAACCATAAGGGAGAGCCGGCCCTTATGGCAGGAACACAAAGAGAACACCGACGAATAGTACAGATGAGTAAGATGTGAGAGCCAACAGCGCCAGAATGCCATATCTGAGAAAGCACACAATACCACGACTCGCCTCTTGTGAGCTGTAGAGAATAATCAGTCGAACAGCGATGGAGGGGATTGCCCGTCAGCTCCGGGAGACGCTGGTAGCTCTCTCCGTCCTCATGTCTCCTCCTCAGCCTTCCGCTCTGCTTCTGCTTCTTCCGCTGCTCGTTCTGCTTCGCGTGCTTCTCGTTTGGCTTGTCGTTGAGCGAGGATATCGTCTGCGCACTTTTGACATACGAGGAGGCTGCAGTTGTGACACTCTTGCGCTACGCTGTACGCCATGGAAGTGCCGCTGAAGACTAGGGAAGTCGAACATGTGGATGGAGCTTTCTGGTAAAGCTCTGTGTCTGGTGAAGACTCCGCTTTTTTAAAATCTACCTCCAGTTCAGATTGGATGTCCTCCATAGGATCTGATCGTGTCTCTGACGTCCACAAAGTAACAGGTGTAAGCTGTGCTGTGAGATGAGGTGCAGTACCGACAGTAGCATCTGAATGGACGAGACCGCGCGGAGGCACGTACGCTGCAGGTCGTAGTCTAGCTACCATACCACGTCCACGGCCACAGCGACCCCCGCGACCTCTACCAGCAGGAATGCGTGCGATCTTAGCCGGCGCTGGAATGGTGGTTGACTTTTGTGGTGTTTCAATGTCAGGCTGTATCGCGCACCAACACTTGACGCACTCCATTTCGTGCGCTAAAGGTGGTTTCGAAATCGCTTCCGTGAGCGTGATGGTGTAAGGCTCGAAGGAATGATGGCACTCCCAAACTCGGTCTTGAACATCGTCGGTAGGTTCTTCACCGAAGTCGAAGTCTTGTTGTTCCCAGTAACGTGCTGAGCCGCCGTCGAGGTTGCGTGGGCGACAAGTGACTGGTGAGGTTGTATTCGTTTCTGTTGCGACTCCAGCAAGTACTTCCGGGGCAGCGTCTGCCATGGTGGCTTCTGTTCCTTCCGCAGTCGCCGTTTGCGCTTCAGTAGCAGTATTGTTGTCTGATCCTCGAAGAGACTCAGGCTCATCAGGTTCAAAATCGCTTCCGCTGTCTTCATCGTCGTCTTCGTAGCAGCCTCCTTCGCATTCGTCTCTGCTCTTCATGCAACCCCAGCAAAAGTGCGCACCACATCTACACTCCATGTGGTTGCAGCCATACATTCGTTTCAGTCCCTGGCTACATTTCGGACAGCGTTTGTAACCCCATACCATGAGAAGTGCTGCAGTCTCTGCATCAACTCCAGGATCCAAAGTTGTACAGAGGCTATCTGGGTGGGCTGATTGCCGGCAGTCGACGCAGATCTCGCCTTCGCACTTCGGACACTGAAAGTTCGGTAAGGTTGGGGTTCCAATGCCCGAGTCTACTTTCCTCTTTCCCTTCGTTCCTGCCTGCTGTGGCAGTAGTCGTTCTGGAATAAAAGCGGAGCATGTTGGTATTGGGCAGTAGAACGGCTTGGGTGTGCTCCACTCTTCATACTTCGACTTGTATTCGGTAATCTCTTCGATCGTCAAATGAGGCTTGATGTGGTAAAGATGGATCTGCACGCAGCAGCGTGGCGGCATCCGACTAGAGTCTTTACACGCAGTGAGAAACATGCCTTTGACACATGGGATGCAGTATGTGCTGTTGCACGACCTGCATGGCTTGATTACTTCTTGCGCATAATTCAGATCCTTCTCTTTCGGTAGCTGCGTGCAGCAACCTATACATTGTACCTCAGGTTCCTCAGGCTCCTTAAACTCTTCCTGGATAGGTACAAACGCAGCTAGGCTTGGGAGCTGTTCAATGGGAACTGGGCTGACAAGGGCTGCGTAGTCGATGTCGATCACCATCAGGTCGCGCTCCACAATGAAGCTTTCGAAAGCAGAAAGATGCCGTATTCCATCTGTGTTCAGTTCTGTGGCCATCGCTTCTGTCTGTACTGGCTCACTGTATCGCCGTCTTGAGGTAGTGGTTGTTTGTGCTGAGAATTTGAGGTTGATATCGTCACAAGGCTGTGGTGAAGTCACTGGCTTTCGTGCAGCCTGATGTACTTGGTCTTGGCAGGGCCCAGTTTCGTTTGTCTTGTTGCTTCTTTCATGATGTTGTTGAGCAGGTGCGACCGGTGAGGCAGCAGCCTTCACGTGCGGGGGCGCCGCAACCTTGGTTGCGCGAGAACCCATGACGAATAAAACACTTTGCTTCTCAGTTGATGAGGTGCAATTCCACGGTTCTTAAATGAACTATAAGGCTGAATGAAATTGACTCAGGGAGGAGTGATCGCTTTGACTCAAAAGATTTGAGGCGGTGTTGCCTGCAGCGCCTGCAGGCAGCCTTGCGCTATATCGAGCATCATTGGCTGAGGTCCACTTCAGGATCCGTACTCGTGAGACAACACGATGGGTTGCAAAAGAGATACCTACTGCAAAAGGCTGCTTTTAGCATATGAAAATATCTAGGAAGACATTTGGTGTCTCTTCAGGCTGAGACCTGCTGTCAATGCGCAGTACGCCTGCAGCAAACGCCTTGGCAACGTCCGCAATCAACATAAAGATGTATGGCTGTCATTCCGGCCGTGGTCTTGATCTCTACCCTCTGCGATGGCGTTTCGGTGATGAAGATTGAAAGCTGGAGTCATTCAGACATGAATTCCCATCGGCCCACACTTGGCAAAAATCAAGTGTACTGTTACGATCCTGTGTCCCACACGGCAGCCGGCAAAGTAATAAGTAACCACCAACCAGACAAGACGGTACTCGGTAACGGACCAACGGTCACGTGGCTGCTCCTCAACGAGCATGACACACGTGCGTGCTCGTCCACAAGCAACACCCCTGTTCTATTGGATCAGTCTGGACTGCTCATCCACGAGCAGTACCCTCTCATGCAGTATATAGCAAGTAGGAACACTGCCCTTATGGCATTGTGTCTAGCCTTGTCAATCAACTTTGTTATTGGAATCTCATCAACCTTCGAGCTAGTGTTATGGGTATATACTGTTCAGCGCCCAGTACCTGCTATCTACAGCAGTACTGTACTTTTTTGGTCAATGTAGCGCAGCGGGGCTGGGCTGTGTGCCTCACAACATACTTGCAAATCCAAGGCAATTCAAGTCAGCAACACCCAAATCAAGCAAAAATCAAAGTATATACATGCCTATTGTCATGATCGTAGCTTGCTCGCATCTGTGAAGCATGCACCCCCAGAACGTTCAATGTTGACCGGAGGATTCCTGAAGCTTAACATTCAACTTTCATTGCGGCTGAGCTGAATCAAGAAACTAGCGTGAAAGGACTCCAGATCGATCGTCGTTGGAGGTGTAACGGAGCCGCCAGCCACAAGAGCTGGGTTCCATGGTTCGCTGGAGCATAGAGCGCAGTGCTTGCTTCTACCGTGTGCCTGAGCGAGCCTCTTATTAGCTTCGTTGCACGTCTGCGCGTGTTCATCAGAATAGGCAAGGAGTAAATGAACTCTCTGCATGGCTATCAACGAGTGATCTTGCAACTGGTCGTACAATGGCCAAAGTATATCGCAAGGGCTTCCACCATATGGACGCCTCGACGGTGCTCGGCACTCGTGTTGGCAGCCAAGGTGAGGCCTAGCGTGACGGACGTGAGCGATATGCACCACCTTCTGAGTTACGACATCGACAGACGTACTCGTTGTGCCGCGGTATACGACCCGTATGTCAGTCGCCGGCAGATTTCCGGAGCCGAAATCCTGTGCAAATGCTCCCGTGACGCCAAAATCCTTTCACAATGGATCGCCGCGGATGTACAACAAGATTTTAGGCACGCGGGATTTCCCCACAGATGAGCCGAGATTTCGCCAATGTGGGGTTATTGGGGACCCCATGTTTTTGTGTCATCATCTGGCATGTACCAAGAGTGACATCCATCAATCAGCAGATCTCGGACGACCACAGTGAACGCTAGAAACCCTCAACAGCAAGACGTGCAGGTGGAGTACGGCGTGAAGGAACGTTGGTGTGCTACTGACCCCGCATCGACGTTGCTGGAGTTGCACTTCCATCGACGATAGCGCGCTCACAAGCAGTATTGTTCACTCCTGTTAGGCTTTTTGTGGCGTCGGCAGCGGCTTGCGAGAGGAGCTTAAGTGTACGACAGGGGGTTGGTGCAAGAAGATGACGATATCCATGCTGAATCGCCGTATCGGCCTGATGTTATGACGACTGCAATTTTTCGTCTTGTCTGCTCAAGGGAGACGGGATGCACCTACGCGTGCCGAGCGGAGCGCCGTGACATGGAGTACTCGTGGTGCGTGTGTATTTCTGCAAGGAAAGTCTTGGGAAAGTGGAGAGTTACGAGCTTAGCAGGTGTTGAAGCTTGAAAAGATATCGTCGGTGCCAAAGTCGGACGCGCTACTCCGGAGGCTTCGGGCCTTGCTCCATCGAGTCGCTGGGGGAACTGTGGTGCGATCAGCAGGGCAGTGCTAACAATCCCCGCAGCAAAGGCATCGTTCGACGTGCGCAGAGCTAATGAACAGGTAGCTATGTAGCTACCTCCCTGTCGTAGCTTCCATAAAGCTCTCAACGGCTCCCGGCTGTTGACGTCGCGCGCTCCAGGAATTTTATCCTGTCACCTGTTAGTACCTTCACATTTTTCGTGTGAACATACTATTGTTGCTTTCAGTGTCGCCCTGGCAGCACCCGCCGACGTCATGCATCGGCTCGCACAAGCATTGCTGGCCATTGGCCTGGTCCGGGCCCAAACGGTATGTGCAGACATTCTGTCCCATCACAGCACAACAACATCAATTGCACGTTGAAGCTCTGCTTAAGCTCCACGTAAGTTGTAGAAATGTTGCTAGATACTGCATTTCTTGTTGCAGGGCTACTTCCATTCCTTAAAGTTGTTCCCCGCATCTTTGATGAGCTTGTTGTGAGCCACAGCTAACGATAGCACAGTACCCAAACAACACAAACCCTACCAACAGCTCGAGTCCCTTGAACAACGCTGAGAGTCCACCATTTTACCCTAGTCCGTGGATCGAGGGAACTGGTGATTGGGCTGTACGTACAAAGCTCCACTTAACTTTGATCAAGCACTAATGGTTATGTCAGGAAGCTTATGCTAAGGCTCAAGCTTTTGTGCGCCAACTGACCCTTCTCGAGAAGGTCAACCTCACGACCGGTACTGGATGGCAGAGTGACAACTGTGTCGGTAATGTAGGCGAAATTCCACGCCTGGGTTTCAAGGCCATCTGCATGCAGGACAGCCCTCTGGGTGTTCGCTTCGCCGACTACGTCTCTGCCTTCCCTGCAGGTGGCACCGTCGCCGCGTCATGGGACCGTGGCGAGTTCTACCGTCGAGGATACCAGATGGGCTCAGAGCACCGTGGCAAGGGTGTTGATGTTCAGCTTGGTCCTGTTGTTGGCCCTATTGGTCGCAACCCCAAGGGTGGTGTAAGTTCGAGAGGTGCAACTGCTTCATGGACATTACTAACGCAAGACAGCGCAACTGGGAAGGTTTCTCTCCTGACCCATACCTGTCAGGTCACGCTGTCGCCGAGACTGTCCGCGGTATTCAAGATGCCGGTGTCATTGCTTGCACCAAGCATTACATCTTGAATGAGCAGGAGCACTTCCGCTCCCCAGGAAACTTCCAGGATTTTGGCTTCGTTGATGCTATCAGCACCAATGTCGACGACAAGACTCTGCACGAGTTGTACCTCTGGCCCTTCGCCGATGCTGTGCGCGCTGGTACTGGCTCCATCATGTGCTCCTACAACAAGGCAAACAACTCTCAAGTTTGCCAGAACTCATACCTGCAGAATTACATCTTGAAGGGTGAACTTGGCTTCCAAGGATTCATCATGTCGGATTGGGACGCTCAACACAGTGGTGTCTCCTCTACCCAGGCGGGTCTCGATATGACCATGCCCGGAGACACAGACTTCAACTCTGGTTACTCTTTCTGGGGGACCAACCTGACCATTTCTGTTCTCAATGGCACCATCCCTCAATGGCGCCTCGATGATGCTGCGACACGTATCATGGCCGCCTACTACTACGTCGGTCGTGACCAGGACAACACCACCACCAACTTCAACAGCTGGACTCGCGAGACCTACAACTACCGCAACTTCTACGGCAAGGCTGACTACGAGATTGTCAACCAGCACATCGATGTTCGTGATGAGCACTTCCGCACCATCCGTTCCTCGGCAGCCAAGTCGACCGTCTTGTTGAAGAACAACGGTGTTCTCCCACTGTCTGGTAATGAGAAGTGGACTGCGGTCTTTGGCGAGGACGCTGGCGAGAACCTGTATGGACCTAACGGCTGCGCTGACCGTGGTTGTGACAATGGCACTCTCGCCATGGGCTGGGGTTCAGGGACTGCTGACTTCCCATACCTCGTTACTCCTCTTGAGGCAATCAAGCGCGAAGTCGTCGACAACGGTGGCCTGCTCACATCTGTCATCGACAACTATGCTTACTCCCAGATCCAGGCTATGGCCGCACAAGTCAGTGTCGCTATTGTCTTTGTCAACGCCGACTCCGGTGAGGGCTACATCACCGTCGACACCAACTTCGGTGACCGCAACAACCTCACCATCTGGCACGACGGCGACACCCTGATCCAGAATGTCTCTTCGCTCTGCAACAACACAGTCGTTGTGATTCACTCCGTCGGCCCCGTTCTCGTAAACTCCTTCTACGATTCCGAAAATGTGACAGCAGTCTTATGGGCTGGGCTACCTGGCCAGGAATCCGGCAACGCCATAGCCGACGTCCTCTACGGCCGCGTCAACCCCGGAGGCAAGCTACCCTTCACATTCGGCACCTCCGCTGAAGAGTACGGCCCGGACCTGATATACACCCCGATCGCGGGCAACGCGTCTCCGCAAGACAATTTCGAAGAGGGCGTGTTTATTGACTACCGCGCCTTCGACCAGAAGAACATCACGCCCGTGTACGAATTCGGTTTCGGCCTGTCCTACACTACATTCTCGTACTCCAATCTCGCGGTCCAGAAACTCAATGCCGGTGCCTACACCCCGACGACGGGCCAGACTAGCGCAGCTCCTACCCTGGGCAACTTCAGCACCGATCTGAATGAATACCAGTGGCCCGCCAACCTGACGCGCGAGGGCACGTTCATCTACCCGTACCTGAACAGCACCGATCTGGCCGAAGCATCGTTCGACCCCGAGTACGGCCTGAACTACACATGGCCCGCCGGCAGCTCCGACGGCAGCCCGCAGCCGCGCATCCCTGCCGGTGGCGCACCCGGTGGAAACCCGCAGCTTTGGGATGTCCTGTTCACCGTCACCGCAAGCATAACCAACAACGGCACGCTCCCCGGTGACGAGGTCGTGCAGTTGTACCTCAGCTTGGGTGGCCCCGAGGACCCTCCCGTCGTCCTCCGCGGTTTTGATCGTCTTTCGATTCAGCCTAACCAGACCGTTACCTTCCGGACGGATATCCTTCGCCGTGATGTGAGCAATTGGGAGACTGAGACTCAAAACTGGGTTATCAGCGATTACCCTAAGAAGATCTATGTCGGTGCTTCATCGAGGAGGTTGTACCTCGAGGCCGAGCTTGATCTGTCTGAGTACCAGTCTTGATGGTGTTGGAACAAGGATATAGCGTTAGCCTGGAGGCTGGGGGAGGAAGTGTGTGAAAAGCGCTGGATTGGGGGATAAGTAGTTATTGGCTATCCTTAACCTAGTTTTAATGAGTAATGAAGCAAAATCCGTTGACCGAGAAGCAATTTTCATCTTCGTAACCATAAACCATGTTTGTCTTACATTTTATCAGCTGGGTCTCTATCTACTCTTGATGCTATCACTTGTTACCACCACTAGGTGCTGCCGCAGTATTCTGGTTTCCCTCAATCCTCTGCACGACGCCGAACCTCTTCTTGCCCTGATCGAAGATAGCGTAGACAGCCTTCAGCCACGTATCACCCAAGATATCGAACTTGGAATTACCCCTCGACTGAATACCGCCATACTGCATACCATTGCCAACCTTCGCAAACCCGAGGTCCTCCTTCTGGACTTCGAACTGCTTATCACCGACCGCAAAAGTGACTTTAGGAAGCTTGTCGACTGGAGTGCCGATGGGAAACACCCAACCCTGGTTCTTCTCATCGAACTTTGCGCCGGGAATAGCGTCGTAGATCTGCTTGCATAGGTCATCGCTAACCAGCGCGAGTGTGGTACCTGTATCGGCGATGGCTGTGTTGGCACCACGATCGATGATTTTGCCATTGATGGATGCAGAAGGCGAGGCGAACTGCCAGAAACCTTCTGTGGTGGTGTCGATGCCCACGTAGTAGGGTTCTTTGACACCGCAACGGTCGAGGACTTCTTGATCGACATAGCCAAATGTGTAAAAGGATTCGCCCTTATCCTCATCGTCTTTGTCGCGCCAGGAGCCGAGGTAACAGGTGAAGAGCTCTTGGTCTTCTTGAATGTCCTCTTGGGTAATCTGTGGCAAAGCACGTCAGTACATGGACCAATAGAGGCAGTGTGTGTGTATCTCTGGGGAATGCAGAGCAAGGAAAACGTACCATATTCTCGACAGGCGTAGCAACTCTTTTGGGCCTGACGGTATTGATCTTTCCGAATGCAAGGCCAAGAAGACCATCGCCCGCGCTCCTCATGAATTGAGAGGAGAGCTTGGAGGCGAGCTCGATGGCTTGGTTTTCAACACATAAGCCACCTAGCGTGACATTGTCGGTACCAACGATACCAGAGGCAGTTGAACCGTCGCCGTACTTGATCGCCCAGGAGCTGCCGGACACCTTCTTGAAGGTGCTTGACTTTTTGGCATCAAACAGGTTGTGCTTGCCACGAGCAGCTTTGGTCTTCGAGCCGAGCTCAGTGGACCACAACTGCACGAAAGAGATGAGTCGATAGTACCCGAGCATGGTGAGGAACAGATTAACATACCTAGAGGTCTGAGCTGCCTGTGTCGAAGTTCAAGTTCATTATCTGTGGCGGGGTCCCAATCTCCACAGGACAGATGTAGAGGGCGTCGTTCTGCTGGTCTTCGGCCTTGACTTCGCCAGGCTTGCCATCTTCTTCGACCTTGCGCAGAACAGACTTGGTCTCCTTCTTGCTCTTGGATCGAAACGCGTTCTTGAAAGACCGCTTCTTCTCTTCGATCTTCTGGAAAGGGCCAGCGGTGGTAGGGGCGAAGTCGTACTTTTTCAGTAGACTCGCGTACGAGGCGATACCTACCTTTTCGTAGGCAGGGTTGGGCTTGACGTTAACGCGCTTGAGGTTCGACATAGGGAAGATAGGGTATTGAACGATAATGATGTGAGGAGACTGAATGTAGGTTTGTTGATTGCTAGTGATGTGGGGTGAAGTGGGTATCTTGTAAACAACAGTCGAAGTGCAGCTGCCTCCCAAACCAGGCAGTCACGATTGCACGAGGCTGCATCACTAGCTTACTCGAACGTGGTCTTCTTGCCCTGTCCCTCCACAATTGCCTGACTTGCTCTTTGAGCGTTCATGTGCGCTGAGCCACTCTTGATCGACCTGGGATCAACCTTCTTGCCGGGCTGAATGCTGTTAGGGCCATTCTTGGGCGCACGCGGCGCACGGGGCTCTCGCGGCTCCTTTCTTCCACCTTGCCTGTCATTATCACCACCAAAGTTCTTCCAGCGATCTGGGTTGACGCCATCAACGGGCGCCGCTGGCTTGTCTTTACCGTAACGCTTGTTGTAACGAGTTGTGGAATCTTCAGCGAACTCGCAACGCATCTCTCGGCCGTTCAGCTTGTTCAATAGCCACTTTCTCCTCTTTGTGGGGTTCTTGACCTCAGTTTCTTCACCATCAGAACCGTCTGCACTCTTCTTCTTATTGGCTCTCAGCTCAGCCTCGGTCTTCATGACGAAGCCCTGGACAGCGCAAGTAGCAGCCTCAACATCCCCGAACGTCACCCAGGCGTAGCCCTTGCACTTCCCTGAGTCCTCAAAAGTCGCCATGTGGATGTTTTCAATGGAGCCGCATGGGTTGTAGTGCGCTGTGAGATCCTCCTTGGTAACATCGAAGGACAGGTTGCCAACGAAGACGCGCTTGTTCGGTGGGTGACCGCCTGCCTTGCCCACAGCCTTTCCACGACCACCAGCCTCCTCTCCCTCTACCTTTGGCTTGTCAGGTCGGCCTTCAAAGCTTTTTGCGTTCTTGATGAGCAGTGCGCGGCCGTCCATCTTGGTCTCGGTCAATGCGATGGCTGCGTACATGGCGAGTTCGGTCGAGAAGTCAACGTACGCGAAGCCCTTATTGTTGGGCTTGGTCGTCCAGTGGGCGGGAACGGGCTTTGTGGACGGAGGCATATGCACTCTGGTGATCTGCTCGGTCTTGATCTCGGTATTCTCCATTATGAAGCTGCGCAGCGAGTCCTTGGTAGCAGACCAGGGCAGATTGCCGATCCAGACACCAAACTCTGAGCGCTTCTCCTCGCCCTTCTTCGCCTCACTGGCGGCGCCATCTGTTGTCGCGTCTGTGGACGCCTCGGTTCCGGCAGCAGCAGGCTTGGGATTGAGCTTTGCCTTCTTCGCGGCACGAGCAGCTTTCTTGGAGGACGGTTCAGGAAGATCGATGTCGACGACGATCTCGTCAGGCAGGATTTCGCGCTTGCGCTTCTTTGCTGGTGTCTCAGTGGCCTCGTTGTCTGAGCTCCATTCGGCTGTGACCTTGGATTTCGAACTTTTCGTCCCCTTCTTTTCCTTCTTTTCCCTCTTCTCCTTCTTGATGACCTTCTTGACTTCCCCCTGTGAGCTCATATCGGTATCTGACATCTTTGAATATGGTATACAACAACTATGCTAGGCTCGAACTTTTCCTGCAGCGCAGTTTTCCAAAGAGAAAACTTGTGGGGCCCGGCTTAGTAACCGCATTAGCGTGCCGTGTGGGGCAGATCTCCTCCACGCGCCTGAACAACGGGCCATCGACATCATGAAGGTTGCAACGGCTTGTGAGTAGAATCAAAGACTATCTCAAGAGACCTTTTCGTTTACGTGTTGAGTCTGCAAGGAATTCGAGACTTAGCCTCTTGAGAACATGGAACGTTAGCTTTCAGAAGGCAGCGAGACGGTCGGTACCTCTATTGTTGCATGGATTTAGATCTCCAAGTCCGCTCAGTAGTGATCAAATGACCACTTAGCGGTCAGGTCTGGCCTGACCGTGAAGTTGCGTCGATTGGAACTCCTCTCACCGGAGTGGTGAACAAAAGGCGCTTGCGTCACACCTGTGATACTCGACCTCTGCACTAGGCCGCCCTTGCTATCGTGCACCGGTGAAACCTTATCGTTGCCTCACGTGCAGCTGTTGCAGCATCACATCAACTTCACCACACCTGCAGTACCGTCGACAAACTGTTCCTGCAGCAGCTCAAGGGCATTGTCAAACCAGACTGTTAGTGTCGAGCTCTCACTAACGACCGCAATCTGCTGCCTGCAAGAGGCAAGGCGTTGCAGTGGAACCGCGGAACCTGACGTGCTCGCATCACGTTTAGACGGCCCGAGCTAGGCAGCTACCATTACCGCTCCCCCAGCTACCTCATCTTCTCCTTCCAACCTCCACTTCCACCGACCTGCACCGCCCAGTAGCACCCTCTCTCGACTGCTGCATTCTTCAAGCAGTATCGCGCCGCAGCGAGTTTGCAGCGTCGCTCTGTTGCACCCTTGCCGACAGTCGACTATCGTCAGCCGCCTCACTTGCCCGCCATGGCTGCCACCAACGTCCCCGTTACGCTGGACACGCCCATCATTATTAAGGTCCTCTTCCGCGGCCAGACCAGGAAGCTCAAGCTGCCACTGAAGGATCTCGGAGCGAACGTTCTTCCAGAGAAGGTGCGTGGTACTCTATCCGAGCTGCCGGACGAGCAGGCTGCCGCCTCACTTCGGCCAACAGCTCCAGCTCGCCGAAGCTCTGATGTTGAGGAACACGCGGACTGACAATTCTCTTGTAGCTTCGTGCCGGCCTCCAAATTCACGATGACGAGCAGGTCGTCTTCGAGCGCTACTCCGACTCAGCCGCCGCGTACGTCACCCTCGACTCGAACGCGCCTTCTGTCTACAAGACGCTCTTCCGCGCCGCAAAGGCGAAGCTCAAGCTCCGTCTGAGGGCCACAGTTCCGGGCGGGTCTTTTGAGCTCCCTACGCCTGCTCCTCCCGCGCTCCCTCGTGCAGCTATTCCAGACGCCTCCGTCTTCCGCCTGAGCTCCGAGACCCTGACTCCTCAGGTCGCTGCTCCCACCTCTCCAGTCATTGCCCGCTCTCCGGAGGCTCCCAAGTTCGAGGCGGTCAGCCCGGTCTCGCCTTTGAAGCCTGCAGACGATGGAGAGGCTCCTGTGTCGAGGCCGTTCACAACCCGCCAGGGTAAGTGCTGCGTCATATGTTCATAGGCGAACGAAAGACAATGGTATACTGACTCGTTCAACAGCCTTCTTCGACAAGCTTTCCAAAGCTCCACACAACGTCCCGCTTACATTCCGTCCCAAGCCATCAGCAGCATGCACTGCCTGGGTTGTGTACTGTAACAACTGCAACCACCCCATGGATGATGAGCACTTCCACTGCAGCGTCTGCGACAATGGCGATTACGATCTCTGCCCTGCCTGTGTAGACTCTGGCATGCACTGCCCCGGAGACGGCCACTGGATGGTGAAGCGTTTCGTGAAGAACGGCAACGTCGTGAACAGCACCACCCAGCGTATTCCACCCAAGGTCAAGGCCACAGAGCCAAAGGATATCCCCGGCGCCTTCACCGACGAGAAGCAGTCTGTTACATATGAAGAGGAGGCGACACGCACCTGCAACAGCTGCGTCAAGGGTAAGCCAAGCATGTCCTGCATTTGCTGTTTGATTCTGACTTGGCCAGTTCTCTCCGAGAAGGAGTTCGTTACATGCACTGTCTGCGAAGACTACGACCTGTGCCTGGATTGCCACACAGTCAACAAGCACGGCCACCACCCCGGTCACGCTTTCAAGGGGGCTACCTCAGAGACCTCATTGTCTGCTTTGGGCAATGCTCTCTGCAACCCGGGCCGCAACGCACGCCACAACGCAGTTTGCGATGGATGTGACAAGTTCATCTACGGTGTGCGCCACAAGTGCCTGAACTGCCCAGACTGGGATTACTGCTCTCAGTGCTTGCAGAGTGCTAAGATCATCCACCCCCGTCACCGCTTTGTGCCAATCTACGAGCCCCTCACTGAGCCTCTTTCGAGCGGTTGCCGTCACTACGGCATCTACTGCGACGGTCCTCTGTGCAAGGACAAGGAGAACCTTTCGTACATTGAGGGTACACGCTACAAGTGCGCGGTGTGTCACGACACCGATTTCTGCCAGAATTGCGAAGCGCACCCGAGCAACAAGCACAACCACACGCACCCTCTCATCAAGTTCAAGACTCCCGTCCGCAACGTCAGCGTCACTACCATGGACGAGAAGGTCAACAACTCGATCACCGCTCTTGGGGATCGCCGACCTGCGTCCAGGCGCTCGACTGCCACCGAGACTGCCCCTGTGGCTCCTTCGACAAATGCTGCCACCCAAGTCCAGACAATTGTTGACCTGAGGCCATCAGTTGAGCCGGTCAAGAAGGAGAAGATTGCCATTCAGGACCTCTTGTCCGAGCCTCCTCAGGTATGCGTCCCTTGTATTCAAGACAAGCACTATGCTAACCTCATGCAGGAGAAGCCTGTTGTTGCGAAGACCGAGCAGAATCGCGAAGTCTATGATGCACACTTTATTCGCGACACCATCATCGATGGCTCCAAGATCTGCGCTGGTCAGCAATTTGTGCAAGTCTGGACACTCCGCAACCCTGGCCCCAACGCATGGCCTGCGGGCTGCAGCGTCCGATACGTTGGTGGTGACAACATGCTGAACATCGACACCACCCGCCCATTGAGCCAAGCCGAGCTTGCCGATGCCAGCGAGAGTAACGTCATTTGCGCTCCGGTACCGGCTGGTGAGGAGGCATCTTTCCGTGTTGTCATGAAGGCTCCCCAGCGCGAAGGTACTGCCATCTCTTACTGGCGTCTCAAGACCGCTGATGGCATTCCTTTCGGTCACCGACTGTGGTCCGACATTCAGACTGTCGCCGCTCCGGCACCAGTTCCTGTCCATGTCTCTGAGGTCGCCGAGTCTTCTTCATCGTCACATATGTACGAGACCCTTCTCCAGGCCAGGCTAGAGAATATGAAGGCTATTCGTCAGTCGCAGGCACAGCAGCTCGAGCAACAGAAGATGGAGCGCATCCAGCAGGTTCGCAAGGCTGCAGTCGAGCGCCTGCTTGAGAACCGTCGCAAGGAGCACGCAGCTGCTCTGGCTAGCATCAGACCAGCTCCCGTACCAAAGGTCGCGGAGACTGCCAAGGAGCTTACCGCCGAGCTTCCAGTCGAAGAGAAGCAACCAGAGCGTCAGCCTGCAGTCCAATCCTCGGGTATGATCTTCCCTCAGTTGGACAAGGAGTCGCCCGAGTCTAGCACATACGAGACTTCTACCGTCCAGCCGCAGTCTCCCGTGTCCGAGAAGAGCACCATCGCTCGCACCGTCACCGTCGCCTCCGATGAGGAGTTCTTTGAGGATGCCGAGAGCGTTGCTCTTCACTCTGATGATGAAGGGTTCATGACGGATGAGGAGTATGACATTCTTGACGCCAGCGACGAGGAGACACAGTAGGTGTCAGTCGGAAAGTCATGCAACATCTCAGCACGCCTATCGGTATTTACTTGTTACGGATCTTTCGGGTTCTCTTGGCGTTCAAATTGGGTATTAGCGATGACGCTCCTTTGCTGAAGGCGCTGGTGCAATCTTCACCACACCCTGACGAGATGGCGACAACAGGGTGCTGCAGGGCGCTCTGGATGGATATGGTGTGCTCTTGGCCGATCTCGAAACAAGCTTTCCTTCCCTTTCTCTCCTATAGGTGTCTGAATGCAACGTGATTTCCTTGGATCCGTGTTGATTACCAACGCGAAAATTGCGTGTGAGATGAACATTGAAGTGTCTGACTTCGCACCGCATGTCTTACTTGGGCAGTCGCCACGCTTGTGTCCGCGCAGACAGAACACTGACGACCTTGTCCTTGTGACAGAATACTTTGCGATCTGTCTTTACTTTGTTAATTCACACGTGCTGATCACAGTGTAGCGGGGGTTTCCATCAATACCATGACGTACCCGGTCGTTATCTGGTCATCTTTAATCGCATTGAGGCCGCTCACCAAACCCCCCTCAACTGTCGGACCCACAGCGTCGTACGATGCGACTGAAGATCTCAAAAGCGGCCATGAGATGCATGTGATTGGACCCTTCGCGATCTCAAGCAAGTACGCTTAGCATGCAGACACAAAAGCTGACGTGTATCCTTTCCAGCCTTGCGCCACCTGACCTCTACTGGAGACACTGACAGCTAAGCTCCCACGTTTATCATCGAGCCTCGCGACATTCTCTATCTTAACATCACTTGAACTAGCCAACTCACCAGTTGCAGGGAGCGACTACACATAAGTAAAGGACCGGACGAGCCGCGGACAACAGGCACCACAAGTAATTCGTCCCTAGCGATCGCGCGATTGATACCCACTCTACCTCAAAGCTTACTCATCAGCCTCACTCTCTCACGCAGTCTCTGTCTGGATGCCGAGTTTTGCGCATGCTGCCCATCTTAGACGATGGCACAACCGGGGACCTCAAAGAAGCGCCTGCGTGAGGACGACTCTCCTACACTAAATCAGGCTCAGATCCAGAACGCAATCATATCCGACGGCAGCAGCCTACAAGACTCGCAGTTCGATAGCTTTCTTTCGGATCGAAAGGCTTCGCTCTCGAGGAAACGATACCCCCGTGATCCAGCCCGCCGTTACTGCAATGCATGTCACAGGATACTAATCAAGTCGTTAACTTCGGCTACCAACCCTCGCCTCCAGCCCGTCTCAAACTTTACTACTTGCGATTCTCGGGTCGATGTTCAAGAGAGCTTGACTGAAGAAAGACTGAGATCGTCATCGATCTCTTGCGAGCTGTGCGCCATTCTACTGTCTATCCTTCAAGGCCCCGATGGCCTGTTAATCACCCAAACAAAGCTTTATCAAGATCCGCAGTTCGATCCGTTCGGCAACTCGTATGGCAGTAGTTACGATGAGAACGGGGTCTCTGACGATGAATGCTATGGGACGAGTAGTATCGTGAAGAAGCCGAAGGTGGAAATAACGCTTCGAGCTGGTATCGATGGATCACCTGTGCCGCGTCATCCTACACATCTTCTTGTTGAACTGACTATTAGCTTCCGAACACAGAAGAGAAGCAGCCTTCGGACACGCGTGCGGGCCCTGAAAGGGACTGTGGATTACTCGAGAGTTTCCTTGTTCAAATCCATGACGATATTCAATACTCGAGGTGCGTAGCTGGGAAAAACTCAGCAAATTTCCGCTGATACAAGTCAGACTCACCGCTACCCGAAACACTACTCGATAGCTTCTCAATAATGGAACCGCTGCTGTTCAACTCCAAGTCGGTACCCGGTATTCTAGGTGCGTAATTTGGGAAAGTCCAGCACGTTTCGGCTGACACAAGTTAGACCTATCCCCACCTATGGCATTAAACGACAGTCTTTTGTCACCAGATCCTAGGCTGGGGCCAGCCGAAAAGGTTCTCTTGATACATTCTTGGTTACAACAAGAACCGGAGGCCTCCATCACGACCACTTCCATCTTTCCCAAACGGCTCTTGAGGCTGAGCTCGGACGAGGTCGCTGTAGTCGATTACGAGGTCATTGCAAGTTGCAGTTCAGCTGGACAAGTCATTCCTTATGTGGCACTGAGCCACCGTTGGGGGTCATTGCAACATGTAACCACCTCGAAATCGAATCTACATCAGTTCAAGAGCGGTGTTGATATAGCTAAGCTGCCAAAAACGTTTCAGGATGCTCTCAATCTAGCAAGGATCCTTGGATTTGGTTATGTGTGGATCGATGCGTTGTGCATTATTCAAGACAGCGCAGAGGATTGGGCGACAGAGTCTCAGAACATGGGCGCCATCTTCATGAACGCCCAGGTCACATTCGCCACTCACTGCGCGGAAGATGACTCGACGGGTTTCCTTGCTGCGTCACTAGACAAGCGGCTTGCAATCCGAATACCAATTGGTCGCTCTCTCACAGGGATTTGCGCCCCTTTCGACTCCGAGCGGGATGTCACCCACAGTGCACTATCTCAGAGAGCCTGGGTACTGCAAGAGCGAGTTCTCTCGTCTAGAACTGTCCACTTCACGGTCGGCCATGTATACCTGGAGTCGAAGGATGGTATGACGTGCGAGGATGGATCCATTGTGCAGTTCCAAGCTTGGAATGTCGAGCAACAGCAAACACCGCGTTACAACCCGTCGGCTTTGTCCGATCTTCGCAGTCTTCTCAGGTCCGCATCAACGTCCAATCAAACGACTTCTACGCGGCCGACGCCACTAGAGTGGCTTGATCTTGTTGAGATATATTCCCATTGCAATCTTACCAGAGCAAGCGACAAGCTCATCGCTATTTCCGGATTGGTCCACAAGATCCAAGCCGGGACAACGCAAGCCTGGCGTGCTGGCATCTGGGCAGACAGACTGTGCGAAGGACTTTTGTGGCTTCCCACTGACCAAAAGCCAGTGGGCCCATTCGAAGATCGGGCGCCGTCGTGGTCTTGGGCATTGTGGGATAGGCCGATTCAACATCCCTCTGCGATTCGACTGCCGGCTTTCGAGCCGAGATGTCGGCTCATCGCGTTACCTAAGGACCTCACGCCCATCTCTTGCAGTGGACCATGCCATCTAGTGGTGTGCGTTCGGCTAATTGACTTATCTGCACTTACCATCGACGAGAAAGTACGTGTGGGACCCGGTCCGCCAAGGAGAGGCGACCTGAATGACAGATCCCGTGGAAATTTGCCACAGGTATTGCTGAAACAGTATGTCGGTGTCAATCCGGTCCGCAAAGGATGGGGCGGCCACGTGATGGGATGGATTGCTTTCGACGACCAGCGTGATATCGACTTGCACACTCCTTGCACGTACCACAGCCCTCCGGAAGCTCAAGTGTCTTTGGAGTGGAAGATCGCAGATACAACACTTCCATCGATTCGAGAGTTCGACGAGATGTTCAGTTCAAGCCGTCGCGAGTCCACTCCTACTCCGCTCTATGAGATCTGCCACACCGGCGAATCCAGAACCAGCCTGTATTTCCTCATCGTGGGCACGCTGCTCAACGATGGGGAGAAGCCTATGTGCTTAGGACTATTTTTGACATCCAGTAAGAGGAATATAGGTAGTCTTAGGCGCGTCGGTGTAGGGCAGATGTCATGGGCAGCTCTCTCGAAGCTGATCGAAGACGAAGTAGCAGGAGTTGATCCCAGAAGCTCTTTTCAAGATAGGGAAAGAATGCCGGATCCCTTGACAATGGATGAGATGTTCTCCGAAGATGCTCTGACTTATGTCACCCTGGAGTAAGGCGTCGACAGCATAACCGTCCCGGGCCTACGTATTTTGAATGTAGGAAGGACTGTATTACTGTGTGAGTTGAGAGCGATCCTTCGGGAGCATGGAGATGACACCAAGCTGCGAAGAGCATTTACCCCCCGCACGGACACCCAATGATGTCACTCCAATTTTCGATGCAATTGTTCTGAGGAAGCACCATCCAGTACAAGCCTTTCAACGACGGCGCCGGCTGTTGGGTCTTCCACGTAACAAACAACAACCATGTCAACTTCATCTAGCAAGGTGTTGAACATTCTTATCACGGGCGGAGCTCGTGGCATCGGTCGCGGCCTCTTCCGCCAATTCTTGTCGAAAGGTCATCGAGTAATTATCCTTGACTCGAACACAGAAGAGCTGGAACATGTCAAATCGCAAGCCGGCAAGTGGTCAAGTGTGCAAGGGAACTGGCATGCACTGCAATGCGACTTAAGCAAGCGTGAGCAGATCAAAGATGCAGTTCGAACAGTCAAGGAGACCTTCGGTGGAAAACTGGACGTTCTGATCAACAACGCTTTTCCGACGACATTACAGATCGCGGAGGACAGGACCATGGAAGGCGAAGGCGACGATATTGAGGCTGAATGGGACCTCAAGATCGCCATCGGTCTGACAGCTCCGTTTATTCTCAGCCGACTTTGCGTACCATTGCTCGTTGCTGGCAGTTCGACATCAGGCTCTCCAGGCACCATCATCAACGTCTCTTCGACGAGAGCATATCAAGCCGAGTCGGACCACGAATCCTACTCTACAGCCAAGGCAGGCATCCTTGGCCTCACACAGTCGATGTCCATATCCCTTGGACACCGTCACAAGATTCGAGTGAACGCGATCATCCCAGGCTGGATCCATGTCGAGAACGAGAGCAAAGCTGCTGACGACAAGGGCACTGCTTGGGAAAAAGGACTGAGCAAGGACGATATCGAATGGCATCCGGCGGGCCGGGTCGGCAAGAGTGATGATATTGTGCGCGCCGCGGAGTACCTCATTGAAAGTGGGTTTGTCACGGGCCAGGAGGTTGTAGTCGATGGCGGAGTGGGGAGGAAGATGGTGTACCCAGAATAAGTCTCAGCACTGCAATCGATAGCTCTTTCATGAGGCTGAGCGGGGAGGCGGAAGAACCGGAGAGTAGACAATCTCATCTTCAATCTGTCGACCAACTCGCCATCAACGCAACTTTGAAATCTTTCCAAGATGTCAACAATTGGAAGTCATGTCGGCAGGCATTGTAGAAGGATACGTAAACCTGAGGCTTCGAAGTGGATGCTTTGGTGTTGATGAAACGTGCAGTCGTCAGCCAAGACATGCAACCGTGCGAAGCTGTCCAGAGCTGCCTTTCTTAAACTCACCACATCCCTCAGGCTCGAACCTCGCCCTTCTGCGCCATCTCGCCTTGCAAAACGTGGTGCTCATTTCCTCGACTCTGCGCAATCTCGTCGACCGCTTTATACCATGCGGCGATCATGCAAATGCCGTTTTAAGCCGCCCCACTTCGACGTTTCATCCATACCCGCGCGCGCCTTGTCGCCTAGACTCTCATCTCGACAGCCCCGACTGTGTTCCCACACTTCGACAGAGCAAACGAAACTTTGCTGTTTGCTACACATCGATTGTCATTCGAGTGCGATTGCAGTTATGACCAATACCGCACAAATCGGCCGAAAGGGTTGAAATCCCTTTCTGAACAATGTGCATCATGATGAGACCTTCATCTGTCACTAAGATTACGTCCGGTACCCGGCATGGTCGAGCCCAGAAGGAAGCCGAGATTTCTGGGTGCGCCACACTAGCCTTTGAGCGAGAGGCTGTACGGCCCTTCCAATTCATCCTTCAAGCGAGGAAAGACAGCCTTGCCTAGCATTATAGCTGTAGCTTGCGCATCAACTGACAGCGGTAACGCAGTTTCGTTCAACATTCGCTCACAACATATCGAGGTATATTCACGAGCATCATCTTCACACCAAGCCAGGATGAAGATAGTAGGCCCAATATCCCAAGAGGGCATTGACTGAAACCCCTGCATTTAGAAGGATTCACCGCACGGGTTGACAGCGGGCGCTACCTAGACCAACATCGGCCTACTGCCAGGCACAGCAAATGCTCCACCAATCACACATCCCCTCTTAAACTTGTAAGATCTGGTACCTGAGCAGAAAATGGTAAAGCTTCCTCCGGGTCATCAATGCGCATGTGGTTCGAGAAACATCACGTCTTTAGCGCTGTCCTTAAGATGCGACCGGCACAGAACGAAACAATTGCTTGGGTTGGAGCTAACCGTATACCGGCTTTGACGGCAGTAGCGCTCCTTCGACGGCCGTGATATAAGACGTACGGTACTTCAACTTCTTGAATGGTAACGCAGCTGCGCTGACTCTCTTTACTTTGCCTTGCAAACTCCGTTCTTCGTTCATTCTTTTTCAAGTCACTCATTTTTGAAACCCACATTCATTTACCCATCATGAAGACCGTCGCTGTTCTCGCAGGTATCACTGCGCTGGCAAACGCCCACGCCACTTGGCAACAACTCTGGAAGAACGGAGAGGATCTGGAGAGCACATGTGCTCGTCTGCCTCCTTCCAACAGCCCCATCGAGGACTACACATCTACAGCTCTGCAGTGCAATGTCAGCCCTGCTGCCGCCTCTGGCAAGTGTGGCTTTGAGGCTGGTGACACAGTAACGTATGTCAGACGAGCATGTGATAAAGATCGAGTGGCTAACAAGGTCTTAGAATCGAGATGCACCAGCACAACACCCGTCTCTGCACTGAGGAGGGTATCGGTGGCGCTCACTGGGGTCCCGTCTTGGCCTACATGTCTAAGGTTGAGGACGCCGCTACCGCTGATGGCTCATCCGAGTTCTTCAAAGTCTACGAGAACACATGGAAGAAGGCAGAGGGCTCTACTCAGGGTGACAATGACTACTGGGGCACCAAGGACCTCAACTACAACTGCGGAAAGCTCGATTTCACCATCCCTGAGGACATCGCCCCTGGTGACTACCTCCTCCGCGCTGAGGCTATCGCTCTTCACGCTGCGTCCGCCTCCGGAGGTGCTCAGCACTACGTTACTTGCTACCAGCTTACCGTTACTGGCTCTGGCACAGCTACCCCTGCGGGTGTCAAGTTTCCTGAGGCATATTCCAAGACTGGCACTGGTCTTGGTTTCTCTATCCACGCCCCTCTGAGCGAGTACCCTGCTCCTGGCCCTGCCCTTTACGCTCGCGGTACCAAGGTTGACCCTCAGCTCCTGACCTTCGGTGAGATCTCTGGTGTTCCTACGGCTACCGGCGGTGCCTCTGCTAGCGCTACCGTTGCTCCCTCATCCAAGGCTACCGTTGCCTCCTCCGCCGCCGCCGAGACTCCCGTTGCCTCTTCCGCTGCTGCCTCCAAGCCTGCCGCCACTTCTGCTGCCGCCACATCTGCTGCCGCTACTTCTGCTGCTGCCACTTCTGTTGCCGCCACTTCTGCTGCCGCTTCGTCTGCTGCTGAAGCCAAGCCAACTGAGGCTACCACTTCCGCCGCTGCCTCTTCGGTCGTTGCTTCCACCCCTGCTGCCTCATCTACCGCTGCTCCCGAAACTGGTGACAAGAAGTACAATGTAGACTCTTTCGCTACTTACCTCGAGGCTCAGCCCGGAAGCGACGCCGAGTTCACCATCGAGGAGTTCATTGCGTGGTTGGAGAAGGTTGAGAGCGGCTCAAACACTGCTGAGCCCTCTGCCTCTGCTTCTGAAGTTGCTGCTGAGCCCACCGCTGCTGAGTCTTCCGCTGCCGTCAAGCCTACTGCCACTGCCGTCGCCTCCCAGGCACCTGCCCAGTCCTCCGCTGCCGTTGCCTCCTCCAAGGCTCCTACTGCCCCGGCTAAGACTACTCTTGCTACCGTCACTAAGCCCCAGCCTACCTCCGGCTCTGGTTCTGATGCTGAAGTCAAGGAGTACGGCCGTTGCGGTGGTCAAGGCTACACTGGCAGCACAACCTGCGCATCGGGTCTTACCTGCAAGGTCCAGAACACCTACTACTCTCAGTGTATCAAGTCTGAGGGCGGCAACGCCGCTCAGCCCAGCGCTACCAAGCCCGCTGCTTCCACCACCAAGGCTGCTACTGCCTACCCCACCGCGGCTGTTTCCTCCAAGGCACCTGCTGCCTCTTCAGCCGCACCTGTCATCTCCAAGGACGCTGTTTCCAGCGCTACTCCTTCCGCGTCGGCTACACCTGCTGCTGACAAGCTCTGGACTATTGAGGAGCTCATTGCTTTCCTTGAGGAGGCTGCCGAGTAAGCTCGTTGCTACGATCTAGACAGTTTCTCTCCGGTTACGCTTCCCATATGAGCAGCAAAAGGCATCTGTAAATATGCATCTCCCAGTGGGAGTCTTTCGATTCTATCTAGCGATTTTTCTGAACGTTATTCTTCAATCAAGAGAGCCAAAGCGGCTTGTCATGCCATAATAGACTCCATCCTCTCCGTGATGCATGTGATACCACATTTTCTTCCATATCACTGTTCAGTCCTTGGTGTCTCCCGATCTACTTCTCGTTGGAGTCATCGGTTCACTCCTGCTTTCTCTTTCCTGTATCTGCATGCTCGGTATTGTGAAGATCATCCGACCTTTGTCATATTTCCAACAAGCTGTACGGTGAGTTTATTGTGTGGTTAGGACCGCACATCTGAAGTTGCAGAGAGCCGGGTCTAAATATCACAGTCCTCTGATATTTGGGAGGGATTTGGAGCAGATTTGCGCTGCTTATATCGAATCACTGTCTATGATTGGCTAAAAACCTCCTAGCCTGTAGAAGTCGAGAAGTGGCTATCGTTGTGTCCGCCTTGAGAGCGTGTATACCTTTAGCGAGACATGCGGCTCAAACAACCTTTGTACGCGCCCTTCAACTGCTCCACACTCCTTCTGTGAGGTAACTTGCGAGCAAGCCCTTAGATACCTCTTCCTGCAGCCTTTGGTATACATCCTCCCCGGGGGGCAGGTAGAAGCAGTGAGCTTCTCTCCACTCCGCTCTACTACCTTAGACCCTACCTTGATAGATTACAGCTACAAGCCTGCTACCGTCAACTGCACAGATAAGATGCGTATATTCTTATGTAGCTACAGAAGAAGGTAGACAGTGGGGTAGACAACATGTTACAAAGTACCTTGAGAACGCGGAGATGGTTGTGCTTTCCATCCAGGGCGGCTTGTTGCCGGGCTAGATGAAGCCTGATGGCAGCCAGAAGAATGTGCAGCGCAGTACCGATGAATACCTGAAGTAGCTCGATAAAAAGAGATGAAGGAAGGGTTTCAACGATTAGTGAATGCGCAGCTCGTTGATGAACTGCTGAAGGAAGTCCGTTGGCTCGGTCAGCTGCCGTGGGTGGTGAGAAGCAATGTGGGGGACAACGTCGCTGCTGTTGGCAAAGACTTGGGCGCATACTCAATAAAAACCCTTTGCAGCTAGAAGCACATTCTTCTTAGCTGGAGTCATTGCCGTCAACGTCATCGCCCTGCCGGTATCAGTGTGTGTGTGGCTGCAAGCTGTTTGAATGCGCGTGTAGCAGAGTCCGCTAGCTTCTTGAGAATCTTTATCAAGGTGGCTGCGCCAGTTTCTGTGGCCCATGCAAGGGCTCTGTCGTACAGAACCCAATGTCCACTACACCCTGTTTTCGAGACACCACCGTACATTTCAACGATTTGAGCGAGTTTCGACTTAGAGTTTTGGCCGTCGTGTTCTTCGCCGGTTTCTATCCATGCTAGTGCATCAGCCTTGACCAAATCGTCGGTGTGGTAGTATATGAGACGGATGCTCTCGCTGATCCTGTTGTTTGTGAAACTCTCTTGAGAACCTGGGGTGCCAACGCCATTACCAAGTGGATGCGGTTTAGCACTTGATGGGTGTGAGATCCCTGCGTTGACGTGTGCTGGTCTGGACTGGCAGTATCGTGCGGGTTGCAACCCTGCTGTGGCTTGAACTCGTAGTGGTGGGTTTGGTGAAGCCGTTTAAGTAGCCAGCTTATTTGTAGGAAGCAGGGGCTGTGTTGACGTGCATGAAATCCAGGGTACCTGGAAACTGATTGCCGTAGCCATATAAGCCGCCTACATTGCTGTTATGAATTATGTTGATACAAGTTGTGTTCTCGTTAGAAATCTAGAAGCTGCCACCCAACAATTGTCGAACGTGGTCGTGTTGTCGATCATAGGCCACTCGGCGAGCTGCTGTGGCTGGGATTCTGTTGATGTATAGGTAGTTTCAGCTTCGTTGAAGGCCGGCATCTTGTTGCCAAACTGATAAAGTCCATTCGATAGGTTGAGAAACAACGGAGTCGTCTGAGGTTGAGGGATATGAGCTCTTGTTACTTCCTTGGTCAAATGGCACATCAATCCTCATGCTCCTTTGTAGCCGATATAGTCTCCTAGGAACTATATGAGCAGACCAATCAGCCTTGAGGCGCAACATCGTACGAGGGTCAGCCAATCCTATCTGCATGCCGACATTTCGAAATGCCTCGTCGTGGTTACGGTTAGCAAATGCTACATCGGCCCTCATGCTTTTGTGCGCCCGGCATGGTGTTCCAAAAATGGCGGCCTTAATTCACCAGCCTTTCCCAGGGCAGCAAGAGATCGTTTGGGCCGCCCCCCTGGTTGCCAAAAGCTTGACCCGACTGCGATCTGCACGACACCGGTCGACCACCTATCAGGAGCGGGGGATTCGCTATCCCAGTCGCTATGCTGATTCGTTGAGTGGGTGGAGGGGGAGGCCGAGTGTGTGAAACTCCGGGTACGCTGGCGCAGCTGAAGCTGACTGCGATTTTGTACCTCTTCAACGAAGCCTCACAACTGTCTTACAATGTCAGAATTCTAGACCATCTTCTTAGAAGTCATGAAGTGTTACGTGATGCACGAAACGCTCAACACCGTGGGACATTGTTTGATGACGCAATGCAACCTTGCCAAAGCCCACGGCCAACGACAAACTCCACCACAATTCACAAAAACCATCACTTTGCCATCTCAAGAACCGCTCACTTGCACCACATTTTCGGTTCCCCACGTTTACCGGAAAATCAGCTGGCACCAGGCCTTCGGAAAAGCCATGGATGTGGGTCTGCCTTACTTACTAGCGGCTCGCTCGTTGCTCGTTCATTGCTCTTTCGGCAACCTCAGCTCTCGCCACGAGAGATCGACATACCCTATTCAGCCCAGCAGTCAGCACCACAACAAGATGCATGTCGTGGCGCACCTGCACGTAAGCTTTGCGAAGCTTTGAACACATCAACCCTGCGTCAGCCTTGCCCGAGTTTTGCTGGAAGCCGTGCAAGGCGCCGGGCGAGACGGTGTATGTCCGCCAATGCTAGCAAATGCTGGATGGCGGCAGCCAATGCAGAGGTTCCTTGGGACGGCAGTTAGTTGTCAGCTTGAAGGCAGTTGGTTGCTAGTCGAGAGGCGATTGGAAATTGTGGGGATACTCGATTTCTCAAGTGCTCACGCTCACGGATGTGTAGGGATGCAACATACGCGGTGTGGCGGTCGTTGACTGCGACCACTAGGCGAGCAGATTTTGTCAGATTGAACGATACGAGGTGTGATAGGTAAGTGGTAGATTTCACGGTTCACGCGACCTCGCATCTATATATTTGGTAGGTCTCAGTTGTTATCTTAAAGTGGTACCGGGTGTTCCTACTTTCGCTGTCTACCTACTGGAGACGTTTCGTTCACTATTCTTACCCAACAATTACTTAGTCTCCCATCCATCTAGTCTTTATACCACATAATCTGGCCTCAACATCAAGATGTACACCTCAGCCCTAACGTCCCTCCTCCTCCTCCTCTCATCCTCAACATCGGCACTCAGCGTCCTCCCCCGCACATCCTCCTGTCCCAAAGTCTGGTCAGAAGTCCTCCCGGAGCTACAAACCGCCTTTGCAGGCTGCGGCCGTGATGCACATGGCGCGATCCGCGCCCCATTCCACGACTGCATCAATAACGGCTGCGACGGCAGCCTCATTCTGACCGATGAATGCAGCCGCGCCGAGAACGCCGGGCTCTCAGACATCTGCGGCAAACTGCTCTCCTGGACGCAAAAATACAACACCAGCGCAGCAGACATGATCCAATTCGCAGCGGCAACCGCCATATCTGCATGTCCGCTTGGGCCTCGCGTCAAAGCACTGGTCGGCCGTAAGGATAGTAGTGAAGCAGCACCACTGAACAGCATGCCTGGGAGCCGAGACTCGATTTCGTCGATCCTGAAGAAGTTTGCGGCGAAGGGGTTTAGTGGTGATGATGTTGTCGCGCTGATGGGGACGCACTCTGTGGCTGTTCAAGTCAACGATGATCCCGCACAGGCGGGGAAGAGCCTGGATTCGACACCCAGCGTGTACGATTTGAAGTTCTACCAGGAGACGCTGGATGGGACGGCGCCGTATAGTTTGCAGAGCGACAAGGGCTTGGCGAATAACGCTGAGGTGAGATTTTCGGCCTGAACATAGATCGTTATGCTGGAAGCTAACATGAAATAGACAAAGAAGAAGTGGAAGGAGTTCTCAGATGGTGATACGAGTGCTTGGAACAGTGCGTTCACCGATGCATGGAACCGATTCGCGGTCATTGGTAATGATGTGGGCAGCTTGCAAGACTGTTCGAGTATCATTCCTTCTGGTGCTTCGGAGAGGAGGCTAGCGAGGAGATTGGGTGGATCGGCGGCGGCCAGAGCTTTTGCAAGGCTGACGTATGATTCTTGAGTTGTTGTCGAGTTTTACGGCATTGGAGCGTTCGATGTGAAAAGAAGTCATTTGCAGACTGTAACGTTGCAGCTAGCGAGGCGTTATATACTCAAATTGTAATCGTAATGTTAATACTATGTCAAGCATGGAAATTTGAGGAAGTCCATGGACCTCTTAGCCGTAATTGATAGCTGCACCGTGAAGACGAGCATGTGAGACTGTAAGAATGGCGAGGCGAGTGAAGCTGGCTTGTCGGCAGCACCTTTCTCTCCTTCTCTCCTTCTCTCGTATCTAGCTTGACCTTTCATCAGTTCCCTGTCCGAATCTGTAACCGGATAGAATCACAACGTTGTACCCGTTACATACCGCTTGCAATGGGTCACAAAAATGGTACCCTAGGCGCCGAAGGATCTCTGGCATGTCTAGCACTCGTCCCACCATCCGGTTTCAGATAATCCTTTAGCTTCCCTTCCACCTCAGTTTCCTTCTCCTCCTCCTTAGCTGGATCCTTCCCCCTCATAAGCTCCCTGACAATCCTCCTCCCCTCGCTCCGGTCCTTTTCTTCAGGCAGCTTCAGCCGATACTGCGCAAGAAATCGAAACTCACTCCCCCAACGCTCGTTCACGTGCTCGAGCTCCTCCAGTGTATACGGAGGTTCGTACCGCGGCGGCTTCCACTCCCGTTTGGTTTGGTTTCGAATAGCTTGCCAACGTACTCGTTCCTCTAAGGGCCAGTGACAGCTCACCACCCACGAAGCTCCATTACTGAACGGACTTGCACCGAACCCCTTGCCCTTAGGAGGCAGAACAGCGAGCGAGAAGAAGCTGATAGGTCCAGATTGGAAGTGCGCGACCTGCCTGCCACTAAGAAACAGTCCACCTCGAGACGGAGGACCGCCCTCGTGCACTGAACCACCGAGACCAACTTCGTAGACATTTGCGAGTGGTCTGCCGAGGACGTTGCAGAAGTAGCTTGGCACGTGGAGGACGTTGTGGAGTTCGATGACGGAAGTACCGTAGATCGTGAAGGAGCCTGGGAGGGCTTTGACGGTGAGCTTGATGGTGCCGATTCCGAGGACTGGGATGGGAGCGCCGATAGCGTAGATGGAGCTAAGTTGGGATTGGAAGGAGTGGTAGGATGTGAACCAGGCTTTGTCTTTTGCAACACTATTACCAAGTCAGTACTATTGTAAACAGAGATGTTGAGATGGATGGGTGTTCAAAGGTGCTTACTGCACATTGGAAGAGTCGGAGTAGATCCAGTCGGGGCACAGACCATCGTTGTTGCTTGCAGCCATCACGTGGGACTGTAGAGTTGAGAAGTAAGAACACTTGAGAGATGGCGGGATGTGAGGTGTTATGCACAAATGGTAACGTGCTCTTTTAACTGACAGAGACTCGCGTTTGCGCTTCGCTTTCGCGGTTGAGTGAAAGTCATCGCAGGCATGTCGAATGCAAACCGCGAAACATCGACATGTGATACGTGAATCTGGAGTTGATCTGATGACGTGAAAGTATAATTTGTTGTTCGACATGTCCGCCTGAGCAGCTAGGCATCAGTGATCAGTTGAGTGCTATGTTCAGCCACGGGACTTCGTGACTCCCTGTACTGTGCACCTGCGTGGAGGAGTTCAGCCAGCAACTTTGCAATCGAACTAACTCGCAATGATCCGATGAAAAGCTATGTCTGGTCTGAGAAAGCCTAAGTGCTGTTATGCCTTTGCGTTGTGCTCACGTGCAGGACCGTGAAACAATGTCAGGGGGGCGAGAGCTCAAGTTGAAGGTCACGACCAACAACACAGGTGACGCAACTTTTAAAATAAGAACAGAGCATAAATTCTATGTCATACCTAGAGCTCTTTGCACTGCTGTTGCCCCAACACATTCGTCCCCAAATACTCCACTTTACTCTCACCAGCCACCAAATCGAAGTGGGTAGAATAACTCTCAGGCTGCTGCGTACCCTTAATGGTCACCAGAACCCACTCACCGACCTCCTTACCAACCTCACCCTTCCACTCCTCCGTCTCAAATGCCGGCACAATCGTGCCCTGCTTATGGTACTTCCTCGCCATACTCGCAACCACAGACGTACCAACGTCAACAACACTTTTGCGCACAGCGGCGACAAGCGTAGCGTTGTTGCCCACACGGCAAGACTGTTCGTCTTGGTAGAGAATGGTGTCGTCCAGGGGATAGCCGCGGCCGGCGTTGTTGTAGAGGGTTTGTGCGCCGGTGGATATGCGGGTCACGGTTACGTTGAAGCTCTTGATTGAAGTGCTTGTAGGCAGGGCAACGGAGAACTCGTGCCATTTGAAAAGCTCGCCGAAGATACCATTTGAGGTGCCGAGTTGGAAGTTCGCAGGGGTGGTGAGGATGGTCGTGTCTAGTGTTGCGTTGGCAGCAGGTGCGAAGCGGGGCGTATATGTGAGTGTGATGCGCTCGTCGTCGTATTTATCGGATGTGGTAAGGAGGCGAATGCGGCCGGTAAGGGTAATGTGGCTCGCGTTTGTGAGGGCGAAGGATGTGATGTAGGGTTTGAGCGGAATGGGCTCAAGGGGTTCGGTGAGAGTGACGGTGGATGGCACGGTGTCGAGCATGCGAGCGAATATATCCGAGCACATTGACTGAAAGGTCTTCGGATCCGAAGCGAGCGCTTTCATGGTGACGTTGTTATCGGCGGCGAAGATACGCTTGTCGGAGTTTAGAGTGTCGTTGTGAGCGACAACGAGCGGGTTCTGTGTAGTTCCATCAAGATACTCTGTTGCGACCTTGGGGTCGAACGTAGAGTCGCTCGAATCGAAGTGAACAACGTTTGTCTCTGTGTTGTTTTCAGTGATCTCTGGGAACGTCTTGCCGTGTACTCCACCCATGGTGTGACCACAGGCTACCATGGCAATCATGTCCTCTGACATATCGTTAACAAAAGGAACTGAAGTAGCAACGAAGAGTTTGTCATACCGGTGCTGAAGCCCGCCTTAGCGAACATCTTCTTGTGAGTATCTAGGTCCTGCTGCGGTTCCGGCACACCCAGAGCGCCACCTTCAGTAGCGTCAACACGACCAACACGCAACGGAATCTTCGGTCCACCACAGTTTCCCACAGCAAGAACCGTAGACAGAGCGACAAGGTCAGCAGCTGAAGTACGGATACTGTAATAGTTGTTCGTAAAGCCAAAGGTAGCATTGAAAGCATCACCGGCATCCTCAGCGCGGTCCGTTTCGAACTGAAGGGAAGCATCTAAGCCACCAATACCAGTGGCTTTGTCGAACGTTGCCATGTCGTGGAAAGCTGTTCGGATCCATTCTGCTGCGGTTTGGC
This sequence comes from Macroventuria anomochaeta, assembly GCF_010093625.1. Taxonomy (NCBI): domain Eukaryota; kingdom Fungi; phylum Ascomycota; class Dothideomycetes; order Pleosporales; family Didymellaceae; genus Macroventuria; species Macroventuria anomochaeta. The sequence continues at coordinate 482,332 of NW_022985375.1, forward strand.
GTCCAGGGGCGTTGGGGTTGCGTGTGCATGGTGAGATCCCTAGCAAGTGTGAGTTGGTCGGTCATACTGGGTCATGGACAGTCCAATACAGACCATCAACAAAGCCCTCGCGGATGTAACCGCCCTGCAAGACCAGCAAGTCTTCCATCCTATCATGCTTGCTTGGCCAAACGTACTCAGCCGCTGCAGGCAGTACATTGAGTAAGCCAATTTGGGCCACAGCGAGCGTGGAGGCTTTCATTATTACGTTGAGCGAGTGACTGTGAAGAAACGAATATGTCAAGAAAGATAACCGAGAACTCAAAAGTGAAGGACGAAAGCTGATGATCTCACAAAGCCGTCAAGGGATCATCAGGTATTTGTACTATCCTCAGAAGCATAGCGCATTGTGATTGCACCCATAGCGGTAGATCTCAACACCAAGACCTTCATGCGCTGAGCGTACTCTGCATTGCTCGCAGAACCCTTGTGTGGAGCCAATGGCAGGGAGGAAATTCAGGATGACACCTGCTGTTTCAACAAGTCGACACGGCAGGGATCCTCGACCACCACACGATCAAGCTCAATGACGGCACACGGACAACTGTCAAGCTCTGCAAGCCTTGATTTCTTTCTCGTATTTGTATCTCAGTTCGAAGCCTAGCATCGGCCGTGATCCGTAAATAGATTCGCGATGGTGGTGTGGGGTCAAAGCGGCTGTGGCGGTGAAAGTGCCCGAGGCACGGATCCCTCGGCGAAAAGCCGTTGAGGCTCCACTGGATGCATCTCGAATTGCATGCTTGATAGAGTACCCAGAATCGCCAGGAACCTAGGATGATGTCTGTGGATTGGCGAGCTGCTAAGACGCAACACCGAGACAAAGCATCTACTCGTCCACGTTCAAGGTGTCCTGATAGTCGCTTCAACCCAAGCTGCCTGCATCGCAAATCGCCATGCTCATGGTATCGTAATTCGTATTCATAATATCGTTGTCACTTCAAGGTCGCTATTGTTGCCGCTGCCGTTCGACCCGCATCGCCGCTCGTATCTGAGTATCTGTCTCTACTTCCTCCCCTCGACCATGATGATGTGATATCCCTCACTCGTCTTGACCTCTCCAATCTTCGGCGCACCGGTCGTGCTAGGCTCGAGTTCGTATGCGACCTTCTCAAAGTCGAGCATGAGGCTACCGCGGACTTTCCAGCCTAATGAGCCGCCTACAATTCTTGTCAGTCTGTCCATATAGCACAATAGTACATGAGTTCATAATCGTATCGATGGCCTAGCCACGGCGGGCCTGACAGGAATCGCCCCGGAAGGCTGATCTTGTGTGCTTCCTGCGAGCTTGAACCATCTACGATATTGACTATGGTGCAGTAATGCCCATCAGCGACCCAGCGTCCCTCTCACTCCGCACAGCGCTCAGAAAGAAGGAACAAACCTACCCTGCCTCGCTTTATCCTCACTCATCTCCCTCGCAACCTCATCAAACTTCGCGCCGTTCCGTATCTTCTCGAGCGCCTCCTCCTTCTTACTATGCTTCTCGCACAGGATATGCCTCACATTGATACTCGTCGCCGGCTTAAGCTTGCCCTTGGCGCCACCACCTGCGTCTTTGGCGTCGCTGGCGTCCTTGCCTTTGCCCTTGTTCTTTGGCGCCATGTTGCGTTATGTGTCGAGGGGTAGCGCAGGGAAGTGTCGATTTGGTAAGACGATTGGATGTTGTTGTTTTAGATCGTGCGGGTGTATCAAGAGCGAAGCAAATCAAGCGTATGTATGTATAATGGTAGCTATGACGCAGCAAAAAGTAAGAGTGTTTGATGAGCGGGGAGCTTAGAGCTCGTTGTGGGGCGGCAGAATGTGTTGGGCGGTGAGCTATCACGATACAAACACCACCACTACGTGCACCCAAACCGGAATAACACCCAATGGGCATCGAAAAAAACGGCAAAAGGATGGGCTCAGCCGGGATTTGAACCCGGGACCTGTCACATCTTCGATACTCAGTATCTGGGCTTCAGACCCCTGATGTTTGTTAGTGAATGATTCTTTGGTAGATCATGTTGGGAAGGCTTACGAAGCGACAATCATACGACTGTAGAACGGTTAGTTGTTGGCAAAGATAAAAGTTGTCTAATGGCGTACCTAGACCACTGAGCCGATAGTGTTCGCTGTGAGATTCGAACTCACGCAGGGAAACCCTATGAGAATGCTACCTTCGAATGAAGGCAAGACGTACGTCTTGAGTCACACGCCATAACCGCTCGGCCAAACGAACAATTGCTATTTATAGCAACAAATTGGTTTCAAGAATATATATATTAATCGTTTGGGGTTGCAATGGGCGGATTGTTGACGGTGAAGTTGTGAGCAAGCGCACGGTGACTCACAAGCGAGACAGCAGCTAGGTGGGGTGTGTGAGAACACTATTTTTTTTAAAACTCCACTTAGGACTTCGTCTTGCTCGCTGACATCTTGAATTGCCTATGTGGATTGTGGAATCGCATTTCGATGTCTGTGTACTATCGTGCCATTCTCCTCAAACGCCGAACCTGGGCGTAACCTCCGCTGGCTTGTTCTTAAAGATACCCTCAATCTTCTCCAGCACCTCCGGCGTCAGCTTCCTATACACATCGATCGCCTTGACAGTCTGATAGATCTGCTCCGGCCTCGATGCTCCCGTAATCGCACTCGTAACGTTCTTGTTACTCAACACCCACGCCATTGACAATGTCGCAACATCGGTGCCAAGCCCTTCAGCAACCTTGATAAGCTCCCGAATCTTATCCTGCTGCTCCTTCCACGCCGGCGTATCCACCGTCTTGATCACGCTCTGAATGTATGGATCATCACTCGTCTTGAGACGGCTGTCCTCTGGAACACCGTCGATATACTTCCCCGTCAACAGCCCACCAGCCAGCGGCGAGAAAACGGTAAGCCCGAGTCCTCTTCGTTCGAACAACTTGGCATTCTTGAACTCATCGTCCACCTTGTCCCTCCTGAGCAGACTGTACCCCGGCTGCTCAACCACCGGACCAATGAGGCCCAGCCTATCCGCGACCGCCCAGGCTTCTTCGATTTCGCTGGGCAGCCACTCGGATGTGCCCCAATACAGGGCTTTGCCGGTGTTGATCAGGAAGTTGAAGGCGCGGACTGTTTCTTCCATGGGAGTTTGCCGGTCGGGGCGGTGCGCGTAGATGATATCCACGTACGAGAGTTGGAGGCGAGCGAGAGCTGCGTCTGTGCCTTCGATTAGGTGCTTGCGGCTGAGGCCGAGGTTGTTGATTTTGTTGCGGGGGGAGGGGAGGGTCGAGTTGTGGGTGCCCCAGTAGATCTGTCTGCTGTCAACTTCGACTAACCTTACGGTGTATGTGTCTTTGGAGGTGTAGATTTACCTTCGTCGAAACGACAATGTCATTCCTGTTCCAGCCAAAGTGCTTGATTGCTCGACCCATGACGCGCTCGGATTCGCCGCCGGAATAGGACTCGGCGGCGTCGAAGAAGTTGATGCCAGCGTCGAAGGCGGCTTTGAGGCAAGCGAAGGTGTTTTCGTCGCCGACATGTCCTCCGTCTTGAGATTGGTCAGTATGACGACAAGCAAGAGGGTATTTGCAACAAACATGTGAGCCAGCCTCCGAGGGAAATGGCAGAGATCTGGAGACCACTCCTGCCGACGAAGCGGTACTCCATCTCAGGGAGATCTTTGGGTACTTCTGCAGACATTTTGCTGGGCTGTGAGTGATGATTGAGGCAGATTGGAATCGAAAGAAATCCTGAAGATGAAGGAAGAAATTGTCTCTGTTATCTTCTTTCTGGCCTCTCAAAGCATCGGCTGATGACGCGAGGGTGGATGAAGCTCACGCATTTGTAGTCCCACCCTTCGCTGCAAGATGCCCCGCCTACTGCCCCACCACCAACGGGAGAGCTGGGCAATTAGCCGGTTCGGGTATTGCATCCTGGTGGTAAAAGGCAGTGGCTTGCAGGTCGAGTACTAACCACTGCAGCACTTGCACGGAGGATAATGGTCGCTCGATCTCGGTTAGAATGAATGGAACTCGAAATAGTCCGAATAGGAAGGTGCTGAATGATGCATCGAATTGCGTTGGATATGCTAAATTCGAATCAAAATCCCATGTTTACCATCTTGCATTGTCCTACCAAATACCAGGTACCATTCTCTTCCTCGGACCTACCTTGCCTCTACCAAATTTTCCCATATACCACTCTTTCGTGCCTATCGCCGTCACTCCGAGGTTGACAGCCACGAAGATGGTGCCGCAAAACAGCGTCCAATTTACAACCTTGCCTGCAGGAGCTGCTAGAAAAGATAGTAAGAGGTAGATGGCAGTCTCGCAAGTGTAGTGTGGGCACAGCAAGTTCGAAAAGACCGGATGGGTAGGAAGTTGATACCCCTTGTTTTCGGTGCGCAGACGATACAGATACGCGTGGTAGGAGTGCTGCAGCACATGCGCCGTAAGAATCGCAGGGACCAGCGCGGTAGATGTCGAACTGGCGAGACTGCCAGCAGGACCCTCTATCCAAATCGCAACGTTGATAGTCAGATAGAACACAAGTCCAAGCAACCAGTGGGCAAACCACATCCTGCTCTCGCTCGTCGACGTGTATGCATTCGACTCAAGCATGCGGCGCACACCTTGCAGGAGCATCAAGCCCCAGACCACTTGCAGCTGCTTGCTGGCTGACCAAACTTGCAGCCAACATCCCCAGAAAAGCGAGCATGCGACTGAGAGGACGTAGAAATGCGTAAAGTAGTTGTGCGGCACCTGGATCGTTGCAGCGTAATCCAGGAGCTGGCTGGCGAGGGAAGGTTGACTCGGTGCTGCTGATGGTTGACCAGACGGTGACGTCGCACGAGAGCCGTAGACAAGAAAGCGACTGCGCAGTGCAGGAACAGCCTGTATGACAATGATCTAGTAAGCAGAGCAGGTCAGTGTAGTGCAGATCAAGCTGGCTGGTGTCGCAATACAAGAAGAGACGCGGCGAGGTAGAAGGCGCGCAGGAGGCCAACGGGACTAAGTAGACCCTCGAGCTGACTTTCAATCGCTGACGACGACATTGCGAAGCACATCCACGAAGATTGGACGCGGAGCAGACGCGGAGAGGAGTGTGCGGGGAGGGTTGGTGATGAAAGAATGATGGACCTGTTGGGCTGCTTGTTTTGGTGGCTTCGTTTCAGGCGTGTGGGCTACTTAGCGGAACCTTATCCACTGTCCACTTGAGCCGATCGAGCAGCCTCACCCAGTGAATGTTGGCGCGCCATCGAATGGACCGTCGGTGCCAGTCTTCAGAGCCTTTCTGAACAGCCGAGCATTTGTGCCTGAAACCCACAGTCACATCTCCGCCCCATGTTGCAGCGCAAAACAAGGTCACGAGCGAGGATGCAGGCTGCATTGATGAGGTTAATCAACGCGGCGATCCCCGCTTAGCGGCAAATTTGGCTGCCTCGCCCATGGTGCTCTGCGGTGCTGCGAGCTTGATGGAGGGTCGCTGCAAAGGGTCAACAAAGGGTCAACAACAACAACTCTGGGTGCAGTCGCCTATAAAACACGTCTTCTATCGTCCAAGTCCACGACGATCCTCTCAAAATCTTTCTCTCACGCATTTATCCATCACCGCTGCCAGCAAGAATGACGATACTCACCTAAAAGACGCTTGCGTGGTGCAGGGATGAGTCTGGGCCGCTGGGACCGGCGCTCAAGCCAGCACTGGTGCAGCATGCTGAGTGGCCCGCAGCCTTTGCCTGCGACCGTCCAGCGCTCTTCCGCCTGCTCTCTCCCAGCACCTCCACACACCTCGCCATCACAACAATACGCCGACCACCACCTGCCGCCGCTCCCTTTGGTGTTGCTGTGGGCACAACACCCCATCACGCGACGGCCATTCCGTGTTAGGACGTTAAGCGCCGCGTTCTTGCCGCCTGCCGCCTGCCGCCTGTCGTCCCTTGCTCTGCAAGCCGTCATGAGGCAGGAACTCCCGTGTCCTGTCCCATATATGCGTGATGACCAGTAATGGCGACCTGAACGCATCTCTCGACACCCTTCGAAGCCCGCGCACCGACTCTGGCGACGCTGTCCAGCCTGCACCCAAGGCCGCCTCACCCTCAGCCAAAGAAAACGTGCCAGTCACGCAGAATGTCGACCACGATGACAATGAGTCCGAGGCTGAGACGGTCGTTCTTTCCAGAGACGATGAGTCGAACGAGAAGAAGGTGATCAAGACTGAGCGCGACGAAAATGAATCAGCGCGGCTCGACTCCATCAAAGAAAACACGCACTCGCATTCACCGCAAAACGGCCGCAGACGTTCCAGCGATGTCAAAACCCCCAAATTGAACGGACACGCCAAAGATGGTTCTGACGATGCAAAGAGCCCTGTGCCTACCTCTCCAAGCACCACTTCGCGGCATACTAAAGACACCAGCCCAGCTGGGTCGCCCACTCATTCCACACTGTCTCCTACGCAGACCATTGTGAGAGGCCGTAGCGCGTCTACGGTCGAGAGCCGAAAGCGCAAGCTGCGTGACGAGTTCGGAAAGCTGGAGCCTCCACGTCAAAAAGCCAAGACAGAAGGGCTAAAGGACCGTACACAGCCCAACTCGCCCGCGACAGTACGTCTGAGCTACAGTCTTCGTCGTTGCTCCGTGTTTGCTAACTTTTCTTTCAGGGAGCTTTCGGCCGTCCACACAAGCGCTCGCAATCGACACAGTCCGTTGTCTCTGGTGCCGCAGGACGCAAGCGCAGAGATGTGCCAGGTTTGGCTGTTTCAACCGAACGCTACTCGGATTCCAGCTCTGAGCGTTCATCTTCGCCACGAGCTACAGATGCAAACCCACACACTCGTGTCAAGCGCGCCACACATCGGGCACTGACTTCTCCAGCGCGGACGATGCCCCACGGCCGGAAGACCGATAGATTCGGTGCGACGCGACTGGCGAGAGAAAGCGAAAAAGGCGATCTGGATGCTGTCAAGGCAGCTTACGACGAAGCTGAAGGCGAGCTTGACCAAGCCGATTTTGCTGGTATTACTCCTCTGCAAAAGGCTGCCCTAAACGGATGGGCCGAAGTCGTGGAATTTCTCATCGAAAAAGGCTGTCGAACAGACTGCGAATCTGGGGACCGTGACACACCTCTCATCGATGCCGTGGAGAATGGGCACCTGGAAGTCGTCAAGCTTTTACTCAGCAAAGGACACGTCAATCCACACCACCAGAATAAGAAGGGGCAGCGTGCTATCGATGTTCTTGACCGCGAAGACGAGGATTGCGAGGAAATCGAAAAGGAGCTCAAGGAAGCCATGAGACGCCAGACAGATACTTCCATGACCGAGCAGCGCGAGAGACCCGCACAGAAGCAAGCGAAGAGTGCTTCACGGCTCCTCTACAACGAATACAATGTTGAGACCTTGATCGAGAAAGCTGCCGATGGCGATATCTCTGCCGTTGGAGAGCTCCTCAACAGCAACATCAAGCCAAACATTACTTGTGGAGTTGCTGCAGCAAGAGGTGGACATTACGACATTCTCAGTATCATGCTTGCCAGTGGCCTGAAAGCAGACCCCGATCCTTCGAAGCACCCCGAGACGCCTATGACCGTTGCCATTGGACGAGGCCATATCAAGATCGTTACCTTGTTGCTGGAGCAGGACAACTTCAACCCCACCCGGCGAAACAAGGAAGGCAAGACCTACTGGGAGATTGCCGAGGAACGAAGAGGCCCCAAGTGGGAGGAAGAGAGGGACATGCTCAAGCAAGCCAGCGATGATTACAGCGCGACACACAGAAGTCCAAGGCGAGCCAAGAAAGAGGCACCGAACCCAGCAGCAGCGCGAATGAAGCGCAAATCCTCACCCCGCAGAGAGCGCTCGCATTCACCTCGACCGGATGCGAAGCGTACTCAGTTGAAGAAGTCAGATTCAAACTCGGCACCGCAGAAAGCTAGGCGCCTAAAATCCGGTACGGAGGTGAAGAGGCGAAAGCGGGTCGTGAGTGACGAGTCCTCCGACGATGAGAGCGAGGACGAAGTACGAGCGCCGACACGAAAATCCAAGCAACGGTCGTTCAGTGAAGGCGAGGAGGGCAAGCCTATTAAGAAGCCGCTCAAAGCACGCTCAGACGATAACGAAACAACAAAACGCTCAGCACGCGCAAGGTCAAATGAAAGTGACGAAGAGAACGATGCGAAGTCCTCACCACCAAAGGTCCACAAGAAGATCGAGAAGATTGCCAGCGCCAGGCCTACGCCGGAGGTCGAATCTACGGATGAACGCAAGCCCCCCAAGAATAAGATCAAGTATCGTCCGATCGATGACAAGATCAAGAAGCGACGGTTGTCAGATGCATCGACGGACGGCCATGTCGCCAAGAGAACCCCTACTGCTTCCGCGAAGTCAACACCCGCGCCTCCAGAGAGGATTGCAACTCCAGAGGTTCTGCGCGAACGTCGCGCCGAAGAGCAACGGTTAGAAGCAGAAGCAAAGCGCAAAGCTGCTGAAGCCGAAGCCCGGAAGGCAGAGGAAGAGGAAACTGCTCGCAAAGCAGCAGAAGAAGAAGAAGCTCGTAAGAAGGAAGAGGCGGAAGCAAAGGTCAAGCGCGAAGCCGAGGAGGCCGAGGCTATCCGTAAGCAGGAAGAGGAAGACGCTCGCAAGCACGCCGAGGATGAAGCCAAACGACAAGAGGAGCTTGCTGCTCGACAATTACGAGTTACGAAACTTCCACGAGCACTGCGACGTGCCTGTGAACTGGGCACTGAACGACCTTTACATTTCTCTGGCGAGGAATTGGGTGTATCGCCAGTGTTTCTTCCCCTCCTGTATGCCACGGCTAAGGATCTTCGCGAACCAAGCGCCGCCTCCGACAAGACCTACATCTGCTCTTTCCAGGTCGTGGGAATCCTCGGATTGCCCGAACTCGATCTCGCCCATCTGTCCGCTCCATACTCTGATTGGTACCGCATTCCCGTGACGCGTAAGCAGCGAGATGCTATCTTACGGCAGTACGATGTCGCTCTTCTCGCTCAGGACTTCCGCTTCCCGATGGAGGGCTCGCCTGACTTTGATTACATCAAGATCCAAGAAAGCATCAGAGAGGCCAAGAACCAGTTCCTGGCTATGGAAGGGCTGTACTGGGTGGAAGAATCGCTCCTGAGCTCGGAGATCGAGAAGGTTGAGACTCTGCGGCCTCTGCTTGGAAACATCAAATCTGAGTGCAAGAGAAGACGTCTACACATCGTCGATCTGGATGACCATAAGCTGGAGAAGAAGCACAAGCCAAGAAAGAGCTTCATGGATATGGTCCTGGCACAGAACAAGCTGAACGGCGTCACCGTCAATGGGAAGGGGTGAACAGCTATCGACACGAATGGAAACCCACACATGACGCTACGCAATCCAGCACGCCGCCTCGCCAGCTTCGAGCAGAGCTGCCCCCAGAGTCCTTCATGAAGGAGTGCGGCGAAGAGGTCTATGGTCGAAGTCACGAAGACAGGAAACGATTGGGACGGATTGGAGGGAGAGGTGTCCTTGCATCGGTCTTCTGAATTGTCGTACCTACCAAAAAGGGAGGAAACTGGCAAATAAGGCCAACAACAATTGTATATAGTATCAAATGTCATGCGGATGATGACTACCCAGCAGCTTCTCCATCTGATCCTTCTTAAACTGACCTTCGTTCCGAGTCTGTCAGATCCGTATTCGGCTAGTCCATCACATGAGCTCGCGTGCGAGAACGTCCGTGCGGACGCGATTGCCTTGCACTAGGTCAAGGCAGCATACCCTTCGGCTGTATCATCAACACGCTCTTTACATTCGCCTTCGCCATCGTTCTCTTCCAAACATCAATTGTTTTCCACGCTACCTCTTGTCACCCCAGAGCACTTCGCAAGAGAACAAAGCACTCAGCAAACATCAGCATCACCACCAAGCACGTGCAACGCGCACAGAAAGAGCAAGCAATCGCAACCGACCGCAGTCATGGCGGGCAAAGAAGCGACAGTGTACATCCTGGATCTGGGTGCGCCCATGGGCAAGAAGCGTCATGGACGTGACCACACAGACCTTGAATGGGCGCTGGAGTACGTGTGGGACAAGATCACAACAACAGTATGCAGACGTTCCTTTGGTGATCTAGTGCATGGCGCATTGTGTTTGCGCCGAGCCGAAGTTGGTACTTGTGGTCATGAGAAGAAGGGCTGACAATGATGCAGGTTGCGACTGGCAGGAAGACGGCGCTAATGAGTGTCATTGGGTGTCGCACGGATAAGTCTGATCTCAATGGTGTCATGGAAGAAGCTGAGGGCTATGAAAATATAACGGTATTCTCGGAGTTAAAACAGTAAGATTGACCACATTCAAGATGAACGGAAAACTGACGATCATGAGGTACTTGTTGAGCGATATACGGAGACTGCAGAACAAGCTGAAGCCTAGCAAGACAAACGAGGGAGATTGTGAGTGAATCGAAAATCGTCCCGGACAATGTGACTCACATGCCCAGTGATTTCTGCTTTAGCAGTCGCCGTTCAGTTGATGGACAGCGCAACCCAGAACAAAGCTGGCAAGCCGCTGAAGTACGATCGCCGGATCATCATCGTAACTGACGGGAGAGGTGAGATGGATGATGGTGACCTGGATGACATCGCGATGAAGATCAAGGATACCGAGGCACCAATCGAAATCGTACTTCTCGGCGTTGACTTCGACGATCCGGACTATGGCTACAAGGAGGAGGACAAGGATGCTGCGAAGGTGACGAGCTTGCTCTGTTCATGAAGATCGTGTCTAACGTATCGCAGGCCAACAATGAGGAGGTACTGAAGGGTTTTGTGGAAAAGTGCAACGGCAACTTCGGCACCCTCGCCGAAGCTGTCGAGCAGCTCAACATCCCGCGTCTGAAGCAACCAAGGCCAATACCAAGCTTTAAGGGCGAACTGACTCTCGGAGATCCGCAAAAGTTCGACGCTGCTCTGACCATTCATGTAGAGCGATACCCCTGCACTATGCTTGCCAAACCACCAACAGCGAGCTCATTTGTTGTACGCACAGACCTCGGCACTTCAGGCCTGAGTGATCGATCCTCAGCTACCATAGTTGGCGAGGATCACCCGATGAGCGATCTGGCGGCTGTGCGACATCAGCGCGATTACCAGATCGATGACCCTGAAGAGCCGGGCACTAAAAAGAACGTTGAGTTAGAAGAACTGGAGAAGGGCTATGAGTACGGCAGAACAGCCGTCCACATCGCTGAGTCTAACCTTAACGTTGTGAAGCTGGAAACAGAGCCCTCACTGCGTATTGTCGGGTTTGCGAGGGAAGAAGAATTCAAACGCTACCTTCCCATGAGCCGGACGAACTACATTGTGCCGCAGAGAACGAATCAAATGGCACAGCTGGGCTTATCTTCCTTCATACACGCTCTTCACGAAGGTGGCCTGTACGCTGTTGCACGCTTAGTCACTAAAGAGAACAAGCCACCAATCATGGTCCTTCTATCACCACGAATCGAGCCGGACTTCGAGTGTCTGATCGATGTAGAGCTGCCCTTTGAGGAAGACATGCGACGATACAAGTTCCCTCCCTTGGATCGCAAGCTCACAGTTAGCGGGAAGGTTATTACAGAACACAAGGACCTACCAAATGCCGACCTTACGGCCGCAATGGGCGCTTACGTCGATGCTATGGACCTCTCCACCTTTTCAAAAGATGAGGACGGCAACCCTGACGAGTACGCAAAGCCCGAGGATACGTACGCACCGCTCGTACACCGCATCAACCACATCATCAGATGGCGCGCCACACACTCCGATCCCACCCTCACCATCCCAGACCCGCCCGAAATCCTCATGAAGTACTCCAACCCACCCTCAGACCTCGTCGAGCGCGCAAACAGCATTCTTGAATCCCTCAAAGTCGCATCAGACGTCAAGAAAGTACCTCCCAAAGTCAAGGGTCGCGGCAAGCGCAATCGCTCCGAGCGCGAGAAGCCCATTTCCGGTCTCGATATCGATGCGCTTCTGGGCAACCCAACACAAGTCAAGATCGACCCTGCGAATCTCGTTCCGAGCTTCAAGCAGGCACTTGCTGTCACAGATGATCTCGCTGCTATACAGTCCGCTGCTGATGCCATGGCGAAGGAGATACGCAATCTTGTGAAGAACAGTGTGGGCGAGAGTGCGTATGGGCGAGCGCTTGAAGCAGTCCGTGTCATGCGCGATGAGTTGACTGAACTCGAAGAGCCGGAGATGTACAACAACTTCGTGAGAGAGTTTAAGAAAGAGCTTCTGGAAGATGCGCTGAATGGCGATCGAAGGGAGATGTGGTGGAGAGTCAGGGGCAGCAAGTACGGGCTGATCGATCAGAAGAGATCTTTGGTCAGCGACGTTACGGAGAAGGAGGCGGACGACTTCTACAAGACTTAGGTGGCCATGGTGACATACGGGCCCTGTAAGCCGCAGGTGCAGGATTACGTCCGCTATGGGCAGTGATTGTTTGGAAAGCTCACGCCCCGAGACGATTTAACGATGGTTGCACAATACCACAAATATTTTTGGAAACTTTACACATTCGCTCCTAAATGCATTGTGTATGCTACAGTCGCCAAAGCCACGAACGATCACGCCCATAGGCAGTTCAAACTTCTTCCACCAAGCACCATCATGCTTCTTACCACTCCTTTTCATCATCTCCATACGCTCCCAAGTGTCAGCATCAACCTCAACCTGTGTAACCGACTGTGTTGGTCAGGCTGATGATCCAGTTGAAGACTGTTCCCGCTGAGGAGACGCTTAGGTAGGCGAGCAGAGAGAAGAGCGATGTGGCAATGACGGCGTAGATGGGGAGGCCGTAGGAGTTGCAGCGGGTGAAGATTTCGGGGGCGTTGCCGACGAGTGCTGCGAAGTAGAGACTGCGACTTGACATGTGGAGGAAGGAGTTGCCGGCTGACCATGCATTGGTCAGAATACCGCAGTTGACGATGGATGGAAGGGCTGAGATGCCAGCGTTACAGATCGCGATGACCCAAGGACTGGCTTTCGCGTTCCCGGCGCCGGAAGTGAGACCCTCTGCATCGGAGCGGCAAATGACGCCTATGGCCAGGGCACCAAAGACGTAGAAGAATGCCAGGCGGTATACGAAGCGGCGACTAATGATGGGCAGGTTTGTATGTGGGTGGTACATCTTGCCGCTGGTGGTGATGATGAGCTCAGGGCCGAAGTAAAAGGAGAACCCGGAGAAGACCCAGACGTAGACACCTGCACCTCCTACGACATATTCTGTGATTGCTCCTGGACCATTGCATGTTTGGAAGCCGATGCGGTCGCCGGAAGGCCCACCGCCTAGCATAAGGATACTGCGAGGAGGAGGCCGACTAGCATGATGACTTTTATGCCAACGAACCAGTAGTACCGACTGCATGGCTCTCGAGTCAAGAAAGTCCGTGCTCAGTGGTCTTTTCGTAGGACCCCTTCTTATGTGAGGAAGTAGGGGCTTGGTCGGTCATGTTGGCTGTCAAACCACGAGTTGATCCTGACAAGGAAAGAAATTCAGAAGACTGAACAAACAGACGTGATATATTACGAGACTGTCGTCCACGCTTGCGCTGTAGACCTGATTCTATCGTCGCCAGCGCCGGGGATCGTGCCCAATATGTATGAAGCAAGAGCCATGGTATATTGGCTTCTTCGTGGAAGCTGATACGCGATGGCTTACCCAAGTCTTCTAAGGTTCAAAGCCCAGGCCCTTGATCCGAGCAATCACCTTCTCGTATCAAGGCATCCCGCTAAGTGGGAACCGCGTCAAAGCGTAGATTGGGTAGCTGGTGCACGCGGGGTAGAAATCTGGGGTAGTGTGGCTGAGATGTAAAGTTCTGGGTGTTTTCAAAAGGAGGGACACGATTTTAGCGACTCCGAAGTCTGGCCGCATCGCGGTGCCTTTCCTAATCCATCGGGACGCGTATCGGAGTGACTTGTTCACTCAAGCACATCAAATTCATCAAAGCTGCTTCGACAGCTGCTCGAGATGACTTTCCCTCGATGCTAATGTGCTCGATGCATTGACGCATGCCGCAACGAGACCTGAGCGCAGTTTCCGGCCGCAGCCGCTCTTTTGGCGGTTGCGCAACAGTGAGTCGGCAGTTCATCTGAGCACCCAGGAAAGACCATTGCTGATGCGCTATCGCAGTGCCGAACTCGTCACACGAAATGCGATGAAGGTCGCCCTACGTGTGTTGCGTGCAGGAATGCAGGGGTACAATGTGGCGGTTACGAGATAAGCATCTTCTTCGACTTCGACGTAGCCTCAGATGCGAACGTTGCTCGCTTTCGAAGGCCTCTGCTCACCGAGGAAGAACGGGAAAGTATGAGTGAGTGGCTCACGACAGCCGTATCCCCAAGGGCGGTCATGCGACAACTCAGTAAGATTGATGAGAAATGTGAAGCCGTTTCGCCCTCTGCCGATGTTAGCATTTCTCAAGGTCCATTCGGAGCTTTCAGACTAGCACAAGACCTGCCAACCATGAACGATGACCTTCCAAATTGGACAGAGGGTGCACAGCTCGTGCAAGGCATGGAGCAAGCAGACGAGAACGCCCTGACTCTTCCTAGCGGAACCTTGACGCCGAGAACACGGGCACTGTTTCAATCCATCCTCGAATTTCCCGAGGGCGATCTAACTTCATCGACAATGCCCTTGTGGAATACGATCGATGATTCGGCTCGCATACAGGAGGTCTTTGACGATGTAGACATCACTATCAACTTGCCCGAATTCCAGCCACAACCCCAACTACTTGAGATGGGCCACGACTTCCATTTCAATGCTTCTGGCTACGATCCACAACTCCAGCAAACAAGTCCATCCGACTCAATGTCAGTATCTGCCGCCAATAACAGCATCCCAAACGATGCAGTCTATCTTATCAAGCATTACTCGACCACAGTGCTTACCCTCCTGACTCCTTTCCGACATAGCAAGACGCCCTGGCATGTCCTTTTCGTTCCGCATGCCAAAAGCTGTCTAGCGGCACTCACGCTCGGGGAGGCTCTGGACCATGCCAGTCTCTGTGCATTCTACGCTACGATGTCGATCAGTGCTTTCAGCCTAGGTGGCGTAACGCGATCCAATACGTGGTTCGAACAGGGCAACATGTACCTCAACATCGCACGTGAGCATGTTCGCCGGATGCTCAGGACTGCCTACGATTACCCCAAGACTGCCAAATACAAGCACACCTTGATCGCCTTACTCAGCATGGTGCAGGTAGCCATATTCATCGGCAACCGTGATCAGGCCGAGTGCTACTTTATCGAGGCGGAGAAGTTCATCCGAGTGAAAGGCCTCAATCGCAAGAAGTCTCGCAAAGTCCGCCTACTACATCATTGCTATGTGTTCGAAAGGATGTTCCACGAAAGTGTTTACCTTGCTGGTATAAATTCTCCACATCGCAGTCATGCTCGCAAAGCTATTGAATCGAGTGGCGCCATGGCGTACAGTCACGATAGTCTCTCTTTCCGTCTAGGTGACTTGAACGATTTGGAAAGTCAAATGTTGCGCGTCAAGTGCCGCGAAGAAGGAGAGAACGATCTGCACCTACAGAACCCAGGCATCTGGCCCAAAACGCTTTATCCTGAAATCTTCGGCGTACCGGAGAAGTACGTGTTCGCACTGTCATTAGTCATTAGACTGGGCCAGTGGAGAGACGAAGCTAGGCACCAGGATGCTGCTGATGCTTTGTCCCTAAAAGACTTTTTGGGTAGCGCGAAGACCGTGGAGCGGTACATCAAGCAGCTGTACCGACCAAACCAAGGGCCAAGTCCTTTTCCAATAGACCCATCCGAAGCTCCCGAGCCAATGCTCGATGACTTGCTCCAGGCCATGCAACATGCATTGACAATATACTTTCACCGACGGATCTACAACTTGGAGGCTGATATGCTGCAAACGCATGTTGTCGGTATTCACGACTGCCTTCTCCGGTCGGAAGCAGCCGGGGCCGGCACCATGTATGGATCTGCTCGGCTCTTGTGGCCTGCATTCATTGCAGCATGTGAAGCAGAAGATCCTCAGGTTCAAGCCTCGTTTGCAGAGTGGTTCCAAAGTTCCGCATCACGCAGTGGTTTGCCCTACTTTGACAATGCAAAAGCGAGCATTGAGCGAGTTTGGGACCAGAAACGCAATGGTCATGCATCGCAAGTCACATGGGTTGACTTCGTGCGGATGGAGGGCGCTGCTCACGGGGCTAGTTGAGGCGAGCAATCTCCAATGTTCGGTCAGCATCGAATATGACGCAGACTGAGCACTTCAAAGCTTCTGACTAGAGGTAAATGGCGATTATCCACCGTTCATGATACGGCATTTAACATGCGTTGGCCACACTCAGGGGTTTGATATCCTAAATGGGAGGGTGTCGAGGGTTTGTTGATCAACACATCTCAATTGATGTGACTTGTTACTTAGCATACCCAACCGCCGTCAACATTGTAAACCGCGCCAGTGACAAAGGACGCCTCGTCACTGAGAAGGAAAGCAATCACGTTAGCGATCTCGATCGGTTCAGCCCGCCTCTTCTGGGCAGTGACCTGCAGCCCTCGCTTCACGTCCTCCGGATCTTCGCCTTGAGACATTGGCGTGTTCACGGACCCTTCGAGCCATATATTAGCTAGGTCCATGAGGCGGCAGGGAAGAGGGTCTGGAAACTCACCTGGTGACACGCAGTTGACTCTGATCTTCTGGTTCTCCTTGGCTGCTGTACGAGACAGGCCAATTACAGCTGCCTTGGTGGCGCAATAAGCCGCGTTGCCAGGTGCACCGAATTGGCCGAATACACTGGCCGCAGAAACCTACGGAACTGATCAGACCGGACGGAAACGAGTCGGCTACAATCGAGACTTACTATGCTACCGCCATCTTGCATAGCATTCAGCTGCGATCGCAAGCAATTGAAGACGCCCTTCGTATTGACTGCAAATGAGAAGTCCCAATCGGCGTCCGTCAAGTCTTTGACTGGGGTAGCTTTGGTTATGATACCGGCCATGTTGACAGCACCATCGAGCTTGCCATACTTGTCAACAGTGGATTTGATCCAAGCATTGACTTTCTCACTATTGCGCACATCTACTACAGTATACATGTGCTGCTGGCTACTTGCAAGTGATGCAATGGCAGACTTCAGACCATCCTCATTGATATCGGCCAATGAAATGGATGCACCACGGGACGCAAGCAGCTTTGCAGTTGCAAGGCCCATACCCGAAGATGCGCCAGTTACGGCGTACTTGATATAGTTCAGCGCTGTATACGAATTTTGTATTCGGGTGCAACCTACGACTCTGCCTTCGAATGAACTCATGTTGAGGTAGTTCAAAGTGTTTCGATCAGGAATGTTGTTTGAGGTAGTTCAAGAAGTTTCGATCAGGAATGTTGTTTGAAAGTGTAAGGCGATTGAGCGTTGAAACCACACGGCAAAACTAAGCCTCGTTCACAGCACAGGAATGTCCAACTCTGCTTGCTCAAGTAAATTTCAGCCTGCGAATGCTGCCTACTTCCATGAGCACCGTACCATACATAGTACCGACCATTCGCGTGGCTAGCCGATAGTCTAACGCGCTCGCGGAAACCTTCCTCTTCCACCGAAGCTCCCCGCATCACCCTTTATCTTGTACGTCAGGCAAGTGCGGGGCAAACCACCAGCGCGTATGCTCACCTTCATGACAGGCAAGTCGAGCAGACACCTTACGAACATGTTTTGTCTTTCGGATTACATCGGACTGTCCGTAATGAAGTCGCTCACGACCCAATACACTGAAGATCCTAAGTGTAATCTGTCAAATATCTGAGCAAGTCCGGCTTTGCCTTTGCAATACAACTTACCCTTTTGCATCACTTTATCTGTTCCACAACATGCCTTCAGTTGCACAAGCAGGCCCTGATTACGATGTCCTCATCATCGGTGCAGGGCTATCTGGGATCTGCAGTCTCTATCACATTCGAAAGCGATTTCCCACATGGCGCGTGAAAGTCATCGACAATGCGCCAGATGTTGGTGGAACATGGTACTGGAACCAGTATCCTGGATGCCGATTCGACTCGGAATCTCTATCGTACAGCTTCTCGTTCGATAAAGAGCTTCTCGATGAGTGGCACTGGAAGGAGGCGTTCTCTCCGCAGCCAGAAACGCACAAATACATTAAGCGTGTTGCCGAGAAACACGACATGTACAAGGAAATACAATTCAACACTCAAATCAAGACCGCGCACTGGAACGATGTAGATCACTTTTGGTCTTTTGTCGATGTAGAAGGAAAGGAGTACACAGCACGGTTCTTTCTGAGCTGTCTGGGCTTTCTTTCTGCACCCACACTACCTGCCATTCCTGGAGTTCATGACTTCAAAGGCGAGGCTTTCCATACATCTCGATGGCCGTCAGACCTCGATATTAGCCGCGACTTTGCCAACAAGCGCATTGGTATCATCGGCACGGGCGCCACAGGCATCCAAACAATCACCGCGATTGCAAAGCAACCCGGGTTCAAGTCTCTAAGCGTCTTTCAACGAACAGCGAACTGGTCAGCGCCACTGCGTAACTTCAAAGTCACCCCTGAGCAAATGGACATCTACAGAACCGAGTATGACTCGGTGTTCAAGACCTGTGCGGAAACATCTACATGTTTTATGCACCAAGCTGACCCACGCAAGTCGTCAGAAGTGACCGACGAGGAACGTCTGGCGCTCTGGGAGAAGATGTACAACGCACCTGGTTTTGGAAAGTGGTTAGGAGTCTTCAGCGACACATATACCGACCGACAGGCGAACGAGTTGTACTCAAAGTACATGGCAGAGAAGATCCGACAGCGAGTACACGATCCTGAGACAGCGGACAGTCTCATTCCTAAGAACCACGGATTCGGTACTCGGCGTGTGCCGCTTGAGAGTGGCTACTTTGAGGCATACAATGAGCCCAACATTCACTTGGTCGACCTCCAGAAAACTCCGATCACGAGCATTGTTGCGGATGGGATCGAAACTGCGGACGGAAAGAAGCATGAGCTGGACGTCCTCATCCATGCTACTGGCTTTGATGCTATCACTGGCGCATTCAACGCCATCGAGTGGCACGGCAAAGACAACCGCCCGCTCATCGCAAGCAGCGACACTAAAGAGGGCAAGCGAGCGATCTGGCCTGACCACAAGCCACACACCTTTCTGGGCATCACAGTGCCTTCCATGCCGAACATGTTTATGACACTCGGTCCACACCAGCCGTTTGGCAATGCAACACGAAGCATCGAACACGCAGTACATGTCATTGAGGAGTTGCTGCAGTACTGCAAAGATAACAACTACACGTCTGTTGAGCCAGCACAGGAGGCGGTCGATGCATGGACGGAGCATGTGTACGAGTGCAGCAAGGGTGGCCTGATTAATGAGGTGGACAGCTGGATGACGGGTGTGAACAAGAATGTGAAGGGCAAGACGGAGAGGAGCACTCATCCTGCGAGGTACACTGGAAGTGCGATTGAGTATCGTAGGAGGTGCGAGGAATGCAAGACATCTGGGTACAAGGGACTTGTGTTTGCATAGATCGTTTTTGGATAGATGTAATTAGCAATGATCACAGTTGCCTTCTAAACTTTTCCAACGGTGGTTTCTCAACGCTATCCTGATGTGTGAATCTTCCGGGGTGAAAGGCGAGCTCTCGGACGACTTTTTTCAACGCAACTTGCAGAAGTGAGAGCGTACGTCGTATCCAACTTCCTTTACAATGGTACTCCTTTTCAGATTTGCCAATCTAAGATTGATTGATTATGGTCCGACATGATAATCTGGTAGCGTGCTTCATAGCCGTTATCGGTGCGGCCAAATCAAAAGGAAGGCATCCCCGGGTGGACAGGCGGGGAAACACTAAACCATGGATAACCGTACGGCAGCTCTTCACGCAAGACACTCTACGCTACATCGAGGAGTACTTTGCGATGATTTATCTACAGGCTAAAGGCGCTCACTATAGGGACACAAAGCTGCAATTTCGATCCTTCCAACCTCTTTCCAGCCCTTGATCGAATATCTGAATGTCCTCAACATCAATTCCATATTGAATTCAGATTGCAACAAGAGTACTTTAGTCACCTACTACAATGGATGTCCCCGGCTACGCTCTCGTCACAGGTGCAGGCTCCCCCTTCGGTATCGGCACCGCTTGTGCGTTAGCTTTTGCCCAGGAAGGAGCAGCTGGCGTCGCGATCCTCGACATCAACGCTGAGGGTCTCGAAGCAACAAAAGCTGAAATCGCCAAAGTCACCAGAGACGTGCCGTGTCAGGTCTTGGCATACGCACTCAATATCACCGATGAAGCAGAAGTGACTCGCGTCGTCCACGATGTCGCTACGAGATTTGGCCGCTTGGACTACGTTGTCAACGCTGCAGGCATCGCTATCAAACATCCTGGTGGCAGTGCGTTTGCGAAGACGGAGGATTGGAATCGAGTTCTTGATATAAACCTGAATGGCACGTTCTACGTTCTTCGCGCCGCAGCAGCCATCATGCTTGAGCAAGAGCCGATCAAGTCTTCGATTGACGGGCGGCCTTTGCAGCGCGGCTCCATCATCAACTTCTCATCCATTCAAGGCGTCGTTGGTATTACTCTTTCCACAGCCTATACAACGGCTAAGCACGCCGTGATCGGACTGACCAGAACGGCGTCCGAGGATTATGCAGCCAGAGGATTGAGGGTCAATGCGATTTGCCCAGGCTACACGGAAACGCCGATGACGACGAAGAACCCGGAGGTGTTGAAGGCTATGGAGGAGCGGGTTGAGAGTGCAGTGCCGATGAAGCGTATGGGTGCACCAAGGGAGATTGCGGATGGTGTATTGTATTTGGCGGGTGGAAGGAGCAGTTTCGTCACAGGAAGTGCATTGGTCGTTGACGGCGGCTACACATCGAGGTAATAGGATACATGTTTTATGATGAAGGTGTAGTGATTACAGCTGCAACATTCTTGCTTCCAACCAAGCATCAAGTCCACTCCATATCGCAGTCCCTTTTCTGTTCCTCTCAACGCTCTTGCAGAACTCTCGCAACTTCGCGCACCGGTTCCGAAGCTAGGCCTTCCTCCTCTCCTCACTTCCATTCAAACCTTCAACCACTATAGCATGACTGATCTTTGTCTCGCACGCCAGACACAAATAAGGTGGCTGCCTCACATCCTCCCTCAGTCCTGCCGTACCCTGCGAATTACACGCATAATATACGCAATGATCGAACGCGAAACAATGCGCAAGCTCATGGCTCACGGTCCTCGCCAGTCTTGAAAACCAGAGCGCCTCCGCGTTCTCTTCACTTTTGGTCTCGCTCATCTTGCGAACAGCGGCGTCCACCGCTTTTCGCATCGATCCAGATCTGCTCCCCTCTACTCTTTGTTGTGTTGGCTTTTGGGGCTCTAATTGTGACTGTTTATGGAGTATAGAGGTCATGTGTGCCACGTGTGTTGGTGCAGTGCTCTTACCTATTTCAACAGGCACCTCCTGCTCTTGACTGCACGAGACATACGTCATGTAAACAGGACTGCCGGGTGAGAGGCAATCACAGAATACTGAATAAGAACAACACAATATACCGATTTCTTACTGCTTCGCGCGGTTCCCCCTGACTGACTGCCTTTCGCGGTTACACCTACACTTATTGCATTTACCGCAACACTAAGTCTTCAGTAAGGCAGATCTTGTCGACGAAGTCTTTGCAGTAGCTCAACGGCCACATGTGAGCCCTGTCAATGCCCTCTTTTGCCTCAAGAGTAGGGTTGTACCGTGCTGTCTGGACAACGGCGACTCTACTTCCACCATATGCGCGATCGCAGCAGAAATCGTCGTCTTCTTCCCACATGTCGTGGTCGACCAGCAGACACAGAGCATAAGCATCATCTGGTATTGCTCTTATTGCATCGTCGAGAATGTCGTTCAGGTTGAGTTGAGCGATGAAGATGTTGCCTGGTGGTTTGCGGGTGCGGACGCGCGTTGTCTCATTGCCGTACTGAAGGGCAACATACTCTGGAATAGAGGACCTGTGGCTCGATTTAGGACTGTTTTCCCAGGATGTCCATTTGAGTCGTTTAGGGAGCTCTGTTCGCCAGCGGTCCGCTACTCTGATTGTCCAGAGGTCCGTTGCTCTGATTGTCCAGCTCAATCGGTTATTTTGGTTTGTTTCCCCACACTTTCACTGCTATTCCCTTCTACTATACAGTCTCGATCGATTCCCGATATAGCTCTTCAGATCAATCAATCAACCATCTCAACCCTTCCACAAGCTCTCTTACTGTCATACCGTGGTAGAATACGCTGATGTATTTGATAAAGCTGCGGATGTTGGGACTTGGTTCTTTCATCCCTTGGAATGCGAGTGTTTTGGGGTGTAGTCTAGGGGCAGGCCAACTACTCATATACGCGACATGTTTCGTGACCTCTGGTACGCGGGCGATGTACACAGTTCGCTTGGGTACGGACACTTTATTTCTCCCGTCGTATTGTAGCCAACATTTAAAACCTTGAGCCTCGCAATCAGGGTCATAGTCAAGGCCATCGAATGGCAGCACCAATGGAGCCGGGATGCTAAGGCTTTTGTTACTTTGCCCGACTTGGTCATCACAGCTTTGTGTTGATGAAGGGAAAGTTGAGTGTAACCTGCCAATTCCGCGAACGGTGAAGGCTTAAGTTGCAGGATTTGGTGCTTGCATCCAGACATGTTGATTATGGGTCAAGTTTTCGAACAAATCGTAAGGGAATGGGAGGTCCGTATTCGGGCGTGGTAAAAGTTTGAGAGGTTGGTGCCTTCCCGTAGTCTGTGGCTGTGCATCGTACTAGTCACTCTAATATATGGCGGGAGAGCTAACCATGTGGAGATCACGTTGTGATGGGCTACCTCAAAGCCATACTGCGTGCTTCAACCCTGTTTCCAATCCAACATTCAGACCAGCTGCCAGAGTCCATGCTTCCCCTCTTTCCCCATGTACTTCGTAGATCTCCACTCCGCCGCCTTCCTGACCAACAACTACCATGTGTGTGCCTTCATCGTTGAGCCGCATTCCGCGGATGACATCTACATTCGTCTGCACGTGTTTGATGGTCTCGACCTTCTTGCCATCACTGGAGAGTAGAATGATGACGATTGAGTCACCCGGTGGCAGCTCCGTAGGAACGTCTCTCAAATGCGGTTCGCCCTGTACAATATGTCTCTCCCATATGTTACTCATATACAGGACATTGGCAATTCTCGGGTGAAGACAGGTCTCGGAGGTGTCCACCCTGAATTGATGATCAGCTCGGACAGTTGGCGGGATCACGTTGGGTGCAAATCCGTCGATAGGTTGAATGTTGCTTCCAGGGCTCTGTGTCAAATCGAGAGCTACAACTGTAACTGTATACGACAACTCTCTGATCACATACATGATGGTCTTTAATCTAAGTCAGCTAGGCTGTGTGTAAGAGTTCAGAGTACTTGACGTCGGGCATGAATGCCAAATACGTGTGCATTGTCATTCAACATTATTGTTGATTGCCACTCACCCATCATACGAACAGCCACTACCGAAGTATGTACAAAGAAATTTTCAACATTCAAGGAGAGACAAGCCATACGGATTGCAGAGGTGCGATACCGGCATGCTTTTACTCCCTGAACCTGACTGACGCGGACCTTCCAGCAAGCGCAGAAAGCTTACCGATACCAGCCGCATTTGGGACCCTGGAGGCAATCTCAGAAGCAGTCTTAGCACTCGCAATAGTCAAGCCCGTGAACTCGCCAAAGAAGCTTGTGTCCTTCTTGCTAGTCAAAGTGCTAGCAGTCGTCGTAGTACCCTGGAAGAGGTTGACCTGGCAAGACCTGCCGAGAGCAGTGCTGCACTGCACGTTTGTGCTGGCGTCAGGAGAACCGAAGAGCTTGCCCTTGTAGTCGGCAACAACGTTCTGGACGTTGTTGAAGACGTTACCCTCGAAGATACCACGAGCACCGGCATCGCCACCCTCAAGCAAGTGGCCCTTGACGTCGAACCAGACGTTGTTGACGGCATGGAGGAGAGTCTTTCCGCTGAGGGCAGGGCCACGGCCAGCGGTCTTGGTGATGTAGTTGTGCTTCATGGTGATGGAGTCGCCAGTGCCGACCATCTCGAAGACCCAGTAGTGGTACTCGTCGCAGCCGGTGGAGTAGTCGGAGGCGCCGTTGATGAAGTTGCTGGAGAGAGTGATGCGGGTGCTAGGTGTGTAGCCAAAGACGTAGTGCTGACGGCCGGGACGAGCAGTCTGTGAAGACATTAGCAGTGACGCTCTCAGTTGGAACAGGAACACTTACAGTGACGTGGTCAATCCAGATAAGGTCGGCTCCGGCGAAAGAGAGAGCATCTCCACCCCAGACATACTTGTGGTTCAAGTCACTGACCTGAATGTTCTGGACAATGACGTTCTTGCCGGCGAAGGACAGACCCTTGCCCTTGATGATACCCTTGGATCCAATACCCAGGATGGTCTTGTTGGAACCAACCTTGATGGGCGACTTCGCAGCTTTGTAGTAAGTAACGGTCTCCTTGACCTGGCCAGCATCACAGGAGTCCAACAAGATACGTTGGCACTTGGCTCCAGTTCCCCAGCTTGCGCCTGCCTTCGTCAGTATCTTATTGCCTTCCATAACAATCTTTGACGTACAAGCAGTGCCAGTGACTGTTCCCTCTGATGTGGTGTAGTCGAAAGTCTTGTCAAGGACGATTACACGCGCGGTAGAGTCGGTCAACCACGTAGTCAGCTCACTGATGTCCTTTGGATACTGTGGAGTGGCGCTGCCGCCTGATCAAGAGTCAGCTCGAGAGTCTACTCAGTCCCGTGGTCCTCTTGCGCACCTCCAGTAACTCCAGCCGCGAAACCTTCAGCCTTGCCAACAACGCCGACTGCGCTTGCCATATGCGCCAGGCTGGCAAGAGCAGCAAAAGCGAAGATCTTCATGATGAATTTAGAAGCGAATAGGAAGTGAGAGACTGAGGTGAATAGAATGTAAAGAGTGTAAAGGGAAGATGCCTTGAGTATTTGTATCGAAGCAATCGTCTTCTTCTCTTTATGTCAAGGCTGTGCCCCTCATCGTAGCAGTATGATCTGCATAGTCCCTTAATCAAAGCGGACAAACATCGTTCCTAAGCAAGCCATGTGCAAACCAAGCCTGCGGGTGTTTCGAAACAGCGGCGCACCGAATGTGAGCACAAGATCCATAAAGCTCAATCTCTACCCGCGCACTAATGCCACATAGGTAACAGCGGGTCGAAGGAATTACCGCTTTGGGAGTTATCAAACAAGGGGCTACACAGAAGCGACTACATCTTCGAACGACACCTCCACTTTCTGCCGTTGTGAAAGCCGTTTGGTATTGCTTCGGGAGTTGACAGCCGCACTATCAACTTTGTGTAAGTGATCTTCGGAATTGACACTCTCTTTGACAGGCGCCTTTACCATGGACTCCTTGGCGTGTCGGCTAGTTGCTTGCGCCTGACAGCTCGGCTCCACACAAGATCGGAAAGAACGCCTGAATCGTACTGACGGATACTGCATCAATGTGGTCCGCAGGCACGACTTCTCCTGAGCAGATGCCTCGGTTTTGCTTCGTCCGAAAGGTTTGTATCTAAGTGTGGAGATATCAAAACTCGATAGTTCGGAGTAAACTCCGATCAGATGCACAGAAGTTGAAACAGTTGAGCGCTGGCTGAATTGCGCATGCTTTACGTGGTGAAAGCGTTTGCTACGGAATCAATTATATCGTTGTCCGGCAAATACCGAAACTGTGAAATGACGAGCCCGGTCGTCAGGCTGTCACGCCGAGCAGACTGCACCGAAGGTCTTGCGTATACCGTGTACATTGACCAAAGTCAGTTGTGTCACTCTGCGATTTCAGCCTATACTTGGATTGGAAGGCTGGGTAGCTGATGCTGCGATTGATTAAACACGCGCAGTAGCACGTGGCGAAGCTGTACGGTAGTAGAGTAGGGAAGTGAACGGACTCGGGCGACGTTGACGAGATCTCGGCCCATAAATTGAGAGATTGATGAAAGCCAAGACTGAAGTATGTTTCAGCTACATTCGAGTGAAGCCTGGATGCACTTCTTCTCGTTGTCAAAGTAGACAGCGTCTGCATCATCGGAGCTTTTGCCGTACATGTAAGCGCCATACATGCATGTCGTGATACATCGAAAGCCGAACCAAAGACTGAACAGCAAACATATTAGCTCCAAGAGCGATCCTGTGATGAAAGTAAATGCACTTACACTGCAAAGATCGCCAGACCGAATGAAGCTTTTGCAGCCTGGCAAGCAGCACGATTCCTTGACCGCGCTTCGCTACACCCATGCTCTAGGTACCATGGTCGCAATGAGATGTGCTTTGGGTCGGAGGAATCGCCGGAAGATTGAATGACCGCACTGTATGACCAGAGTGCCATTAAGATTATGTCATACAACACGTTGCTCACAGCAGCGCCATAGACATCCAAGGTGCGTCCCCGTATGCATAATCGCACAAACCAAAGAACCATGGTGATTATGGCGACGCAGAGGCTGTACTGCGTTGACCTGAAATTACAACTCAGTCAGGTGCTTGCAGGAAGGATAAGAGCGAAGCGTACCTCTCATCCCAGATCAATGGCATAGGTGGGATCTCTTTGTAGTTTGCGTACAAGTATGTACGGTAGCTCGGATCCGAGTTCCAGCCCTTGTTACCACCATCGCGCCACAGTGCTGTACGAAATCGATCAGGGTATGCAGATGCAAAAATAGCGAGGAGAGATGTGGCTAGCACAAACTCAAATGATATAGCGATGGCAGTCGTGATTTGCACAATGTGACCCATGGTTGCTTTGCCTCAGGAACTGAACCAATGTTCGAGTGATTGTATAGTGAATGAGGAAGCAGTGCTCTTGATTTAATCCGGTAGCCTTTGGTGATTATGCTGTGATGTTGCCATACTTGAGTGCCTAGCAAAGGGCGCATTCTTGCGCACACGACATCAACACACGGCAAGGCATACAGCCGTATGGCTAGATTATCCCGAAATGTGACCTAACGTGGATGACAACAGGGTGCGCAAGCAGTTCTGCCATGCGGAGATCATGCTTGTGGTGCCAGCAATGATCGGATGACAACAGAGCTAGCCGGGAGTAGACGGAAGTTCAAATTTGACAGAGCAATGCCAGTATCGGTGTGGAGCATGTGGCTTGGCGGTGCGAGTTTACTTGCGCAAATGCCCTCACCGCGCAATGTGCTAATGTACGTGTGTTGAACCTCAAGCTAGTGAACTCTGGATCGCTTTGCTACAGTCTCTCCTCCTCGTAGGCATCTCGCGAACAAAGATACGTGCGTGGTATTGTGTGCTTTTCGACGCTGCGTGGCTGGCCTCATCTCGAGCGCAGTATGCCGATCATGGCGCCTACAACCAGAAGACCTGCAAGGACTCCGCTTTGCACGGGCGCAAACATCGTGCTGCGCACAATGACCAAAGTACCAACGATGACAAAGGTCACAGGCAGAATGATTGATGGTCGATAGGGTCGTTCGAGCTGCGGCTCTCGACGTCGAAGTAGCAGCAGACCGATGACGGTACTGACGTAGAATACCCATTCAGCCATTCCAACGAAGGTGAGAAGCGCTCGAAAGCTGCCTGTGCAGATGTAGATCAGAGTGATCACTAGGGCAAGGATGTTTGCGTAGCTAGATTTTTTGTAAGCACAGGCGGATTGCGCGCAGCCAAGAGACGTACACGGGAGCATCAAAGCGTGGCGTTACAGATTCATCGTTGTCTGCGCTGAGGAACATGGGTAGACCACGCTTGCTGAAGAAAGCAGGCAGGTAGTGACGCTGCGAAGCAGCCACTGTGAGCCTTCCGACTGAGAAGACGTTGCTTGTGACCGAGCCCGCACAGGAGACAGCGACCAGTATCGTGACGAGAATGCCTGCAGGTTGGCCTAGAAGTGAAGCTGCGGCGGAGACAGCCACAGCGTTGTTAGAGCTTAGCTTATCCCATGACAGGAGGATGTAGTAGGCAATATTAACGAACTCGAAAGAGCTCAGTACCACAATCATGGCGGCTTTGATGGCTTTTGGAAGGGACCGGCCAGGATCACGGATCTCGCTGGCGACGACATTGGCCTATATACACATGTCAGCGATACGTTGCAGGTTTGTTCACCACCGCCACATTGGTGAAGGACTGTTGCTCGGTTTAGGGTTCAGACTCACATTATCCCAACCATCGTAGGCCCACAGTCCTCCATAGATCGCTGCACAGTAGTGGCCGTAGCGGTCCCAGGTACTGATAGAGTCCCAGTTGATGATGTGACCATCTGACACCGTTGGTCGTGTCTCGAACCAGTTCTTTGAGTACCAATCTGAAGACCCTGAGAGCGATGAGTGGGGGTTGACCACATGTGCAATGACTGCGACAAAGCCGCCAATAACTATCAGACCCACTGTAGAGATCTTGAAGACCGTGAAAGATTCGCTTAGTCGTAGTGTAACCTTGGTGTTGATGGAGTTGAGCAAAACCATTGACACAAAAGCGATGGCAGCAATGAACTTCAGCAGCCACCCAGCAAGAGGTTCACTTGAACTGACAGATCCAACAGACTCAGCAATCACAATGCTTTGTATAGCCATTGACGAAGGCTTAACGGCCACGATGTAGATCCAAGCCATGAGGAAAGCAGCTGTGTCGCCATACACATGACGTAAGTATTCTTGCATGCCTCCGTTCAACGGTAACGCAGCACCGAGCTCAGCGAACGAAGCTGCACCTGCCCATGACAGCAACCCTCCAAGAACCCAGACAAGCAGTGCTGCACCGGGTGAGGGCACATTGCTATCAACCTGGGCTGGCGAGGCAAAAATTCCGCTCCCAATCTGCAAAGTGACGAGAATGGCAAACGCATGTCGAGTTGTAAGCTGTTTGGTTGATTGTTGAGATCTGTGAGATGTCGTCGAGGGTCGTCTCCCCAGAAGTGGTTCCGTCTCTGGTGTGGGTTTTGGTAAGTGGTCCTCAGTCGACCCCTCGAAATTGACGGCGCTCATGCTGAACCCCTACGCCAGTGACAGCTGAACAAGCAAAGGAAGCAGAGGTGTTGCGAGCGGGAAGGTGGCAGTACACAAGACTCCTCTTCTTGAGAGACACTAGATAAAGCTGAGAAAAGCGCGCATGTGATAAAGGAGATTTAGACTTAGTCACGAATGCGACATCGCATTGATGCTTGAATGCCTCAGGGCTGTGGCTGGGTCGCGATTTCCCCATGCCGCCGCTTGGCTTGGCAGAAGCATCCCACTTCACGGTCTTCAACACCAAAGGAGGACCCAGACCACGCCATAACACACGCCCAAACATCGATTTACCCACCCACACCAAAACACGTCGAATTCGGGGCAGACAGCTCTCACATCTACACACTCTTCTCTTGCGCCTGCCGCAAGTGCTGTCGCCCCACCTGCTTTAATATTCCCAGTTCGCTTGCCTGCCAACACCAGGTACGTCAACACGACTCCGTGCCTGAGCTATCCCCACACCGCCCATCACAAGCTTACGCCTCACAAGGACGCAACAACTACTGAACTTCCTTCACTCCCACACGTGCGCCACTTCTTCTGAAACCACTCTGGACGACCCCTAGCCCCGAACACGCTCCTCCGTAGACCCGACCCTCACAGCCCACCATGGACGCACAAAACGACGAGCTCTACCCAATCGCCGTCCTCATCGACGAGCTCAAGCACGATGACGTGATCCTACGACTGAACGCAATTCACCGCCTGAACACCATAGCCCTTGCACTGGGCGCTGAGCGCACACGAGATGAGCTGATACCCTTCCTCGACGGTAAGCTTGCGTTGGCACGCCGTAGGGTCTGAATATGGGCTAACAGGATGCACAGAGTCTGTTGAGGACGAGGATGAGGTGCTTACTGCGTTGAGCGAGGAATTGGGCAAGTTCGTCGAATACGTTGGTGGCCCGGAGCACGCACATGTGCTTCTGTCGCCCCTGGAGAACCTGGCCGCGATAGAGGAGCCGCTCGTTCGCGAGAAGGTGCGCAAGAAAATGCGCCCCAAACTTGATACTCCTACTAACATGCATAGGCTGTTGAATCGCTCAACAAGATCTGCGAAGAGTTGTCACAGCAGCAGATTGAGGACGCTTTCATTCCCCTCGTTATGCGACTTTCGAAAGCAGACTGGTTCACCTCGAAGATCTCTGCGACTGGTCTGTACCAGACTCCCTACTCCCGAGCCACACCTCCCTCGCAGGAAGCCCTCAGACAGCACTACGGCCAGCTAGTGCACGATGATACCCCCATGGTGCGAAGACAAGCGGCGAACAACCTCGCAAAATTCATCAAGGCCATGCCACACTCAATTGTTGTCGAAGAGATGATCCCTCTGTTCCAGCACCTTGCAGCAGACGACCAGGACAGTGTTAGACTTCTGACAGTCGACATCCTCATTGCGATTGCAGAAGCAGTACCCAAGGAGCAGCAGTCAAGTCACGGCGTATTGCTGACTGCTCTGCGAAGCCTGTTCGAGGACAAGAGCTGGAGGGTGCGCTACATGGTCGCGGATCGATTTGAGAAGATTGCGAAGGCCGTCGATGAGGAGGTTGTCAACCGCGACCTCGTCCCAGCTTTCGTCAAGCTTCTTAAGGACACAGAAGCGGAAGTCCGTAGTGCGATTGCTGGGCAGATCCCTGGCTTCTGCGCACTTCTCGAGCGCGAAACGCTCTTGCACGAGGTCATGCCCAGCATTGAGGAGCTTGTTTCCGATCAGTCACAACACGTTCGCGCCGCACTCGGCACTCAGATCAGCGGACTTGCGCCTATCCTTGGAAAGGATGAGACCATTTCGCATCTTCTTCCCATGTTCCTCCAGATGCTCAAGGACGAATTCCCTGACGTTCGCCTGAACATCATCTCGAAGCTCGAGTCCGTCAACAATGGTACGTATAAGATCTGTCATACGAGGGTCATACGCTGATATGAACAGTCATTGGCATCGAGCTCCTGTCGCAGTCCCTTCTTCCCGCCATTGTCCAGCTCGCCGAAGATAAGCAATGGCGCGTCCGTCTGGCCATCATCGAATACGTTCCCCTCCTTGCCTCACAGCTCGGCGTCAAGTTCTTCGACGAGAAGCTCAGCAGCCTCTGCATGAGCTGGTTGGGTGACACTGTTTTCTCCATCCGTGAAGCCTCGACCCAGAACCTGAAGAAGCTCACTGAGGTCTTCGGTGTCGAGTGGGCCAACGAGGCAATCGTCCCCAAGGTCATGGCCATGGGCCAACATCCCAACTACCTGTACCGAATGACCACCTGCTTTGCCGTTTCTGTAAGTCCATCTGTTCATGAGACAACGAATACGCGCATACTAATCTGTCTTAGACCCTTGCACCCGCTCTCAGCCTTGACGTCATCGAGGCTTCGATTCTCCCCATGATGGACAAGCTTGTCAACGACGACATTCCCAACATTCGATTCAACGTTGCAAAGTCTTACGGTGTACTCGTCAACACACTAAAGCAGCTGCCCGAGGAGGGCACCGTTATTGCACTGGAGAAGGCAGGCACACCTGGCCAAGGCTGCCAGAAGGCGACAGATCTCATCACCAAGAGCATATTGCCGAACCTGGAGAAGCTGCAGCAGGATGACGACGTTGATGTCAGGTATTTCGCGACAACGGCAGCACAGAGCTTCACGGATGCAATGCAGACTTAGGTGGTGTCGCAGCGTCCGAAAGTCAGTTCAGTCTTGTAACGAGGTCACGGCTAGCATTCACGTACAGGTAATGATATGGATAGAAAGTGTCGCGAAGCCTAGGCTAGCTTACTTGGGTGGAAAGATGCACGCATTTGTAGCAAATAGAGATGGAAGAGTCCTTTTAGGTGGTAGTTGACCATCCAATACATCTCTTCCAATCATCACTACGTCATATGAAATCGTCGAACTCCACTTCGTACGTTCGTGTGTTGTTCAAACTCTGTTTATCATGATTCTAGCTATAGCCTTCCCTTCGCGCCATCTAGTCAAACGGCACCAGCGTCCTTGAGCAGGTTGGGCAGCTCGCCCTTCTTGGCCTGCAGGTCCGAATTGCCGCCAATGTGTTGCTTCGCGATGAAGATGTTGGGGACGGTAGACTGGCCGGTCAACTCAGCGAGAGCAGACTGGATGGCTGAGCCGTCATCTATGCGCTGTTAGCCTATGAATCCCAAAGCTTTGCCCATTGTCTCTCAACTCTTCACAAAGCGCGAGCCTGCGAGTGAACAGTATGGGAATGTACATACCGACTTGGTCCAGCTCGATGGCATAGAACTTTGCGCCCTTGTCGCTCAGCAGCTGCTTCGCCTGGCGGCAGTAGGGGCAGTATGATTTCGAGAAGACGGCGACGGGGTTCTGGTCGATGATGGATTGCACCTTTGTCTTTGCGGCGGACATTGTGGTTGGGCTGGGGGCGCGGCTGAAGAAGCGGCGGATGAGGGAAGAAATTGTTGCGGCGTTAAAGCTTCTGTTCAAGTCAGTTAGAGGACGAAGTTGAAGGTTGCGGGTGGCAGTGGAGAGGTTTGCAGGGAAGGTAGGGATGTGTACGTACGATTTGGTGTGGCGAGTGAGGTCAAGTGTGAACTGGAAGTGTATCGGTTATGTAGGGGTTATGTAGGGTTTATGTGGAAGGCGATTTGGAATCTGGATCGTAGAGAAGGTGATGATTAGTCAAGTGCTGTATGCGCGCCCCGCAGCTGCAGTGAAGCTTGTAGTATGACGTGCTTTGGAGGAAGGGGCATTTATTAGCTCGTTTTCGGCCGGACGTGGCGGGCTTTCGTGATCGCTGATGTGCTACTAAATTGGTGTACTGGTCGCAGATGACGAATGGGTCCAAGATGTCGAGCACAACCAACATGTTGAGCTGCTAAACTTTGTTCGATGTTTGTAGGGCTCGGAGAAGTCTGTCAGCTAAAGTGAAGAGCTTGGAGGTAATCGGAGAATGTCTTCAAGGTAGCAGCATACAGCGCGCCTCCCTTCCGAAACTCCCGGCGTGCTTCATCAGCTGTTCGTCCGAAGAAACGCGTCTTCACCCAGGCACCGATAACTATTCTTCCTCCCTCACATAGCACCCACCCACCATGGCGACGACGATATATGCCGACGGCCCCTCGTATACAACGACGTCCTCGGCCGCGGGCTCGACAGCCTTCTTCGTCCTCTCCCTACTCTCGATATGCGGTCTTGTGCTGCTCCTGTTGCGCTACTACCTCCCTCTCCGCACAACGCCCGCACACGTTACCGTCCCTGTCTTCCTCGCCATCGCGTTACCCGCTAGTATTGTCGTACTGCTCCCCATCGATCTCGCGAGCAGCGCAGGGACGGACACAGACGGGGCAAGGGGCATCTGGCTGAACGACACAGTCGTGTACAAGTCATGGCGCATTGTATACTGGCTTACGTTCGCGCTCACGTGGGCGATTCTGCCGCTGCTGGGCGAGTACTGCGACTCTGGATACCGTGCGCCTAAGGCGAGGGTGCTGTATGCGCTGAGGAGCAATGGACGGTACTGGGCTATCATGCTGGGGTGTGGTATCGTGGGGTCCATATATTTGATCTGGTACAATGGGTTCGAGCTCGACACGTTCAAGTCGCTAGCCATGGCACTGGCGTACACCTGGGGCCTGATACTGGGTGTTTACCTCATGGGACATGGGCTGGTGGCATTCCCAAGGAGCTTATTCAGGTATGCGAGTATCAGCGGGCGGCTCAAGAAGATCCAGGGACAAGCGCCGAAGGTTCATGAGAAGTTGGTTGAAGCGCTGGAGAAGCTTGACCAGTATGAGCATCAGGTGGTGCAGCTCAAGCAGAGGAACAGCGGCACCGCAAGAGAGTTTCGAGGATGGATCGACGAGCTGGCAGAGAAAGGCAGTTTGCCAGAGAGCAGAGCTGGCAGCGTGGGGCGCTCAAGCGCAACGAAAATACCACCCGTTATCACAGAACGCTACCTAGCAGACCTTACGCGGCGCTTAAAGCGAGCGCGCCATGCCAAAAACCGCTTCGAAAACGAGTGGGACATAATCATCCGCAAAGCCATCCGCACCCAAGCCATCCTCGACTCAAAAGGCTCCCAACGCCTCGAATTCAAACCCTCCGCCTACCCATCCCCGCAACACTGGCACTCCCGCCTCACCCTCCTCACACCATACACGCGCTACCACCTGCACGTCCACATCATCCCCGCCCTAACCTACTTCACCTGGTTCGTCACAATCCTGGCCTCCATAAGCATAGTCTGGTCGGAATGCGTGCGCGAAATCCAAGAAATCGGCGGCCACAAACTGTCCATCATCGGCTGGACCGTCGTGCACCGTCAGTCCTCGTCGCGCTCGCAGATCGGTTTCGGAGGGCAGATTATTGCTGCGGCGTGGTTGTGCTATATGTGTATATGCGCGTTCTACTCGCTCACTGAAGTCAAGATCTGGGGAAATCGCGCGCTCGTAAGGCGGAATACGTACCAGGAATCCGCTACCTGGTACGGCTTGCAGGTCGCCAAGCTCACAGTCCCGTTATCTTATAATTTCTTGACGATGACGGATAAGCCGATCTGGGGCGAGACGATGTTCCACAAGTTCCTCGGCCGGCTTATCGATCTCTCACCGCTGGGCAAGAACTTCTCAGCCTTCTTCCCGATTTTCATCCTCGTGCCTGTGTTCGCCACCGCGTTCGGGCTGTACGGCAAGATCCGCAATATCTGCGGGTTTGGCGATCTTCTCGAGGACGAAGAAGATGAGGCAGGCGCGTATGCGGCAAGTGGCTCCTGGCGCGAAGGCAGGGCACTGATTGAGCGTGAAATCCAAGGCTCGAGCGGCAATGTCCTTGGGCTCAGCAGTCGAAGCGGCGCCTCCCCCTCTCCACCCAGTGAACCCTACACCGATAACCCAGCGCTGTCAGCGGGTGAACCGAGCAGTATCGCAGACACCACATCTAACGCGCCGGCGCCTCGCACACGGCCTGAAAGACGCAGACCTGTTATCGAGGACGATGAGGATACGGGCAACTTTTTCGAGAACTTCGCCAATCGCGTCAAGGTTACGTTTGAGGCTACGGACTTCACCATCTCCCGTCCCGCGTGGATGGGCGGGGACGACGAAGTCGACGCCGGCAGACGAGCACGAGGGACGGATCGAAGAGAAGGGCTCATGAGTCTTTTTGGTGGGAGGGCTGAGGAGGGGAGGGTGAGGCTCTAATCTTAGCGATGGGCTTGGTGTTGAGGTGGATCTGCATTGCATTGCGTGGACATGGCGTTTTGGGTGTTTTTAAATGAACACCGATGGAGGATTCGATAAACTAGACTTTGTAATAACGACATTGGTATCGGCATGCACGGCAGTATACCAACACCTCTTCGAATGCCATCCTCTGCACGTCGTCTGGCACGATTTGTCCATCTTGGTCTCAGACAAAAACTGTCTCATGAAGTTTGAGCTCAGTCATGGAAGGCAGCAAGGATTGGTGGAGTGAAGTGGCGATGCATTCAATCTACGAAGCAACGCCGAACACATGAGACTAAAGAGAAGGGTATCTCGCAAGCCATCTAGAA
Organism: Macroventuria anomochaeta; assembly: GCF_010093625.1. NCBI lineage: Eukaryota > Fungi > Ascomycota > Dothideomycetes > Pleosporales > Didymellaceae > Macroventuria > Macroventuria anomochaeta. The sequence goes on from NW_022985375.1 coordinate 517,939, forward strand.
ATACTGAAAAAGGGAGCAACCTGTATGCTTCGATCCTGTCTATCGAAGAGTGCAACTCTCCTATACAAGCACGTACAGCGCGCACATCTGTTGCTGATTAGCTACCATCATGAAGGGCAAAATTGTCCAACATACCATGCTCAACCCAAGAACCATACTGCACCAAAACAGCACGTTATTCAGCAATGTCCGGCCTCGGACCCATTTGCTCCTCTGCACCATGACGATGGGCATTTGGAGCATCATGGCGAAAAAGCCGTAGCCTCTGAATTTCCTCGTAATGCAGCCCATCACTAATTCGTGCGCGAGTGCGGAGATAAGGAACGTGATGAGCGTGGCGAGAGGCCGCGAGAGGTGGTTCTTGGATGCGCTGTAGACGTGGCGCCGGAAGAAGTGGTGCACGGGGATGTTCCATTCACGGGAGAATTCGAGCCAGTCGCAGGAGTTCCACCAGTCGGCGTAGAATTGGCGGTCTGCGAAGCCTGAGTCGTTGTTAGCAGGTTTGGATTGTTGCTCCAAGCTATTGGCTTACGTGTAATCTCGGCAAAGGCACCCAAAATATACTCGAAGATGACGAGGAAGGTCAGTAAGAATGTGATCATGAACGGGAAGAGAAGGCGGCCGATGGTCTCGGCGAGGATTAAGCTGAAGTCCAGGGCGCCCTTCGAGTGGTGCAGGGCGACTGCTGATTCGTCCAGGACAGGCAGGATGAACTCTTCTGTCGTTATGACCATCAGGAAGATGCATCCAAATACGGCCAGGGCCTTGTAGAACACCTCCAGTGGGCGGATATAGGCCACGCGAGGGTATTCGAGCTCGTAACAAAGCGTTGGGCAGAAGATGAAGTCGACCCAGTTGTGAAGATTGAGGTTCTCCGGGTAAGAAACACGGCCAAGAGGGGACGAGAGTTCGAAGGCAAGATCTTCACGAAGCTGGCGCAGAGACTCCTGGTTCGCAGCATCAGGTTCACTTTGACTAGGCGATTGCGGGATCTCGTGTAGGTGGGTGCGGGGTTTTGGGTATCGGACTGCTGGTGCCTTGTTGGCCTTTTCGGGATTGTCGAGGTCGTTGAGACGGCGCAACGCCTCGCTCAAGTGGCCGTTGTAGAAGCTATCGTGGTCAGTCGGCTGTGAGATGAGATACGAGGAAGCGAAAGCTTACGCGTAAGAGTGCATCTTCATGAAGATTGCGAGCAGGTGTAGAGTGAAGAAGACCTGGGCGGTCCAACTCCAGTCGCGGATGAAGGGATACCTTTACACCATCAGCCAATGCGCCTCGGACGAGACATGCATACACATACGTGCACCAGAAGGAGAGCCAGACAGCTTGGTATATGCTCTGAATAGCCATTCCAAGCTGGCTCCAGCGCAGTGGTCCCTTGCCGTTGAGGAACAGCTTCTGGAGTGGAAGAGCCAGCGCAGTGCTTCCTACCATTGCACCGTCCACGAGTCCCAGCTCCCAAATCTTCTCTTTGAAGAGATTCCACTGCCTGATCTGGAAAGGGTAGCCGGTCTCTTTCACAGTGCGCAGCATGGAGGTAATGACCATGATGGCCAGGCCAATCCAAAAGAGCACGAAGAAGCCGCGGAAGTCATGGTAGTCGCTCGCTGGGTCGAAGTGGGAGACGCGGTTCACATAGTCGATGGTGGGGAACATGCGCCGCTTCTGCTGGGCTCGAATCTGGCGGCGCGCAGAGGACGCGGCTTGGACGGAGGGAGGGGCATCAGCGGGGATGGGAGTTGTTCTACCACTTCACGAAGTCAACGCATGTTGGGCACGAGAGGGATAGCTCAGTCCAACCTCGACACCCCTGACGCCGCCTCTGGGTGTTGCTTCACAGATTCATCGTTGAGGTGGGGCTTGAGAAAGTCGATGCGCGTGGGTTTGCGTGGCCGCGGTGAATGATGGTCGCCACGACCGGTGTGCGTGTGCGCGTCAACCGATGTAGACTCGGCCATTATGGTTCATGAGAGCGTGCAGAGCAGAGGGCAAAAAGGAGTGGCACATGTGGATACAGAGAGATGTGGTCAGCCCAGACGATGATCTGCGACTCCCGGGTCACTCGGTGCTGTTAGAGGTTACCGTGACAGCCGCGGTCGGTGAAGCGCAGCTGCCTGGACCGGGAAATCAAGTTTGCTGTCATGGACCTAGCATGATGGTTGGATTCATCTGGGGACATGAAGCGTCTACAGAGCGATATGATAGGAGCGCGCATCTGCATGCACGAAAGTCAATGTTGACATCAGCGGCTCCGCGAGTCAGGCTGCAGGTATAGCTCACGAAGCAAGCAGGGGGGACACGAACGTCGTTTCTCCGTTCCGCGAACCCTGGCTCGCTGGCTGTAAGGCTTACCGTACACCTCGAGTAGCAAGCAGCTGCGCCAACAACAGCATTCGGCGACGGCAACCCGCACTCACCCCCCGCACGTTCGATTCCCGCCCGCGTCCACTCGGTCTTCTTTCCAACCAATTCCTCGGGTGGGGTCCCAGCGACCGTCACAATGGCCTCTCGTACGCCAAGCATCACAACCCCAGCTCTGCACGCATGCTAAGGAAGCCCAGTCAAGCAATTCATCCGAAATGTGCGAGCCGCGAAGACGATCGCTGACGAGCGCGCCGTGGTGCAGAAGGAGAGTGCTGCCATTCGTGCCAGCTTCAGGGAAGAGAGTCACGACTCCAACGTGAGGTGCGTTGCAATGTGGCAGCAGGAGGGGCACATGTTCACAACAAAGCAGGAGAAACAATGTCGCAAAGCTCTTGTACCTCTTCACGCTGGGTGAAAGGACGCATTTTGGACAGATCGAATGTCTGAAGCTGCTGGCGTCCCCGCGTTTCGCAGACAAGCGGTTGGGCTACCTAGGCACCATGTTGCTGCTAGACGAGAACCAAGAGGTCTTGACACTGGTCACCAACTCGCTCAAAAAGTAAGGTACTGAGTCTAGCTGGGTGGTCGTGAGAGACTGACATCTGTGCAGTGACCTGAACCACGCCAACCAGTACACCGTCGGTCTCGCCCTCTGCACGCTCGGAAACATCGCCTCTGTCGAGATGGCTAGAGATCTGTTCCCCGAAGTCGAGACGATAATCGCAAGCGCAAATCCCTACATTCGCCGGAAAGCCGCCCTGTGCGCCATGAGGATATGCCGAAAGGTCCCCGACTTGCAAGAGCATTTCTTAGAAAAGGCCAAATTGCTGTTGCAGGATCGCAATCACGGTGTTCTGCTGTGCGGTATCACGCTTGTCGCAAGTCTGTGTGAGGCAGACGAGGCCGAGGACGACGAGAATGGCATCAAGGATATGTTCAAGCCTCAGGTGCCGGCTCTGGTCAAGATTCTGAAGGGACTGTCCTCGTCAGGGTACGCGCCTGAGCATGACGTAACGGGCATTACAGACCCGTTCGTGCAATGCAAGATCTTACAACTGCTGCGAGTCCTTGGGCGCGGCGACGCTCAGGTCAGCGAGCAGATTAACGACATCCTTGCCCAGGCACGTAACCCAAGCTCCAGAAACGGTGCCGTGACTGATTTTCGCAGGTTGCCACAAACACAGACTCGTCGAAGAACGTTGGGAACTCTATCCTGTACGAGGCCGTGCTCACGATCCTCGACATTGAGGCCGATTCTGGTCTTCGCGTGCTCGGCGTCAACATTCTAGGAAAGTTCTTGTCAAACAGAGACAACAACATCAGATATGTTGCACTCAACACCTTGAACAAGGTTGTTGCAGTCGAGCCAAATGCTGTTCAGCGACACCGCAACACCATCCTGGACTGTCTGCGTGATCCTGATATTAGTATCCGGAGACGCGCGCTCGATCTCAGCTTCACTCTCATCAACGAGAGCAATGTGCGCGTACTCATTCGCGAACTACTTGCTTTCCTTGAAGTCGCCGACAATGAGTTCAAGCCTGTCATGACGTCGCAAATTGGAATCGCAGCCGATAGATTTGCTCCGAACAAGAGATGGCACGTCGACACCATGTTGCGTGTCTTGAAGCTAGTATGTATGAGAGGGCTCCATATCGCGCCAACTGCTGACCCAGATGCCTAGGCCGGTAACTACGTCAAGGAACAGATCCTGTCATCATTTGTTCGATTAATAGCAACAACCACCGATCTCCAGACTTACTCTGTACAAAAGCTCTACGCGGCACTGAAGGAAGACATCACACAGGAGGGATTGACCTTAGCAGGTTCTTGGGTCATTGGAGAGTACGGAGATGCCCTGTTAAGGGGTGGACAGTACGAAGAGGAGGAACTTGTCAAGGAAGTGAAAGAGAGCGACATTGTTGACCTGTTCGAGACCATCTTGAACAGCAGCTACGCTGGGCTCATTGTCCAGCAGTACATCATCACAGCTTCGATGAAGTTGACAACACGACTCACCGAACCAGCTCAGATCGAGCGTCTCCGCAGACTGCTGCAACGATACGGCTCCAACCTCGACGTCGAAACCCAACAACGAGCGGTCGAATACGGCAACCTATTCGGACATGACGCTATCAGGAGAGGCGTTCTTGAAAAGATGCCGCCTCCTGAAATTCGCGAGGAGCAGCGCGTGCTTGGCGAGGCTACTAAGAAGCGGCAATCCAAGATTATCAACAAGAAGAAGCCTGCTCAAGCAGCGACAGAAGATCTACTTCTCGATCTCATGGGCGACTCTGGCGTGCCTGACACAAACGGCGCAGCCAGTGGCTCTCAGCAAAACCAAGATCTTCTGGCGGACATCCTCGGTGGAGGCGGACCTTCCACATCTTCGCCTCCTCCCCAGACAACGTCCCCTACACCACAGTCAAACGTCGCGAATATCATGGATCTGTTCAACAGCGGCCCATCGAGTTCCCCAGCACCCACTCAATCACGGCCACCCCCGCAAGCAGCGTCGACGGACCTCCTTGGCGGTCTGGGTGGCATGTCATCACCACCGCCTCAGACCTCAACACCTCCAGTGGCTTCTGGGCCACCTGCGCACCCAGTGTACAGCAAGAACGATCTCGCAATCACCTTCCAACTCAAGCGCGACGCCAATGCGGTGCAACTGCTCGCTCGATTCCGGAATACAGGAGGCTCTGGGCAGCTGTCTGCCGTTAACCTGCAGGCCGCTGTGCCGAAAAGTCAGAAGCTGCAGCTGCAGCCGATCAGTACCAGTGAACTAGATGCGGGACAAGATGCGACACAACAAATGCGGGTCACAGCTGTCAATGGGGTAAGCTCACTCCTTTCAAGCAACACGAAGACACATACTGACATGCAAATGCAGCCCCCACCGGCAAGGCTCAGGCTGAGACTCAAGCTTAGCTATGCAGGCAGTGCAGGTTCGGTATCAGAGCAGGTCGACTGGTCAGAGCCAACATAGTCGTGTACACCGCGGAGGTGAACACGATGATGTTCGACAACATAGACGAATGGAACGAGTTCGATGACCGACTGACGCCCCACAACAACACCTTGCAGATGATCTAACAATGTGTAGCTCCAAGTGCGTGAGGGCCGCGGAGATCAATGCACGGCTAAACCCTCGGCGGTACACAGGTGCAGTAGATCCCCCGCATCCAAGGATGCATGTGGTCAGGCACGCGGCCCCCCCGACTGGCTTCCTCTTCCATCTTCAACAGGAGTACAGCCAAGCATTCTGCAGATAGCTACACCGTCCAGGACTTCGATCCGCTTTACAGAATCGATGTCAATCCGTTTGTGTGAACTAATAACAACGTTGAGCACGAGCTCAGCCGTCATTATCAAAGTTTAGACGACGATTTCAGTACTTCCAGTTCTCATTGAAGCGGGACTGATCCACAGCGCATGCTGGATGGGAGCACGAGATATTGGCCGCATGCGCCTTGTATGACAACACCATCATTTCGGCTTCACACCTTCCTCAACCGCATTCCAATCACGCGACGCTAGCACATGCTGTACCATTCGCCTGGGACAGCCTGGCATGATTGGTGCACAACCACCACCTCAGTATCGATTGCAATCACAGCGTCGAGGTAGCCAGCTCGATGCATATGTACAGGATATCATGACCATGATTACAACATGAGTTCCTTGTTAAGTTCAAGATGGGCTTAGACGATGTGTATAGTGGCTCCCATTATTGCATAGGACCCTGATCTAGTCTCAGATGAGCATTTGTATAAAGTAGGGACCAACCAAGCCTTCCGCTCGTATTGCTTTCCACAATCATAAAGTCCCTTTGACCAGTCCTTTTGATCGCAAGGACACCTTGCAATGGTTCGTCCCAGCGCTTGGGCGCTCAGTGCTGTTCTCCTTCCTGTTGTCTCCGCTCTCCCCGCAAATGCACCATGGAAGCAAGGACATGATGCTCAGGGAAAACGACAGTACTATTCACCGCCAGTGGATAGGGCACAAGCTGTCATTGATACATTCAAGTTGAGCTGGGAAGGATACTACAAACATGCGTTTCCCAATGATGAACTCCACCCAGTCACAAACACCTTTGGCAACTCGCGGTACACACGCAACTCCACACCAAAACACCTCTCCATGCAACGCACTGACTCTCCTCTAGCAATGGGTGGGGCGCCTCAGCCGCCGACGCGCTCAGCACAGCGCTCATCATGGGCGAGAGAGAAATCGTAAACCAAATCATATCCTACATCCCCACCATCGACTGGTCCGTCACATCCACCTCCGTCTCGCTCTTCGAGACCACAATCCGGTACCTAGGCGGCATGCTCTCCGGCTACGATTTCCTCTCCGGACCGCTGGCGCACCTGGCAGACAACCCAGCGCACGTCGACGCGCTGCTGGAGCAGTCGGTCAACCTGGCCAATAACTTGAGTTATGCGTTCCAGACACCGTCGGGCGTACCGTATAATCTCCTGAATCTGTCGACGCGGGACTGGATCCGCGAACCCAACGGCCTCGCCACAGTCGGCACCCTAATCCTCGAATGGACACGCCTGTCCGACCTGACGGGAAACAGCAGCTACGCCTCCCTCGTCGACAAAGCAGAGTCCTGCCTGCTCTCCCCGTCTCCAGCCTCGTCTGAGCCGTTCCCCGGACTCCTGGGCACGGACATCGATCCCACGACGGGCGCGTTTCTGGATGCGAGGGGCGGCTGGATCGGCGGCACGGATAGCTTCTACGAGTACTTGATCAAGATGTGGGTCTACGACCCGAGCCGGTACGAGGTTTTGCGTGAGAGATGGGAGAAGGCTGCGGATAGCACGATAACGTATCTTGCGAGCAGGCCGCTGACGTGTCCGGACCTCACGTTTGTGACGACGTATAATGGCACGGAGCTGCAACTCACGTCCGAACACCTCGCGTGTTTCGACGGCGGGAATTTCATCCTCGGGGGCCAAGTCCTCGGCTCCTCCAAATACCTTCAATTCGGCCTGTCGCTCGTCGACGGGTGCCATGCTACCTACGCGTCGACCGCGACGCACATCGGTCCCGAAGTATTCGGCTGGGACCCGTCCCTCATCCCTGCAGGCCAAGAGGCGTTTTTCGCTCAAAACGGCTTTTACATTCTGCGCCCCGGGTACCAGCTCCGGCCCGAAGTCATCGAGAGTTACTACTACGCGTACCGCGCAACAGGAGACACGAAATACCAGGACTGGGCGTGGGATGCGTTTGTTGCTGTTAATGCGACGACGCGGGTCGGGAGTGGGTATAGCACGATCCGAGATGTGAATGTCGCAGGCGGTGGTGGGTTCGAAGATATGATGGAGAGTTTTTGGTTTGCGGAGGTGCTGAAGTATAGCTATCTCATCCAGGTGGACGATGATGCGCCCTGGCAGGTCAGCAAAGCGGGGAACAATAAGTGGGTTTGGAATACGGAGGCGCATCCGGTGAGGGTTTATGGGCAGTGAGGTTGCTGCGGATGTATAGGTTGGAGAGGGCGCTAGAGGGGGTTGGTCGCTTAGTCGTGTTGGGTTGCATTGGATTGGATTTCTTCCACTGTCGATTGAGACGTTGGGTTGCTTCTTCCTGTACGCTTCTTCGCTACGACGGGATTCTTGCATGTCTGGGTTTCGGGCGAATGTGTTTGCGAGCGACGGAGATGTGTCGCGGGGCATATGATGCATATAATGTCGCTGCTTATGCTTGAATGCCGAGTGATCCGGATTCTACTCGAAGAAGCCCCCATCGCTGTCCTCGTCCTCTGCTTCTCTAGCCGCAGCTCTTGCCTCCCTTCTGTTGGCCGGTACAGCAAGTGGCGCATACGTCTTCTTGGGCGGCGCATCTTTCGTGGTCTTTGTCTTCGCAGTCTTGCTCTTCTTTGGCGGTGCGCCTGGTATCTCTTCTCTGCTCTTGCTGTTCCGCAGCGTTTCTAGTGTGCCTTCCTCCATAGCCTGCTCGACCATCTTCCACACCATAACGTCGCCCTTTGGCCCATCCGTCTCTTCGGCCTTGCTCTTCGCTTCGTCGCTGTCGTCGCTTTCGGCGTTTTTGGACTTTGTGTTCTTTGATTTAGGGTACAGTGACGAGTACGGCTTCATGAGGGGGTATGCTATGGCGTAGTTGACGTCGACCTCGGCGTTGTGTAGCTTCTTCTGTAACGTGCTCTTCTCCTCGTCGTCTTCGGCTGCTGCGAGCTCCTTCTTGAGTCTCTTGAGGATGCGGGTGGCTTTTTGACGGTCTAGAGCTGTCAGCATGCGCCAATCCAACGACAAGCACACTTGGACCCACCAAAAAACCTGACTTGGTGGTACTTCCCAATCATCTTCTTCCTGTATTCGCTCTCTCTTGCCCTCATAGTCTTCTCCTCCAGCTCGTGCTCGCATGCCTCCAACTCCCTCTCCCGTTCTATCCTCGAGCTCGCTGACATCTTGTGCTTGGGAACATTGTCCACGTGCGCGAGCAAGCGCTTCAGGTCGCGGATCCGGTTCTTGAGCGCATTGGCACTGGCGCCGTACTCTGAATCTTTGTCTTTGGCCGCATTCGGGCGCTTGTGTCTTGTTTTGCCGGCGTTGGGGAAGGCGCGTGGCTTCTTCGTGGTGGCAGGGTTCGCGGTCTCGAGGTCGGCAACCTCCTCGTGTTTGCGTTTTTGCGACATATCCATACGTGTTTCAGCGAGGTCTGTAGCGTTGTAGAAAAGTTCGGGCTGGTTGCTAGTAGGAAAGTTTTAGCGGGGCGGCACTTACCGTTCTTATCGATAGCGCGGAAAGAGCGACAGGGCTGATGTCACGCGTCGGTTGCATTCACCCTCGAACCTTCCGCGTCCCCACCCGCAGGTCTCTTGACTGGACGCGATTGAATTCAACCCAATGTCCTCGGATCGACGCCAGCACGATCTTTTGTGAATGAGGCTCGATGAGGCCACCCAGAGCTAGGACCGGGTACTTCCATTGCGGTGACACCTGGAGTCGGTGATCGATAAGATGGAAGCTGCGATCAGATGGTCGCCGCACTCCACTCGGGACCAGCCACGATTCTTGATCATCGATGTCGCCGGTAACCGGCTTCGACTGTGCGAGATCGAGAGCTTTGCTGGATCAAAGGTCAACTATCGACAAATCTTGATCCGCGATAAGCTTCCAAATTACACGGCCTTCGACTGGTCGAAGAAAGATGCCGACGTGGTCGCCATTGGCTCAGCATCTGGAGAAGCACACATTGTGCAACTGGACCCTACTAAGCCCGAGGGCGATTTCCTCCATGCTTTCCCCATCAGACACCAGAGGAAGTGCAACTCGATTGCCTTCAGTCACAAGAATCTCCTCGCTACTGGTCTGGACAGGGTGAGGAATGACGTCTGCTTGAACATCTATGATATGAACGATGCGCGGTTCACGAGCAAAGACGAGCCATACAAGAAGCTTGCAAGCTCAGAAGCCGTCTCTAGCATCAAGTTCTTCGCTGGTCAGCCGGACACACTTCTTGCAGGTGTCCAGAGGCAGTACGTCCGGATGTACGACCTTCGAGGTAGGTCCGGTGGCCGAGAGTAGTGATATGGCCGTTCAATGCTGACCGTGTCTAGACTCTGGCACACAGGGTATTGCCAACATACAGACCAAGCAAGTACACAACATCGCGATAGATCCACTTGACGAAAACTACTTCCTTTCAGCGGGGACTACGGGCGACCCTACTGTGACTGTATGGGACCAACGGATGGTAAAGCAGCGCAACGACAGTGTCGGTGCCGTCCTTGAGTTCAAGCCTATCGTCGATAACAGTCAGCCAGCAAGTATCTGGAGTCTGAGATACTCTGGTACTAAGCGGGGGACTTTCGGCGTCCTCGCGAATACAGGCGAGTTCAAGATCTTGGAGCTGGCCCAGCATTCGCACCGTCTGGAGACCCTCAAGTCAACGACTGACACCGCCATGGCCCGAGCCTGGTCTTCACCGCACTACACAAAGGTCTCGCACAATCTGCGCCACCCATGGCACAGCAAGGACTCTATCCAAAAGCAGAAGGACCGAGTGATGGCATACGACTTCATGGCCAACGGCAGTCCACTAGACGGGCAGTGCGCGTTAGCCCTGCACGCAAACAGGGAAGTGGAGGTGCTGAAGGTACCGCCGCCTGCGCCGCGTATCAACGTGAGCGCTCTTGAAGAGATATACAAGGACCGCACTACTATTGCTAGACCGAGGAGTCGTCATGCCACAGTAGCAGAAGAGCTTACCGAAATTCAGAACGAGGCCTTGAGCAGAAAGGGTGGCCTCGGTCCTGCAGATTTGTCTGGAGGCTTCGACAAGCTCAGCATGCGCGACCAACAAAGATCCAACACACAGATGCGCGAGGAAACCCTGAGACTGGCATATCCTGACGTCAAGGTACCACTCGCCGACTATCTCGCGTTCCTGCAAGGCTCAAAACGACGTTGCCAGGAAGGTTACTCTCTCGGGTGTGCGCAAAACAAGGTTATCGTAGCGAACGATCCTTGGCTCGCAGACGTGTGGGACTTTGTTGAGCGGATGGACACTCATGCGTGGGGCGATGGCATGGTTGGCAACGGCCTTGAACTCAACTACCTCGGTGTCGAATCCATCTGGGCCAACGACCTGGAGATGTATGATGACCGACGTATCGACCCAGATGCCAAGACAAGTCATGATATGTTCCGGGACGCCGTGAAGGAGATCGTGGAAGCCAAGGATTTCCCGCCATTCGAGGGGGTCGATACCTCTTTACCCGAGAATAGACAATTATGCTTAAGTCTGTGTGGATGGCCGCTCGACAAGAAGGGTGTACAAGATGGCTGCGAAAACCTGATAGCAGATGGCGAAGACCTGAAAGCTATTGTCCTTGCGGTATTCCAAGGCCACAAAGACATTGCGTTATCGCTACTACGCACCGCACTACAGCAGGGCAAGCTCCCTCTGGATCACATAGGGCTCGGTGCCGTCATCGCCTGCGCCTCCCCTTCGTCAGGAGTCCCCGCCGAGCAGCGCGAAGCCTGCGCCTGGATGGCCGACATGACCACGAATCCTTATCTCAAATCCCTCCTCACATACTTCATAACCGCCGACTGGACCGCCGTCGTAGACACCCCCTCCCTCGCGCTCCACGACCGCGTCGCCGTCGCCCTAAAATACCTGCCCGACAACTCCCTCTCGCAATTTCTCTCCATGACAACCACATCCCACATCCGCAGCGGCTCCATCTCCGGACTCCTGCTCACAGGTCTGACAACCCGCGCCCTCGACCTGCTCCAAGTGCACATCGCCGCGCACCCCTCTGAGCTACAAACCGCCGTGCTCCTGCTCTCACGCGCGTGTCCGCTATACATCCAGGACCAGCGATGGTACCTCTGGAAAGACATTTACCTCGAGCAGATGCAAGTCTGGCGCACCTTCCTGGAGCGGACGCGGTACACGAAGGAACACAACGCGCGCAGCGTGACGAGGGAGGGGAGTGCGAGGAATAAGCCTACACAGCCTAGTATCGCAATAAGGTGCGCGCAGTGCCAGCAGAACCTTGCGTTGAGGAAGGAGCCAAGGGGTGTGAAGAGTAGACTTGTGCCTGTTACTGGCGCGCCGTATCATGCGCAGCATTCGTCAAACCCCAAGTCTGCGCTCCTTCGTAACAAGCCGGGCGGAGGGAAGCACTCGACCTCGAGTCCGGCTCTCGCATGTCCGAACTGCGGTGCGCAGATGCCGAGGTGTGGGCTGTGTATGATGTGGCTGGGGAGTCCTGATCCTGCGAAGCCTGGGGGTGCAGAGACGCTAAAGGGCGAGGATTTGGAGAGCAGGCTGATGGTGTTTTGTATGAGCTGTACGCATGGGTTTCATGGCCATCATGCGCGGGATTGGTTTGCGAGGCATGCCATGTGTCCCGTGCCGGATTGTGGATGCATGTGTGGGCTACTGAAGTGAAGAGAGAACTTACACAACACGTTCATACGAATTGTACGAACGCTCGTGCTTTCGGCTTGCTATCCGCGCATTCAATTCGTCACGAGATAAGTGGAGTTCAGCAGACAGCTAATGTGTGCGCGGAAGAACGATACAAGACATCAGTCTGTGCGACTTTCCGAAGTGAGGTTCCCAACATCACGCTACCTGCTCTTATTGCGGACCTGTGGAAATGGACTGAAATCCACAGTACCCGTTGCTGAAGTAGAAATAGGTGTGCGTTTCGCCAAGTTGCAGCTGGAACACCAGGTTCGACTGGCGACAAAGTGTCAGCTTGCATCTGCAGGTAGTACTCAGATGTCGCTCCTTGTATTCTCCGCTTTTACGTCAAGATTGGCTTCATCAACATCCCTAGATGAGCCTGGATGAGTCAATGCCTTCTGCACGCAGGATTGTGATCTGTACTATCAAGACGTAGGATGCGGCGTTGGCGTTGATCTCAATGCCACCATGTGAAAAGGCATCAGGTTATGTCTAGTCCGAGATCGGCACGCGACCAGTTATGACAAGCTCATGTCACCTTCCTCCTGGGGTCCAGCAGTAGACCGGACACACACACTGATATTGTTAGCCACTGAATACGAGCACAGGATCGAGGGTTGTAGAGCTGTAGAGCAGCTGAAATATGGTCAACTTTTTTACTAAAAGACGTTTCGTAAGCCTTGCCGCTAGTAGCAAACACCATGAAAAACATACAAAGGGTATCGTATTTGGCCCATCACCCCCAGGGTCGAGCGTTCATGTCGCCCGTGAACAAATGCACTTCATGCCGCTAAGAGGATAAGGACCGTAAAGATGATAAGAACGCCACCATATATGCAAATGAAGAAATGTCGGAAAGACCAATACGCGTCGAGACACAACGCTGCCGAAGCACCATTTACGGCAGCCATGGCGACTAATCCTGACCCAACATCTCACTGTCGCCGAAGTCTTCGTCCTCATCTATCACCATACCATTAGCCTGGGCGGTGACGTTGAGGATGACATCGGGTTCCTCGCCATCTTCGTACATGGTTCCTTCGTTGTCGGAGAAGGAAGCCTGTCGGTTCTGGTGATCGTGGTCGGTGTTGAGGAATTGGCGGAGACGCTGGACACCTACGCCGCTGAAGACACAAAAGACGTCGCGTTGGTGTTCGTTGAACTCTGATTCGACGTTAGTGCTAGAGCCGTAAGTCGAGCATAATCGATGATCTTACCTGGTGGTGCCTCACGACAGTAAACAAGAAGATCGTCGCGAAGGAAGGCTTGCACGCCAGTCAAACTCAGGTGAGTGAGACGCGGGCAGTTATTCAAAAGGGCGTGAATGCCTTGGAGAGTGAGGTTGGTGCAGTAACTCAGATGGACCCTCTCCAGGACACTAGCCTGAATTGGTCCACTAGAGCCCATCTGCTTCGGTTTGGCCAAGGCCAGTATACTGCGGTCGGTGATTGCTGCGCACTTCACCAAGCCTATCCGCTTAAGTTTCGGAAGCGAAGCCAGTTGCGTGACAGAAACATCGGTGAGATTCGTACAACATGCCAGATCGATGTACCGGATCCTGTTGCACAGCTTTACCAACTGCACAACGCCTGTGTCGGTAATTCGCGAGCAGTGTCCCAGGTGGATGTAGTGCAGGTTCTTGCCCAGGCGAGTGATGGCCATCACCGCTCTGTCCGTGATGTGGCGGCATTTGGCAAGAACCAAGTTACGTAACCTCGGTGCTGCGGCCACGATCCTCTGAACGCCGTAATCTTGCAGCTCGCCGCAATCTGTCAGATCCAGAATACGTAAACTCTCGTAACTGGCCTCGGCAGGGAGACGAAGGAACGCCTGATCCGTGATCTTCCAGCAGTGTGCCAATCGTAACTCGCGCAGATGGGGTCCCTCCGTTATGAGAGTGGTGATCGAGTCGTCTTCGAGATTCTTGCAATCGTGGAGGTCGATTTCGAGGATATAGCGGCAGTGCAGTGCAAACGCTATGATGCATTTGTCGCTTAGCTGTGAGCACCCGTTCAGTTTGAGCCTCTTGAGGTGCTTGCAGCTCTTTGCTACCGCCTCAAGCGACTGATCTGTGATCTTCTTGCAGTTTGTGATGTTCAACCCTTGCAGCCGGACTGCATTCTTCGCCAGAGCGTACATGGTCTGATCGCTAATGGACTCCACGCTCGTGACATCCAGGGCCAAGAGGCTTCGGTTGTCCTCCAACACGGCCACGAGACTCAGATCTGAGAGCTTCGTGCAGTTCGTGAGAGTCAATCGCTCTATGCGCTTGCAGGTGTGTAGTGACGCGAGTGTGCCGTCGCTGACCTCGCTTCCCAGGGCCGATAAGTTGAGACGCTTGATCAGACTGCTGTAGTCGAAAAAGCTATCTGCGGTATTGATCGTCTTGATCACGCTCTTAACGCTTGGCCACTTATTGGTCGACGGTCTGTGCCACAGCAGCCCAACAGCGTTTCTCGACCAGTCTTTCGACACCAACATGCAGTTCTTGAGGTCGGCAGGGGAGGCAAGCCTTGCGAATACGGCGATCATGAGCTCGGCCGGTAGTCGTGAAACAGGCGAGACGCGGTTCTGCTCCTCGATGGCCCGCCGGCGGGCATCGTCGTCGGAGTCAGGAGAAACGGAGGGCGCCAGAGACGACAGCGAGTCGTTTGACTGCAGCATGATCGAGTCTTTGTCATCGTCGTAGCCGCGCTCGGGCGATGTGGATGCGGAGGTGTCGGAACGGGACCTGCTTTCGTCTCTGTTCTGCCTGCGGGAGCGCGCCATTTTGGAGTCCTCTAGGATCTATTGTAGTTGAGATGGAAGGGGTGCCGTACACGTGGTCTCGTCCGGCGTGGAATGGTAGCGTGGGTCGAACCAGAGGGTGAACGCGGGCTGTGATGGATAGAGGTTGGTTCCAAGGCTGGGGTTAGCCGTGGCAGACGATGCGGCAGTTCCAGGGTTCACTAGGCAAGCGACCAACCCGGCTTACTTGCAAACAACGGCGCGGCTGCTTGTGACGCAAGAACATAAACAGTTGAACAGAGAGCGAAGGGAGGGGCAGTGACCAAGGGACGCGCTCTTGCACGGGCGAGGAGGGGACGGTAGGGCTGAAGGACGCTCGCTAGTGCTAGGACGCGGGACGGCGCTTCATGCGGCAGTACAACAAGACGGTGCAACGATGAGATGGGGGGGGGGGGGAGATGAATGGATGGCAGTTGCGCTTTCTCGAGAGATGCGAGGGGTAGCAGGGAGGGAAGGAGTAACAATATACAAATAGGGCTGGTAAGCAGTGCTCTGTTGTCTTCCTGGCCGTGACCGCTCTGCAGGCGCAACCCTGTCATCATTAACCGCTTGGTGGCTGCTGTTTGGGATGCAAAACCAACGAGCCCCCACAAACTCGTACACTTTCTATCGAACTGCGATCTGCACATATCATCCTGCTTTGTGAAAGCATCCGTATGCGCAGCGTCGGTAGCAGGGCCTCTTCACCACTGACATCAGACGTCGTATACCAATCTGCAGAGGCCGCGCACGCATCACCGCCGCCCGCGATCTTCGTATTGGCCAAGTTCCATTGCTATGGTGTTGTGGTTGCACAAGATCTAGCTCGACGCGGGGCTGTAGATCATTTATAGATCTCAAGGCCAGCTTCGCCAGCTCCAGAGGCAGTCTCTGCTTAGGTGCATCTGGAAGGCAGGTTGCCTTTGGATACTTGCACGTGAGAACTATTGTTGGCGAATGATACACTGTTCACAGCCTTGTCGACCAGCTAAGACACGGCTACAGAGCGAAGTTTGAATAGACAGCAAGGGTATCAAGAAAGAAAGCCCCTTTGCCTAACTAAACTATCCGAGATTTCTCTAAGAAATGTGAGCAAATTTTCAGTGTCCTCCGCTCGACCTCCTGACAACCTCGGGCGGCTGGTAGACCGCTATCTCGAAAAGTCGGTATAACCAGTACGGGAGACACGGCCAAGCACACACACTAAAGCTGTCGAAGCCAACGGTAGCCGCTGTTAGAGGTACAGTGGCATTTTATAGCCAAGTCACCTAGATACTTCGTATGCTAGGCAGACATTTTGTTCTGCCTCGACTCTGCTGCGAACGAACCGTCTCAAGAGGACGGAGCCAATCGGAGAAGCGCGTTGCCCAGAGTTTGGCGCCACACTGCGGACATCAGCCACAGAACGATGAATGGTAGCTACACTCGAGCGGCATCCAAACCATATGCCATGTATGTGGAATTTCCGATGATGTTGATTTCAGATATCACTCCATACAAACCAAGTGCAGGTAGATCCGTCTCCTGAAATTCATGTTGTGACGTTGTAAGGCGGCTTTGCTTGTGACCACCTACGGCACCGTGTGAACATAGATCCTGGGCATGATCACCTCGACCTGAACACGACACAACCCGCATGCTCATTGTACCTGAGGCCTGACTGCTGCATTTTCTACTCCCTTCCATGCACCGTCTATAGAACGCCCGCTGTTCCTGCATCGCAGCAGGCTCCCACACCGCCCAGCATGTCCTCCGCTCGCTATGCCCCCTCCACCGCCCATTCGATGCCCCAGCAGGCCGCATACTGCGCTCCAGCCCCTGTTGCTGTGTCCAATGCTCCGCCAGGCACCTTTGCGCCCGGGACGAAAGTCCAAGTCGGCAGCCATCGGGTTACCATTGAGAAGTATCTCTCCGAGGGTGGTTTCGCTCATGTCTACCTGGTCCGCGTACCCAAGGCCGATGGGCACACACCAGAGATTGCCGTCTTGAAGCGAGTGGCCTGCGCAGATAAGGAGGCGCTGGCCAACATGCGGACGGAGGTAGAGACTATGAAGAAGCTGAAGGGGCACCACAAGATCGTCACCTACTTCGACTCGCATGCCTCGCAACTGAAGGGTGAAGGCTACGAGGTCTTCCTGCTCATGGAGTTCTGTTCTGGCGGAGGGCTGATCGACTTTATGAACACTCGACTGCAACACCGTCTTACGGAGCCTGAGATCCTGCACATCTTCTCTGATGTTGCCGAGGGTGTTGCGACGATGCACTACCTCAAGCCGCCGCTACTCCACCGAGACTTGAAAGTTGAGAACGTCCTGATCACGAACGTTGGAGGCAACAAGATATACAAGCTGTGCGATTTTGGCTCTACTGCGCCTCCGCGGCCTGCTGCTACCACAGCCGCAGAGGGAAGGCTGATCGAGGACGACGTACAACGACACACGACCTTGCAGTACCGAAGCCCAGAAATGATCGACGTATATCGCAAACAACCAATAGACGAGAAGAGTGACATTTGGGCATTGGGAGTGTTGCTGTACAAGCTGTGTTACTACACAACACCGTTCGAAGAAGTGGGGCAGATGGCCATCTTGAACGCAAGCTTCAAGTATCCACACTACCCCCCATTTTCGGACAGGATAAAGAAGCTGATAGGTAAGGACTGAGCGTCGCGGGCAAGAACATAGTCTGACCTTGAGCAGGGTGGATGCTGCGCGAAAGCCCACAGCAACGACCCAACATCTACCAAGTGGTGGCCGAAACGTGTGCTATGCGGCACCGAGAATGCCCAATCAAAGACGTATGTATTGCAGCATTGTGGATAAACTGCTCACTGACTCTCATAAGATCTACTCTGGCCGAACACAATCTGAAGCTCGACGGAACCAGCAGCTGCCGCCCACGGAACCTCAAGTATCCTCTCCACCAACAGTCATTGGTATCCAGAAAGTTGCACCTGTACAAAAGGTGCAGCACATCCCAGATATCACACCAATGAGAAGAGGGCGGCCTACTGCACCCACGCAGCAACCTCCAGCAGCGAAGCCCAGTCCGTCTCCAATGAGAGGAACAGCTTCAGACCCATTTGCCGCACTGGATAGCCAAGACGTCCAGGTCCGACGCGCGGCTGCTGATGAGCTCGCATCGCGCTTCCCTTCTCTGGACGAATTCTCTTTGCTCCATGACCGTGGTCAGAAGTTCGAGTTCGGTCAATCTCCAACATCCGGTGACCCGCTGAACAAGCGTGTGACTGAGGCCCTTGCTGACGAAGCGTTTGCTCTTCCACCTGCCTCCAAAGTTGGTTCGGCACCTGCAACCAAGCCATCATCAAAGGCACCCTCCGCCACTGTTTCAAGAACTGCGTCCATCAAGAAACCGAAGCCTTATGAGGGCAGCGAGAGCCCTCGCACGTCGGCTTCAGCGATACAACAGCCAGTACCAAAACGCAGTGGAATGATTTCCACTGGCGTGCAAACATCGCCTGCGCCATCTCCTGCGCCTTCACCATACCCGGATGTTAACAAGCGACCTATCTGGAAAGTTCCCCTATCCGGTCATCACAACCGGACACAAAGTCAACCACGAACGTTTGAGAAGGCACAGGGTAGCCCATCGCTGAAGCCCTCAGAGTTTGCGTTGCCTGCAAGACCATCCTTGGACTCACGGTCGAGGTCTCACATGTCGAATCTAAGCATCCCTAAGTCGCCTGCATCATCTCGACCGTCCTTGGAGGGCTCACGTCCATCTCAACTGGACATCGGATATACGATCGATCGCTCCAGATCCGCGAATTCGAATGCTCGACCAGCGAGCATGCACGTGGAGTCAAACCTTGATTTCCTCAGGGAGCGAGAGTCGGCCCCGGGTCGCAATTTCGATGCGCCTTCGCTGATACGTCGCACTACATCCAATGCCATTGACGATTCTGACGCAGATTCTGATGCCAGGAATGTTCGATCCAGTGTGGACTTCCTCCGCCAAATCGAAGGAGACCCAAATCAGAAGCACAAGCATCGCCGCAGTAGCTCGCAGTCCAAACATGCACGACTTGGCAGTCTGTCATCAATCACAAGCAACACGAAGAACATCGTCAAGGGCAGGTTTGGAGACGCGTTCCGCCGCTTCGAGACGAACAACAAGACTCCCGAGCAAGAGCGCGCAGAGCCAATTATGTCACCAGTGGAACCACACCACGACTACGCATCGAATCACCGTGATCTAACACCCATTGCTGGGTCCGTCGCTTCCATAGCTCCAACCGAGGATGATCGTGGGCCGATCGATGAGACACAAGACCTGCCGCCTGAGGTGCGTAGAGAGCTGGAAAGGCGCAGGCTCAGCGAGGAAGAGCGGCGAGTCGAGGCCGCTGCAGCCGAGTACAAGCAACGAGTCGCTTCGCAAGCACAAGGCAAGCCGCGGGCCCCTTCGAAGGCATCAACGATTCAAAATCGCGTCAAGAACCTCCTCAACGAAAGCAGCAAGCCAGCACCGGTCAATCGCACTGCAGCAGGCTACGGCAAGTACACAGATACCGGGAAACCGCTGCCTGTCAGACCGGAAGACCAGAACGGCATGCGCCCACCACCTGTAGCGCGTAAACCCGTTGCTGTTGGTGGACAGCAAGACCTTGCCTACACGAAACCTTCTAGTCGGCCAAACCTGCCACCGCCAGTGCCATCGTCATCAGCACCACCAGCGATCAACCTGCGCGCCCCCTCTGGCCCACCACCTCGCGCACCCAAACCAAAAGCTCTGCAGACAGGCGGATCGGCGAATCCACCGTCTGCGCAAGGGTCACCTACCAAGCCTGCTTCAATACGGAGCGTCAATGTGAGGGACAAACCACTTCCAGTTATTGCGGGCGATGTAGCAGGTGGAGATGAATGGGATGTAGATGCGTTTAGTAAGCGTTATCCGAGTTTGAGTGGACTGGAGATGGTAGAGACGGAAATCCCAAGGCGCAACGTCAGGGATGTGTAGGTTATGATAAGCTCAAAAGGGACCGACTATCGTTATGAGGTCTCACTGTTGGCTATTAGCGATCTATGATCTCATGTCGTATTTGGATGCTCAAGACGATTTGCACATTTGCTGTAGAGAGAGGACGTCTTGTATACTGTCCTGTCGTACCCTAATGCAAAAGACGGTATGCATGCCGGCGAAATCGTTATGTCCCTCCACGTGAATGCAATGCTTGCTTGAATTCGATCCACCAGTCCCGATTGAAGGCGAGCGACTGATCATGATTCGTCACTAGCGCCCAATGCAGCACATTGATTAGCCGACGCGAGAATCGCGTCGCGTGCGCGCTCGGACGCGTCTGCGTTCCTTCCTTTTCCGCCCAACCCCACAGCTCATAAACACTTTAGCTGTCCCTCCTCGGCGTGTGCATCTTCATCATCACAGCATATTCCTCTTCAGCCATTGTCTACCATATCTCAGTACCGTATTACTTGTAATAATATCATCCACAATGGCTATCGCACCTGGTCAGCTCCCGGCTGAGCTCCTCAACCTTCTCGCGCTCCACTCGTCCTTCCTTACCGCGCTGTCACTGCACTACGCGCACAATGGCACCTCCACGCCCGCCGACCTCAGAGATCTTACAGCGTCTGTCACACTGGTCTGGAGACAACGCAAAGTCACCTACGACGACATTCGACTCATCATGGGTGTCCTCAATTACGGTCCCGATGGCTCGAACAACCCCTACCACCTCTCGGACTACGGTCGCGGCAAGATTGTTCTCGAGATCAGAGAGAACAGTCCGATGCTTGGTGGGATGACAGGCGTCAACGAGCAGGCATTGACGGACATGTTCAAGGAGGGTCTGGACAGCTTGTGGTCGCAATGGTGCATCTCGCAGAAGATGGCTACTCGCCCAGTCGCAACACCAAGGAGAGGACGAGGCCGACCGAAGAAGGCCGATACCAAGCAAGTGCTTCTGGAGGCCTTCCTCGACGACACCTCCATGTCCAAGTTCCTCGCTCAGCTCCCCCTCGTCGACATCGAAACCTGCGCTTCGCTCAACGCCATCGCACCGCTGCGAGAAAAAGGGCGCAAGAGAATGAGGGAGTTCAAAGAGAGCGTACAGCAAGGCCGCACACAAAAGAAGAGGCAGGTTTCCGGCAAGGAGGATGACCCAACCGTTTCTCAGACGACGGCAGCGCAGCCTGCACAAGCCAAAATCACCCCGTTCGCAGCAGTCCGCAAGACCAACCTCCTCGACCGCATTCTCGCCAAGCAGGAAGCAGCAAAATGCGGATCCACTGCCCCGACTGCCGCCGAGCTTCAACGAAGAGCTGCCCTCCAGCGATCCGAAGAAGTTCTCGGTATATTGGCACTCCTTTGCGCTAGCCGTCCAGGAATGCGCGTTTCTTTCTCCACCACGACGGTTTTGCAGCAACTACAGGGCTCGATTCGATCGCCTATCTCGAAGGAGGAGGCGCTGAAGTGCATTGAGGTTATCTCACACGAGGTTGCGCCAGGCTATGTTTCTATGGTCAACATGGGCGCTATTTCTAGCGTTGTCGTTATGCCTGCGATGAGGCCTTTGGATGTAAAGAGCCGTCTCATTGCACTCGGTGCATAGTTTGGATATTGTTGTTTGATATCGTCAGTGTTTTGTTTTGGAGCATACTGCATAGCCGGCCATTGTTTATTATTGATCAGCGTTCGGGCGCGTTGACACTGCGATTGCATATCCGCATTTCAGCACTAGCATAGTAATTCTAGCGTTCTTCTTCCACACTTGATTCGTTTTCCTCACTTCCCATTCTTGCTCTTGCATAATGTTCTCGACTCTGCCCTGTCTCAGCTGAGCGGCACCCAACGTCTTCGTGCGACAGGTGACAGCTGCGACATGTCAGAGAAGGACTGCAACGCTGCACGAACAATCCTTTAATCAATCTCGAACCAACCCACGCGGCTATAGATTTTTCAATTCTAAATTGTTGCTTGCAGGCAGGCGATCAGCGCAGATCATGTTCACAAACGATAGGATTGGTGTGGGTACGTTGCCGTCCTTCATGGAAAAGAACAACATATAAAGGCTCTGCGCATCCTCACTCTTCAGCTTTAGGATATCGGTCCTGACCGGCAGTCCCAAACATGACAGCGGAAAACGACTTCGCCGAGGGCCCAACACATGTCATAACCACGTTCGATAGCTCCTAGCGCTGCTGGGCATCACGCCGTTGCGCGTCTTCCCCTTCACCGTCTGTTCCGACCCTGTGATCTCAAGATCTCGGCCTCGATCGAGTAAAAGTATATATAGTAGTCTAGTCCCATAGACTCAGCCGGCGTGCGCTCGCTACAACATTCTCATTTCCTTACTTCAACCTACACTCTCCTTAATCCGAAGCTGGCCCTTCGTTAATATTCGACCTTGCTCTGATACCCATTCCCATTCTACTCAGAACAACATCCTTAATCATCTCGTCAAGATGAAAACCACAACGACCGTCGTCGTCCTCCTCTCCGCTCTCATCTCAACTACACTCGCAACACCCCTCACACCCCTCCAGTCCCGCTACACCCACATCCAGCTCGTCCAGCGCGCATGTAAGCCACCCCACATCTCACCCCTCCTATCAACCCTTACTAATTTCCAAGTAGCAAGTTCGAACTCAACGGCGCCATCTACGACGGCGGTTGGAAGCACCCTGACTATCCAAGAGGGCGACACGCTGTCATCTATTGCTGCAGCTGCGGGTGTAGGAATTTGTGATCTTGCGAAGACGAACAATATCAAAGATCTGAATGTCATTGAGGCGGGTGCGACGCTCAAGATCCCCGCTAAGACGGGGAAGAAGGATGATACCAGCTGTATGAAGATGGCGTAAGGAGAACATGGGAAGGAGAACGGTGAAGGAAAGAAGAAGGCTAAGGGAGGAGAAAGTAATCAGTGAAATGCAAATATCAGCCCGGCCAACTACACCACTAGCCAATAACCAGGCCTCAGAGATCTCACATCAACTACTCAACATCTCTCAGAGTGCACGAGCTCTGCACAAGGATCAACAGCTGCTCTTTCAGTCAGAATCTCTTTCACAAAGCACCTATACAGTGCTTAGCAAGGCAGGCAAGGCTATTGCTGAACCCGACACCAGAGCAGCTGCATTTGCAGCTGAAAATCAACGACTTCAATATTAACCAGATAGCACAAGGGTCATGTAATCAAGAAAGCAAGTTCAAGTTAACCCAAATGAGCAACTCAGCAATATTGAGAGTGTTAAGGCTGTGATTGATTGTGCATCAGCTCTACAGGCTCAGCAGGCAAGCACTTCAGCTGAACAAGAAGCTCGAAAAGTAGCAGCAGCAGTACTTACTCTCAACTCTATATGTACTGAGTGGTAAGTTATACTCTGTCACGGGTATATACTGTTCAGCTCCCAGTACCTGCTATCTACGTACTGTACCTTTTTGGTCAGTGTAGCGCAGCGGAGCTGAGCTGTATGCCTCACATAATCGTTGTTGTTGGCAATAATTGTGACCCAATAGTGTGTGGCTGCTTTGGGTGGGATGCACGGGAACCCTATGTGCACGTAAAGTATACGGATGAACTTACTGATCCTGACGCAAAATGAAAGCAGAAAGACCAGATGTGATCCTACCTAATCAGGAAACTTCTAGGGGCCGTTGATTGCAGTAAATATATAGTCGAGCACAATTGCGCACAGTTGAGGGTAGTTCAGGACAGTCGAGGACAGTTGAGGCATCTGTTTTTGGCCATAGTATTTCAGCAGGTTTCGTGTCCTACGTTCTGTGTCTGAGAACGAGCCTTCAGCGATGCCCTGTCAAGGGCTCGTTCCTGGTGTTTGGGATGCAGCAATGCAGCGATGTTGTCGGATAAAGGGAGATTGCAGAGCCGTTGTGGTTACCCAAAGCGGAAATGTTTCGTGCAGTGTCGATGACGGATGAAGTTCGTCCGCCAATGCCCCGCCCGCGGCGATACTTCCTTCGCCATCAACAACACGGCAAACTTGCAGCCACCATTGCAACGACTTTGTTGATCCAGTTCATCTTGCCGCGTGTTTTCGATACCTCATGCTAAGTTGAATCCCTCAGGTGCTCCATTTGTAAGCTCGGTGAGTCGGTACATCATCTTCGCTGCGCAGGCTTGAGCTGTGCATCATTCACATCGACAGCCCACTGCTCACCCATACCGCCGCTTATAGCACTGAACGGCCTCTCCGCCCGCCTGTTTGAGCACGATGATTGAGGCGACTGTTTCGCAGCCACACCCAGTGCGGCGTTGTGCGGCGCATGTTCACACCATGAACTCTCCCGAGTCTAGCTTCGGTGGAAACCAGCTCAGCCCGGAAGGGAGCATCCAAACACCATCTATTTCAAGCGGTGAGATCCCGGACGTTATGCGGCTCCTGGTAAGTCATCATTGGGCGAGCAACTTGCACGCGCAATTGTAAGCGATGCGGCGGTGGCAGGTGAACGCCATTCGCTAGCATCCGTGTAATTTCTAGGATTACCGTCGCACCGCCTCAGCCTTACGTGCGAGGGAAGTCTTGGCCGGCTGACAGCTGCATCTCAGCCATGGTGCTTTCAGCTGCCATATGGCGGAGGTTCCGAAAATCTGCTCACCGTTGTCGACTTCGCTCTTCCACATTCAATAGTACCGCTCCCTTTCGCAAAGCTAATTTCTTGAAACATATTAATCGACAACACCATGCGGTATTGAGAAATCCCTTCCTAATCACCGTCACGAATTGGAGCCATGGATCGCTCAAACCCCTCACCTCCCTTAATGTCACCCTTAGGATCACCCGAAATTCGAATATCACGACCAGAGTACGCCTCAATACCGCAGCGCACAAGCGACGATGAAACGTACGACTCAAGGACAGACAGGCGCTCGAGGTTCGAGGAGGCTATCGAGCCGGGCCTTGGTATCCAGATGAGGCCATTCGCATCACCCACGTCACCAGGAAAGTCATATAGCCAACAATCGACACCTAAAGCTGGCATGTTCTCATCCTTCTCACCAACAGCACTACGACCACTGTATCAGAGGACGCCCGACACTCTGTACTCCTTCGGATCTGGTATCTCGCGTGCACGAACAGATCCCATGACGGAACGACTTATCGCTCACAGGGCGACACAGTCTGCAAAATGGAAGGTGCACTGGCGGACGCCCTCGACTATGGTGTTTGCATTTGTTGCTGGCATCCTACTCGCTCTCGCACAGCACTTTTGGTACAGGTTTTTGCATCATCGACCTACATACGATGAAGACCAGAAGTTTCGTTGGGTCTTGTACGGACGCGTGCTGGCCTACTTATCCAAAGTAGCCTTTGGTGGATGTGTCGTACTTGTCTTTCGCCAACGCATCTGGAGAACGTTTCGGAAGCGAGCATTGTCTGTGCTATCGATTGATCAGCTTTTTGGCGCTACGGATGATCCATCGCTCTTCGCCAATTGGGAAATAGTCTCGAATGCGCCGATGGCTGTAGCCATCGCTACTGTTTTCTGGTTGATACCGCTTGCAACTATCATCTTCTCGCCCGGTGCGCTAACTTTTGGCGACTATCTGGACACAAACGCCATCAATCGGAGCGTTCCTCATATCAACTTTATGCAGGAGACAACCAAGGATTGGCGGCACCCAATACCGTACAACGCCATCGACGACGAACTACTACCGAAGGGTGGAAACAAGAGATCACTCATGTACTACAATACGACCGACAAGTCTCAGGATCCCACCACTCCCAACTGGTTTGACTATTACGATCAACCTTCTGCTGAGCTCAGGCGGGTTGCTTTGCTGTTTGGGTACAATCTAATGAACCACTCAACGCACAGACTAGGTGCACGACAGTACGTCTGTGGGAAACCTCAGGCAGGGGGGCCATACAATTGCACCTTCACACAGAGTTTTATCGCTCCAGCTTACAAGTGTGACCTGGCTGCAGATGGTATCGGCGATAACAGTAGGCTAGCTGAACTTGGTGCTCCTTTCAATACATCATCACTATTGCCCGAGGGCCGCAACATTTATCAGGCCGAAGTAAAGCTCGGCGACTACAAACAGCCCCAGATGGAGAACTTTCAGAAAGGTCCAGGAGGCCTCCCGGTGGGCGAGGCTCCAGCTGATCTCGGAGTTTTCAAAGCAGAGCCGGTGCTATGGATTGGATACTCGATCAACTCAACGGAACGACTGCCCTCGGATTCGCCTTTTAGTAAGAACTGGACACATCGTTATGACCCACGAATCATCCGATGTGTCATGAATGAAGCCAAATACACAGTGAGATGGAACTTCACCGGGTCGTTCTTCATGGAGATGACAACGCTCGACTTTCTGGGCCCGGTTCTAGACACCACCTTCACACGGAACGAGAATGGAACGCTCAATTATGCAGCGGACCCAGTGCCAGCTGAGAACTTCATCAGACCTCTTCCTGACGTCGGATTGTACAAGAAGATAGCAGCTTACCACGCTATGGGCGAAGTGCTCCGCGGTTTCCTCGGCGGCCATGTCGAATTGGAACCTCCCCTGCCTGGTCCTTCATACGCGGTCGTGTCCTCAGATGTGACTAAGACCCGCTTGGTTGACGTCGAGAGTCTACCAAAGAAGGATTTTGGCAAGGTTTTGGAAGGCTTCTTCGCCGACTTGGTGCTTTCGCTGTACTCCGCGCCAGAAATGCTTGTCGTTGAGGATCAGGATGTAGAGCTTACTCGCACGCAGTGGCAGTCGTCGTTCGTTTATGTACCGAAACGGCTATGGATGTGCTATGCGCCTGTCATTTTTGTGACACTTATCATTCTACTATTCGGAGTCTTCACGATCTGGGAAGATGGGACAACCTTCTCCACTGGCTTCTCTCGTATACTAGTCACCACTCGAAATACGACATTGGACGACATCAGCCGCGGCGCTTGTCTGGGTAACGATCCCTTCCCTATGGAGCTCATGCATACGCGATTGAAGTTCGGAGTCTTGAGCGAAGGTAGCGAGAATGAGTCCATGGGCACAGAAGGCTTCCAACATTGCGCATTTGGAGTGGCGTCAGAAGTCGCGCCGATCAGGCGAGGCGTACCGTATGCAGGCCTCAGGCGGCGGATTCAAGGTCTAAAAGTTATTGAGGAAGAAGCCAAAACTTGAGGCTCCGGTCTATTTCAGTATTAATAGCGAATCCACTTTAATATTCCTCTTGACAAACCTCTGCTTTTCTCCAAAGCCCTGAAATAAACTGACTAACAAATCCCAATAACCCCATTGACAGGCACATCAATACTCGTCGTATAACTCGCCGCATCACTCAAAAGATACACATACGCGCCACCCAGCTCCTCCACCTCGGCCAACCTTGGAATACCCCCGTAGTACTTCAGCTGCTGCTCCCAGTCCGGCTGCTGCTCCACCCAGTACGTCATCGCCGTCTTCACCAACCCAGGCGAAACGGAGTTCACACGGATCCCGTATTGTGCCCATTCCATGGCGAGCGTGTGCGTCATGTTTTTCACACCGGCTTTGGAGGCGCCGTAGGGCGCTGAGGGGACGCGCTGGGAGTTGTTAGTTGGGTAGTTCTTAGGGGACGGGAAGAAGCGGGGAGGAGAGAGAGGTGAGGAAGTACCTTGTTAGGACGATGTGAAGCCATCGATGCAGTGAAAACAACCGAGCCCTTTACACCCTGCTTGATGAACGCCCTCGCCGCGCATCGAGCGGTGTAAAAAGAGCCATACAGGTTTACACCCCACAGCTGATCAATCTCCTCAGTCGTAAAATCCAAAGCGGGCTTGTGCTTTGTACGACCTGCGTTAGCGACCATGCCGTGGAGACCGCCTGCTTCTTCCAGAATTTTATCGACGGCTGCTTGGATGGACTCTTCTTTCGTGACGTCGGCTTGGATGGCGAAGATTTGGCCGGGGTATTTCGCAGAGATGGCGGCGAATTCGTCGCCTGTAGAGCCGATGTCGATGGAGTAGATTTTTGAGGCGCCATTGGCGAGGCAGCAGTCTGCTATGCCGAGTCCGATGCCTGGAAGTTGTCAGGGTTGCTCTTGTTCAGGTGAGACTTCAAAGAAAATGGCAGGCGTATGACTGTGAGGGCTATATAGGAGGAACATTGAATCTGCAAACAAGTGCATACCTCTGTTTGCGCCTGTGATGGCGATAATCTTGTCTTTCAGCTGGACCGTCTTGACTGGCCCTGACTCGGGCACTGCGTTCATCTTGGCTGCTGCTGATGTCATGTTACAGAAATTATGACTGAGTTTACGGTTATGCTTGGAGGTCAATAGGGCCTTGCTAGAATTATGGTGTTGGGTAGTGCGAAGCGTAGGCAATAGAAGCTGTCGAAGATACAGGACTTTGTGTCTGCTTCTGGTCATCTTTATGCTTTCGTGAACTCTCCACACCCCACATCTTTCCCCATGGTGCACACCATATTGGACAGCTGTGGTTCACAATGTGTCGTGACGAGCTTTGCGATGCATGGCGGCCTCGTGGCCGTGTGCCTCGAGACGGTGCACATTTGCCGGGTGCCGAGACCGATTTTACCTTATCAGCAGTCAGACAACCAAAGCAATATACGACAGCTACACTCCTCTATTGGTCACATTTGTGTCTATTATATGTCGCTTGCGCGCCATTTTCCATATACGGATTCTACAAAGACGTCTAGTTAAACACAACAGTCTTGGCACCGTTCAAAAAGACACGCTTCTCGCTCCACCACTTAACGGCAGCAGCAAGCACCTGGCTCTCAACGTTGCTGCCCTCAACAACCAACTCGTTCGGGCTCAGCGCGTGGTCGACACGCGCAATACGCTGCTCAATGATCGGGCCCTCATCCAAATCTGCAGTCACAAAGTGCGCAGTCGCACCAATGATCTTCACACCACGCTCATACGCCTGATGGTAAGGCTTCGCGCCCTTGAAAGACGGCAAGAAAGAGTGGTGAATGTTGATGATCTTGCCAGACATCTCGGTGCACAGGCGAGGAGACAGGACCTGCATGTATCTCGCCAGAACGACCAGGTCGATGTTGTGCTGCTTGATGAGCTCCAGAATCTGGCTCTCCTGCTGCACCTTGGTGTCCTTGGTTACGGGGAGGTGGTGGAACTCGATTCCGTGGGACTCAGCCATGTCTTTGAATTCAGGGTGGTTTGAGACGATGACTGGGACTTCAATCTTTAACTGTCCGGACTTGACGCGGAAGAGGAGGTCGTTCAGACAATGCCCGATCTTCGATACCATGATCAGGACCTTGGGCTTGGTGTCTACGGAGCGGATGTCGTAGGTCATGCTCATTTCCTTTGCGAGATCTGTCATTGACTTTTGCAGAGCGGAGAGCTCAGTCGCGTGACCAAAGTGCACGCGCATGAAGAAATTCTTCGAAGCCGGGTCGGAGAATTGCTGCAGGTCGAGAATGGTGAGGTTCTCCTTCGCAAGCAGGCCCGTGACAGCGTACACGATACCTGCCTTATCCGGGCAGGACAACGTAAGGAAGTGATCGGAGCCGGCCATTTTCTTGGATGTTGAGATCCCTTCTGGTTCGCGAGAGCCGAGTTTCTGGAGTCCTACGGGCGATGTTGAGATCTGGCGGCGAGCGAATTGTGATGACTGTTGCGGCACTGAAATTTTATGAACGGTGTTTTGCCGGTTCCGGAAAGCTTGGAGCGGTGCTTGCGCTTGTCGACCCACGATCGAGAGCGATGATGTAGAGAAGCTTCTTGTGCTGATGCGTACTGAGCGTGTAATCATGTCTAACGAGATATAACTGCGATTGAGACGCGGCACGTGTTCTTCTGGGCTTTTTGTGAGAGGAATTTGAGGTTTCTGTTTTCGGCGGCCGAGATCGGCCGTCCAATCAGAGTCTAGCCTTTCCGCTTATGCAGACGCGATTCACTCTCACCAGCCTCGCGATGACATTTACACTCCTACTCATAAATCACATACGCCTGTCGAATGGTCCACAACTATGCGGCACGAGCCATCTCGTACAGTTCAGACAAGCTACCGGCAGTGTCCGCTTTGGCTTCTCGAGTGGCGTAAGCGACTGCAGATGAATATCTCGCTGGAGTCTGGAATCCCGACCTCCTTCGTAATTTACTATGGTACCGCTGCGTACGATATCGCTTTAGAGCTCGTGAGGCGGCAGGTCCCTGGAAGATCGATCAGCAAAGACCTGAGAAGTACCTCGCACCGTCGTGGAATTTTAGACAATCTACGCATCGCTGCATTTGCTCCCATCTCTGGACTTGATACACGCGGCTGGTGGTCCCAGGCAGAAACAAATTCGGTGAGGTCAAGTCTGGGTCTCTCACACTTCTCTCGCCCCTCCTGACTTTTGAAGAACACCCTTCTGTGTTCTATACATCAAGAGAGTGAAGAGGCAGCAGGACAAACGACTCTTTGGACAGTCCAGACCTAGAAGACTCTGATGTGACGACCAAATCGTGCTTCGACTATCCTAATGCAACTAGAAAAGAGTGGCGGCTTCGTATACCTATAGCTTATAAAGACTTGGCGGAGAGACGAGAAAGTCCCGATGACTGATGATTGGATCCGGAAGGGACATCAGACGCGCCGTGGTTAGAAGTACACGGCATCCTCATCGTGAAAAAGCATGGTGACTAGAAGTTGTATACGCGAGTCGGCTGCTTCGCGGTTGGCACTGTAAAGCTGGACGATTTCCTCAATATCTTGCGAAATGTATGGATCCAAGAAACTCGAATCATTACCAACGGATGAAGATGAGGAAGAGTAGAAAGAGCTCGTCTTACCGCCGCACCAGAAATAAAGGACCCTTGGATGACGAAGAACGTGTGTGCATCGAGGCAGGTGGGTATTATGCTGATGGTGAAGAAGATGACGAGTTGCCGAACGAGTTTTTCCGCAACGTGCTTCACACCACAACACCCACAACTATCAAACACTACAGCCCTCGCCCCACAGTTGCTCTCGCACAAAGTATGACGTTCCTGCACAACAAGACCTTAGAACTCAAGAGCGGTGGCAGTAAGGCTGCAGCTTTTGAGCAATTGTGATTCGGGCGAACACCCTATCTTTGCTGTGCGAAACACAAAGAGCATTCGAAAGGTCTGATTGAGGCTGCGGATGTCATTCGTCTGAAGCAAAGTGATTTCAAGTAGTGGGAGGTCAAGAGCCAGAAGCATCTGCTCAGGCTTGCATGGTTTTTGAATGAGCTGAGGCGGATTACTGTGGAGAAGACGAGCAAGGGAGCGGCGGTGCTGGTCATGACGGAGAAGAGCGCTCCACTGCAGATCCATGAAGCGAAGAGCTCTCACGGTGCCTTGCCGAAGGAGATCATTGACCGGTTCTGGGAATAAAGCCCTGATATGACCTATCTTTCGTTTGTATTGTATTGCATTCAATTTGGCAGGACTATGCTCCTAAAATAACCATGGATGAGCGTTCTCGATTAGCATCCGAAGCCTTTTCAATTCACTGATTCTCATATATCCGTCCATGTTGTCAGATTGCGGCACTTTCTCTGAGTAGTGGACGCAGTACATGCCTGCTTGTGTTGCTGGCACAATGTCTCTTTCCCAACTGTCGCCAGTCATGATCATGTCTTTCGGCTCGAGCTTCAAATGCTCCAGCACCTTGGCAAACAATCCGTTGGTTTTCGCCACCCTCAGTTTGTTCGTGGTAGCCAGATAGTCAATGTAAGGCGTCAGGCCTAGTGCTTCAACCGTTCGTTCCTGCGCGTCCTGGGGTCCTTCCGTGATGATCGCGATCTTGTGGCCATAGCGCTTGAGCGTCTGTAGAAGGTCCAACACACCCGCCTTTAACTCCAGGCTATCTTCCAAGACCTCCTCATAATGGTCTAGAAGAACTGGCATCTGTCCGTCGTTCAGCTTGATATCAAAATTTCGCACGAGTTGCTGGAATCGATCTTCGCGATACTGATGTGAAGTTTTGCCATCAACGAATGCTGATGCTGTTCCCTGTGCGAGTATACGCCTGTACTCTGCTTCTAAATCTTCCAGAGCGTTTCCACTTTGTTCGTGGAGGACTCGTAGCACTGCTTTGACGGCGGTCCCAGACGCTTTGCGAAAACTGTGCAGGGTGTCATCTAAGTCGAATGCATACCACCTCGCCTTGCGCAGCCGAGTCAGCATAGCTTGGTCGCTTCCGCTTTCTGATTCAAGCTTGAGGAAGCCTTCCATTTTCGCGAGTTTCGAGTGTTGAATCAATGAGGTGTGTTGGTAGTAGAGGACTTCCTGAAAGGTGGGGCATCCTGAGTCATCATTTGGCCGAGCATGCACACCCTCCTTCAGCCTCCTCATGCATCGATCCAAAGGGTCGTGAAAGTCACACGGCCAACTCGCAGATAAATAACCTCGAAGAACAGAGTGAAAGAAGCATGACTCGCAATGCGCGGGGAAGCGCCACCTACGCACGCACTAAATCTCCGCCCTTCAATTCTTCCGCATCCCATGCGGAAAAGCTTCGGCATTGCACTCACGATAGCCTGTAGACGCAGAATACCTGCTTGAAGTAGTTTGGACGGAATGCCTGTCGGTTTACGATGTACCGAAACCTGGTGATCAGTTCGCTTCACGCGAGACGTTTTCCGGCGGGACTACTTAACGTAGGCCTATCCCAGCAGGATCGGAGATGTAGTCGCGAGAGTCAACATGAAAACTAACGTCCTTGTTGCGGGCTTCGCCGCCCAAGTAGTCGCGACTGCAATTGGCAACAGGAAGACAGTTCTGACGGCAGGCAAGTGCAATCCAGCAAGCGGTAGCAATGGTAGCTAACGATGCTTTAGAAGCACAAAGTCTGTTCGATCATTCCATGTTCGTACAAGATAACCGATATGATGCGTCCTACAACTACATAGCGTACAGCGACAAAGGGTCATGGTCTGTTCGGTTCACGGCCTGGTACCTGGCGGGTCTGCTGCATCGAAACGAAGGAGATGATCTTGAACACGCAAAGGCTGCAATTGAGAATATTATTTCCGTCCAAATGACGAGCGACTTCGATGCTGCCTGGTATGGGACCTACAAGCTGTCGCCTGACCAGCCTGATCCAACGCCGAACTCGACTTTGTACCCACCCAAGGTTAGGGTTAACCAAAGAATGATCTAGTAATAGCTAAACCTTTTTAGATTTACGACACTTATGACCCAAATTGGCGCGAGTTCGTCGGTACCCAGTTGATCCAGGTCGTCGAAGAGTTTGGCCATCTCATCGGCTCTGATCTGGTCTCTCGAATCGAAGACTCCCTCGAAATCGCCGCAGTAGGCGGCATGCGCCGCAACGGTACCTTTCCTCAAGATGATAACCTCACGCTGGGCTACAGCAACCCTGGGATGATGCGTGCTCTGTTAGTAGGCTGGATCGGCGCTCGCCGGAACAATTCGACGTTTATTGACTTTGCGAACGACCAAGGCACGAAACTACTGCAACTCTTCCAGCTCAACGGTGCAAACATCCTGTCAGAATATAATGCGCCGACATACTACGGCATCGATTCGTGGGCACTAGGTGCGCAGCTGAAGTACGGACCAAAAGATCAGACATTCACCACCAACGCGAAGATCATCCTCGAGGAACTCTGGCGCGATCTTGAGGAGCACTACAACGGTTACCTCGGCCAGATGGTAGGACCTTACGACCGTGCCTACACACGAGACATAGTGCAGCACTCATCAATCGTCTCGATGTTCTTCTGGGGTATGTTTGGCCACCAGTACGGTCCCCAACCACCAAAACTCGAGAGCGACCTACTCTTCGACATCGCTCAGGGCGCAGCCATTGCTCTCATAATCGACACTGTCAAGTCCATCATCCCGGCAGATGTTGAAGAGAAGCTGAAGGGCACATTCACCGGTTCACCTCGCCACCTTAACAAAACCATCTACGACGACCTTGAGGGCAAACACTCGCGCATCGCAACATCATGGATGAGCCGCGAACTCATGATCGGAGGGCAGAAACTAGATGAGCAGATAAACAGGGGCGATCAGTTTGTGCCTGCTATTGTGCATTGGGCTGGTGATCAGAGCCATAAGCCGTTTCCGCTGAGCACGTTCTTCTCTCTGTATCCAAGTGCTAGCAGTATCCATGCTGTTGCGGAGCCGAACAGATTGACGGTGAGCTATCCGAACGGAACGCAAGAGGGAAGTGATATCTTCACGTTTGCGTTGAGCAATGTGCCGCCGAGCTGGACATTGGGAGGGCATACGATCACCGGGTTGGATGGAGAGCTGCCGTGTGTGGAAATCAAAGTTGATGCGGCGGGATTAGAGGCTCAGCCTGTGACGTATGGGAAGGCGTTGAGAAACCATTTGTTCTATAACATCTCATATGTCGTACCTGAGGATTTTGAGGGGACGCCCAAAGTAGTGCTTGACATCGAGTACACTCGTTGAACGATCGTCAAGAGAACAGAGACGACACAGGAGTTACTAACTGTACCAACTGAGTTTGCTTGCACCATATACTGCACACATCTAAACCTGTCTACGTTCTCGTCTTGTATGCTCCGACCAACAAGGCAGAAAACCATAATATCCAGAACGCCCAAGTCTGATTCCTTTGCTTGCATCACTCAACTCTGTCATCTGCTCAGAAATCCCACAATGTCCCAAACGCGTGCAAACCCGCCGCCCGGCACCCCTGCATCATCTCATCATTACCCTGCATATTACTTGTGATGAAGATGACCTCAGCCCCAAAGCTCTTCCAAGTATCCTTCAACAGCTGCACACTATCTGGTCTTCCACCTCTCTTCTTCGAGTCCCACAAGATCATCCTTTCGGGCTCAATGTGCTTCTTGATCAGCCCTGTAATGGTAGGTCCGAATGTACGTTCTTGGTCAGAGCCGATCCAGATTAAGAACCAGTCGGAACTTTGAATGCATGTTGAGAGTGCAGCGCCGATTCCAGTTCCTGTGCAGATGCGGATACCGCGCTTGTACATGGCGGAGGCGTGGCCGACGCCAGCTAGGGCATGTCAGTAAAGGATGGATACAAGGGAGAAAAGTGACCACGTACCGAACTTCAATTGCCTTGTCCAGACAGTCTTCGGGGGGTTGGCAACGAGATTCCTTGTGAAGTCGCCTTGCACACCGCAGATCATGTAGTGGTGCGTAGCTTTTCGACCCTCGCTGATGATCCCAAAGGCGTGATACTCCATGATCGAAGTGCGACTAATGCGCCCTAGAAGACCTTGCTGCATGCCGCGCTCGAACTTGAGAACTGCCACTTTTGGTGACGGAATTTCCACTTCGACCGGGACTTCACGCAGAGTTACCCAAGGGATGAGGACACTGTAATCGATTAGCAAGAATCCTGCTGGTGATAGAAGAGACATACAAGACTGTCATGAAGACAGCGAACCATAGTTCTTGTGCACTGAGTAGGGAATGGGTGTCTGTTCTCCACTCGCCGCGTTTGATGTCATAAGTGTTACCCATGATCACGAAAACCCAGGTCATCTGGTCAAAGTAGTCAGCATCAAGGTCCCAATTAACCACTAGGTACGTACAGCAAGTCCCAGCCACCCAATGAACCTATGATGTTTCTCAAAGGCATTATGATAGGTACTAATCGCGACGTTAGACCCTGTTCATGAAATACAGCCGTCCATTACTTACTTGCGCACCCACGGAAAGGCACTCAAAACAGAGATGATGATGAAAATATTTGTGACAATACCACTTGCAATAACAGCCGGATGCTGGACAGCTCGGTATCGTATTATGTCGACGATCTTGTATACCAGCCAACTGTCAAGGTGTCAGCTTGCTGATCTTCGCTTCTTTCGGTCGACCTACGCTGCGCCGGAAAGTGCACAACCCGAGTGAACACCTCCTAGATGCTGCAACACAGAATTTACTGCTAGCTTGACACGCAATGGAGCCCACTGAGGATGGTTGTTAGCAAATGTTGGAGGCGAAGTACGGGGAAACGTACACTTCGAAGCCCATATATGGCTAACATATACAGGAAGCGAACGAAGAGCTCGTTGCGCATCAGGATAGCGCACAGGAGGTTACCCAAAACCAACGCACCGAGGTGGTTCTCTGCATACTTGAATCGACCAGTCGCAGCCAAGACGATGCCAACGAAATTGAACAGAATAACAAAGGTGAAGAATCTCCGGTATACGTTGAACCATAGCTCAAACAGTATCCACCGACTGATCTTTGGTTTTATTGGTGCTGGTTTCTTGACAGGTTCTTCAACCACCTCAACATGACTAACTTCGCTCTTCGATGGTTTTGAAAGTGCTAGCTCTGGTACGCTTGTGCAGGGTGTGATTCCTTCGTGAACTGGCGATACAGGTGATAATAGAAGGCTGGGATGTGTCGATCGTCCTTGGCTTGTATAGACAAATGGAGGAGGTGCCGTCAATACCAGTGTGCTATCGTATATGCCCTTCTCGGCGTCGTCAAGAGATTCTTGGCTTTGGCCGCTGACCGAGTGGACTTGTTGAGAGTTCGACATGGTGCCAGTCTGGCTCTAGCAGGTCGAGATAAAGATGCTGACTGAGGATGCGACAAGGGTGATGCAGATTGTTGAACACTTCTATGCATTGTCGGAGGGTAGCTTTATTCAATGTCGGAGGAGCAAGCCAAGACCAGCCACTTGGGCTGCAATGACGGGAGGTTGATGAGCAGCTTCTACATCCAGATGCAGCAAGCAGAAGGATCTCATGTGAAGGGCAAGAATTACCAAGGCATCGAGGCAATCGTGAAGTATCGGCGTGACATGAGCGTACGGCAGTCTGTGCTGACCCTAGGCCGGAGGCGAGCAGGATGCACTCTGTCAGAGCAATATATGAGATACCGGTAACGACATTGTGCATACCGCCATGTTACAGCCACACTACGGTCTCAAATGTTCTTTTGGTGGAGACGCCACGACCGCCCGTAATCATTGGTGACGGGAACCAAGATAAGCCTCCCAGGTCATCGTAAGATCGACAATTGTGAGCAACCATTGATTTGTTTTGGACTTAGCGCGACAGTTATCGCCGTCTGATATGAGGCTCACCTCAACTACCAAACACGCCAAGAGATGTCGATCGGCCGGGTCATTGGGATGTGCGACAAGCATCCAGTGATTCATACATGGATATTGTACCTCTGCGTTCGCGGTCCGGAATCCGGCATTTGTTGTTCGTGATCTCACGTGTCACTGCGTCAAGGTGCAGCAACGTGGAGCCGAAGCTAATATGGCTAAATTGTCTCATTAGCCCATATACCACAACTCATCTCGGACCGTACTTACATATGGTACTTGACGTGATCTCATCTTGCAGCAAGGTGCTCGTTAGAAGGTTCGATGTTTCTGCTCAAGCCAGCTGCAAGCCGGCCCCACATAATCATAATCCTCTCAGCCGCATGCGAGCGCAATCCTGCTCACCATATGTCGAAGGAGCTGCTTTGCCAATGGCTAGTTCCGGGATCGTTGTAAAACATATGCTGGACACCAAATCTGTAGCAATAAACAACAAAGAGCCAGTAGTCACTATGTGGCCGCAAGACGACAGGTAACCTGAAGCCTGCTATATTGATAATGATGTCGCCAGGCCTCGAGGCTCCCGGACCAAGACCAAAATGATCTTTAGATGTTGTGGAAAGTCTGTGAGCTTCCCATTTTTTACGTAGTCCGTTGTAGATTTGAGTTGATGCTCGGAGCGCCCCAGACTCCCATATGAGAAAATTCTTGTCGTCGCGAAGCGAGCGCAGCATAGCCTGTATCTCCGTTCTAGCAGCAGGAAATAGAGAAGTTGTGTCCACCCACGCCCAAACGTGGAGGACTCTTTTGCAATATCGTCGTGTTTCCTTCTCGCCTGTCCATTCCTCGAGAGCCAAAACTAGTCCCTATCGACGCAGCTCAAAGCCCTGAGGAGGCGATAGTTGGAAACATCTTTTTGAAAAAACGGCAAGAACATCCGTCAAAGTTCAACATGATCGTTCTAGAAAGCCGACACGTACTGTAGCGTGTCCTCAAGTCTGCTGCGGGAACATCAGTTTTCGTGATGAAGGCGATGGTATCGAATATGCGGCTTTGAACTATGACACTTTGCAGGGTTCCTTGCTGTGGAATGCTATAGGCGCAGCCACGAAGTTTGGACCAAGGAGTAGGAGCACTGGAAGTTTCCAAGGTTTGCACCCCAATTGGGCAACCACGAAGAAGCTTCGGATGTCAGAGGATCCCATCCGTCAGGGTGATCGACACCTTATAATGTGTACGGTGACCAGTTGTAGAGCTCTGGACTGCTGTCCTTAGCGATATCCCAATCAGTGACATCAGCTAGAGCTACGGCGTGATAAACCTGCTCAGCGCTCCTGGTGTAGTGCGGTTCAGTTTGGTGTCTGCGCACGTATCCCATAGTCTCCAGAATTTTGTGGAACCCCAGAAGGTGCCAGCAACTCCCTAGTACATCGAGAATAATGAAGATGTCACATCTGATGATGCTGCGAGGTGATTTTTGAACAACTCCAAAGTCTCGTCCATTTCCCCTTGACTCTCCCAGGTTCATGTATGTTCGTTATGCTCCAGGCAAGCAGCCATATAATGCGTTGCCGGAGAGGCTTCGATCAGTGGACCTCCAACGCTACAAACGGTTCAACTTATCCGAAAGACTTCAGAGATCTGCTGCTTCGCCCATCGGACGCGCAGCCTAGGGGATTCCGTATGTTTCCATGCCGGACGAGGCTCCGTAGTCGACGCATACGCATACCTAAAAAAATGGTAATGATCTTCGAAAGCGCGCAGCACAAGGGGAAGATCGTGTCCGCTCAGCAATAGCCCTCTCCAGAGCGTCGAGCAGGACGGCCAACGTGTTCGGTGTTTCCGGAATACGTTCTGCCCCGGTGTTTTCGTACTCATTACATCTAAGCCAAGCGGAAAGTGCATCTACAGTCCCACTGAATAAGTTGGGACTGCCACATAGGGCCTCCAAGAAACGAGCATCTCGCAGTAATGGATGGTCCTCGCCTTGGGACATCGGCATGATATGGTTCAGCCAGAAGTCTGTAATGCAGAACAAGGCGTCCGATCTAGCTACTCTGTCGAAGATGCAACCTGTCAACGTGAGCGTTCGAAATTTGACTTCTGGGATGAAGGGCGACTGCGTTGTGACAGATGACAGAAGTGGCACGGGCAGAGTTAGACCTCAGTCCAGTGCCCAGGACGGCATGACCGCAGTCAAAGGATCCCAGGAGGCATAGCGGTGAGCGTCATATAAGGGTCGAAACCCATGACGAATAGTAAATGCATGCACCAAACTCGCGAATAAATCTGCGGCAGGTTTTGTGTAAACTGGTTCTAAGCCAGGTATGGGGTTCTTTATGAGTGCCAGAAGAGCAAATACCCGGTCGCGGTCGTCTTGACAACGACAACGTCGCCCGCTCTTCATTGACGGGAACAGTTTCCAAGTGTCGCCTCTGGTCTCCCAACACAGCTTCAGTCATGCTGGGTGTGGGTGTTTTGCGTAGTCATAATTGCTGTAGTTGTTGTAGGCGTTTCGGATGAATACAAAGGGCAATTTCGTATCACCCCACAAGAACACGACCTGGCTGACAAGAACAACTCTTTGACGACCCAGCATCGAGTAAACGGTTCGGCGTTGAATGGGTCGTGCATGATGTCTTGATAGTGTTCTTTCCCGTCAGGACTCAACTTTTTGTCCTTTTCGTAGTCCATGGATCGGTAACAGTCGGGGTAGAACCCCGCCAGCCATTGAGAGAGCTCCATCGCGCTCTCAGAAGCCTCATAGCCTAGCTAGGGAAGAACCTGCCAAGCCTTTTTGTAGATAATACCCATGAGCCGCATTCGATGGCCACGCTCGTGTACAATCTGCTGATTGATACAGACCACATCGGCCCAAACTGCTCGAGGCTGGTGTCAAAGTCGTATGCGCCGCAACGCGATAGGAAGATTTGGGGTCAAACGTATAGTTGTTCCGTCGGGCGTACCCATGGGATGAAAGCCCTTCACTTGTTTGCCCCATACATAGGACAGTGCTTTGTATTCTGGACATTTTTCGTTGCCATAGTAGATCCAGTGATGATAACGCGGATTCCACCTCCGTCAACGTAGTCACGAGGCGGTCCACGATATGCATCTCCAATGTCTATGTGACGCAATTCTCCCTCTTGAGGGTCATTGCCACTGCCGGGCACAAGTATCAGAATCCGGATGGTACTCGACGATCCCAGATCCTGGTAGATGTATGGCGCGGAGAGCGACCCATCAGCTGATATTGTACCGGAGGGTACCAGGACCGAATACAGTGTCGGCAAGCGAAGACTATGGTCGATCAATTTCACCAACCGCACCCAACTCCACGCTGTGATTGGCTTGCCGTAGGTGCAATCGCGGGCACAGAGTTGCACGCGATGGGATGTGGACGGTGTATAAACCTGTGGTGCGATTGCGGAGTAGCTAGCCGTATCAAGCTACGGGATACAGATATTTGACGTTAGTCGATGTCGATATACCGGCGGACGGTGAATGTGATGGCTGTGATGGAAATGTATTGCCCAGAGCTAAAGTACCACGTGAAGACAAGGATCGTGCATCGTGGCTGCCTGTCTTTGATGTGATTAGTCACAGCTACACATAGTAGAGAGAAGCCTTACCGTTTCAACGTGCAGAGTCGCTGAGGGCTAGAAAGTCATAACTTGAATTGGTCTTGCAGTGAACGATGGGTATACAACGTTTCAACAACACCGTCCTTGAGCGCTCGGCCTATCCAAACTGACTAACATCCCCAAACCCCACTCTTCCTCTCCCCCTCGCCGCCCTCCCTCTACTGCCTTTCATCGCACTATTCGGCACTCCTCCTGATGGACCAACACTCGCACCAAATCCTCCGTCCCTCAACCTCCTCTGGAAACTCGTGACACCCCCTACAGCACCACCTCCACCTCCTCCAGCCATACTAAAATCCCTCGTCATCTGCACAGGGGGTGCACTCATTGCACCTAACCTCGCAACTCGCTTCTCAGGGCTAGAAGGTAGTTCTGGTCTCTTAGCACGCACGACTGCGCGTTTGCTCGGTGTCTTGAGGTAGCCTGCGCCTCTGAGTGATTTGCTGTTTGTGGGTGGTGGGTAGGCGGGTGTGCCGGCCCAGAAAGTACTTGGTTCGTCTTCGGCGAACCCGAGATCTGGCGACACAGGCTCAGGGGCAGGCGGAGGTCTGAGTGCGGACTGTGGCTGTGGAAACGTACGTGGTTGTGAAGTCGATGGGCGTGACGATGCCGGCGGAGGTAATGGGTATGTTGTCGCGCGCTGACGTTCTGGTGTGATGGAGAGCGAGAGGTCGAGATCGTTGTTCAGACCGAGCGCGGAAGCGTCGAAAGCCGTCCATGCTTCGAGGCGGCGCGTCTCATCACCGACGATGTCGAGGTTCATCTCATCATCGTCGTCGACATCTCCATCCTCATCATTGAGTCGGTCCCGATCATCGTCTGGACTCCTTCGTCCACCTCTTGAACTTTTTGTAGGCGTAGGCGATACAGGACGATTGGCGAGGCGCTCGGTAGTCTGCTCATGCCAGAATCGCAACATGGCGCGAACGTGCTTTTCGAAGTTGCGCTCGAACAAAGCCCTAGCTGTCTCTTCTTGTCGATGCACATTCCAGAGGCGCCAGCCAAGGCGCTTGAACGCTCCTGCTGCTGCGATCTCGGTGCTTTCCTGCCGAAGCGTAGCGGCCTGTGATTCCATAGACTGCAGTGTGTCTAAACGCTGTACCCAGATGTGCACATGCTTCGAGCCGAGCTTGAAAGCGTAGACGTTGGAGGCCTGTGTGTCCAGCTGCTGTATGGCAAGGGTGCGGTCGTGCCAGTCATGCAGGAATGCCCCAGTGGTACGCAGGGTGCGGTTCTCCAACATGAAAGCCGCTTGTTGATTCTGCTCTGCGATCCTACTAGCCTTCTCTCGCCAGGTCTCGAATAGTCTGTGCACGAGGTTCGTCTTGACCGTTCTTCGCACCTGCGCATACGTGTCGCGTCTTCGATTTCTGCGTGTTTGCTGCGTCGCGTTGTTCCACTTTCTCAGTGTCCGTGTACCAAGAACGTAGAACCGAGCGTCGTCTGACCACTGCTTCAGCTGCTGAAAGTGCTCGAGTCTTTCCTTGAGTTTCTCGAAGATACGCTGCTTCAGCTTCAGGTCGTACTCAGCGGTCACAGCGCACTCCTCACGCCTCTTCTCGGCCGCGTCCACCTCCATCTTCTTGAAGCATGTGCGCAGAAGCTGCGCCTGCTTGAAGTTTGCAAAGCGTTTCTCAGCAGCATCGAGGGTGTTTGAGCGCTGATTTGTCTTCGTGA
Source organism: Macroventuria anomochaeta (assembly GCF_010093625.1). Lineage (NCBI taxonomy): Eukaryota > Fungi > Ascomycota > Dothideomycetes > Pleosporales > Didymellaceae > Macroventuria > Macroventuria anomochaeta. The sequence goes on from NW_022985375.1 coordinate 560,312, forward strand.
CCCAGATGAGGAACGTAGACTCCTTGATCTGCCGATCGTGGACGCGTTGGAAGAGCGAGACTCTTGATGCGAGCGTCCATTTGTACAAGCACTCTACGAGTACGCGATCATTGATCCGCTGCTCCAGAGCCTGTATGCGAAGGCGATCGTTCCAAGCCGTGTAGGCATTACGCATGATGCGCAATCTGTCCACTTGTCGAGCCCTTTGTGAAAGCTGTGCGGTGTGTCGCCACGTCTGAAATGCAGTTCGCACTCGCCGGGCGTCGATCCGTGTTTGAACCCGTCGCAAGATGGGCGCAAGCTGCGCATGTTTCTGGAGGTTGAGAAAACCTGAAGCAACCAGCACCGTTCGCTTGAATTCGTCTGCTTGAGCCTCCAAACTCTGCACAGCTGTCGTACTTTGCTTCCAGCTTGCCAACACCTTGCCCAAAATCACATTGTCGCTTTTCTTTGTCGCCAATTCGTTCCTTTGGGTGCTCACGCCAGCGATCTCGATCCATCTCTTCAGCATGTTCCTTTTCAAGCGATCGTTGTGCCAAGCTGACCCAGCAATTGCACAGAACTGGAAGAACCAACTCGTGAAGATTTTCTGACCTAGATTCTCCTCATACAACGCCACTGCAAACTGTGCGTTCTCCCGGACAGTCGTTGTGCGTGCGCGCCACTGTTGTAGAAACTTCGCAAGTACAAAGTGCTGGATCTTGAGTTCATTGACAGCCGTGATCTCCCGCCAGCCGTTGAAGAAGCGCGTCCGCAGTATATGTCGTCGTGCAACTGACGTACGTTGTACTTCGTCCTCCGCACTTCTCGCCCAGTGTGTGAAAGCCTTTGTAAGGAGGAATAGGTTACGAGCTTTGTCTGCGCGCGTCTCAAGACGACCGAAGAAGCGGTCGGTTTCGCGGTTCGAGCGGCGCACGCGTGCTGTGTCGCGGAGCTGGTCGAGGGTCAATTTCAGCAAGATTCTGCGATCGAACGCTTCAGCCAATGCTTCTTGCTCATATCGTCTTTCAATAAGGTCTCGTGTACGGTTGCGCCAGGCTTGTATGCAGCCTCGAGTTACTCGGTGTAAGCGCTGGTGCTCGAAGGTCTCGGCTTCGTCCATCAGACGCGTGTCAGATGGCTGGTATGGCTCTGGGACGAATTGCTGGTAGTAATGCGTAGAGTCATGTTGGTCGTACTGCTCGTATTGATCCTCAGGAATCGGCGCGTTGACTCCTGGGACCTGCACGTGTGAAAGGTCCAAGCTGGTCGTTCGGCCGGTATACTCGCTACCGGTACCCTCGTAGTCCCTCTGCTGCGACGCCAAGGTATTAACATCTCGTTGAATGCGCAAACTTCCACGACTTGAGATCGAAGCGTTCCTCTGACGGCCCTGATACTGTCCAGACGAGACTCGTCTGTGCGCCTGACCATTTGCTCGCGTGCGAATTGGAAGTTGGGCCTGCTGAGACTTCAGCGCCTCTGTATCTGACGTCGAACGCCTCTTCGCCAGCACTCCATTGGGCGCATGACTCAGGGAGCCCCTCCTCTTGCTTCTCGATGCCTCTCTGACTTCACTGCCTGCGACTTTGTCCGCCGTCCCATCGAAGAAGCTCTCGAAGCTTCCTCGTCTTGTCAATCTTTCGGTATGACCTAGCGCAGCATGCGCGGCGCCTCTGGCATTCGCAACACCCCCAGTTCGTCCACTGCTAGCTCCAAAGTTGACATCCCTCGTACCCTCCCCCTCCTCCTCACTGTCCTCATCAACGACAATATCAAAATCCGCAAGCACCCTATGAAACCTCTCCACTAGACTCTCATCCCTCCATCGATCCTTCTGCATGTGAAACAAGAACCTATGCAGCACGGCGTCATCGCTAGGCAGCAAGCCGTGTTCTTCGAGGACTTCTTCGTAGGCGTTGAAGAGCGCGCGTGAGGAGCGGTCTGGCGACGAGGAGGCGCGGTGGATTATTGTGTAGAGGAGTTCAATGGCTGTGAGTGAGGGTTAGCGAGCGCGCATTCAGAAGAGTTGGTAATGGTAGTACTGATTGAATGGGAAAGAGAGGAGGGGGGACAGGTACCTTCATCAGAAAGATCATCTTTGTGTAGATCAGGCGTGTTGTATCCGCTACCGTTCATGGGGGATGGCATTCGAGCTCGCGACGTAAAGTGCGGCGCGTTCGCGACAACATGAGCGTCTGTGTGTGAAGATGGGATTGCGTCCAGGAATAAGACGCAGAAGAAGAATGCGATACGTGAAGCGCGCTCAAAACGACCAAGATCAAGTGAGGTGCAAAAGGTATAAGAAGAGGGAACAATGCGCGTCAAATGTCGGCGCGCTTTGTTTGGCCTTGATCCCCGCAACCAACCACCTCGATCGCGTGCACCTGCCGCCGCTAGCTTTCATCGCCAAGCCGTCCGTGCGTCCCTACACCTGCTATCGGTCTTGACCTCACCGAGACGCCTGCATCACCACACAACAACATGCCAGGACGCACAAGACCAATCGATAAACTTGCTACCGCGGTGGGAAAATGCTCACCAGAGGTGTGTTGGGCTGAAGAGGATGGAGTGGGCAGAAAATGCTGATGTTATACAGAGCGCTGTGTATGGCAAATGCATATTCGCAGATTACAATAATGTGCACAAGGATATGTGTGCGAAGGAGTTTATGAGATTGAAGGAGTGCTATCTGGTAAGTTGTCAATGTTCGCCAAGGGGAAAAAGCGCTGATGACGTAAGTAGAAGGCGTACAAAACACGGTGATAGAAGTTGGTGGCAAAGCAGCATCCAAAGTTCACAAAGCAGTGTACTCACAAAGCAGCACTCGAAGCCGATGAGGCAGTGTACCATCACGGCTTGCATTAGAGGACGATCAATACGATTGTTGAAGTCTTCATGGATTCATTCCTTCGTCTATCTACTCTTTTTGTGATATCATAACGTGCGCCAGAACATGCTCTACTTCTACCCATCAAACCCTTACAACTTGATCAAACGCAACAAGAAGGTGGCCTTCTGAATCTCCTGCTCCTCCTCGGCGATGACTGTGTCATTGTTCTTCTCGGGGATCTTGCCATCGAGTTCGGTGATAGTGTGCTTGTCGACATTCCTCCTCAGCGCCTTCTCAAACAGTGGGCCCTGGTTCTCAAATGCTGCTTCCAGACCGACGTTCTCGGGGTCGCTCAAGATCTTGTACTCCATGCCAACGTCATCTGTAGGTACAAGACCGGCCTTCTTTCGCAAGTCTTGTACACGACGGATGACCTCACGTGCGAGACCCTCCTGCTCAAGCTCGGGATAGCTGGCGACGTCCAGGATGATGAGAACATCGTTGTCTGTGTTGAACTCCTGGTCCTTGCTATCGGCGTCCTTCGCCAAACCACGCTTGACAAGTAGATCCTCACCCTCCAGCTTGATGCCCTCGATGGTGATCTCGCCGTTCTTGATGTAGTCCTTGATCTCCTGGCTCTTAAGGTTGGGCAGCGCCTTCTTGACCTTGACTGCATCCTTCTTGAGCTTCTTGCCCAGGATGGAGAAATCAGCAGTCGCTGTGTACTGTACGTTGTACTTCTCCTCGTCGCTCGACAGCACAAGATCGCGGACGTTCAGCTCCTCCAGGATGTAGTTCTGCAGCGACTTGATGTCGTCAAGGTACTGCTGATCTGGGTGGATGACCACCAGTGTCTTCAGAGGAGTCTTCAAGCCCTTGTTGGCGCGATCACGACAGATACGGCCAAGCTCAATGACTGACTGCATGCGCTTGACCTGGCGCTCGACATCCTCGTCGAACAGCTCTTCGCGCACTGTGGGGTATGGAAGGAAGTGCACGCTACGGTCGTCCTCGGCGCGGAGCTCTTTAGGGATGTGGGGGAGAAGGCGGAGATAGATGTTGTCGGTGATGAATGGGGTGAAGGGGGCGAGGCCTCGGCAGAGGGTGTACAGAACCTCGAACAGGGTGTTGAGGGCGTGTTTTGTGTCCTCCAGACCGTACTCGCCCTTGAGGCGGCGACGGTTGAATCGAATGTACCAGTTGGTGGTGTTATCAATGAGCTGTAAACGTTAGAATGCCATCAGTGATAGAGCCTTGCATGACTTACCTCAAGCAGACGCGGGACGACGGTGTACAGTCGGTATGCGGCCATCTCAGCATTGACGAACTTGAGCAGCGACTGGCACGAGGCCAAGATCCAGCGATCAAGAACGTTGGTGTTAGTCTTCTCGGCAGCAGGGTCAAACTCGAAGTGAAGATCAGCGACCTTCTTCAGAAGAGCAACCTGCTGGTCAAAGAACTGGTAGCTATTCCAGAGCGGCAAGAGGACCTTAGAGACAATGTCCTTGACACCTGCCTCCTTGAAGCGAAGTGTCTCGGCACGAACGACAGGCGAGTTGATAAGGTACAGTCGCAGGGCGTCCGAACCATAACTCTCCATGACACCGAGAGGGTCGGGGTAGTTCTTCAGGCGCTTCGACATCTTCTTGCCATCTTCTGCCAGCACAATACCGTTAACGACGCAATTCTTGAATGGCAGCTTGCCGAAAAGATGGGTTCCGAGAACGGTCAATGTGTAGAACCATCCACGGGTTTGGTCAAGACCCTCTGCAATGAAGTCACCGGGGAAAGACTTCTCGAACTGCTCAACATTCTCGAAGGGGTAATGTGCGCTTGCGTATGGCATGGATCCGGACTCGAACCAGCAGTCGAAAACTTCGGGTGTCCTCCTCAGGACGCCTTTGCCTTGTTTGCTGGGGATGGTGATGTCGTCGATCTTGTCGCGATGAATGTCAGTAAGCTCGCCCTCGTAGCCGCTGAGCTTCTTCAACTCCTCCACACTGCCAACACAAACAACCTCCTTGCCGTCATCGCTGACCCATAGAGGTAGTGGTGTGCCCCAGAAACGGTTTCTCGAAACAGCCCAATCTGGTGAGTTCTGGATCCAGTTGGCGAATCGCTTTTCCTTGACGAACGAAGGCACCCAGTGCGATCCTTCAATGTTCTTGAGCATCTTCTCCTTGATGTCTTGGATCTTGATGAACCATGATGGAACGGTTCGGTAGATAAGAGGTGTGTCAGATCGCCAGCAGAATGGGTAGCTATGGAGAAGCTGGGAGTCCACGATAAGTCTGCCATTGGCTTTCAACATCTTGATGATGCCCTTATCCGCGGTCTTGACGTGCTGGCCCTCGAAGTCGCGTACTACTGAGGTATATTTGCCTGCATCGTCAACAGGGTTGGGAGGCAGTCGATCCTCGGTGATGACGCCGTGCTCCTTAGCAACTCGGTAATCGTCCTCTCCGTAGGCGGGTGCCTGGTGGACAATACCCACACCGCTGTCTGCTGTGACATATCCGTCATTCAGCACCTTGAAGCCGAAGTCCTTGAACTCATCATACAGGTAGTCGAACAGGGGCTCGTACTTCCAACCAAGCAAGTCCTTGCCCTTGAGCTTCTGCACAATCTTGAACTTCGCCTTCTTGGGGTCCTTGTACAGCGTTCGCAGCAGCGCTTCAAGGAGAATGTAGTGCTTGCCAGAGGCTTCGTCGAGGATCTTGATATACTCAAAGTCGGGGTGTGCGCAGAGGCCAGTGTTCATGGGCAAAGTCCATGGCGTGGTTGTCCAAGCGAGCAGACATGTGTTAGGGTCCTCAACAAGAGGGAAGGTGACGACCACAGCGGGATCTTGAACGTCCTTGTAGTTCTGCGAGGCTTCGAAGTTGCTGAGCGGTGTGGCCAGCGCAGTGCTGTAAGGCATAACCTTGAAGCCACGGTAGACAGCGTTCTTCTCGTAGAGCTGCTTGAACACCCACCATTCAGACTCCATGAAGCTGGTGTTCATGGTCTTGTAGTCGTTGTCGAAGTCGATCCAGCGACCCAGCCTGTTGATCGTGTGCCTCCACTCGGTCGCATATCTCATGACAATAGCCCGGCACTTCTCGTTGTACTTGGCAATACCGATTTCCCTAACGGCGTCGCGACCAGACATTCCAAGCTCCTTGTCAATTTCATATTCGATGGGCACGCCGTGTGTGTCCCAACCAAATCGGCGCTCGACATACCGTCCGTTCATGGACCAGTATCGTGGGATAATATCCTTGATGGTGGAGGCCAGGAGATGGCCATAATGTGGCATGCCCGTCGCAAATGGCGGTCCATCGTAGAAGGTGTATGGGTCTTTGCCTTTCGACTGTTATAGTATGTTAGTCACTGCTTTCACTGTGCCCAAAACAAGTGCATTCTTTAGGTATAATATTACATACCAGCTCAACTTGCGTCAGGAAGGCATCAATCTCCTCCCAGCGCTTAAGGATGCGCTCCTCTTCCTTGGGAAAGTCAATCGACATGGTTGGGCGTGGTGTTGTCGAGTTGCTCTCGTGGCGGGGCTAATTTTATTGACTCCGACCTTCGCGCCTTCCCCGCGGTGTCAATGGATGACTCAGCTATCGATACCTCGTTTCGCCGCCTCACCTCCGAGGGAAACATCTCCCTCGTTCTGGCGTCTAGCATCTGAGAAACGCATCTAACTCGACGGTTCTCTTCGTCATGCGCCCACTACCTGTTGAAACCGGTGATTTGTCGCAATGCTGCTCCAGGAGAACAGTTCCACGAATCTATATTGATTGACGACATGTCCACCTGGATCTAGCATGAACAGTCCATCTTCGTCGCTGCCAAAGAAAAGTTTGTGTCCAATTGCTACCATGCTGCGCGTCTCCTCCAACCTCTTTTGTCTTTCTGAACGCGGTCGTAGGGCAGACATGACGTGCATGATCAGCCCAGTTACATCCCAGGAGGTTGCTTCCCAGGTCGAGACAGATCAAAAGGCACAACTATGGACCTACATACTACAGCGCATCTCGCATCTACTGTGCGACGTCTGTTAAAGAGAGGCCGTTCTACGACTACAATAGCTAATCAGCCTACGTGACACGCCCAAACCTTACAGCGTCGTCCACGGATCATTTGCAAAACCTCGACTGCAACTGCAGGCAGAGATTACGCCCTAACTGGTCCAAACAGCAGTCGACTTGCTCTGCAGTGGAGGGTACTGCGACCAGCGGCGCATTTTTTGCCGTGTTTCCGACCTTTGGTCACATTCAAGGATTCTTTCCGTTGACAGTAGTTCATACGTTCGAATGCATTCCTTGAAGCTTGAGGCGTATGATGTTCACCGCAAGATCACATCCCAATCTACGACAGACAACAAACGCACGCGCTCTCAAAGACTAGCACACCTGACCCATCTCCGTTTGTCGCTATTGCTGTCGCACGCACCCCAAGGTTACGGCTTTACTCTCAAAACAGCGACGTCGCAGAATCGAGATCATGAAACTGGTGGCGGGTTGAGGTTGATGCTTTAACGTCTTCCAGGCATTTGATGAAGTATGAAACTTTGACAGGTCGCACACCTCCGGATCTGCCAGAGCAGGTCACCTAACCTTCTGCCGCCACAAAACAACTGGCCGGTCCACCCGAGTGCGTGCCATCCAGGAACTTCTGTGTATCTCTGACCAACCTACATACTCTGGAAGGACGGTCCACTCGGGTGTGCAACAACGACCCTTTGGTTTGTCGCATCCTAGTACGCTTTCTACGTTACAAAACCCAGGATGCGCTCGTACAGCTGGCTTGTGGTCATTTCCGCGTTCATTGCGAGCTCGCACGCCTGGCCTGAACCTCCACATTTCGAACTACAGCAAACTGAAAACACAAATGCAGCCTCGGCGCATCGATCAGTCCAGGGCACCTGCAAGCGCATAGCAGCACTGACGAATCTCTCGAATATGGTCGCAAACCAGACACGCATGGACACCTTACTCGCAGACAGGAAGCTCACCCAGGAGCAAGTCGACTACATGGAGACCAAGAAAGACGCCATCAAGTCTGAGCTGCAAAGGTTGAGTTCGAACACAACCCTCGTTGCCGAATGTGACGTCATCAATGCTCATAGCAAGGCTGTGAAAGACTGCAAGAAGCTGGATAAGCTAGAGAAACTGGCGGAGCTGGCGAACAACAAGACCGCGTATGATGAGCATCTGGCAGGGGAGATCCTGAATCAGAAACAAACGGAACAGCTGAAGAAGAACATGGAGGATGCAGAGATCAAGCTGCAAGAGTTGCGCAGCAACAGCACTTTGATTGGGCTGTGTACAGATGAGATTGGACTTCGGCAAGACGGAGCTGCTGGGCAGCAGGCTGGTGACATTGGCGAAGGTATGTAAATTGCTCTTGTCTTTGATGGCTGACCTTACTTACTCTCTGTAGCCGCGGTAGACAATAGTGGCGCCATCAGCCTGTCAACGAGCGAAGCAATAAGATCTCGGTCGGGAACGTGGAAAGTGACATTTGCCCTGGCATCGGGAACATTTATATTTTTCGAATTTGTCTAAATATAGTGAAGTATATGAATCTGAACATTACGATTTCAGCCCCGCAGCGCCAAATGAGGGAGATTGGATGTGACGAATCATATTGTTGCGGTGTGCGCCACTGTAGAATACTGATAGCTACGGTAAACGATAACGTAGGACTATCGGATCAATGGAATACTGCACTGATTTGCTATCTAGCTGGGAGATGACGACTATATACCTGACCTCAGGCCAGTGACCTGTCAAACACTAGACTAGGGTAGTCTGTCAGGGGTACAGTCAGACCTTGTACGGACCGTCCGATACCGCAACACATTAAATGTAGGCAGCCACGATCGTTCCCGCACAGCATCAGCCAGCCTCGCAACCACTACTCCACCCTTTGTTCTTTGCCTCTCTGCATCATAACGGCATCAACCTCCAGCCTTCGGAAGCTTCACTGAATCGTATATCAAATGAAGCGGTCTCAAACAAATCGCTTCTGTGCGAGATGTGCTGCGATAGATTTCAATTCCTTTCTTACGCATAATGAGGCAGAATGAGAATTCGAGTCTCTGTCAAGCTGGAGCCCCTGCGGTGCGATATGTGCGACTCCCTCTGTCGCTACTTCCAGGCCTCAGATCTACCAAACCCAATTTTGGACCAACCAGCGGTGTTCCTGAACAAGCATCTGAAGCATATGGAGTGGTCCATCGGTGCCGGAAGACGAGCTCTTCCTTTCGCGGATTTGCAGACGGTTACGGTTGTTCGTTTATCTTCATGTCGCTGAACACGAACCAGAATACGGATGTGTTCTCGCTTTTGCGTTCTCCTTCTGACATGTTACCATATACGAGGGTCTGTCTGAGAGAATCGACTAGACTGTCGTGAAAACTGGTTGCGGACTAGCATGGACAACGAGCAGCGTGTCACAGGCGGAGCTTACGCCGTGATATCACCTGGTAGGCCTGAAATCCACTCTAAGCAATGTTCCCACTCTTACTTTCATTGAATACACAACCCGGATGCTCCTCTAGGTGCGGGCAAACACGCAATACGTCACGCTGAGCTATATGCGGGCTCGAATTATACTGCTACCAATAGGGAAAATTACGTCGGCGGTACCATTCTACACAACTCCCAACAAGTATTGAGGACATTATGGCCTTCTGCCACAATCTATACTATAGATATCTCTGGGTTGACAGATACTGCATTGCTCAGGCTGATCCTAAAGAGCAGCATAGGCAGATACAACGGATGGACACAATATACTCAAACCCAGCTCTTACTATTGTGGCTTGCGCAGGGTAGGGCCCGCAACATTGCATCCCAGGAGGGCCAAAACCAAGGCAAAGGAATCCAAACATTTTTATTAAGGGCTCTGGTTATCTGCACCTGGTTCCTACGATTATGGACATCTACAGAAGCGCATGGGCAAAGAGAGCATGAACCTATTAGGGGTCCTTGTTGTCACAAAGACGACTTTATTTTACAGATAATCAGCTGTACTTTGAGAGCTCAGCTTTGGTCGAGTGTGAGTGGACATCACTGTCTGAGACCAAAAGAGTGGTTGGCGAGGACTCGGACTGGATGTTTTCTCGAGATAGATGGTTGCAGGAATCCTGCGATATCTACCTTTGCATCTTCTCCTTTTTGCGTCACAAGCTGTCTTTTCCCAAGGATGCATTGAACGCAATGTTAGGTATATTTGCCGTCTTTGATCGCTGTTTTCAAGTGCAACACCTATGGAGATGCCCTACGCAGAGGTCCAACACAACATCTCTAAGGCGACTTCGAAGGAGCCGCCACTTACGCTGCATGTAGTCTTTTCTTCAGGCATCAAGAAGGAGTCGTACCTATCCGCCACAAAGAGTTTCCAAGCTGGTCTTGGGCAGGTTGGACCGGGTATGTGTCTTGAATAGAAGAATCTGTGGGCACGCAGGCCTCAGTTGCCAGTCTCGATCTGTGCGTAGCACTTGAACTAATGTCCGGCCGTATAAGTAGCTAGCAATACGATCAAGACGATTACGACTTCTACTGTCAGCATAATGACCGATTGAGCAGGTTCATACATGTTCGGGCAAACACGTCGCCGATACTAGGATTCACAGAAAAACATCATCTTCTCGCGATCGCGGGGGGACGTCTGTGACCTGTGGGCTCATTAACGATACCAAGTTCATATAGATGGAATGGAAGGACGACTGGTCGTTGAGAGACAAGATATAGCACTGTCTTGATCAAACCTCCCTCATGTGGTTCTCGACCGGAAACTCCAAGGACGAGATTCGGTGCTTGGTGATACGCAATCTGGGTACACATTGAGAATACATCGCGTATGTTCGCGGCTGGTTTGAATCTTTAGTTCTCCCCATGGTGGATCAAATTTTAGCGGCACCCCTCGGACCATTCGACTGGGCTGATTTAAAAAAGCACCACAAACGCCCCTGCCGGACATCGGTCCGCCAGTCAATCTGGAATCACCCCCTTAACCCAGAGGAAAATTCGATATTGACTGTCTCACAACTTGTCGTCGACTTATATATGGTCAATATCGATGGTTTGTATCGAGAAGGCAACCAAGTTCTCAGTCACAAAACAGATCTAGCCCTCTAGCCTCTCCAGTTCCAATCCGAACTTAGATACCAGAAAAAATCACCTTGATCCTACATCAGCTTAGGTTTAGGGCCGCTGTCACATCTCTCGGTTTCGTGTACAGCGCTGTTCTGGGGTGAACAAACGTTCAAGATGAGGTCTGAAGAGAATGAAGCTGAGATCTACCCAGGACACATGTCCATACACATCGTTCACTCATGGTACGAAGGCTAGTTTGACATTGATGTGGAGCTTGAGCTGAGCCGCGGCCAATATACTGTCGTGCATGGTGCGGTGTAACCTCCAACATCCATTATGAAAGACCTCAAAGATTGCAACTCGAACCTATTTCTTGCTGTTCACATGTCGCCTGCTCGAGGTGATAGTACACATGTCTTGCTCGTGAGGAATATCGGTCCGTATTGGGAGCAAGTGCTTCTGCTCAATGCATCGCTAGCGACCAAGGATACTAAGATGACGAAGAGAAAGGCCCGATTGGGATGAGACATCTGCCATGACCTAAAGAGGTAGGTGCTTTATCAGCTTCACACCAAGGGTATGACATCAAATGACGTTGTCGAAGCGATGAGGTTTCGTATGGTAACCAACGTACACTAAGGTTATCTGCCTAATTGAATGTCACAAGAACGGCTTCGCTCGCTCTCACATTCACGACACCGTTCGATACCCGCTCCTTCGATTCACGACCACTTAACGTCCCGTCAAGGGCAACGGTGCGACCAGCAAATGCAATTTCATCTCGAACTTCTGCACCTGCTGCAGTGAGACGCCTTACACTTGCTTTGCAGTTCTTGCCTCCGAGCTTCGCTGGAAGCGCAAAGCTCACACTAGGCCTTTGGGTCGCAGGAGTTGAAGTCGAATTAAACACTTCCATATTCACCAACACCACACTCTTCAGCTTCGAACGATGAAGCTTGCTCGAGTAAATCGCGTACCCAGCAAGGCTCGTTGTGTTTACGATGGACACAACCTGCGCATCCGAGTCCCCAAGTGCAGTTGCTGTGAGCCAGTTTCCGTAATACAGCGGCCTTGGACCCGGAGTCGTTGTACCATTTTGCGTTGCCTGCCACGCAGAGTACCGATACCCAGTACCCATATGCCAATACATGTTCGACACATTCAAACTCGCAGCATACAGCGCATAGTCCACACTCCACACCGCCGCACCAAAGACATCAGACGCACCCGCCAAGCCTTGACAAGCAATCGAGTTCGTCTCACCGATAACATATTGCAGCCCTTTCGACACGGAGTACGCAGCTGCGCCAGCGTGGTAGTTCATCCCCTGTATCAAGGCTGTGCGGTTCATCACGTTGCCAGCGAGAGTCGGCTTTACGGGCCGGCATGCCGCACCAAAGTATTGATGGGTGCAGAACGTCTTTGCGAGGCCTGTTGATGCGATGCCGAGGTCGATGGCCGCTTGCGCAGTCCAAGATACGTCTGCGCTGATGGTGCCTGGGGTTACGAAGATGCCTGCTTGGAAGAATCTTTGATTGTTCTTGGGCAGGACGCGGGATGCGATGGCGGAGGTCCGGGAGAGCCATTCGGAGACGTATTGACTGATTGTCCATGTTGTCGTGTTGCGATTGACAGGGAAGACTATGAATTGATATTAGGCCAATGTGATTTCATTGTTAGGAAGGGTGTGCGACATACCATCGAACTCGTTTCCGACCTCAATGGCGTAGAGGTCTTTATCCATGCCCTTGTAGAACGCTGTGGCTTCAGCGACACTGGCATCCTCGCCCTTCTTGCCACTGTCAAATGTCACGCCAATGGTGTACTTGGTGCCTTTGGGGAACACTTTGAAGGATTCGAGGTATGCTGGTCCCCACGTCACGTTTGCAGGCTGGTCTGCACCAGGCGTGGCGAAGTTTTGAATGATTGCCTCTTTCTGGTTTGGTGTCCATATCGCATGGTTTGCAGTCGTGCCACCAACTCGGACCGGAACAGCGGAGCCTGAGATGTCCTTGAGGTTCTGCAGCATGCGGTAGGAAAGCTTATTTGGCGTTCTATGTTTCGTAAATTAGCGATTCATCTATATCAAGAAAGTGGACCTACGTCAGGTTACCGGCCATGTCCGCGAATGAAGCAACCTCCATGGAGTATCCTTGGAAGGAGCCACTAAGGATTTGTGTTCCTGCTGGAGGTGCATCAGGGATGTTGAGTTGCACAGTTTGCACAGCTATGCTGACGGCCGCAAGGCAAAGTGTGAACAGAATGTAGAGTCTCATGATTGATGTTTTCTTGCTGGCAGTGCTGCTCAATTGTTTGATGACTGGCATCGTAATCATGAACGCTCCGTTTCATATATGATGAAGCCATGTTGAGCACAAAACCCTTGAGTACGGCTCCACATACCCGGAATGTGGAGATGGACCTGAGGTAGTAGAACTTGAGGCTGGGGAAAGTACTCGTGTAGTTAACAATAGTGGACACGATTGCATGATGATTGGCGGAACTGCGTCGTGCAAGTCTTAGCGCATTGCGGGGTGTGGGTAAATCCTTGGAAATGAGTGAAGTCAAAAGCCGACCGGCATCCCAAGACATGGATAATAGCTACCGAAAGGTCACCATTGGCTGAGTGCTGACGTGCGGGCTTTGGTTGATGTGGAGTGAGAGATATTCATTATCCTGTATACGTTCATCAACTGCCGCATTCTTTGAACGTCAACTTTCCTGCGTCCAGGAGCTCGAGTGAGGACAGTGTAGCGTGCACATTTCTGCATCTCACCGTTGTGGAGCCGAGAAGTTGGAGAGACGACGATGAAAAGAGGAAGATTTTGCGGGGTGAATAAGCGAGCACGTGCAGTCCAGCTGCAATCTGCTGACGCGCTACGGTAGTCTAGCGCCTGTCCATCGACACTTCCTCCTTCGTTCTCGCACTCGTAACGACCTCGCAACTCCTCTGTCTAGATGAAGTTGCCAACCCCGATGCAAAATCCTTACGCAACTGTACTGCGTTGCTTTTCGTCACCAGTCACATTGAGAAGAGAAGAGATTGGGCTAAGAAACCACTAGTAAGAACAGGCAAACTTCGTGAACTGGTTGAGCATGCTACGCGCGAGCGTTGTTGTCTTTGTGCCTCAACATAAATGACGATGAACAAGATTGCTCATAATCGACTTCGCCAACTCAGCTATGAGTCGAGTGTACAATGCGAGCTCACCTCAAGGGCAGGTATATGTAACACCAAGACCCTTTCCATATCCACTTCATCTATCGGAGATTGCAACACTTTACACCATCGATACAGCACTGTGTTCAGTCATAGCCGTATATTTAGCCAAAGGCAACAGTATGGTAGAGTCCTTTTCGTCTTCGGTGTGCTGTCTTCTTCGCGAATCTCCTCATCTCGCTTCTTCCATTCAACCACAGGCAAAATGAGGTTCATCACCTCCACTCTCCTGATCTTAACCGCCACTCTAGTCTCCGCCCATTATAACTTCGAGCGCCTTATTGTCAATGGCAAAATCACCGAACCATACGAGTATGTCCGCGCACTTGGTCCCATGGTAGGCAATGGGCCATTCTACGACGTCAAGCACACAGACATCCGTTGCAACAACGGCTCCTTTGTCGCTGCCAGCAAAACAAAAACCTACCCCGTCAAAGCCGATGACACAGTGGGCTTCACTATCCGCGATGTACTCGGACACCCTGGACCGCTGTTCGCTTATATGAGCAGGAGCACTGTTGCCAACGTGAGCGCCTACCAGGGCGAAGGAGATTGGTTCAAAATTTATGAGATGGGCGTGAAGACCTATGCGAACTACAGTCTTGCGATGACGTGGTTGAGCGATGGGTGGAAGACATTTGACTTTAAGATCCCTAAAGATATCGAAAACGGGCAATATCTTCTGAGGGCGGAGCACATCGCTATTCACTCTGCTGGTGGACCTGATGGCGCCGGCGCACAGTTCTACATTGGCTGTGCACAGATCGAAGTCTCAGGCGCTACAGGCAAGAAGCCGAGCCCTGTTGGAAAATTTCCTGGTATCTGTAAGATATGGCCTCCCTCGCAATCCTAGAAGTGTCATTAATGCGTCGTCATCAGTCAACTCCCACGACCCAGGAATCTACTTCAACCCATACTGGCCGCCTATCGTCAACTACACTATGCCTGGTCCCAAGGTGTACCCTGACGGCGGTTCGTTCCCGGCTTTCACCGCAGATCCAGCCAAGCCAGTGGCTACACAACCGCTTCCTGCATCGTTTGCTGGTACAAAACCCACTGCGGCATTTGTTTAGTAGGTAGTGTCGCTTTCAGCTATCAGAACTGTCGTTTCTTTACTGTTATATGTCTTGATCGTGTTGTACATGGGTACCTCGATTGCTATTCTCAAACTCATCTAAAGCTGTGTATGCTACAATATCGTATGATTCATATCGTTTGCACCTAATCAGCCTTCAACTCCTCGTTCTCCTTCCATTGTGCACTATGGGGAGCGTACTTCCTAACCTCCTTTGACTTATCTTGCGGCAACTTCACTTCCGCCTGCCCATCATGCGGTTTGTGCGCCACCTGGTTGCCACAACCAGTGCAGTAGTGATCGATATCTGCGCACCAGTAGCAGAGAGAAGGAATAAATACTGTAATGATGCCACAGAAAAGACAGCAAGCTGCAGCTGCAAGGCTGTTCCCATACGTTAGAAATTGCATTAGTGTAGTGAGAGGGGAAGATAATGCTGTATCCAGGTTTGACTTGAATCGCACTGTTCGATGCGCATTTCTTTGCACTCTTTGCAGAAGGGACAATCGATTAAAGCGGGCTCTTCGCCCATACGGTCGAGTCGAGTTACCATCACTGGTTTTGCGGGCGCGTATCGTTCAGGTTTGACACCTGGCTCAGTTGTGGTTCAAGTCCAGCGAGACTCTTGCCAGATCTGCTTCAAACAGACGGTACCTCATCTTGAAAGGCTCATCAAGAGATGTGGGTCTTGGGTGAGCGTTGTTACCTGTCATAACTGGCGCGATGTCCTCAATATCGTTCTCTTTAGTTCCAATCGTGTCGATATTGCTTGTCTCAACCGTACCGAGACTTTGCACAGCATCTGTTATCGCGTTGTCGGGCTTGGAGGTCTTCATTTCAAGCCAGCTTTGATAGAATACTACGATGGAGTTGAAGAAAGTATGGACGTTGTCATGAGGCGGGCCCACAAAGCTTGTTTTCTATCTGTAAGAGGACAAAGCGACGATCAATACAACGCGGTGGTTGGATGTGGGACCCCTTGCATTGGGCAAAAAAAGCTGCGAAGCGTGCGGAGATTTAACCTAGGTTACTGGTCAGACTACCCTGAAAAGGAAGTAAAATGGAAAGTTGATCCAGGCAGCGGCGTTGATGTACGCAACAATGGCCAAAATGATAAAAACATACAACAGCGGGTATTCGCTAGTGGTCACCCACCTAACTACTAATCCGCCGGTACGTTGCTTAAATAGGGCTGAGCGAACGGGAAGCCTTGTTTTCAACGTCCTATGGTCGTATGTGGGAGGGGAACTTTTTTATAGAATACATTACAGCAAATTGACAAGATGGCGCAAGAGTATTAACACAGGCAAAAAGGCAAAAACATACAACAGCAGGTGTTCCCTAGTGGTCACCCACCTAACTACTAATCCGCCGGTATGTTGCTTAAATAGGGCTGAGCGAACGGGAAGCCTTGTTTTCAACATCCTATGGTCATATGTGAAAGAAGAGTCGTTTTTTACAAAATAAATTCTACAATCCATACGACTGCAGCCAATAAGGAGAGGCAATGAACTCTGCATATTTCATCGGATATTGTTGAGGAGCATGGTGTTACGATCAAGGAGCAACTCGCAAAACAACACTGAACGAACAGGACTACGCAACGATACGAGAGGAGCCGAGGAACTGTATTATCGATCGACCCGAGCAGTGAGGCCGCGTCGGCGATACTCAGTATGATCATCAATCTCAGTCGAGCAACTCGAGCAGTTAGGCCGCGTCAGTATACTTGGTACGAGCAGTATACTCGATACCGAGCGATCTGAGCAATCCCCCTGCTAAAGTATATAACAAGTAGACACGCTGCCCTTATGGCATCGTGTTCAACCTCGTCAATCAACATTGTTATTGGAATCTCACCCGCTCTTGAGCCAGACAGTATACTCTGTACTACTCATTGCTCCCAGTCGCCACGGTCTTTGAATAGACGACTACCCCTGACCATGCTTAGGTGATTGCCCAACTCAACGGACCTTCCTGTATCTGTACTCATCCCTGAGAACCAATCGAGTTGGACTTACAAGCTTTGCTTAAAGGACGACTTCAACACTGATAGTCCTGCGTTGTTGTTTACCGTAGCTATCAGTATTCTACCGCGGCCTACGCCGCTACAATTGCGCAAGGCCGCCAACATGCGTGTCCCACCAATTTTGGCAGCGCCACAACTGCTTCACTTCGGTTTAGGAAAGAACGCAGCGCACACAATGGATTGCTTTGCAACACCAGCTACAGGCTGATTGCAAAGCGTGAATGCTCGGTTGGTTCAATTGTGACAAAGGAAAAAAAAGGCTTTAAAGCATTTGAGCAAGCTTAACAACCTGGCACAAGAGTATCAACAGAAGCAAAAAAACATACAACAGCGGGTATTCGCTAGTGGTCACCCACCTAACTACTAATCCGCCGGTACGTTGCTTAAATAGGGCTGAGCGAACGGGAAGCCTTGTATTCAACGTCCTATGGTCGTATGTGAAAAAAACTTTGTATCATGTAATATATATATGCAAAAAAATTCACTCTGTACAGTTTGATCCTCACTCACACTATCCTCTCCTTTGCCCAAACAAAACCGTCCTGAGATAATCAAACATTCCTCACAAGATTGTTATAACAGCTTAACGGCGCCCGGCTCTTGTCTGTATCGATGACCACTCGTCACTCTAATTTCTCACATCATCGCCATTTCCAACCGTCCCGTTAACCAACATCAGCTCAACAGGCGCCTCATACAACTCACACGCCGCCTCCTTTGCAAGCGGACAATCATACTGCAATTTGCCAGCCCTTATCTCCACCCTAAACACCTTGGCACCCGTTCCCTTCGTCTTCTTTCCTACTCCAAACTTCAAAGAGCCATGTGACTTACATCAACACAAATACTCTGCGGCGCAGGCTGCGTACAATGCAGTATCGGCTTAGGTGCTTCGCAGCGTTGGCTGAAGAGGTCGAACAGCATACCCCAAATCTGATGCGCGTGCTGCTGGGAGAAGCCGAGGGAGAACACGGAGAGGAAGAATTGCTGGTTCGTATACTGTTCTTGGGCATTGTTGTAGGACCTGGGTCTTGTTAGTAGGGTCGAAAGGAGGGCTGAGGAGGTCCCGCTGCTAGGAGAAGAGAGGATGTTGGGGAGGTGAAGAGATGGGGCGACGTACACATATTTATAAACATAGCACAGATTCATAGAGCCGTTCTGGCGCTGATATGCTGTGCCAGAGTCTGAGCAACCAAGCAGATATCCAAAATACTGCGTCAAATGCGTGACGAAGTAAGATGATTCGTCCCCGTCTCATAGCTCGTCAAACTCTGCCTCAGCGCATCTGGACCGCCGCTATTGAGCCGGTTCATGCTCACACCCTGTCCGCAATCGCCCTCGCATGGATTGCTTGATGCGAGATCGCCGTTGAACCAAGGCATCGGGTTGACCGGCTCGACTTTCCGATTGCCGGGCCACATGATGCCGTTCACAGCGATGCCGGTGTTGGGTATTGTGTTCCCACCAATGCTGTGTTGACGAAGAGGGTCATTAAGAAGTGTTGGTTCTCTGGAGTGGGGGAACCGAGGGTAGAGGTGCTGTAGGTGTCGCAGATGGAGACTCCATCGTATTCATCCTAATAGTCAAAGCCATCTTGTTTTTCGGGGCTACCTGGCCGTCTTGCTGTAGGCGTGAGGGAGGACCGGC
Organism: Macroventuria anomochaeta; assembly: GCF_010093625.1. Taxonomy (NCBI): domain Eukaryota; kingdom Fungi; phylum Ascomycota; class Dothideomycetes; order Pleosporales; family Didymellaceae; genus Macroventuria; species Macroventuria anomochaeta. The sequence continues at coordinate 579,188 of NW_022985375.1, forward strand.
GAACGCGCTGGCGTAAGGAAATGCTAAGAGGGCGAGGAGAGAGAGCTGCATCTTTGCGGCTTGATGTGAGTAGAAGCAGAGAAGACTCGTGCTTACGCAGGTCTCAACCCAAAACTAGACCTTCGAATCCAACCTCTTACACGCTTGGTTATGCCCATGATGTCTTTTGGAGCTGACAACGCTGGCCTGCAACTTCGACATCAGCATTGCTCTGCTCTTACACACTGACGCAGCATCTAAAGTGGTCGCGTTGTTTGAGTACACTTTTGCAAGCTTCAACCTGTGCGATGTGTAAACTGTCGCAACACCAAGGTCTGTAAGTCAGTCGCACGTGTCGAAAACTTGGGGCCGAGATGCATGGAGCAGAGACGTATGGTAAGACGACGCGAGACCAATGTGTAAAGCCGTTCTGGTTAGTCTTGGTAAGCTGTGATAAGGCTTCCAGTCCAATGTTTATCGTCGATCATGCGCGTGTGCAGGTTGGTATTGGTAACGTCGCAGCAGTCAGTGGCCGGCTGGTGGGTCTGGTGGGCAACGTCGAGCTCAAGGTCTTTGAAGATTGAAGCATCTCCGCGAGACTCTGACTCAGTGAATTTAGGAAACTTGAAGAGATATGTATAGAGAAAAGTACCAGAAAACCAATGGAAGAGCCCAATCTGACGGCCGATACTGATGATAATGAAATGGGGTATAGTCTATGCTGCGTTGTGTCCTCTAGCCTCGAGTTCAAACGATAGTTCAATTGAGCAGTTCATCCTGCTCTTCCTTAGTAATACCGAACAGGTACAGCAGATCCTGCATGCTCTTAGTGTTCAAACGCGCTGGCGCCAGAAGCTGCACCTTGGGCTTTGCGTGGAAAGCTACGCCCAAGCCAGCGACACCCATCATGGGCAGATCGTTGGCGCCATCACCAATGCAGACGACCTGATCCAGCAGTATACCCTCCTTCTGTGAGATCTCCAAGACATGCTGGCGCTTCTTCTGTGCATGCACGATCTCGCCCGTGAGCTCACCTGTCAACGTCTGCCCATCCTCAGACACGACAAGGTGGTTTGCGTATGCGTAATCCAGTCCGAGTTGCTGTCCCATCCAGCCGGTCAGCGGTGTAAATCCACCACTCAGTACTGCAGTCTTGAATCCCAGCCTCTTCAGCGCGGCGATGAGCTCCTTGACACCCTCATTTAATGTGATCCTTGGCCTCAGCGTCTCAAACACCGTCGCCGGGACACCTTTCAGCAGCTTACATCTCGCGCGCAGACTAGCTTCAAAGTCCAGCTCGCCGTTCATCGCCGCTGCTGTGATGGCAGAAACCTCCTTCTCGACGCCAATGAGCGAGGCGATCTCGTCAATGACCTCTTGCTGAATCAGCGTGCTGTCCATGTCGAAGACTGCGAGACGCTTGTAGCGCCTGTGTATTGTGTCGGCTTGGAAGACGCATTCGACGTTCCATTCGAGCTCGAATCGAGATATGGACTCGTGGCGGCGAAGGGTTTCGACGGAGATATTGGAGGCGCTGGGCAGAGGGAAGGTAGTTTCGACGACGCGGCAGTGGTGACTTCGCTCGAGTTTGCGGATTGCTATTGTCTCTCGTTCGAGACCTGGGAGAATACTGGCTAGTGTGGTGGTGAAGTCGTTTAAGCAGCTCTGACTTATGTAGTTTCCATACAGGTTGTCAAGCGCATCAGGCCCTTGTGTTGGTGGCTCAAGAGGGTAGGCCTCGAGATTCTTAGTCGGCGAGGCGCCATCTCTGAGCGTTTCTAGGGAGGCTGCAGGAATGGTATCCTGGGGTGTATGCGGGACTTGGTCAGGAAGTAAAGCGTTGTGTGGTTTGTCGACCTTGTAAAAGAGCGTTGCGACAATGTGGGTGAACGAGACGTCGAAGGCGGGTGGTCTGGTAGCCATGCTTGGAGATGTTCGACGATTGATAGCGAATGGCTATTTGTGTGGTGTGAACGGTCAAAGTCTAGTCTGAGAGTGAATCTTTGGCGGGGTTGCAGCCAAAACTGCACAAGTGTCCAGCTTCACGGCGCTAGTGGCCCCGCCCGCCATATCCAGGCACTCCCGCGGTGTTCGTAGCATCCACCTCTGTGACCTTCACATGGCGATGACATAGTTCGTTGTTGCCGTGACGCTTTTGTGGTCGAGAGAGCGAAGTGCTCTTTAGTCTCAACTATCATCGCTATGGCGCGGGACTTCAGTTGTCCGATGCGCAAGCCAAAGCTAGCCCTAGTTTCGTGCAATGGCCAAGACCTCCGAAGTACCTCTGCCATCAAACGCAGCTGTCCAACACAAGCTCCGTGTAGCTCTGGAGTATCGTTAGAACCTCTTCTGTGTTCTTCCTGACATTTTGAATCGCAATGGCTGACTACAAGCCTGAGAGCATGGTCGCTGCCATTCGCCAGTCTCCGCCCATCGACGTTACCACTCCATACGATGCCGCCTGGGTCAAGGACAAAGTCATACTGATAACGGGAGGAGCGAGCGGCTTCGGCGCTGGCTTTGTGCGGCTGTGGGCGAAGAATGGAGCAACAGTCATCGTTGGTGACATCAACGTCAAAATGGGCGACACGCTTGTACGCGATGTGCGCAATGAGGCGGGCCACAATCGCGTGCATTTTGTGCACTGCGATGTCACAGACTGGCAGTCGCAAGTCAATCTGTTCAAAGAGGCGGTCAAGCTGAGTCCACATGGTGGGCTTGACACGGTCGTTGCAAACGCAGGAATTGCAGGCATCGACGTCCTACCGGAGGGCAAGAACCTCGATGCTGCAGAGCCTCCGCCGCCGAACTTCAAGATCATGGATGTGAACCTCACTGGTGTCCTGTACACAACGCATCTCGCGTACTTCTACCTGCCAAAGAACCCCGGCTCGAAGGTGTGCAGCATCGACTCGAAGCCTTCGACCACATCACCGCGCGATCGACATCTGCTGCTGCTTGGTTCGGTAGCGTCACTCGCGCCTATTGCGATACAACCACAATACAACGCTGCGAAGCATGCTGTGCTGGGACTGTTTAGAAGTCTGAGGTCGACGAGCTCGCTGCAGGGGATACGGGTTAACTGCCTACTCCCCTACTTCATCGACACACCCATTGTGCCCACATTCGGCCGTCTATTGCTGGCTGGCGGTGCAATGGGTCGAGTTGAGGATGTAGTCGCTGCAGGCACACGCTTTGTGTCTGACAGCCGCATTCTCGGGCGCTCACTGGTCATTGGGCCAAAGGTGCATGTTCGTCAGAAGGATAACGGCGAGTGGGATCTGGTGACACCTGGATCGCCAGGCAGCATCGAGACAGCAGTGTTCGAGCCCTATGCTGACGACTGGGAAGATGTGGATGCGTGGGACCGCAACATCGTGAAGATTTTGAATTTGGTCCAGGCTGGCCGAGGTTGGACGGGGTGGGCTCACGATATCGTCAAGGCTGTCTTCTATGGATTGGGTTTTGGAAGATGATCGAAAATGGTCACGCATCTGTCTACTACTGGTGCTCCGGATACTTCGGCTCACATTTGAACTTCAAAGATCGTCAGCGGCGGGCGATCGGTGGACTCACAATGTGTAGTAGACTGCTAGAGATGTACTTAATGTAGATGTTTATAGGTCGTATAGAGAGCGAAGAGCGCGTACACTCGTAAACACACAGTTGCATGGCACCAAGCATGCGGAAATTCGATGCCGCGAGTAATTTGGTGGGAACGTAAGATTGACGGCAGACAAGGTGATCTGATTGGGAAGGACAATGACGTAGCGTGCACTTACAGGGAAGCTGCGGCAACGCCAACCACGGGAGTTAACCTGCTCCGGTTAAATCACCACCTTTGATTCGAACTTTGACTGCATCGTGTGGCGTCACTGCAGGCGCCCAGGCACCACCCTTTATGCTAAGTATCGTTGGCATTCGGTCAATTTCGTCGCTGCTTGTAGTCTACGACCTCTGTTCATTCACAAGCGTGCTATAGGCGTCAGGCGCAAACGCAACATCACCATCTCTTCCTGTATTGCTCTTTCCACTGTCTGCGCCGCATCTCTCACACAATAATACTAATAATACAGCGACCGTCATTGTGACAAGTCGCAAACACCTCTTCTAAGATGGTCACTCACACCCAGAAAGAGTCCACTGTCTCGCCGACTGGGATGGTGATCAATGAGCCCACATTTCCAGATATTGCCGGCGGTTCAGCACCACGGAAGGGAAGCACAACAATCAACTTCCCTACATCAGCAGATCCCACACCTGCATACATCTTTCAACATGACCTCACACGGTCTGAAGCAACAGAACAGCCCTCTAAGACAGAGACACAGCAAGCCTTAGCACCACGACATCTACAAGAACGATCTGCGACAGAACAACCGAAGCCCTCGACCAAACACTCCCTATTCAGAAACAAATCAGCCCCTCGAAAACAACGACCTGCCCCAATCCAGCGACAAACGACCATAACCTTCGACCATACTTCCTCAGACTCAGACTCCTCCGAAGATGAGCAGTTCCTAGCCAACAGCACCAGCCGTGATGAGATAGTACAAAGGGAAGAGTCTCGAACTCGTTTGCGAAGCAAACAACGGTCGTCTACCATGAACCCCTTCGCGAGATTCAAAGTCTCAAACGAGCACTTCCAGACCAAGGGATCTGTAAAGGGCGATGGACGTCTGAAGCTCAGCATATTGGAGGAGGATATGGGTAGCGGGTATATTGCAAAGGCGTTAGGCGCTGTATTGCCCAAGCATGGGAAGGACGACGAGCACCAGAGCGTACAGTCCTACGATGCTCGAGCGGGCAACGCTGAGAAGATTGCGCCAGAAGAAGACGAAATGGAGCACGACCCATCGCGGCGTGTCAAACTCAACATTGTCATCATCATCATCGGCTCAAGAGGAGATATTCAGCCGTTCATACGCATTGGCAAGATCTTGAAGGAGGACTATGGGCACCGTGTCCGTATCGCTACTCACCCAGCATTCAAGGATTTCGTACAGAAAGACTCTGGCTTGGAGTTCTTCTCTGTGGGAGGTAACCCAGCTGAGCTAATGGCCTTCATGGTGAAGAACCCGGGTTTGATCCCAAATATCGATACAATCAAGGGCGGCGAAATCGGTCGACGCAGAGCTCAGATGTATGAGATGTTTCAGGGCATGTGGCGTGCCTGTATCAACGCTACGGACGACGAGACCGATCACATGAACGCTAAGATGAGTGAGTAGGTCACTTCTGAACTACTGATTTATGGCTAATGGCCTTGAAAGTGGGAGATAGGGCACCCTTCGTCGCGGATGCCATCATTGCAAATCCGCCTAGTTTCGCACCTGCACACATCGCCGAGAAGCTGGGCATACCACTCCACATGATGTTTACGTACGAATTCGTTCGCTCTTCATCTCAAATATGTCAGCTAATTGATGCAGGTTTCCATATACACCCACTGTACAATTCCCACATCCACTTGCAAACATCAAAGTCAGCAACGTCGAGCCCTCATACAGCAACTTCATGTCATATCCTCTTGTCGAGATGATGATGTGGCAAGGTCTTGGAGATCTTATCAATCGCTTTCGGACTCAGATACTGCATTTGGAGGACATCAGTACGCTCTGGGCGCCCGGACAGCTGTATCGATTGAAAGTGCCCTATACGTACATGTGGTCTCCGGGTATTATCCCCAAACCCAAGGATTGGGGGCCAGAGATTGATGTTACTGGTTTTGTCTTCTTGGACCTCGCATCGAACTTCACACCTCCAGATGACCTGAAGAAATTCCTGGATGATGGCGAACCTCCAGTGTACATCGGCTTTGGCTCCATCGTGGTTGACAATCCTGATCAGTTTACAAAGTTGATCTTCAAAGCAATCAAGATGGCCGGTGTGCGCGCGTTAGTCTCGAAGGGCTGGGGCGGCTTTGGATCGAATGCGGATTGCCCAGACAATGTCTTCATGCTCGAAAACACTCCACACGACTGGCTGTTCCCGAGGTGTAAAGCTGTCGTTCATCACGGAGGAGCGGGTACTTGCGCTATTGGTCTCAAATGTGCAAAGCCGACGATGATCGTTCCCTTCTTTGGTGACCAGCCGTTCTGGGGCGCCATGGTAAGCAAAGCCAAGGCAGGAGCGCACGAGTGCATACCTTACAAGAATCTAACGGCGGAGCGGTTGGCTAAGGGCATCAAAGAATGTCTTACAGAAGAGGCCCAGAAGAACGTACAGAAAATCGCAGACAGCATTGAGGCTGAGGGTGACGGAGCCTTGAATGCGGTACGATCGTTTCATCGAAGCCTGCCACTGCACGGTGAGGGTAGTATGCGCTGCGACTTCCTGGACAACCGCGCGGCGGCGTGGAAGATCAAGAACACCAACGTCAAACTTTCTGCTCTTGCAGCTGAGATCCTAGTCAACAAGAAAAAGCTTAAGTGGAACGAACTTCGACTGATCCGGCACTACGAATGGAACGACTTCGGCGGTCCAGGCGAGCCGGTCACAGGACTCTGGGGCAGTATCTACACGACCTTTACTGACGCGGCACTGGGCGTGGGCTCTGTTCCCGTAGAAATGGGCAGGAGCTTGAAGAAACGTGAGAAGCTTTGGGAGAAGAAACGGCAGCACCAGAAGAAGATGCAACAGAAGAAAGAGACCTTGCCAAGGGCGAATGCTGATCTGGAGAAGGAGAAGGCGACTTCTGCCGAGGAACACGTTGCTAAGAAAGAGCAGCAGCAGCAAAACGGCGGCAGGCCCGAGCCGGAACGCGAAGAGTCTACTTTATCGAAGCTTACCGAACCGGAAGAAACACTGAACAAAGAGTTTGCACACGAGGCAGCCTTTGGCTTCAGAAAAACCGGCCACGCGCTTGCACGCTTCCCTCTGAACATCACCCTCGCCCTCACACAAGGCTTCCATAACGCACCTCGACTTTACGGAGATGAGACCGTTCGACGTCCACCTCGAGTCACAGGCATACACTCTGGTCTTCGCGCTGGTCGCGATGAGCTAGTATACGGTGTCACGGATGGTGTCACTGGTATCGTCACACAGCCGATCCGCGGCGCGAAAGAACATGGTGTTATGGGTGCTGTGCGAGGTGTAGGCTTCGGTATCGGTGGCTTTGTCCTAAAAGACATTGCAGCTTTGCTCGGACCAACAGCGTATCTCATGAAAGGTCTCGATGCTGAGTACATGAAGAAGTACCAACCAACCATCTTCATTCGGAGAGGCCGAATAGCACAAGGCCAGCTGGAATTGCAGCAGCTTGAGCACAAGACTGGCGTCACACACATTCGAGAAGCAGAAGGCAAAGATGCCGAACTCAAAGAGAACCGAGATGAGGTCCAAGACAATGTCGCCATCAGATGGGCCGCGCTCAAGCAAGCTATTGCCGAAGAAAAGAAGCACAACAAACAAGGCATCATCGCCTCCCTCACCGGCAGAAGCGAAAAGAAAGCAGGTACAATGGTCCCACGCAAGAGCACTTCCGTCAAGAAACCTGCAAACCGACCACAGTCAAGATCAGCCACCACACCCGTTGCACAAACCGAACAGGAGTACAAAGGCCGAAACAGCAAAGATTATGACCAGATCAAGAAGAGCTTCGACTCGCACCACCGACGAAGCGCTACACTTAATCGCAGCAGCACTGAACCTCTCGCAAGGAAAAGCTGGGACGATAGCAATGCAAGGCCTGTGAAAGCTGAGAAGAAAGAGAAGCCGAGGAGTATCTACGAGGAGCCGGGGTTCGAGGAGACGCACGTTTTAGGAAACGCGCACCTGAAGGAGCGTGCGGAGAGTGATGAGTATGAGAAGAGACATGATCCTGTACCCTGTGCCCCAGCGGCCGAAGCGGATCCTAAGCATGACTCATCCGAGAAGGAGCGTAGCAGCCAGGCTTTGGCGCCCAGAGAGAGCATGTCTGCGGACTCTAGCTCTGAGCGTACAAAGGTTGGTACTGAGGCGACGGATTGGTTCAAAATCAGGCAGGAGGCTGAGGGAAGGGAGGATGGAGGCAGGACTTGGGTCGTTAACGCATGATCAACTGATGCACGGAATTTGGGACATCGACATGACTTGCATAGCATTGCGGCATACATAGCGTTAGATCAGTTTAGTAGTAGTAATCGAGATACCCACAATCAACATAGCCATGTTATTCTGTGAATTTAAGTGGAGCCCATAACGATCGGTATACATGACTTTGGTTGTGTGGACCGAGAATCACATAATGACCAAGTCGGGTTCGGAAGTAGGGGTAGGACCAGCGATGGTTGATATACAGTACTTGACCAACAGTCTACCTACCTACGTCGTTTGACTTTCCTGAGAATTGACTTCCAGCTCCTCATTGAGGCACTCCAAGATCTCCTCCTCTTCCCCAATCTCCTTCTTATCACCACGAACTCTCACGCGATTCAAGCTCAGTTCAGCGTGCACAACTTCAAACTTCTCGTCTTCTATAGTCTTCTTCCCTTGCTGCTCAGGTGTCAGATGTGCATAAGCTGGATGCTCCTCATACAACACACTCGGGTCTGCGTCTCATCCTCCCGTCGAAGACTCCAGAACTGATGGACGAGGGTTGGAGATTCCGAAGGCTGAGGGTGGATGCTTCAACTGCGTAGTCGGCGGACGCAGAAGCTTGTGCTGATCAAGCGAAACCGGGCGTATCTTCATCGGAGGAGGAAGATTGAACGGGTGCACAATGTACTCTTTTTGTTCGTATGTACGCGTGTATAGGAGCCAGTTTACGACTGCTGCTGTGCGGCGATTTTGATTCGCGAGGGCATCCGATGGTGTGGCGAGCTGTTCGTTTGGGAGAGGCTGAGTTTGTGTCTGCGACAATGCTTCGTGGGTGATCCTGTCGTCTGGTGGCGCTTGTGGAGTAGATGCGGTGTTTTGGTTCAGGTAGGCTAGAAGATTTTGGAACGTGCTGTGGATCTGTGTCGTCATGCCACTCCGCTTCTTTTCATCAAGATCCTGGCTTTTGCAAAGCGTTCATTGGCATTCCTGCTGACGATCGAGCCGTGCTGGTCGTTGAGGTACGTTGACGCTTGTGCGGCAGCTCATCTGTTTGCTTGTGAACCGTCGTGTAGACTAATCTTCTTTGTTCGCTGTGGTCTTCTTGATTTCTGGTGCGTTTCATGCTTATGATTTAGCTGGCAAAGGCACGGAAATTCGTGATTTACCAAGATGTTCTGCATAGCACCAGATAGCATGGCACCAGCTGGTTGTGCAATAATACAGACTCATGCGGAGTGCTACTTCGTGTGGCATGTACCACTGACTGGCAGCTGTCAGAATGGGGCATGCGTGTACGCAGTCAGTAACTACCTGAAGATGGTGAAGTAGCAAGGCCATGCAGTTCCCTCAAGCACCCAATGAGAAACCGAAGTCCGTACACCTGCTTGTAGTTCGTGACCGTGGACAAACACCATGTCAAGATACCACAAATGAGCTATGGAATGTTAGCTGGAAGCCTCTTGATTTTTAAGAGGGTGGCGTACCTCGCATGTCGGCAGCCATTTGGAAGGTCCAAAATGGAAGACTATGATGCAAGAGGGGTAGAGCATGATCATGTAACCAATACTGTATCGAGTTAGTAAGCATGATGCTGAAGAAGGGACGTGAACTTACTTGCAGAAAGTGGTGAAGTAGTTGAGCTCGTTACCGGAGAGACTGAATCCTTCTTCATTCCAGATACGTATGCGTTACTCTGTGTGTTGTTAGTGTCATGATAAAGGCTGTACGATATACGATATTTGTTTGGTCAATGTACTTGAACATGTAAACTAAGAAACCGATTGTAAGAAACCAAAGATCCAATTTCCAGACCTGGTGCCCAGTCAGTCTCAATCACGTTTCCGTAAGAATGTATTTGCCGGCTTACGAATGCGCGCTCTTCTTTTGGATCGATGAAGCCTTCCTCGAAATCTTCATCCGTGGGCGAAGCAGTGCGTGTGCCACCTTGAACACTGCTTTGTCTGAAGTGTCTACATCGTGTGTTTCGACGTAGATGCGGTCCAAATTCTGCGTGCCCATCTTGCAGTCCGCGAGCCTCGAGGTAATCTTTGATGGTACTGGAAGTGCAAAGGAGCATAGAGCCCATTCGATCAGTATTTGTACGGCAAACTGCTTGGGCTGCCGCTATCCGGTAAGATCAGATTCCATCATGCTGTCGATCGTGGACGAGAAAACGTGCTTGGAGCTAGCGTGAAGGATTGCATTGCTTCAAGCTGATTCGATTGTTCAGCTGTCGTTGTCGTAAAATTGTTGAGCGACGTTCTGCCGAGCGGCATTGCGACATTTGCTGTGATGAGAAGGCAATGCATATCGGACCCCTTTGTGTATGCAACAAATGCAGTAATTATTATCGGCCATAATTAGTAAGATGAGAGTTGGTTGCTCTAGAGTAGGGCGTTTTTGCTAAGACGGAAGGAGCTGTTGCTGTCTGTCAGTAAGTCACATCTCAAAAAGTGCACAGGAGCTCACACAGTCATACGTCTTCACGAGTAGATTAAGAATCGGCCGATGCAGTGGATCACGGACCGCCCTCAGAATGCAGTGCTGTGATTTAATATAGTACAAAACGCTCAAGCCGTTACTTCATGGCGCGTTTCCATTGACAATTATGAATCTAATGGCCCCTTCCACTCTTACACACCAGGCATACCTAAGTAAGCCCTCAAAGCTGGCAAGCCTCTCGGCGCAAAGTACACCGTATACAGCCCCGCAAACGCAACAATCAAGCCAGTGAACTTCTCGAACCAAGTGTGGAAGTATGCAGCCGTCATTAGCAACATCCACCACATCAGCGCCGCAACACCAAGCGCGAACTTAACGCCCCTGGCCGTCGCCTCACCTTCAACCTTCTGGTCCTCCTTCTCGACCGCGACGCTCGCGACCTTGCCATCCGATAAAGTGATAAGTCGGCCATCGCGCAGACCCTCGACGCGCGTCAACGCAGGCAAGAACTCAAGCCAAAGCAGCGAAGATCCCATGATCAGGAGGAACACGTGTCCAGAGATATCATGACCACCCTTCCAGCTGCCGCCCACAGCCTTGCACGTCGCCGCCGTAATAAACTCCTTCGTATCGCTCATCTCTGCCCTTGCATTTGGATCCCGCGCCAGTTCGCACGCGCCGCCCGTAAGTTTGAAACCGCGATCAATCAGTGGCGGCCCGAAGAACCACTGCGTGACAAACACCCACCACGTCGTGACAAGCCCATACCGCAGCACCGCCCGGACTCTCCTCGCAGAAAGTCCACGCCCAAAGCCAGGATGCATAAGGACGAACATTGCAAACGCAAGGGTCGCCCAGAACCACCCGATCTTGACAAAGTACACATTGAACACGTTCTTCTTGAGCGCGAAGTAGCTCGGCGCGAACTCAGGCGGGTGGCTCTGCGAGTCTGCAGAGTACGGTGCTGCGCGCGACGCGGGCGATATGGTGCTGATTATGCTGCCCATGAGCAGCGTTGCGGGGTAGATGGAGATGAGGAGCGCTTCGAGGCGGGTGGGGAAGAAGGGCGAGCGGCGCGCGCTGGCGGTGAAGGGCTTGATTGTGCCGCTTGGCATGCCGGCGGTTATGGGCGCGGAGCCATTAATTTCGGAGACGGAGGTATAGGTGTGTTTACGGCGGGCGGCCATTGTTGTGGTGATGGGAATAGGGGTGGTGGAGGCAGCAGTCAGAGACGTATGGAGGGGAGTGAGGAGCTTTGTTTGGCTACTAAGACATGCGTCGCAGTATGAAAGAGATGATTGATTGTGGTTGAAAAGAAGAGTAACGACCTTGATTTGTGCGTGCCTGGAGTTTGACAGAACCGATGACGTTGTGCTGATTTTCTGCAACTGTGGCTGGTGCCGCTAGCCTCTTACGGCACGCTACCCCAGGTACTGCTGTTTCCCTTGTCTTCCATCATCGCCTGTGGACAGATCTGATCACTGCAAGGATGCTTCGGATATGCCTGAGATTTGTGAGAGGGGTTATACGTTTTACTAGTCACGTGGATTTTGACACGGTGTATTGGGGTTATTGCTTTCTTTTGTCTATTGTTACAATCGAGTCTTTTGTATCGCAAGAGTCTGGCACCTCCTCTCTTGTACTCCTCAGCATGAGCTCTGCTTATGAACTCATTATCTCTCCCAATTCCACCCCTCTTACCGGGTATAAAGTATGAAAACATGACAAAAGAGGACAAACAGAACAAGTAGACTCCAACGCCATGAACCTGCTGTATGCCGCTCAAAGACAACAAAGACGAGGTAGATGGGGCGCTCAGGGCGCCAGGGTGATGCGTAAACGGAAGGATTGCACGGAAGAAGCGCTGGCAAAGAATAGAAAATCCGGTACCAGCCCGTCGTCGACCATGGGTATCATCCTTTTGAGCGATTCCATATCCGTGAAACGTTAGGTTGTGAAGGTGGTGTTGTTATTGTTAGAAGGCAGTCTGCTTTTAAGCGGCTGTTGCAAGTGGATGGCTTTATCGTGGTGTTTCGTGTAGTCGAGCAGGTGCTGGGTAATTCATAGTGCCGCAAACGCATTATGACGGCCCTACGCCAATAAACGTCGTTCGCGATCGTTGTTCGCTGTTGTGGGAAGGCCTTGTGTAAAGATGTTCTGTATCGCTTAGACCCTAGTCGCATGGGTGCTGTGATGAGAATCCCATGCAAAATGCCGCGCCATTTTGTGTATGCATATCGGGAACGTGCAGAGGCATGTTCCTTTCGAGGTCTTCGCTCGTAAACCGTGCTTCAATCCTAGCAGCAGCTACAGCATTGACCTCAGGCGATTGTGATCAGCGAATGACCTCATCGCCAGCCACCCATCCCCGGTTGAGGCGGCTGAAACTGCGTATTTCCACCAAACGGCGTCCTCGAGCTAGGCATTTCCATGCCAGGATCCATGAACGATTGCGCCCACGCTTCTTGATTAAGTAGTTCATCAAACTGCATGTTCTGTCCTGGGATGTGGTGCATGCTGGGGCTGCCAGATTGAAGCGGGTGGCCTCTTTGGGCATGTGCAGCCTGCATCAAGTACATGGGCATGGGGCCAAAGAGCTGTGCTTCACCTTCGTGGCGACGTGGAGGACCTGTGGGCATGCTGCTTGGAGCGAATATGGCGGAATAAGATTTCATATCGATGCCAGAAGTGGGACCGACCACAGACGGAGATTCGAGCCTGCGGTCGAACGCTTGAGGATGCTTGTTTTCGAATGTGGTCATTGGCGGGTTCGGGTAGGCCAGAGGATCGGCGGAAGGGAACATCATAGTCGAGATATCCGAGATTGGAACGTTCAGACCCAAGGGATCTGTGAACGAATTTGACAATGGCGTAGGCGGGAACGAAGGGCGAGTTGGTAGGGCACCGAACTGTCCTAGACTTGCGCTAGCAGATGTGGACGTGAGGCCAGGTACTGCTTCAAGGAAGTCTGCGTTTGATGGTGATGGTGAGTTGAAAGACGGATCCAATCCAAGACTAGCGTAGTGTGACTGAGAAATCGGCAGAGAGGGACCAGGAGCAGTGCGCTTGGAATCAGGGTGGCTCTCAGGGAAGGTGCTGGCGCGGCGCGGCATCGTCATATCGCTTTCGATAAGTTGCGGTCGGGAGCCCAGCGACTGTGGTGAGCTATCTTGGCGGCGCTTCCTAGACTCATGGAGTTCTCTTCCTTGCTTGACTGCTTCAGGAAGACGCTCAAACATGCTCTGGAGGAGAATGTAAGTATGCGTGCTGTTACTCATCTGCTCATAAAGACACTTACGTTGAGTGCTGAGCTGCACCTATCGGCCGCCATGCTCCTCTTAGCAAAGTACGCTAGTACTTCCTTACCCTCTGCTGCATCTCGTAGTAGCTCGAGGCTGGTAGAACTGTTAGGGTTCTCCAAGACGAAGTACAAGATTGAAACAATGGCGAAGAACGTGGTATACATGGAGAACCAGTACGCTCCAGCCAGCAAGCCACGTCGCCTCATCTCAGAGGTGATGTGAATGATGTTGCGCGACACGCTCACGCATGCTGAGGCGCATGCGAATGCTCGCTGGTCGGTCGTGTTGTCTTTGTATGTCGATGATACGTAGTGTAGGAACGGGCGATACAGCAGAAGCTGGGCATGACCGAAAGCCATGCGAAGCAGTTGTTGCACTCTGTTGAGAAGTCAAAACTGGTCAAAATTGCAATATATGAGCAAACGTACCTAATGATGATGGGTGGTGCTTCGCCTCCAGGCTTGAGGGCCATGGGCAGCTCATCGAGCCACTGCGCCAGATCTTGCTCAAGTTCGCGAATCTTGGAGTACTTGACTGTGTATGTTACCGAGTTCTTGCCGCCAGACTGAGTACCCTTAATAGGGTAAACATATCTGCAGATCTTACTGAGTACCTGCACAATCCTTGTGTGAGCGTTGAAGGCGGACATCACAGAGATGGTACCCTCCGGCATGGGTAGGATCTCAGTCTCTGTGATATATTCATCGTCCACTTCGATTGGGAAGTCTTGGTCGATGTCCTCATCCTCCAAAAATCGTGGTAGCCCGAGCATTGCGCCCACGTATGTATCCATTCGTCGAATGACCCAAAACAAGCGCTTGCGAGTTTCAGCCTCGATAGGACTGAAGCTGCTGTTGAATGACCGATGCAGACCCATGCGCAAAGCTGATCGAAGAGCAACTCCAATGTATGCGTAACAGGTACTGAGCTTGGCTGAAGATTGTAGGAATTGTATCATAAAAACGATGGCTTGTAGTGACGTCAGGTCGCGGCAGTCTGTGATGTCGAGGAGTTGACGAGAAGCTTTAAAATACCGGAAACTATTCAAGATCAGTAAGGCTCGCTGTCGCTCGAATGCCCAACTTACCCTTCGTCGACTACTGTCTCATAGTTTGACTTGTCCACCTCGTGCTCGCCTTGTGAGAACAGCTTGCCTAGCGCAAGCACGGCATACAATAGCGGCAGGAAGCTGTTTTCCGCGTTTGTGTAGCTTTCGGCAGGAATCTCGTACATGCGATCCAATTGCTTGTAGAAGGTTGGCAAATGGACAACTCTCTGCATTGCACCAGCGTCGATGATAGCGTTCTCGCACAAGCTGATAGCTTCCTTTTTGTTCGGTAGCTCCGTCCCAGATGGTAGCGCAGTCGAGGGTGCAGCTGGCGATCGTGGCGAGGATGGCGAGGGAGGATCTACAGACATATTACGGTGCTTGAGGGACGGTGAGGAATCTGGTGGCGCTTGAAACATGTCTCCGAATTGTCGCAATCCTCTCATGAAGCTGAGCCCTGAAGAATGGCCGTGATAATCCCAATTGCCCTCTTCGTCCAGATCTAGCTGACCTGTGGCTTTGACCATCGCCTCCAGGTGGGAGTCATCCGCCGCCTCGACCTGTGGGTTGGCGTGGTGCGACAAGCGGGGGTCAGTGGGCATCACCGGCGGACGCGGCGCTGCTACAGGCAGTTGTGGGAGCAGTCCATTTTGGAGGTGGGCGTCAATGCTAGGATCGTTCAGGTCTATGGTCGGAAACACAACGTGCAACAGAGCTTTGGCACGCTTCAATTGGCCCTCAAGAGCCTCAATGTACTGTGGGGTTGCATTTCGCCTACGGTTTGACGGTTGGTCGTACGTGCTAAGGGGGCTATCAGTAATTGAGGATGCGAACGAGCAGTTGGGCGCATTTACCATTCTACACTTGAAGTCAGTACCAGTCGACGCAAAAATAACAACAAAAGAAGACCTTTCAGGCTTACCATAGCTGTAAACTGTGCAATGAGTGCATGGTTGTTTCCCATCGCACTTGATTTTCTTGCGTCGACACTCGTCGCATGCACGGGTTACACGCCGCCTCTTTTGCAGAGGCTGTGGCTTTGGCCCCTGGTCGTCGGCGACATCATTGATCGGCGATTGATCCTCTGCAATTTCTGGGCTGTCTGAGTGTGGTGAGGCATCATACTGACCAGAGAGGCTGGAGCCTGTGTTATGGCCATCAGCTGTTGTGAGCACTGGAGAGGCCATGGCGACAGTTGGGGAGCATGACTGTGGCTGGGGGGGGGTGCTGCGCCTAAGAGTAAATGGCTTGAGTCGGTCAGCGGCGGAGAGGTGGGTCCAAGGAATAGGATTCTGATGGAGAGGGTCTTAACGCCGTTCCATGGCAGTCGTCCCGCCCTTGGGCACCGGAACCGAGTCGCGCTATTTCCGCCGAGCAATCCGCTTGTGCACCACGAGGGAGTAGGCCAAGGGTTCGTGGCTGCTATTATGCGATGCGAGCAGCATACGAGAGACTTGCCGAGCGTTTTCGAGATCTCCATAAAACACCGGCCAACTTGCTCGTTGTTCCAGGCGTATTCTTCGTGTCTTCGTCCGCCCTCCGCTGGCTCCGGCATCGCTTATTTGCACATCCAAAAAGGCCTAGCACAAGACAGCGGGAGCTGCACCACCACACCGTCAAGTGAGAGAGCACAGCCATTCGCTTATCTGCAAGCTGTGGCGTCATGGGATTGCTGGCAGTGTACAAGCCCATAGGATGAGACAATAGGAAGGCTCTTAAAACAAGGCGCCACCCACGACACTCCAAGACCAGTAAAAGAGAGCCTTGATCCTTGGAGTTATCGGTGCGCAGCGGATCATGCAGACGCTGTCGGATCAATAAGACGTACTTTTGACGGGCCTGATTGGCACCAATGCAACGTCTGCTCATCCCATGATTCTCGCGCGCTCTAAAGCCTCTGGTTGCAGCATCGATCAGCGAACCGGATAAAGACACTGTCTCTTACAGTGGGTACAACAGACACCGTCATGTAGCCAAGAAGAGGATGTGAATTCCTCCCCTAGACGTGGGCTTGCCTCGGGGTGTGATTCATGGCGAGGCCCGATAAGTGCATCTCCACCTTCACCAGCCCTCGCGTAGTAGCGTCGGCCACAGTTTGTGACAGCGTGGCTTGATTGAGGCTGGTGGGTCTTAGCCTCATGCGGTTGGTCACCGTCCGAAGTTGAACGTCACACATTTCTGCCATTTCTGCCGATGCCTTGGTGCCTCATGGCAACGCAACTTCGCGCGCCAAGTCGTGACAAAAACTTGAAAGGCGCCCAACAGATGCAGCAATGTGTCTCGTGAATAGTTGCTCACAACCAGAACGTGATCCGTCGGCTGGAGTTGATGGTAATGACGCCGAGCGTTCAGAAATATGCGGTGGGTCCGCTTGTCCGCTTGGGAATCAGCCCAATACATTATGCCCTAGTTAGTAGGCCGAAAGTATTGGCTGCGACGTGTGCCCGTATGCATTCCTCCGGAGACGCTTTCTGTTCCGCCAATTCTTACATAAAAGAAGCGAGCAGAATTGCTACCTCCACCGGTGCTGAGAAGGTGAGCCGAACGGTCAGGAAATACTGAGGAAGATCCAAACTCCACCGGTGATATCCTCATTGTGATACTCTGCTGCAATCACAGTTATGTCACTTGTTTTCTCGGACGCTCCGCACGCAACAGCCCCGTCGCACCGAGACTCCTCTTGTTAAGCGGATCAACATGACCGTGCGAATTGGGCGCTCGGGGAACTCTGCAAGTGCGGTTAGATTCCTGCATAGAACTTCTAGCCTGAAGATATTCAGGTGTTTTTTCGTCCAAGCTTGTGGCTGACCATCGAGGTTCGCTGACACTTGACTCAGGTGCTTGACGCCATAGTGTGTGGCTTCGTCACTGTACCGTACTAGCCACATGAAGGCCACGTATTAGCCACACTTGGCAGCACCTCCTGCAGCGGATGCTTGTTGCCGTGATGAAGGTCTCCTGAGATTTGTGCTGAGGTGTGGCTTTTACCGCGGAGATGCCGTCCCTTCCCGAGTGAACATGGATGATCAACAGGTTCGGTGCATGACAGCCAAGCCACGATCTCTAGGACTTCGCTGTGTGATCGCAGGTACTTGTGGCGCATGCGACTGGAGAAACTTCTGTTATGTAACAGGTGGAAAAGTGGGCGGTCAGAAGTGTGATGGAAGGTCGAGACCGCTGGCCAAGCGTTTCGAGAGCGTCTGAGATCGAGAGTCGTCGAGTGCGTCGTCCGCAGTTTGAATTGTGTGTTGAATGAAAGTTGAGGCTGGTGAATTTCGAAAAGAGGTTCGAGGTGGCTCAGCAGCTTTTTGTTTACTCCAAGTCTTGCACAGCCACGCAGAACGGAACGGCTTCTAGCGTTTAAGGGTAAGGACTCGACCTGTGGCGCTGCTGTTTTTCTCTCCGATCAAGACGGGCACATCCAGACCGCCACTGCCAAACAACAGCCACAGGGGCGGCGTAGGGCTGGCTGGACGATCCGCACGAAACCTTCCCAAATCTTATCCGTTTGCAATGACGTTCATTCAAGAACCCAGATTGAGGATTGAAAATAGAACCGTTGGAACGCCGTAGAATCCTAGCACTCGTTGCGAGGAGAAAATGCAGTTGTCAACGCTGATTGGGGGCTACAGATTGGCGACGCAATAACAACAGTATCGCCGCAGTTTCGGGCCATTTACTAGCAGCCGCCGCACTCCTCCAAAAAGTTCAGTATGAAGGACAATCTCCCTAAAGCGTTCGCGCATGCTGCAGGACAACTCGATTGTATTGCTTGAGAGTATTTGTGAATGTTTGACGCGAGTTTCCCGTCTTCAGTCTCCAGAAACACCCGATCGAAGCCACCTTTCTGTAAACTGCTCGAAAGAAGCTGCGCGTGAAGCCTTGTTCAGCTTCTGTGATCAACGTGGGAGCAAAGAGTTGGAATTCCCGGCAAATGCTCGATCGATCTCGAGACGGTCGCAGCCCGCATGAAGACACTGATTGTATCTCGGTTCATCGCCAGCAACCTGTTCGTCGAGCTCATATGCCATAAAAAAATGCAGTGCTAAAGGTACTTTGGCCGTCGTCACACTATCCAGCATGATCGTCTTGGAGCCAAGCAAACTGTGAATAGCATAGCCGTATGAGTAAGTTTGAAATGTGGACTTTGCACCGCCAGCCAGTTGCTGGCACGAAGCAGTCGTTATGCTCCTGCGCGTTCTAAAACCCACGACATCGATCGTATAGGTTCCAGATATCGGTGTGATTTCATTAACATCTCAAAGGCCAGAGGTACTTCGCACAGCCGTTCTTGAAAGCACTTCAAGGTTGATGCCTTACGTTGACCATTCCCTACAACGTATAATGACTGTCCTGCAGGACAGTTAGGTAAACCCGGGCTCGTTGGTCGGCACAGTAAATAGTCCTCCAGCGCGTCCATTGAACGTAGCTGCTCAAAGGGTCAGCATGATCGCCTTCAGAGAAGATAGACTCCGACAGCGTGTCCACATGTGCAGCCTACACAAAGAGACAGTGATGTTATCTCCATTGAGCGCAGTGCGTCTGTGTCGTTGGACGTTGCATCACCTGAAGTCGGCATAATTCGAAGGAGCAAATGTGGTGCTCAACTTATCGCGAGGTGACCATTCATACGATAGAAGAAGAACTGTGCCCACGAGTGGTTGATGAGTAAGTGAGGTTGGGCCGCTGCCGGTACCACAGGTTGAATGTGTCATCTGAACAAGTGCGTCAGTGTAAGTGAAAGGTGCGCTGTTAGCCTCACATATTGGTGCGCCGTGCTTAGCATGTCTTGCGTTGACGGGTTGAGGGTTGTCAGATGGAAGTTGCAGCGACACTTCAGAAACTGGGATCATTGAATTGAGAGCATACAACCGCTGCTCGCAGACGGTGGGCTTGCGAAAGAGCGACCTCCTCCATGCGGTCAAGAGATAGAAAGTAGAGGCAATAGACTAACAAACAATCGTGGTGCAAAACGTCTTCTCACCTCGCATTCGAGTGATGTCGCCATGTCGAATGCAAATATGAGAGGCGCAACGGTGACAGTCCTCGATACGAAGTTGCAGAAGAAAAAGGGTGCTGTGGAGGTGAGGTTGGTGAGGTCGCGACTGAAAGGGGACACATCCATGTGAGAGGCAGGAGTTGACAGAAACACTCGAGGCAGGCGTAACGTTGTGAGGTGCTCTACTGCACATACACATCAAACCCTCTAAAATGTGCACTAGTGTTGTAGGGGAGTTACAGCAGTCCAAGACATCTGAGTGAGATCAAGAATGGAGTTGTAAGGAAACACATCTGACGTGTAAGGCAAGAGCTAAGCATGACAAATAACGAAAAGAAGACCGAGACAAAGTATGGCTCATACAGAGAAACACTGTCAGAATTTAATTCGTCAACTCTAAGCGAATTGTAACGAAGGAAGACACTCTGCCGTGACGAACCAGATTCTACAAAAGGTGCTTTTTAGCGCTGTGTTGCTTGAGGAGGCAACATCAAAAGACCTCAAAGGTCCATCGAAACATCAGTGAACCAGTTTGAAAGTTCGACAGGCACCGTGGCAGGCGTGCATGCATCGATCAGGCAGCAAGCCTCCGAGACTTGGGGGTGTAAGTGATCGGTGTCAGTTGTGGTACGAAAAACACTCCTAATGTCAGAAAGCTCTCCACGCAGTACAGAGATCCCCGAGATAATGACCTGCAACTCTATTGCAGCACAATACATGCAATACAGAACGTAATGTCCACGGTGCTGTTGCCTGCGTTGTTGTGGTTGGTGCTCGTCGATTTCGCGGTGTGGGGGCTAACCCCATCCGGAAAAGCCCTCCTTCGCTACTGCCACGCCAAGGGCTACTCTCGCACATTCTCATTCTGAGCTTCACGACCAACGACCCGACTCACTAACCACAGCACAACCTCCGGATTCGCAGCCATGTCGACATTCGAACCGGTCATTGTACGTACGCCCTTGCTACACGAGCACGATACTCCTCGATATGGCACTCGCTGCCGCCACGGCGCTGCCCTGTCGCAAATTCCGACAAAGCCCACAATGGCAAAACAGCACCAGCTAACACTCCGCGCAGGTCATCGACGGCAAGGGGCACCTTCTCGGTCGCCTGGCCTCCACGGTCGCCAAGCAGCTGCTCAACGGCCAGAAGATCGTTGTTGTGCGATGCGAGGCCTTGAACATCTCCGGCGAGTTCTTCCGCGCGAAGCGTATGTCTCCCCCGATCCATCGAAGCGATTCGACGAAGAGCAGAGTACATGGCCAATATGATGGAATACACATACACAGCATTGCAATGCATTGCTTATACGCGTGGTCGTCATTGACGCCATGTGCCTCTGCTCTTCATCGAGCGCATTGAGGAATTTCCTGCAAATTAAAGCAGAGACTGACATCAGTTCAGTAAAGTACCAGGCTTTCATGCGCAAGCAGACCAGGTTCAACCCCACCCGTGGTGGTCCCTTCCACTTCCGCGCTCCCTCTAAGATGTTCTGGCGCACCGTTCGTGGCATGATCCCTCACAAGACTGCCCGCGGTAACGCCGCCATGGAGCGTCTCAAGACCTTCGAGGGTATCCCTCCCCCCTACGACAAGAAGAAGCGCGTCGTCGTTCCCCAGGCCCTCCGTGTCCTGAGGTTGAAGCCCGGCCGCAAGTACTGCACTGTCGGCCGTCTCGGCCACGAGTTCGGCTGGAAGTACCAGGACGTCGTCTCTCGGTACGTATCCTCGATATCAAATCTGATGGAATGGGTGCTAACGCGCAGTGCAGCCTCGAGGAGCGCAGGAAAGTCAAGGGTGCCGCATACTACGAGCGCAAGAAGGCCGCCCGCAGGCAGTTGGCTGAGGCCCAGAAGACCGCCAACGTTGATGGCAAGACCAAGGAGCAGCTCACCGCCCTCGGCTACTAGATGTCGACGATTGATGATACATGTCGGTGTCGGTGATGTCGTTAGGCGTGGAATGCATTGGGCTCATGGGAACTTTTCATCCCTTTTACTTCGACCGATCGAAAAGGTGTCCAGGCTAAAAGAGCATACCGATACCAGGATGCTCATGTGTTTATGGGTTTCTTCAACGTTGGTCAGCGCCATCCCCAGGTACTTCTCTTCCGGTTAGAAGAAATACGAATTGAAAAACCCAGGGCTTATCAAAGCATATGATGGAGTTCTGCTGCAAATATATCCCAATTTCCTGTTCATTTGCTCATTCTTGTCATCACACGCTTTGTATACTGACCTCACCTTCGAGCACATCAATATGAATTCTGACAAAGAGTGCATAAAATTGAGCGGCATTGATTCCGCACCGCCGGAGAGATGGGCAGTGCGGCTGACCTCGCGCAGGACAGCCAATGGTGGAGAACCTCGGCTCTGACATACGCATCCCACTGCCCTACCCCGGATTTTGGGAGCTCACCAAGCTTTAGTTGTTCATGAACACATTGGGACAGCTGTCATTCTGCAAGTTCGCGATAGTTACACGAAACTTTCTGCTTCCCTCGCAGCCAGCTTTCACTACATATTTTCATCAGGCCTTGCCTATCTTCAGCGCCGCTCTTCTTGCCGACACGGATACTCCGTACCTGGGCGTCGATAGCTCCAGTACTCATAATCGACACCTTGAAGAATCTCGTGCCGCCGTTAATTCGTGATCGCGACTGCTTTCACACGTCTTCCTTTCCAAGAACTTCTAGCATACCTGCAGCCTAACCCCTACACGCGCATATCAACATGGGTCCAACAGACCGTCTCAAGCAGCTTGCATCCCAATTCATATCAGCCAATACTGTACCTGGTCCTCCTCAAATCCACCCCGGTGACAGCCATGAGTACCATCACCGCCATAACTTCCACACCTTGAGTCCAACATCCTTCCTCTGGCGTGCTGCACAGATTGAACCTCATGCGACAGCCATATACCACAAGACCGCCAATGGCAAGATCCTGCGACGGTCATACGAAGAGACTGCAGACCGTGCGCGAGGACTGGCATACTACTTGCGCAAGCATCATTACAAAAGAGTGGGAATCTTGGCGACAAATACACCAGCATTCCTCGAGGCTATCTTCGGTATCGCAGCTGCTGGATCAATCAGTGTTGCGATCAACTATCGTCTGAAACCTGACGATATCAGCTATATCTTTCAACATGCAGATGTAGATATCATCATCGCCGATTTCGAGTTCGTCAAGATACTCAATGACTACAAGAAAGAGAGACCGAATGTACCGATCCTGGTCGATACAGATACGGACGCAACGGAAGGCGAGCTATCAGGACCGTTCGATGATGCCGTTTTGGAAGGACTGAAGTACGATACTGAAACTGGAAGCAAAGGCTGGGCAGAGCTCGCAGCACAAGCGCCAGATGAAGAGGAGGTCTTTGCTCTGGCGTACACATCCGGCACAACCGCACGCCCGAAGGGAGTTGAGTACACACACCGAGGTGTCTATCTTGCATCACTGGGCAACGTGATCGAGTCCGGACTCAACTACCACACTGGCCGCGCAAAGTATTTGTGGACTCTCCCAATGTTCCACGCAACAGGCTGGACGTTCCCTTGGAGCGTGACCGCAGTACGAGGAACGCACTACTGCCTCCGCAAGATCGACTACCCCGAGATCTGGCGCTTGCTTAAGGAAGAAGGCGTCACGCACTTCAATGCTGCACCCACCGTCAATACTCTGCTTTGCGCAGCGAAGGAGGCCGAAAAGCTACCCCAAGAAGTCCGTGTCACCGTCGCTGCAAGCCCGCCTTCAGCATGGCTCTTTGAACAGATGACTAAGTTGAACCTGCATCCAGTTCACGTCTACGGTCTGACCGAGACATATGGTCCCATCACCAAAGGTTACCACATGCCCGAATGGGAGAACATACCTGAGAAGGAAAAGTACGCAAAGATGGCTCGACAAGGTCACGGCTTCGTCACTGGACTACCTGCTCGAGTCATCAAGACGGAGCAAGAGGAAGGCGTGCTCATCAACGTCGAAAAGAACGGCCAAGAAATCGGCGAAATCGTGTTTGAAGGCAATATCTGCGCAAAGGGGTACTACAAAGACGCCGAAGCCACGCGGAAGTTGTGGGCGGGCGGTGTTAGCCATACAGGTGATTTGGCGGTTTGGCATCCAGACGGTGCAATCCAGATCCTCGATCGCGCGAAGGACATCATCATCTCAGGTAAGCCCCCCCCCCCCCGCGCTCCCTATTAGCTCTCTAACACTTAACCCACAGGCGGCGAAAACATATCGTCCGTCGCACTCGAAAGCATGCTCGCGACGCACCCGTCCGTTCTCGAAGTCGGCGTGTGCGGCGTGGCAGATTCGCACTGGGGCGAGCGCCCAAAGGCTTTCGTCACGGCCAAAGACGGCACGAACAGCGAGACACTGGGCGAGGAGATGATCAAGTGGGCCAAGGAGCAGAGTAATATCAGCAGGTTCATGGTGCCGAGGGAGGTTGTGGTGGTCAAGGAATTGCCGAAGACGAGCACGGGGAAGATTAAGAAGAATGTGCTTAGAGAGTGGGCGAAGGGGAATACGGAAGCGAAGTAGATGGGATGAGGAGGTGGGATATTGTGTGTTTCAGTGAAGATGTCGTTTAAGTAAGTGAATGTATTGGCGCGATGAACAAAATTGTATGGCTTGAGAGCGTAGGTACAAGCGCTTGCAGGAACGTGGTTTTGTTGAAAAGAAAGACAGAATCAGGTTTTCATGATTTGGTACTACCACGTCCAGCGATGCAGACGTGTCCTCGTCCTTCGTGGTATCCATATCTAACCACGATGCAAGAGCAGAAGCATCCAAGATGGTATCCATATGTTAAACAGCAACTCGGGCGATCGATTTGGAGGAGAATATCAAGAGGCTTCAGCAAGGATAGCTTGAACAAATCTATCGAACGATTGTGGGCCATCGAGGACGAAAACAGCAGGCTCGCCGGTCCACCACTTTCGTGTTGCTATGCGTTCCTTGTCAGCAAACTGGATATAAGACAAAGGCAAGGAGCAACAACCAAAGCACCATATCACACATCCTGACCACAAGGGCGTGGATATGCTTTCTCTTGGGATCGTACTCCACCAAAGTTATTGTGGCGTTGTCACCGGGTCAGCGCTGAGGACTTGTAGGCGATGAGTAGGTGACGAGCCTGTACTAGGACAGGCGAAAGGAGAGAGATTCACGTCGATCTCTGGAACAGCTCGGATGAGCTGGAGGTCAGGGATCCTGCTCTGTAGTATGGTCAACGTTAAGCAACAAAAGGAAAAGGGTAACTGACCAGTGGGAGAGAACTCAGCGAAAATATCGACTGAGAAAATGGCTTTAACGTCTTTCACGCACACGACATCGTCACCAACGACCTCAAATATCCAGTTAGGGCACTGGAGACCTGCAGGATGTCTTGAGTGGTGACAGCGTCACATCGTCGAATTAGGAACCACGAGACTTAATGAAGAGCTGTAGAGGTCTTCGCGCCCCGTTGAATCTGTGGTAGCACAACCAGAACTAGACATGGAGGCAGTTCCAGGTTCTGATTGCACTAATTGGCTCTTCAATACTCTGCCGGTTGACTACAATCTAGCCTTCAGTTGAGATGACAAGGACAAAAGTACTAGTGAGGGTGCATGGCAGGGTGTAGAATAGCATTCTTCATTTATGAACGGTGCCAACATGATATAATGGTTACTGAAATGTACAGACCCCTCTGAACTTGGTTCACTACTGCGGCAGACTTACGTTATGTAAGATTGAAGGCTTCTAAGTGGCTGTTTCTATCTTGGTTGACAGAATTGACTGTTTGGTACATGTCCTGCAGGGAAACAACGTGGTGAACGGCCACTACTCACAAGGCTATCGACCCTCATGAACCACGGTACGTACCTACTGTACGCATCACTGTACCAAGGTCAGGGGGTCTGCACATTTTTGCAAGCACCGATACATCACCACAAGGCGGGGTACCATGTTAGGTTCAATAAAGAGGTGACCTCTATTCACTATTCAGAGTGCTAATTCTAATGCTCGTGCGATAAATCCCCTTCGCACCGCAGCTTACACGAACCACTCGGCGCCATTGGTAGCAACTGTAGAATCGGTGGTCGTCGGAATATTGGATTGAAGTCGGCAGGCGGGATTCGACAGCCAGAGAATGGCAAATACTTGTAGCAGAACGGGCAACCGTTTGCGTCTTCGGCGATAAGTCCTCGCGCTGCGCACAGAACTTGTTCTACGCCAAGATGTAACTGTGTCATGTTGTATTCGTCAAGCACTACTTAGGGAAGTCTAGCACAAAATCCTACTGCTTCTCCAACCAGATCAGCTTGCTCTGGTAAATACCACGATCCCATCCGGCGTTAATACCTGCATTAGCATACGTAGCACCGCTGTATGTCCCATTGTCCAAGTTGTTGAAGTACCTCGCCTTCGGATCCAGGCCTTGCAGTCTTAGAGGTGGTGGGGCGGGCTTAGTGGTATACTGCTGCTGGAAGGCGAAAACAACGGCTTCACTGCCATCGGCACTGACGAACTGGACGGCTGGCCAGTTGCTGTCTTGTGGGCCAGCGAGGCGATAGAAGTCTCCCGAGATAACGATGGGGTTGACTCTGTGAGCTTCTGCCATAACCGTAGGGAGCTCGGCGACTTCGTCTTCGGTGAGCTCGTGAGGGTTCAGCTCAAGTCCGAAGCTCCCGCACATCATCGCTACATGCCCACGATAAGTAAAGCTGGTATCTCGTCCAGTTACGCCATTGGGTGACTTAGAGATGTGACACCCCATTGCTGAAGGAGGGTAGACAAGGCTAGTTCCCAGCTGAATTTGAAGTCTGTCAGCAGCATCAGTGTTGTCGGAAGTCCAATGCTGAGGCCAATAGTGCAGAAGACCTATGGTATGTCAGCCTTGTGCAGGACGGAATCTATCAGGTACGCACCAGCGTCGAAGCGGCCTCCACCGCTTGCACACCCTTCCCATAGGATATCAGGATACTTCGTGGTCAATGTGTCCACCACGCGATATAGACCGAGAATATACTGGTACGAATCAGATGGACGGGCAAGCTCATGCATTCCTGAAGGCGTTAGTGACACACAATGTAAGATCATTTCAGGACTTACCTCGATTGTTGTCCCACTTGAAGTAGGAAATAGGTGCCGAATCGGCAATTCTGGAGACAGTATCTATAATGAAGTCTTGAACTTCAGGTAGTCCAACATTCAAAACAAGTTGGTTTCGCGTCAGCGTTCTTTCGTGCTTGCCTGCATGCAGAATCCAGTCAGGATGCTCGTTGTACAATGTGGAATTGAGGTTGGTCATCTCAGGTTCCACCCAGATTCCAAACTTCAATGCTGTGCTAGTACTGTCGTTGGTGCTTGCATTCAGGACATCGATTCTGACAATCTGATCAATGTAGGGCTTCAGGCCGTCGGGAAACTTGGCCGGGTTGGGCTTAACATTGTTAGCAAGGCTTGTTTCCAGATGCGTGTGTTGTCACTCACTGTCCAGTCACCCAACCCAAGGCTGTCGTTGTTGCGCGGATATTCGACACCAAACCAACCTAGCCGTGTCAGTGAGTTCTACTTCAAGGCACATGGATACCTTACCATCGTCCTGGACCAGGAGTTCGATACCAAGATCAGCTGATTCGCCAGCGAGATTGACGACAGCTGTATCGTTAATGTTGAAGCCTAACCCTTCCCAGCTGTTGAGCAGGATTGGGCGAGTCTCATGAGTCGCTTTATGCCGAGACAAGTGGTTCCTGTACAAGTCGTGGTACGAGCGCGAGACCCCACCGATGCCAGAAGAGCTGTAGACAGCAACGGCTTCCGGGGCCTGGAAGCTGCCGCCAGGGGCAACTCGAATGCTTGTGTGTAGGGGATTGAGACCGAGCAGAGCTCTCACATAGCCGTTGCTGGTCCTTTCAATGGCCGCCTCAAAAGAGCCTGACCAGACTAGATTGAAGCCCCAAGCTTCACCGCCGTTCTCAGTAGTTTGAGGCGATGTAAGTATGTAGAACGGATTATGTGTGTGGCCAGCGTAGCCCTCGGTGGAACGGAAGCTGGTCTCGCCAAAGTCTACCTTGCGCCGGACAGTATTCATCTCGTGGTACCAGTCACCATGGGGTTCGATAACCTCGAAGTCTAGGTTGGGGAAGTCGAAGGAGAAGCTTGCAGCTCTCTCAATGACAAGGTCACCAGTTCCGTTGTTCGTGATCTTGAAGCTCCTGGCAACAGCATTGTACTTCGGAAAGATGCTGTACGAAAGCACAGCCCCGACATCAGAAACGTTATCGTAGAGCTGAACTTGAAGCGTCGTCACATCGGAGTCATTGCCGTATGTTGCTGGGAATCCAGGAATAGACGGCTTGCCAGGGACGATCTCGTGGGACTGGTAGAGGAAAGCTGACACTGTGTCTCCATCAGAGTGCTCGATATGGATCGCGGGCAGGCGGATATCGCTTCTTCCAACATCGGGAAACTCGCGTCGATCGTTGGCTTTATTGTCGTGCCAGCCCCAAGGGAGGATGTAGGCTGGGGGAACAAAATCTGTTACTGGTGCCCCAAAGTGGTCCGAAATCAAATCGCCGTTTTCGGTGTTGACATGGAACAGATAGGAGACATCATCGCCGGTGAGTGTGAAGTTACCTCCATTAGCAGTGATCGCTGGTGGATGTTAGCATACTGTGTTTCAATGATTAGCGTGTTACCATAAATTTACCATCCTGAGCAGCGACTACACCAGCCAGCAAGGTCGATGTGATGATTTGCTTTGCACCAAGCATCTCGTCTATCTCTTACCGTAGCGCGATACATTGTCAGTTGGCGAGGCACCTCTATTTTGTAGTTGAATTCGCTACCGCGGATCGAAGCTGCAAGGCTCATAATTTCGCCGATCGGGTGAGGGGTAGCAGTGGGGAAAGTATGGGGTCAACATAGTCACTTGCATGTATAACCATCCGGAAGATCTCTCTACTGGCTAAATAGGCGGTTACATTTCTAGGAACAGCTAGTGTAACGTCTTTACAGGTATGGCGTGCATTGTTCGTGAGTTCGTCCACGGTAGAAGCAGGTTCGGAGGTTCAACGACATGTCTGTTGTGCTGCTGTGCATGTGCACCCCACAACGTATTTTCTTGGCTGCAGAGGTCGTTCAGACGTCGTAAGGTTTCTGTGCCGCGTCGAAGAGACACTGTAACGTTCTTGTCGCATCTGTAGCTGTCATTGATTAGGTACGCGTCGCTGTCTGGAGCCATGCCCAGTGAACATCGACGGGTGCCTGCCAGACCCATGCAGCGCAAGCGCCTTAAATATCAACACTAACTTCGTGAACAGTCAAATGAAGATTTGCAAAGAGATTGGGATGAAGTCGGAAAACTCGCGCTCGACGGTCGACCGGTCCGCCAAAAGCCTGAGGAGCTTCGCTAGCGCTGACGCTAGACAGGGGTCCGTGCAGAAGCGATGCGCCTGCGTTGCCGCTTCAGATACGGAGCCCGGAGGCTGAGAGCAACGGTGCTTCTCTCCTCTCTCCTCATCCTTGACACATCACGACACACAAAGCTAAGTAGACAAGTACTGTCCCTCCATGTGTGGCGGAAAACCATGCATGGCGGCATGCCGGTCATGCTCTCCTTCGCAACAAAGTCCACCACAGCTGAGAGGCCTGAAAATCTCGGGATAGAGACCTTGACTCTAAAGCTTTGTTTGCACTTCGTCTCTTTGCCACCAAATTCCTGCTAAGCTAGCAATACCACAATTCGCTGCCGGCATGCACAGCAGCCCTGCCTCGGACTGCCTCGGATGCGCTGGAGGTTTAATGCATACATCTGAGAGTCTGTCAAGCTATACGGAGATGTACTAATAGTGTATTCCGAGCGACGTACTATGGCATCTTAGGTGGTGGCGCTGTGGTGCAGATCAATCGGTCTACAGAGCGGGATTGACAGCTAGAGGCGCTACGTGCAAGTCGTACAGAAAGGCCGTAAATAGCCTAGCCGTATTGTGACAGCGCTGATAACAGAACCTTGGACCACCAGCCTGGCTCGGGTGAAGCCGCCTGGCAAGCGATTAGGTTTAAGCATGACTCGCTCGAGCTTTCATTCACCCACACCGCAGCACTACCTACTATGCACGCCTCTTTGTTGGAGCAGATACTAGTAGAGATAGAGGCTTATAAACAGGTTTGCAGCGACGTAAGAGTCGACTCAGAGTAATTGGTACAAATATACAGAACTTTTTATCCTTATATCGCAGACAACTTTGAGCGAGTTGGTATCTTGGAGCGCACCCGTGGAGGATATCCAAGAACTGTCCAGATTGTGTGTCCCCCGATGCCGATGCAACCGGCAGCACAGCAGTATCAGCAGAATCGATAGTATTTACTCACAGGGCAGAGCTCTATGAAGATGGAGGAGGCCGAAGAGCAAGCGGAAAAAGGATGGGAGTTTCGAACAGGACTAACACTAATCCAACTTCTGGCACTGATATTTACCATTACTATAGCATGCGTAGTTCCCAGCATCACGAGGCAAATGGGACATGGTTACTTATCACAAGATTGGGACTAATCTACGTTCAAGAAATGTGACTTGATCTGTCTGGAGTTCTCGACCATCCGCGCCAAACGTCACCAAAACCCTAACACTTCAAACATCACGTGACTAGCCAACCAAAACTCCCACACACCAAGTACCACAATGTCCGCAGCCGCGTGTATCTAGTATCTGCTCTAAAACAGACGTACGTGGAGGGTGGTGCGGCGTTGTGCGTGCATTTAAGCTCGAGCGAGTCATACTTAAACCTAGCCGCTAGCTGGGCCGCTCCACCTAAGCTACGCTGGCAGGCAGTAACGTACTACCCGAAACTCCTTGGTGGAGGAAATGAACGTGTCTACTCGAATCTGACGATGCGTCCATCTAACAGCCCTTGGGCGGCTGCTTGCCCTGGTTCTTGACGTACCAAGTACGCTCCTCAGGGGTGAGCTTACGCGCGTTTCCAGACGCACGCAGCTTCGCCTCAGTCGACTTACGCATCTTGGTGCTGTTGGCCTTCTTTGTCTCCCAGAACTGCTTCTCGCGTGCGACGCGATCTTCTCTTGCTGCACGAGCTCAGCGGCCTTGATCTTGGCTGCCTCCTCGTTCCTGACACACTGCTGCGCGCGCTGATCCTGCTTGGCTTGAGCGACAACCCAGTCTTCGTCGTGCTTGACGTTGGCCTCGTTAATGGTCTGAGCAAAGTCAGCGCGCATCTCCAGTTATGCGTCCTGTGGGTCTGGAAGCTCGCCGTTGCAGACCTTATAAGCGAAGTTCTGGACAGCGATCTTGTAGAAGCGTGGATAGCGAACGTGGCGAATCACCACGGCGTCTAATTCCTGATAAGACGGAAGACCATGAAGGATGCCATCAACCTTGCGGACAATGTGGCTCACGTACTTGTCCATACCAAGGACTCCAGTAGCATGACAGATACCACGGGCGGTCTCCATATTCTCGTCATCGTACTGCAATTGCAACTTGTGCTTTGTGGCAACTTGAGTGAGGGACGTGACGTAGTCCAAGGGCATCTTGACTCAGCGCAGCTCGACAGTATCAGGAAGGACGACCGTGCCCTTCTTGATGAAGTCGGCCGTACGTGTGGAGGTGACCTTCAGGAGAGGTTCTGGGACATAGTCGGCATGCGTGTTCCATGTGATGACAGGCACGAGCTTGCCCTTCAGGGCTGATCGAACCTCATGGGGGGGCGAAGATCGATGTCCTTAGGGTGTGGGCCGTCTTGACCGGTGACAAAGGCCGTTGTCAGAAGCTTGGTACCGAAACGTGACATGCTGGTGGTGATATAGTGTTGAAGTATTCGTTTAATGTAATAAGTTTGTTGGGTTGAGAGTTGATGAATGCTGTGTAGGGTATAGAGGGGAATTTGGACAGTAATTTTATACATAGGAGGGAGAAGCAACGGGTTGACAGTGTTAGTGATCAGCCTTAACAACCCTTTCACTCGTTGCAACGAGTTTAGGGAAAGCCAGCATCGTTGGTCAAACAGTAAGGACAAAGTGTTGGATTTTTTTCGGTCTCTTGGAAGTCATATTCGACGAGGATGATGGCAGGTACACCTAGAGTAGCTATGGCCAACCAACGACTTTGAGAATATGAAACACTACTGCACCAAGTACTAAGCAGTACATTTCGAGTCCCATGTACGAGCTGTGTGTACGTTATTTGCTGTGTCTTGTTGTGTTTGTTTGGAGGAGTTGGTGATTTCCATTTTTGATGATATGCTAAATGCTTCATGGATTAACCCTTTTGCATTAGAGGGTTGAATTAGTAGCTTGTGGCTTTGTCGGAAAGTTATTGTAAGTTCTTTGACACGTTTAACTTGAGTGAGCAAGTGTACTCGAGCAACTTCGACGACTTTTCATCCATCACCTCCTCAAATCTTGTCATCGAGTCGGACTGACAGTTTGCTACTAGGCACTGTCTTTTATGCGTGACACAAAGTTCGGGTTCGAAATAACGAACGAAACGATCACTTCACTCAACCTGGCAATCACCATAGATCTACGACCTTCGACTTCCCGTTGTTCAGGACCTTAAGACCTCGAAGTGTTGCGACTTAACGAGCGAGCATGTCCCAGAAACATAATACCTTGATCTTACCGCTAAATAAACAATCAGAAAACTGTGTGAGACACGAAAAGAGATGGCAGCCCCGTGCACCTGACATAGATTATTTTGCTTGTCTAAACAATTGGTTACGTCAGGGGGTTTGGGAAGCAGCCACCCCGCGGTTGCTGAGTGTGGGTGTTACGTGCTGAGTCGACTCTACTTGCGTCGGACCGGGGGCTTTCTTACGCTTTGAATCTTTCGGCGTTGACACTTCGGTTCCTTGTCTGGGTGCTGGAGCGCACCACAACCTCCACATGTGCAGGGAGTGACTTGGAATTCCTTTCTTTTAGCGTCATGGCAAGCGGTCTTCAAGAGCTTTATCTCTCATCTCCAATCGCAATCAAAAATCTGTTTAAACTCGATCTCCTCTTTTTCCAATGATGACATGGATATCTACCGTCGACGAGATTCGTAGTGATTTGATGAGACTCAATTACGCCTTGACACCTTGTTGTGTGTGCGTGCGCAGGGCTCCCGTACATTCCACAGTCGCTTGTTGGCTTTCTCGGCATCAGTTTGGACTCTGCAAATATTGTACAGTACAGTGTTGGATGGCGAAGGTGGGAACCAAGACTGATGGTAGGTCTCCATTCATTTACATACTTCCCCCTCTCGGGTATTGCAAAGCGAGGGTACTGTTTCCACCTTTCACTGATGTCAACTATTCCAAAACCCCTAGATACTCCATAAGATCAGCCCGTAGGCTTTGATCCAAAACACTCAAAAACCCAAGGTGCATGAAGGCACCCTTCAACTACGCCAAAAGCGTTGCTCATAACTTGATGGTGATGGTGAGATAGATGTACAAGCGAGTGAGTATGTAATGATGTTATGGTAGAGCGAATGTAGATATGTGGAGGATGCGGGACTAGGTGAGTAGAGACTAGAACATTACGGTAGTAACTCAACGCGTTCCTCCACGCTGGAAGCCGTGGGTATAGTGGCTTGAACAAAGGAGATGAGATGCAAGGAAACATGGTGGTAAGGTTGTGCCGGTCGGCTAGGAGGCTTTACGCAAGGCTTTGTGCACGACCCGGCCATACAGCTTGTGAAAGACGCATCACAGCACGCATCGTTGACTTTGCCTAGCGCGAACCTCGGAGATTTGCCGTCGCAACGGCCAAAGTCTAACGCCTTGGTCTTTCTTTTCTCCGAAGTCTTTCTCTGAAGGCGTTTGGTTGGTGAGTGGAGCGGAAATTGGTCCGGAGTTCTCGGCTGCTGCTGGGCGCACAGACCCTTGTGTCATCGCGGCTTGGTCAGCGCTGATGAAGACCGTATCTGCTGGCGAGTCGTATTTGTGGAGAATCGAACTCGAAGATATGTGTTGCATCGTCGATCATAGCACGTCCCAGATGTTTCGTACGATGGGACTGCTGCCTAGTTGCGCTGGACTTCGAGGATCAACTGTGAGTTTCTCAGGCGTCCATTGCCTTGGTGGCTCGCTCCAGGTGTGACCGTTTTGTCCGTCTTTGATCGTCTCGTCTGATGAGGCTGGACTAACGTCCTCGGCCGAAGGGCTTAAGTCGAGGTGGAAAGGATTCCTTGTGAATTCTTCTGCACGCGGCGACATCAGTGC
This sequence comes from Macroventuria anomochaeta, assembly GCF_010093625.1. Classification (NCBI taxonomy): domain Eukaryota; kingdom Fungi; phylum Ascomycota; class Dothideomycetes; order Pleosporales; family Didymellaceae; genus Macroventuria; species Macroventuria anomochaeta. The sequence goes on from NW_022985375.1 coordinate 613,203, forward strand.
ATCCAGGTCATCCATGGCTTGCTGAGGGTCCAGCTTGGACTCCATCTCGGACTGAAGCTTTGACAACTGTCTCTGCTCTTTAATGTTTGGCGACGAGAATCGTGTGCGGATCGCTTTTGCAGGCGTCGCAAGGAACTCTTTGGTTCGCGGCGTCTCCGGCCTTGATGGCAGTAAGACCTGGCTAGTTGCCTGCGTCGGTGTCGAGGCGATAACATTAGTCTCTGGTGATGTGCTCAAGCTGTCGATGCGGGATTCGATGGTAAGCTTGCATCTCGACGGAGGTGCTTGTATCGATGCTGGGACTTGCTCCAACGTGTGCGTTGATGGAGTGCGTGCATGACTATCGAGCGAAGCAAAGCCGTTGAAAGTTTGATGCGCAGGTGGAAGAATGGCTTGGAATGCCGGACGTCGGTCGTCGCTCCCTGAGTTTTGAGAGTTTTGAGAGTTTTGAGAACTTGCAAATGGGTTGCCAGAAGAAAAGTCTCTCCTCGTAGGTGATGTCAGACCGTATGGATCCTCATCAGTAGTCCTAGGCCTGAGCGGGGCCATGTGGAACTCTGCAGCTCTGGGAGACTTCAACTCTGACTCTGGTACACTGCTGGGACCAAATGCAGCCTTGGGAAACGAGCCGAATGTTGGAGAGGCGAAATCGGAGGACCGCTCCTGAGCAGATGTGTTGTCGGTACTGACGAGCGTCTCCAACTGCGCCGGTTGACTTGATTCCTGAGTAGCACGGAATGGTAGCAGGTTGCGAGGCTTTTCACTACGATCGCTTCTTGTCTTCGGCAATGTCATCCGTAGTGGAGGGATCATCGGTGACTTAGGCGGGGCGCCAAGCTGGAAACGATCCTGAGCTTTCGGAACCGATAACGAAGGCGCTGGCTCATCGTACTCTGAAGGCCATGGAAGATCGAACGACGTTTTCACTGGGGACCTGATCTCATAGTCATCATCCTGGTCCTGTTGCGTGCTGTACAGAGGAACGTTGAATGTCAGCGCAGAAGGCGACTTGAGTGGTGCGAAGCCCATCGGCTTCATTGGTGCCAAGTGGGTGCTCTTCGTCTCAATCGACCGCTCCACAGGGGTGTCTGAGTACGACCGCAACGAGAGTTGACGCGAAAAGTTCGGAACCGATGGTGCTTGCGAGACCGGCTCTGGGGCAGGCTGCACAACTTCAGGAACGGCGGGGATAGCCGTTGGTGCCAGAGAAGAACCATTGACCTTGACTTCGACGACAGGTACGACATGTCCCTTAGGATCGACAAAAGGAGCGGTGGTTGGTGTAGAGTTGGAGGATAGGTCAAGGTTCACTTGAGTCGAGTCCCAAGAGTTACGGAATCGTGCAGCAAATGCGTCACTGGGAGCGGACAATGGCCCGGGAGAAATGGCCATCATGTTGCCCGTACTGGCTCGCTGCATGGTGATATCGGAATCTGGGGGCAACGGGGCTGTCTGAGGCGTACGCGATCCGGAGGCATCCTCCCTCTCGGGGTTGGGGCAAGAGAATCTGTTGTTCGTAGCCGATGCGGAAGAAAACCCCACTCTTCTCCCAAAACCCTGGTTCTGCGTGCGGCTGTTCTGGTTCTGTCTGAGAAGGCCATTGCGGAATTCCTGAAGCTGCATGATGAGGTTCATATTAGGCCCAATCCACTTGCTTCGCTTCTTGGCCTTGTCGTATGCTTCCTGTACGCTGACCTCAGGCTCTTTGTACAAGCCGTAGGCAACTACCAAGCTGGCAGAACGACTGACACCACACTGGCAATGTACAAGAACACGCTTGCCCTGCTTGACTCGGTCGTCCATGATCTTGACGAGCTTGTACAAGTCCAAAACGATATCGGTGTTGTGCTCCCAGGGCATGTGGATGTACTCCGGCGTGCGGTAGGTCTTGCCATTGATTACAGTCTCACCAGGCTGTATTGTTTGCAGAACCGGCGCTGTAGCCTTGGGTGTGGTTGGCGAGTCACTGCCAAAACCAAAGGTGGATTTTGGTTGTTGCGATAGTGCAGCGAAATCGACATTCTCTGCGGCCGGCCCATCCACTCTCCTTGCGTTGAGATCCTTTTGCGACTCCGAGGGCTGACATGTAAACGGATTCTGCACCTCGCTAGCAACGTTGACGATCACATCGAACGAAGCAGCTTGCTCGGCGGTCGGTTCGAAGTAGAGGTAGACTCCAGCGGGGTATATACAGATGGGTCCGTTGGGGTATGCGGCAGGCTTCTCTTCTTTTGATTGCGGGATGTCGAAATTAGGCTCCTCCTCTTCTTCTTCCATCTCGAACGGCACTTCTGACAACCCACTGCTCTTAGTCGCGATTGGGCGCAAAGCAGGAAACTTCATTCCACCAGCTGGGGCGACGCTCGGCGAACATAACGCCAGGGAGGGCGATGACTGGAAGTGGCGTAACGCTGGCCGGCTGAGGGACGGTGTAGAAGGAATGACGAGTCTCGTGGGCTTGTTGTCGTTGATTCCTGGAGTTGCTATTGTCAAGCTCAAGTTCGATGGCCGTCTCCGCGGTGGTGTTGGTGGCTTGATGAAGAGGGGCGACGGGGGCGCAGAGCTGTTCTTCTCCTTGTCGGCTAGAGCTGCTGGGGCGGCTGGCGCCTGGGCACGGAGGTTGGTGAGCGAGGGGGTGGTGTTGATCCCGAGGTTCTTGAGGTTTCGTGCCTTCTTTGCTGGCGTCGTCGGCCGTTGTAGTTCGAAGAAGTTGCTCCCTGACGACACACCATCAGATGTCTCAGGTCTTCGTGCTCGGAAGTCGGCTGCGAAGGAGTGGTTCGTGATCTTGGGCATTGGTGACTCTGGCGAGGGCCCTGGCGAAGGATCGGTCACGGAGGAGGAGTCCATGGTGGATATTGTGGTGGTGGGCGAATTATCCGAGGATGCGGTCGAGTTGGAGTCGCGAGAGTCGTGGTGGTTGTGGAAGGAGGAGAAGGGAGCGCCGTGTATTGTGTTCCCGCTCGAGGTGCGTTGTGCTACATGGCTGCCATGTACGGTACTTGCGTCGCGGTCTGATGGGTGGGCGTGTCCAATACTGTGGGGCTCTCCTCCAAAGACGGCGCCGAACGAGGGCATGGGCATGTATGTTCTCGATGTCGTTGTCGGCATGCTTGGGAGCTGTGGGGACGAGGCGGTGCGGAGAGGGTGGGCGCGAGTGGTGCTGGGCCAGCGGCTGTAGTGCGCGAATCTATCTTCAGACTTCTTGGAAGGGAAGGAGGGACTGAGGGTGGGCGAGGTTCTTTTGAGGGCAGTCATGTCAGCGTGGTGCACTACAGTCGAGGAGGAGGTGCAGATAGACGAGGCAGAAACGGCAGCGAGTGCAGTCTGGCAGTGTGCAGTCTGGTAGAGTGCAGTCTGGTAGAGCGCTGTCTGGTAGTGTGCAGTCTCGTGGGAGAGGCCACCGCATTGTGACATGGCTCAGAGCAGCAGAGGAAGGGACGACGAGGCACCGAGGGAAAGAGGCATGCTACGCACCAGATTGCCCAGAGCAGCGGCGGCAAAGGCGTCGCTGGGCGTCGCTGGGCGAGTACGCGAGGATGCCGGATCCTCGAAGCGCCTGAGGGAGTGACTACAGCAGGCTGATGCGCCTGGCGGTGGGTGCGGCGCGGAACGCGTAGCGGAGAAGGCAATGGCAATAGCAGTGCGGTGCAGGCGATGCAGTGTCGTGCCGCGCAGCTGGGAGACGCGCTCAGTCAGGCCGGTCGTGTCGCGGTGGTGGTGAGGTCGAGGGTCTGCATGCGTCGCGGCAGGCTCGGAGGTCGAATTGGCTGGCAGCGCTGGCGGTGCACAAGAGAGAGAAGGCCGGACGGTCGTCAGGCAGGCGCAGGGTGACCAGAGCTACTACCGCCGGGGAGCATGAGGAAGGGGATCGTGGGCAGCCGCGGTGGAGTGTGCACTGGTGGGTGCGTGGGTGCTGTGAGGCTAACTGAAGCCAGCGCTACGGATTACGATGGAGAGTCAAGAGCGCCGCTTCGTATGGTGTGGCCGGGCGCTTAGGCTGTGTCTAAGAATAGCTGAGCCGTCGACACCCTGCATCGCGCAGCCACTGAGAGCGCGACACTTGGGACAGCGCTGGAAACAGCACCAGCAATCAAAACCCAGAGCGAGTCCAGCATGTCCGTCGTCCCAGTGTTTGCCTTCATGATTCAGCAAGCCTGGTGCCCTTCGCCGACGCCGGCCGTCTGTTCAGTGAAATCTTCGACGCTGGACGGCTGTGTCTTCGAGAAGCTTGATCTGCCGTGGCCCCAATTAGGCCCCTGAAGCACGCACACAACTGCTGCGAACATGCACGGCACTGATATTGCGCTACTCCACACGAGAGGCAACCACCAGTGAGCATAGCGAACACCATGAGCCTAGCGAACAACAGTGGGTCAGAACAGTCAACATGAGCCTCGTCGACAATGAACCTGCATTACGAACAGCTGGCGTTCGTATTCGCTCTCCCAAACAGCTGTTCAGCTGTTCAACTGTTCAACTGTTCGGTGTCACCAGTGATGTTACAACCTGAGGCTCGCACGCCTCACCTGGCTCGGCCCACGCCAAACTGACCTGGTGTTTCATTGACCTGCCCACGGCAAGGCTCAACTCTTTCTCACACACTCAGCCGCGCCCACAAACAACCTTGAAGACTGCAAAACAATCACTTGTGACTACATGTCAAGGCGCCCAGATGTGGTGTGTAAATATGGACGACCCACTCGTTGGCGGGGTGAGCATCGTGAAGCAGGTGAAGGGGGTACGAATCCCGCTGTTAGACACTGCGTACTGTCGCAGGAACCGCGTCAGCGCCCTTGGTCATGTGAGAGGATGATGCCTGAGGGTTTCATCAGGATACACCAAGGACTGGTTCGTTTCGCAATCTCGGTGAATATTTTCTTCACCCTGATGTTGCACACACGTTCATGTCGGCTGCCACCAAGCGACTTGGAGTACACAATGTCTTCTCGGCGGGGTTGGTGTGCTCCTCCTGCATACAGCAACACGTTCGCCTCGGAAAATGCTCATACCCCTATGCAGCCCGCCCTGAATCAGCGCATCCTCCTTGATCTGGCAGTTCGTCAAGGCAGAGCTGTTTCATATCTCCCGTCTGCGTGGACAGTTACCTTCTATGGTCAAGCGGTGAAGCTTGGGCAATCCTATCCTGGTGGTGATCTGACAGCACTGACTTGCAAGCCGAGATTATACAGATTGCCGACATGTGAATCACGGTCGAAGTCATCGCATGAACATGTGTGATCGTCGCCGTTGGGAGAATGTAGATGAGGCTGGAGTAAGTCAAGGGGCGATGGATTTGCACTGTTCAAGCCTTGCGGAGCGTCTATGAGTATGAGGGGGATATCGATGGGTCTTAGCAGCCGTTCAGTATACGCGGTTCTTCACTCGAGATGATGTTGAATGGTTTCGTAGTGACTAGATAGCTTTATGCAATGCATCTGTTCAAAATCGTCTCCGATTGTCGAGCTTTAAGACTTTCGACTGGCACTGTGATAAAGATGCCTGAAACCTAAACGCCGGTCCCTAACGCCCTCGCTATGCATGAACCCTTTGATGCTGTTCTTCCTGGTTCTCTTCAGAGTACCTCGACCTGAGTTCTCTTCACACCGTTCATCCACTCGTTACCACCACGCTAACGAAACAGCCTTTTCCCACCCGTCCTCGCAGCCGTCCTCTCCACGCCCTCCAAACTCATTCCCACAAATCCAGCACCCCCACCATCTCTATCCCTCTTGTACCGCCTTAGCGCCTCTCTCAAGTGCGCCGGTGTCAATGGCCCCTTATCGCACTGCTTCAGCCTCTCCTGTAACCCCGCGTCCTTCGCGATCTCGACCCACAGCGGCTCACCCCTGTCGACCTGATTAAAATACAGGCCTGCGCTCTGGATATCCGCATTCGTCGGCTTGTTCCGCGGATCTTTTATATGCGCGGACGGGCGACCCAGGGACTGCGCCAGAACTGGGGGTGGCAGGTTCGGGTTGGGCAAGTGTGTACGAGATACTGCCCACTCGTCGCGGACGGTGAGCGCGCGGTCGATGATCTCGCCCATGAAGGATTTTGTGTAGGATGTCACTGCGATGATGACGGGCTGTGGGACGGACTGGGAAAGCGTCTGATTCACGAGTTTGCGGACGGTTTCGCGCTTGAGGCGAATGCGGCGGTATGTAGCGTAGCGGTCGGCTTGGGAGGGTGTCATGTATTCCATGAGGACGCGCTCGTGTTCCTTCTCGAGATTTTTGCGGTCTGCCATGGACTGGCCGCCTTCGAGAGCGGTGTCCATTTCGTCGTCCATCATGTCGTCGTCATCTTCCTCGTCGTCTTGTGCATTGCCATCAGCGTTGCCGTCGCCGTTTAACGCGCTGCGTGTATCGCCTTTTCCGCCGCGCATGCTGGAGCCTGCGGTGCTGGCATCGTCTGCGTTCTTCTTCCGCCTCTTCTTCCCACCTGCGCCGTTGATGACTGATGTTGTGGCTACACTGTCTACTGACGGTGAGCGCGAGTAGCGTGCTGGCGATCCAACGCCTTCGGTCTCCGGTGAGAAGGCATTGCGGAGCTGTGAGGGTTTGCGCTTCTTGGTTTGTGCCGATGATAGCGAGGAGATGCTGCCGCGCTTTTTTGGCATCGTGAACGACGGCATGTGCGGCGGAGAAGCCATGGTGGCGGGGGGCTGCGCAGCCGAGGAAGACTTGGTGAGGTCGGGTCGTGGGGTCGAAGCTGTGTTGATCGTACGTCCTGGAGCTGGTCAACGACTTGCGGGAGTCGCGTACCACAAATGGCGCTAGTGCGCGCTTTCACCACGCTCGATCGTGCGTCATCCCGCTTCCAACGGTGGTTATGTCATCAACAATCCATGGCATTCTACACAACTGCTAAGCATTTGTGTACTAGACTTGAAACATAGACGGCCGCTTGATTAGATACTTTAATTCAATCACCTCACCCCTCACATATATTATTACTTCACATTCTGAAGTACCTTGAGCAGCACATATCATACACTATACCATGGCTTCCGAACACACATCCAACGGTGTCCCACCAACAGCAGAGGGAATGAACGGCACTCCAGCGACCAATGGCACAGCTCCAACAAACGGAACATTACAACCTCCTCAATCCGTTGCTGATCTCCCTCCGGCAGCTCTCGACCTCGCTGCCAGATTGTTCGATCTAGCACGCGAAGGCAACACCACGACATTGAAGCAATACATCGATGCCGGCGTGCCCAAAAACCTTACCAACTCAACCGGAGACACCCTTCTGATGTTGACATCTTATCACGGGCACGCAGAAACAGCCCAAATGCTGCTAGACGCGGGTGCTGATCCGAATGCGCTGAACGGCCGTGGGCAGAGTCCCATCGCAGGTGCGGTGTTCAAGGGTTATGAGGACGTTGTGAAAGTACTGTTCGAGGCGGGTGCGAACATCATGGGTGGACAGCCGAATGCGGTGGATTGTGCGAGGATGTTCAGGAGGGATGGGTTGTTAGAGTTGTTTGGGACAGAGAGGGGAAAGGGGGTGGAGGTGAGAATTGATGAGCAGGCGTGAGGGGACTTAGTCGACGTGGATACGTGTGTGAAGACCGTACTAGAAGGACTTGATGTGTGCATTGTATAATGATAGATTGGGTATAATATGCATCACGACACGACATAACACAGCGGAAGAAGATATTGGAAGAGTAAACCTCGTGAGGTGTTTTCAGACAGCTACACTAGCCGCCTGTCCCATGATTCATTTCCGTGATTGACCTTAAAGAAACCGTTCCCGCTAAACTGCATGCTTAGTTCTCAGCCAACAGGTTGGCGAAAGACTCGCCAGACCTCTCCTTGGTGTGCTCAACCTTCTTCTGGCCGAGCTTCTCCTTCGAGAAAGCAGCAGCGTAAGGGTTGAGACGGAGCTGCACCTGGAAGTTCTTGAGAGGGTTCTTCTTCTGTACAACACCGCGCTTGGAGACAGCACCGCCACGGACAGGGCGGAGGACCTTCTGGATGTCGCTGGAGTTGATGATCTTGGACAGGTCAGGCTGCTTCATGATGGTGGTAGGCAGGAGGAAGTCCTTCTTGAGAGCAGAGGGCTCGCTGGTGGAGCCGTAGATCTTGTCGAGAGCAGAGAAAGCAGACGACGACCAGACGACGAAGCGGCCAAGGTGACCACCAGGGGCGAGCTGGAGGAGGTTGAGCGAGTAGACGGAGCTGGTCTCGACGCCGGGGATGTTGCGGAAAGCAAGCACGAGGTCCTTGCCATCCTCCTCAGGGTTGTAGATGACGAGAGGACCACGGCGCTGCTTGTGGCGGCGACCCCTCATCTTACCCTTACCAGCGCGGACCTTGCGAGAGTTCTTGGCCTTCTCGATGTCAGCACCGGCACCGACAGCCTTGAGAAGGGCAACAGCGGCGGAGGTCTTCTTGATGGCGCCATCAGCGAAGGCGGTCGAGGAGACGACGAGGGGAACCTCAGGGACGGTGGAGATGGCGTGACCGCGGGCAAGGAGAAGAGCAGGGCTGCCAGAGGCGGCGAGCGCGGAGGCGGTCGCGAAGCGCTTCTGGTTGAGGTTGATCTTCTGGTGCCACTTGCGCCAGACCTTGGTGGGAGCGAACATGCGACCGGAACGGCACATGTTACCGAAGGCGGCCTGACCAGCGCGGTGAGTACCACCACCGGAGACACGGGGGATACGGGCAACAGCGCGACCGGTACCCCAGGACTCAGCAGAGGTCTGGTGACCAGCCTTCTCGGAGACGGCGTAGGGCTGGCGGCGGTTCTTGTTCATGCCAGTGTGGACCGAGTGGACAATGTCAGGGCGGATGGGCGCCTGCAAATTTGTTAGCCACCAGTTCTGGCATCGAAAAAGCCTTGCTCTTGCAGCCCGCTGTGCATTGCGAATACTGAGCTTGTGAGTCTCGAGGTCATGTTGCTAATTGCAAAATTTGCACCCTCGCCCCCTCACTCCCAGTCCCACGTATTTGCAGCGCGTGCGGTGTCGTTGTGTGTTCGAGCGGCCAGCGTCTCGCAGCGACTGACCTTGAAGACATTGGGGACGGCAATGGTGTCCTTGGAGGACTCGCCCTTGGGGGAGATGACGGTGACGGTCGGCCTGGACATGGTGGCTGTCGTGGATTGCCTGTGGTTAGTATCGCGATGCGAAAAAGTTCGAGAGATTGGGAAGCAACGACCAGCGTGTGGGCGCCAAGGGTCGCTTAGCAGAGTGGGGCTTTTCGTTGGCTGGTGCGGTGGACCCCTGTCAGCGCCTGCCTCGAACATCAATCAGGACGTCAAGAACAAATGCACAGCTCGACGCTCACCTCCAGCTTTTAAACCCAACCCATATATACTATGCGCATTTGATTAGGAGTCGCCTATGTTGCTTTTATACCTGCTTTCACACTCCGATATAGCATCGCCGTTGTATTCCAGATGTGAACACATTCGAAGGCCTTCAAGCGTCAAGCCATTAGCCACAAGCACGTCCTTCATCGATCGAAGGGTCGATCAGAATCTCCATTAAATTCCATAGTCACACTCCTGCGCTCTCGAAAATAGCTGAAGCTTGTCTTCGTCACCAAGCAGAGCCTGCAATATCCGGCGGAGGACTCTCGTGGCTTCGCTGAGTCATGATTCCACCGAAGCTAGCATAGTCACGTAAATTCATGTACATGCGATCCAACCCATACCAGATCTACACAAGCTTCCCATTCGAACAGTCATCTTGCAGTCGAAGCTCGCACATGTCTGATCGACCTACCTGAGTCTGCAGTACCATGGCGCAGACAAGATGCCGAATGCGTCGACCAATTGCTGGACTTGCAAGCGTAGGTTGCCTCATTTGACGTCGCAATCTTACTTACTGACTCCATTCTAGAGCGCAAAGTCGGCTGTGACCGGGCTCTGCCAACCTGCATCAACTGCAAAAAGGGTCAACGAACCTGTCAGGGTTATGGGCTTCGCCTTGCCTGGCCTGATAAGCAAGACGGACGCCGCAAGCAAAAGCGATATGAGGTGAACGATCAAGATGTCGTCACCAATTACCTTCCTCAAAGAGATGGATGTTTTACCTTTCTTAACACTGTGGTCGAAGATCTTGATGGCAGCAGACTGTGTGTTACAGATCTCATCAACGGCGAGTTGGTCAGCATCATGTCGAATGCGATCCCGATATCAATCAACCCAATCTCAGTCAGTGAGCAGAACGGCATGTTGCTCAATCACTGTGTGCTTCTCAAATCCTTCTCATCGTCCAAATAACCACTGACCACGTCTAGATGATTTGGAGATAGCTCGGATAACAACCACTATTGACGATGACTCGAACGGCTTCCGCTTAGCACTGATCCCAATGGCACTTTCTTCACCAGATCTGTCCGCTCGAAGCATTCTCCACTCCACTCTCGCCATTGCTTGCTACCATCTCGGTCGCCCGCAGCAGGCACTGAAGTATAAGTTCCGAGCGATCAAAGACCTGAGCGACAGCTTCGCCAACCTGTCAATTGAGACTGTGGACTGTGCATCCAAGACCAGACACTTTGCAGCCTGTATGATGCTGTGTGTCTACGGAGTATGCTTTTGGACTTCCACGTATCACTCGAGGTCGCTAATGGAAATCAAAGGTCTTCGACGAGTCCGACACCGCGTGGTACATGCATCTTGAAGGGGCAAAATCCGTCTACAATACGATCCCCGAGACTGTGAAATCTACTGCTGGCTTTGAGTTCCTCAAGCCGTGGTTCCAGTATCATTACATCTTCAGCCAGTACACCTACCCAGCGCAAGTGGCGAACCCTGAGATCTCGCTGCCATCTAACACGTCCGAGAATCGAAAGGTACGTCGAATATCCGACATGATGTTCATGAAACGGAGATCAAGTATCCCAATCTGACTTCGAATAGATCATTGGAGTACTGGGGTGCTCGACCGAAGTGCTCCATCTGATAGGATGTACAAATCAGCTACAAGCAGCAAAGCCTGCCGTGAGTCCTGCTGGCACTGCTGGAAATCCCTCATTAACTGTCCCCTGCGAGCATTTCGGGATACTTTCTCGAATTGAGAACCGTCTGCTGAACTTGGAGCAAAAGCTTCTCATCCAGCCTGGCTCAACATCTGGTATCATCAACGACACGCGCATCACTTTCACCGCAGAATTGTACAGAATTGCTGCAGTACTCTACTTTTACCAGACTGCCCCCACGACCTTCGTCCCTGCAAGCAATCCCCAGCACTCTCTACGCAACGGTTTGAATATCCTATGGGAGATGAAGATCTGTAGCAGCCCTTGGCCCCTCTTCATCTTAGCCTGCAGCGTCACCGAAGACGAGGATCGCATTCGAATACTGGACCTGATGGAGACGAGTGGGGCAAGGAGGCGCATCGGAAACTACAGCATCATCATCAAATTGGTCAAGGCTGTGTGGAAGAGACAAGATCTCGTCAGCGACGAGAAAGCGAAGAGGAATGTTGATTGGCGGGACTTAGTTGAAAAAGGTAGCTACATGCCTTCGTTCATCTAATGACGAGATTTTACCACAAAGGGTTGCGCTCTCTCCTTGATGCCATAGGCTTCAACACACAACATTAGCCCATAATCCGAACGTACGGCAGTCCTCAAATGCTCTCACCACCTACCCAAACATACTCCTCACAACCCTCTTCTCCTCCGCCCCTTCCGGATACGTCGGATTCTCACCCAAATACCTCACCCGATTCTCTCTATACTCCCTCCCGTTACTCCCCTGCTCCAACTTCCACACCCCTTCAATCTCCCTCATGACATCTGGGTACCGCCTCCCTGTCTTTCTCGCAATCGCCTTCGCCTCCGCCGCATACGGCGGTGACCTCGGATCCGCCGACCTACGCTCATCCAACCAGTACAAATACGCATGCCTCGCGCTTACCAAGTCGCCCATTATCCACTCATCGACTTCATTCGGCCGCTGACCGGGAAAGATATCGATCGTGAATGTCTCATCGAGCCGGAGTTGCGTGGTGTCGAGATTGATGGTATCGAAAGCTGGGAGCGCGAGGCCGAGGGCGTTGATCAGGCGTGTGTCGCGGATAAAGAGGTGGTTGACCGAGCCGTCTTGAATGTCGGCGGCTACTTTGGTGATCGGACCTGAGGGCGTTTTGTGAACCAGCATGTTGGTTACGTGGGTGCTGGGGTAGTACTGCGCTTGGACTTCCTGGAGGCGTTGGATGGGGAAGGCAGAGGGGTTTGTGATGGGGATTGCCAGTGTGGTGTTGGGGTCGAGAGAGGCGTATAGGTATTCATCTGAGTCTTCTTCTCCGTCTGTGTAGTTTTCGTCAGTGGATATACGGCGAGCGGCTGGCTCATAGTGCTCAGGGGGAGAAGATTCTTTCTCCAGAGTAGGGGTATCATTGCAGTTATTGCTGGTTGCGACGTCTTGTATCTCCGTGCCCCGAGCAGCCATATGATCGCCCGCTGGATCGCTCATCGTAACTACTGGTGTGTTTTCTGGTGTTGCGGGTATCGTCAAGAACTGTAATTCATCAGACCTCGGTTGTCGAAGCTGTAGCTCTTCATTGTTTGCCACAAAGCCCATCGTGGCAAACAAGGCTGATGCTTTTCTGGATGTGTGCTGTTTGATTGTCTGCAACGTTGTGTTAATATTGGTGAGCTCGTTAGTGATACAGTTGGACTGAAGATGCGTCGGGTTTGTACTAGGAATCGATGATGTTTGTGTGGGTTCGCGATGTTAGGCGCAAGCGAGGTGGCGCTTTCACTTTCATCACCGTCGCTTCCTGGCGGTACTTATCACCCGATCACTTCTGAGGTGGAAGTTGCGAGCCAACATGTCAACCATTGGGTTCAATAAAATAGTAAGAGCGCCCTCGCTTGACGTGACGCTTAACGTCAGAAATCTTCGGTTTGCTCGCAGACAGTAGTCCATAATAAGTTTCAGCAGACCTCCTCCCTCGATCGAAATCATCCTTAGTAGACGTAGAAGTTGATAGCCTCGTTGTTCTGAGCACGGATCTTCCTGTTGTCCCTCATCAAGATGAACCTCAGTGCCCAAGCGCAGGCAATGACACCGGCAGAGAAGCCAACACTGGCCCACATAGCCATCGAGAAGCGGGGTTTGCTGCTATCTGGCCAGAGATATGGCGTGTATACGAAAGACAGATTTCCCAATGTGTTCGCGATAGCAATGGCAACAGCCTTCTTCTCATCGGTCTGTCCGAGTACAGAAGCGGTCCAGGACAGGTTGATGTTGTTGACTCCATAAGTGGCACCGACAAAGAGCACCATGGCGAAGTATCGAGCGCCAATGTTCAACGTGAGTGTTCCGATCATGAAGCCGACGATCGCAACAGTCTTTGAGAGAGTGATGTGCCAGGTGCGCTCATTGAATCGTCCGGATGACCATGAGACAGCGACAGAGACAAAGGCAGACAGCAAGTATGGCGGGCACGTAAGCACGAGAGTGATCGTACGGTTGAAACCAAGAGTCTGAGTAGCAGTCAGTATCCGTTCAAGGAAGAGAGCGAGACGATGTGACATACCTGGACAACAGTAGGCAGGAAGTTCTTGAAGCCGTTGGCGGACAAGTGGAGGTTCTGCATAAGTGCGAACACCCACATGCGGTAGTCGGTGCAAGCTTCACGAAGACCTTTCCAAACGCTCACCTTATCCTTCTTTTCGGTAGTGTCGAAGGCAATCCTGCTGTGGGCCAGTTCGCGCTCCTCTTGTGTGAGCCATCGTGTTTGGAGGGGTGCGTTGGGGAGCATGAAAAAGGCGAGGACAGCAACGCCAACTTGAAGCCATGTCAGTCATGCCCACTTGCGACATCCTGAAAAACTTACCAGTGATCGCACCTTGGATGATGAAAAGCCACCTCCATCCTTCAAGGCCGTGTTTGCCTTCCATACCGGAGAAAACGGGCGCTGCGATCAAGCCAGAGAATGCACTAGCAAGCAGGTTGCCAGTGTAGAAGACCGACATCCTGGTGGCACTCTCTTTTCGGGTGTAGAACATGGAGATCAAGTAGACTCCTCCAGGATAGAACGGCGCTTCGGTGATACCAAGGATGAATCGACACGCAAGCATGCCCTTGTAGTCCTTCACGACTGCCATAAGCGTAGACACGATAGCCCAGGCCATCATCCAGCCGGACATGTACCATGAGGGCCTGATTCGGTTGAGCAGCATGTTGGAGGGAACCTGGCCGACCAAGTATCTGCAGGACGTCAGACGAGACCGTACTATCAGGACGGGCGACTTACCCAACGAAGAAGATAGAGACACAAGTATTGTATTGAACGCCTGTGAGTTTGAGGTCCTTATCCATGTTATCGATCTTGCCGTTGACAATGGCATTGCGGTCGAGGAAGTTAAGGAAGTACATGAGCCAAAGAATGGGCTGCCTGCGTTAGCTTGTGAACGTCCTGCACATCGGGGTACTTACCATCATCCAGCGATCAAGCTTCTTCACGAGAGCAACCTCAGCAGGGCTCTTCACCAGAGATGCTCCGAACTTGTCAAGCTCTTCATACTGTGGCTTGATAGGCTGGTCATTGACACTGATCGTGTCGATGTGCTCACTAGAGTTCTTGGTCTTGGTCTTGGTCTTGGTCTGATCGGTCATGATGGCTTGAAGGAAGAGAAAGATAGTGCTCAAGGCGCTGGGTTCTATGGAGGTCTCGACATCTGATCTGTCTTTATACCAGCCTTGCCAAGCTTATTATTCACGGTGGTTTGTGGGGTTTCACATGCGGGGTATTGCGACCCCGTGGGGTTTGGTGGCATCTGCGGGCGTGCTAGCAGTATGCAGGATGGTCATGATGATCTTCCTTCGCGTCAGTGGGGAAGGAAGGAAAGACGAATCTCGCATGCAATGTTGCGCTAAAGTCGCCGGCACACTCGGTGCACAGATGAGCTCAGTGTTGAACTTGACTGCATCAGGGAAATGTCTGTCGGATGTGTTATCCAGATTATATTGTAGCTCAGGATTGGTGGTAAATCTGCAAACCCTCGGATAACGCCATGCGGCTGTGGAAAACGAGTCCGGGGCCTTCGGTTGTTCTTAGCGCCACCTTAAGGATACCTTCTCCGTTACCACCCCACGTTCTGGGCAAGTCACTTCCGCATAAAGCACGCCACGGTTCACAATGCTGGGCTCTACATATCCTCAATCTACTGAGCAGCCCTTGGAAAGGTGTGAAGGCACAATGTCACGCACATACACAGCGACCGAGAAAAGGCCAACAAGAACGCTTCTTCCAACACATGATGCCGAAATCTACACCATCGATGAGCTGATCAAGCGACGTGCATCAGAATTACGAGATTCACCGCTCATTGGATACCCCAAGGAAGGTGTAACAGATTACGAAGACCATTCAGCTTTCGCGGTGAACAAATATGCCGATGCAGCCGCAGAGGCCTTGCAACGGAGGGGACTCAAGAAAGTGGTAAGTACAAGAAATGCCCAGACGGAGCTTACGCTGACACCAAGTCATAGGATGCCTCCCTTGACAAGGCCCCTGTCGTTGGCATTATCGCCCACTCTGGACTACCCTTCGTCATCACATTGTTGGGTCTGAGCAGACTTGGCTATGCCAGCCTTCTATTGTCAACCCGACTAGCAGCCCCGGCCTTGATTCGCTTGCTTGAGCTGGCCGAGTGCAACACTCTTCTGACTACCTCACACTTCCACCCAGTACTGGAAGAAGTCAAGACCGAACGTGGCACTACCGTTCTCGAGCTGCTAAAGCATGAAGAGTACTATGGCGTGGACGCACCCAGCTTCCATCGCGCTTACGACCCATATAAGGAGACGACGAAGAACGTTGTCATCATTCACTCTTCGGGCTCTACAGGCCTACCTAAGCCGATCTATCTCACCAACCGCAGCTGTATTGCAGCGTTCTCGACAAACTTGGATAGAAAGGCCTTAATGACACAACCTCTATTCCATAGCTTTGGCTTCTACGAGACCTTCCGATCGATATACTCAGGGAAGCCGATGTACTACTTCAACTATGCATTCCCCTTAACGAAGCAGAACCTCACAGCAACACTCGCAGCCGTCAAGCCTGACCTACTGTTCTGCGTACCGTATGTTCTCAAGCTTCTAGGCGAATCAGAAGAAGGAATCAGGTCACTTGCAAAGATTGACCTCGTCATGTATGGTGGCAGTGCATGTCCTGACGACCTTGGAGACATGCTGGTCAAGAACGGTGTCAATTTGGTAGCCAATTATGGCGCCACCGAGACAGGCAGATTATCGACTTCTGTTCGTCCAACTGGAGATCATGCTTGGAACTACCTTAGAATTCTGCCCGAGGTAAAAAAGTATGTCCTGATGGATGAGATCGCCCCAGGCATCTTCGAATGTGTCGCACTTGATGGTCTGCGCTCCAAGAACACCATCAACTCAGACGATCCACCTCGGTCCTTCCGCACAAGAGATCTCTTCATGCGTCACCCAACAAACCCGGACTTCTGGAGGTTTGTGTCAAGACTTGACGACAGACTTACCTTGGTCAATGGTGAGAAGGTTCTGCCGATCCCTATTGAAGGCAGGATACGTCAAGAGGGTCTAGTCAAGGAGGCAGTCGTGTTCGGTGACGGCAAGAGCCTTCCTGGTATTCTAATCGTGAAAGCCGATATTGCTTCGCATCTGTCGGATGCCGACTTCGTTGAACAAATATGGCCCGCCGTCGAAGACGCAAACTCTCGTGCCGAGAGCTTCTCACGGATACCAAAGGAGTTGATCGTAGTTCTGCCTGCCGACACCACATATGCGAAGACTGACAAGGGCACCTTCATCCGTGCGCAAGTCTACGCACAGTTCAAGGACCAGATCGAGACCGCATACGCCAACTTCGAAAGTGGTGATGACGAGGTCGGCACAGTGGCGCTGCCCTTACCGGAGCTCGAGACCTATCTGCTACAAAGGTTCCAAGAGAATCTCGGTGTTAAGCTCTCGGCAACAGACGACTTCTTCGCTTTGGGTATCGACAGTCTGCAGTGCATGAAGATGTGGAGCCTAATGAAGAAGGAGCTCGACCTTGGTGGGCGCCAGTCTCAACTTGGTCAGAATGTCCTGTATGAGACTGGCAACGTCCAAGCTCTCGCTCGCCACATCAATGGGTTACGCACTGGTAATGCAGAGCAAGCGAAGGACACGTACCAAGTCATGCGTGATCTTGTCGCAAAGCACTCCTCGTTCAAGACATACGATGAAGAGTATCGAACTACACCAGCTACTGAGACCGTGGTCTTGACAGGTGTCACTGGAGGTCTGGGTGCTCATCTCCTTGCTCAGCTCGTCCGCGATCCCAACGTGTCGGCCATATGGGCACTTGTTCGAGCATCATCAGAACATACCGCCTTCGAGAGGACGTTACAGAGTCTCTCATCTCGCGGCATCTATCTTTCGGTTGAGGAGATCCGCAAAGTTATTGCTGTACCCTCCGACCTCAGCAAGCCAGACTTTGGTCTCGGTGCATCAAGGTTTGTGCAACTGCGTTCGAGTCTCACTCTGGTCATCCACAGTGCCTGGGCAGTCAACTTCAACATTTCCGTAGAGAGCTTCGAAGATCAGCACATCAAAGCGGTACCGAACTTCATCAACCTCTGTCAGTCAACGACACATGGCTCGCCAGCACGTTTCTATTTCTGTTCGTCGGTCTCCTCGACCGGAGGTACACCGCGGCCTGGCACAGTCCCTGAGACGCATGTCAGAGATATCGCGCACGTCCAAGGCACAGGCTACGCCAGGTCGAAATACGTTGCAGAACAGGTCGTTCGTAACGCGATGAAAGATGCAGGTGCCCAGGCTAGGGTATTAAGAATCGGTCAGCTCGTCGGTGACAGCAAGGTCGGCGAGTGGAATACAACGGAGGGCATACCCCTCATGATTCAAACGGCAATCACACTTGGTGCATTGCCCCAGCTGGACGAGGTAAGTCTTCCATACCCGCTCTTCGCCCCCTTACTAACCATTATTTAGGAGATGACCTGGTTGCCAGTCGACTACGCAGCGCGCATTATCCTCGACGTATGCAGACCCGACCGTGCTACGTCACGAGCCTCCGACCCGGGCCTCGTCTATCATGTTCTCAACCCCACCCGCTTCCACTGGACAAAAGATATGCTGCCTGCTCTGTCTGCGGCTGGTCTTGAGTTTGAGTCGTTGCCAACAGACCAGTGGATGGAGAGGCTACGCAACTCCGACCGCGACCCGAAGAACAACCCTCCGATCAAGCTGCTTGACTGGTTCGAGAGCAAGTACGGTAGCGCTGCTTCTACAAAGCCGAAGGGACCGTTGGAGTACATAACAGAGGAGACTGGAAAGGACAGTGAGTCGTTTGGTCAGATACCCAGCGTAACCGATAGTCAGTACATGGGAATGGTGATTGATAGGCTGAAGAAGCGCTGGGCAGCATAGAGACGAGATATTCTCGAGCATATATAAGTACTTAGACAGCGTTTTCAGAGTTTGGGGACCTAGCAGTCCGAGACAACTGAAACAATACATACACACACATTATATCTTCTTTGTATGTTGTTGACTCATCAAGGGTGGACGTGGTCAATGTTCCTACATAAATAAAGCACCTCCCACTTTGCATGCTGCGCCATCAAATAGACGGTTGAAACCTCGAATGCACAACGCTGTTTATAAAATTGCCCTATCGAAGGATCGACTCTGCATAAAGCCTTCCTCCTGCGTTTCCGGAAGCACATCGAAGCCACATTTCCATCTACCTCAAGCCTAAATTGGATGTCGTCGATGATCTGACCGGTGACGATGATTTCTATGATTGGTCCTTTCAGAAGCACTGCTCGCTCCTGCTGGTCTAGGTTGCGAATGTCCTTGATGGATAGAATGCGCTGTTCCATGTCGGCCGACAACGAAGGTCCATTGATCGCTGGCGCTGGCACTCGGACGGGGCGATTCTCGACGTAGACAATATTTGCACCAGGTACGCGCGAACTATAACCCTTGATGGGAATGGTGGGCTGCGGAGCAGTCATAATACTGTTGGAAGTGGTGACTGTTTCGTTATAGGTGGTTTGCAAAATGTGCGGCCCACGTCTTTAGGTTTGGCGACTTCAACGTGAGATGACCCAACTTTGGGATGTTGGCGAACGGTACCCGGTAGTGCGGAGAAGCGGCGTTCAAGGGCGGTTTCGGGACTGCTATGTTTTGTGGCCGATTTCAAGAGTGAATGCGTAATGTGTGATCTAACTCGATGGTGCCAGATTCGTGCGATCATCTGCCAGCCATTTGCGAATGTCCGAATCATACATGGCGGTAGAGTAGTCAAGATTGGCGAACTGGCTTCACATTGTAGACTTATTGTTCTCTTCCGAAGCATCTCTCACCTCAGGTGCTGGTTGCTCTGTGCAGACAGATTCTTCATCATCGCTTTCGACACCACGGTCTGGTGGTGTGTATGTATGCGAACTTTCGTTGTGCTTAGGATTTGTCGAAGAGGAAGAAGGTGCCTTCGATGTTGGTGGTGTGTAGACGCCAGCGGGCACGAAGACCGGAGCATCTACAGCGACTTGAAGATGCTTCCTGACTCCATGCTGCTTCTTGACTCCATGCTGCTTCTTGACTCCATGCTGCTTCTTGACTCCATGCTGCTTCTTGACTCCATACTGCTTCTTGACTCCATACTGCTTCTTGACTCCATACTGCTTCTTGAGAGTATCCATCAACATTTCGCGAGCCATGATGGATACAATGATGGAAGGAGTGGTGTGGCTAGACCTGCTAGCAGGTAGAGAGAATGTCGGGAAGCGTGGACAGTGCGCATATGGGAAGAATTGACGGATTGAACTGAGGTTATATTGGGTGAAGCTACGAACAGTATGTATAGTTGAGTAGCTGTAAACAACGCTAGTGTGACGTGGCAGTCACTCTCATGGCAGGTGAGGTTCGACAGGCAAGAGCGCCCTGAATCGTGACAGAGAATGACAGTGGAGATTGAAGCGAGGGAAGAAGGAGAGACTGGACAGTGGGAAAAGCACTGTGCGAAAAGCTAAGAAGCTAGTATGTAGAATGCCCGAACAAGTCCAAGCACAATCGAGGTGAAAGCGTCTCAAAAAGCTTGACAGAGACGCTCACGGTGAAAACTCTGCTCACGGAGGTGAAGTTGAACCACCTCAAGTGGCGGCGGTCTCGACGGGCAAAAATTTTAAGGACGTAGCTTTTCACCGCTTATATGTAGACTCATGTGTTTGCTGACAATCGAAGACGAACGGAACAATACCTCAAGATAGGAATAGTTGCAATTTGCTCCTAGAAAGAACTAACAGAATCGTATTGTGGTATCATATATCCTCACCCAGCACCTCCCTCCAACCCCTTCCCCGCTCCCATCAATCTACTTCTTCGGCTCATCCCCCTTCTTCCCACCCCAAAGCCCACCAATGTATCCCCCAGCACTCTTCGCGCCCCCCGCAACACCGCTCCCCACGCTCTGTGCACCGCTTCCCACCGCCCCAGCGCCACCCTTCACACCATCTACCGCACCCTGACCATATCCACCCAGCGGTCCTTGGCTCTCAATGGGATTCCCATTCTCGTCCTTGCCACTGCGCTCAGCGCGGTTGATGCCCTCCTTGGACAGCGCGTCGCCAATGGGTTGCGCGAGGCCGCCTTGGCCTACTTGGCCCGAGACGAGGCCGTTGACGCCGTCTTGCAAGTTGTCGACTTGGGATACGCCTGTTACTTTGGTTTTGTCAAGGTTCTCTGAGATGGGGTTAGTGCGTGTTTGGTGAGGATGTGAGAAGGGTGGAGAGAGGGGATGAGAGGAGGTTCTGGGTGGAGGTCGGCGGGGAAGACGTACGCTTTGTGGTATATGAAGCCTTGTTGTCCTTGGTGAACCACTGCAGGTATTTGTCCTCGATCCAGGGGACCCAGTTGTCATACTGGCGATTGTAGAATTCGCCGGCTTGCTGCTTGTAGGTCTTGCTCTCGCTGTTCTGGTTGTTGTTTGCCATCCTGACGTCTTTTACTTCTGCAGAGATCTAATCTGTACTGGTGCGAAAACGGTCATAAGATGAGGAGAATTTAGTAGTGTCAATAGAAATCAAGCCATGTGAATTCGCAGGCCGCAGCAATATATACCTCCACCCCAACAGGACCCTCATTCCAGCTCGTCATCCCCCAGTGATCTCATCTGCGATCACCAGCTCAGGATCATGGCCCACGCAAGCGGTTGGCGATGTGGTGACAGGGATCGTGCCTGGTGTGTGAACGTCGCACGTCATACGTCATCCGGGCTAGACCCAGTGATCGTTCCGCGTGCACGCAAGATCAAGCAAGCCAGATCAAGTTTCCACGGGGCCAACTTCGCGTCAACGTTCAAATCGTCCACTAATAATCTTGAAAGCCGCCTTGTTGAGTGTGCCGCATGTGATTAGTCTTTCGGAATCTTGTTGTGTTGGCTAAGGTCGATCGCGACGGATCGAAAGTTTGTCACATGCAAGGAACAGAGAGTTGGGAGATAACTTGTATGAGTAATCGAACATACGCGACGAACATGCGTAGTTTTGGATAGAATTGAAAGTTGGTCTGCTGTTCATGAATCCACATACTGATACAAGAAGCATGTGTGCTTCGTCGGCACTGCGTTGTGGAGTATATGTACAATCGTAACGCCTGCTGGAATGTTGCATGTCGCGTCGTGAAGATAAGTTCGAGAAACAACGCGTGCTCCCACCGCTTCGAAGAAATCTCATTTCCCCAAAACCTCAATAGATGCTAGATCTTATATCGTTGTCCTTGTCGTGGCTACAGTCGACGCCGCTGGATTCGCAATGCCGTGACGCATCGTTCCGGCGCCGGTGAAGTGCATTTAGAATGCCGCATTGTAACGCATCGTCCGGACAGCAAACTGGGTATATATCGTTACGATCGTCAGAAACGCTCAATCAAAATGCATGCAGTTCTTCATCTGCTCACTCTCCAGTACTTGCACCTCTCATCCTCGTTCTACCTAGGCTCATGCTACGGGTCAAGTCGGCTGTGGTACCAATCGAGTTGCGATTCAGGTTGGTGCGGTTTGTGCTGAGCTGTAGTCGTTCCCGGAGACCATTGACTGTTTGCTTCTCGACCGCCGGTGAACTCTGTCGATCAAAGTTGTAGCGTCGAGGGCTGTCTCTGAAGAGAAGGCTGTTCTCGTTCGGTACACCTGTTACGGTCGGTCGCCGTAGGCTAGGGGCAGGTCGAAACTTAGGTGATGGTTGCAACTCCGGCATTGGTTCTTGTGACGTATACGTTCTGCTGCTGTGCCGGTTCTTCTCGAAGTTGCTACTGTTGGTGTTGGTGTGGGTGGTGGTATTGGCATTGATACTCCGTAATTGCCTGAAATCTGTCATTGCGCGAGATGGTGCACGCAGCGTATCGTCCTCGTCTTCTTCCGCGTCTGATTGGCGTCGAGTACGATTGAGACTAGTGCCTGCTCGTTGTATGCGAGATGCAGCGAGAGCATCAGAAGTACTATTAGTCTCTTGACTGGAGTCGCGTTTACTGGTAGAGGCCGCAAGCATGCTGGTCCTGCGGGCTTCAATGCGCTCAAGAGCTCGGCTGGGACTAACACCCGAGAATGAAACGACACTTCCAGTCTCCTCGCTGTCTCTTAATGGTTTCGGTGATTCGCCATTGACCTGCACACTCGGCCTACGTGTCACTGCGGCCGCCGACGAGCGCATAGCGGAACTCGCTAGACTCGGTTTTGTATCGCACAATGCTATACAAAGCTCTGTTAGGCTACGACAGATATTGTCTGCTTTTCGGCGGACTTGTCGGTCAGCTGTCGCAGCACCACTGTAGACCGAGGCTGCTGAGCCCAGCATTCCCGTGCTTCCTGCCATCTCTGCCAGCGCAATTGCTTCTGTTGCTGTAGACTCGAGTACACGGTATACCGAATGCGTAGTGTGTTGCTTAGCCTTTGCCAAGGCGTCTCTTAGCAGAGGGTGAACTTTTGTGGATGGCGCATCGACTGTGGATTCAGATGGAGACGCATTCGGCTTGCGCTGCTGATGTGGGGAGGAGGAGACTGTGGTGGCTGATGTATTGGCGGTTCGTGGACGTTCGGCGGAAGCTTGAGCAACGGCAGCGTTTGAAGTTGCAGGAGTCTTGCCGCCACCCTGTTCTATCTTTTTGATCCTTGTCTTTAACTCATCTAGTTCGTCCCATACTGAAGCTGCAGGGCCTGTTGAGCCATGTGATTCAGTACCATCATGATGCGAAGATCCCTCATGTCTCGGATCAGTTTGCGGCGTTTTCGGCTCGTTGCGCGTGGACGTGTAGTTCAAGTTCGAAGAACGGTAGGCGTGTGTGGGCGTGCGCTTTGGAGGGGTTTGTAGCGCATCTGGAACAGATGGCCGTCGCATCGAGGCAAGAAACTCGCTTGGTGAGAGTTCTGCATCTCTCCTGGAAGAAAAAGAAGCTTTGGCGTTGAGCTCAGGCAAGCGTGTGCGGTGGGTCTCGTTTGGGTTGTTCGGTGATAGTGGTGACTGATACGTCGTTCTAGATGGTGTGGGAAGCGCTGTTGCTCGGCGGGGCAATACGCTCGCCTTTGGGTCTGTAGAGGAGGAGAAGGGTATACGGCTTGTAGTCGGCGTGGTATAAGTGGATATGGCGTGTACGGGTGAGGACGGTTGCAGACCGGAAGGTGTTGAATGTCGATTGTTCACTCTGGCAATGCGCGAGCGCAGCCGGTCCTGCCGTACTGCAGCATCAATTGCGCGCTGCCTGGGCGCATTGTCTTCGGCGATGTTCATGAAGAGGTCCTCGCTCTCAGCGCCTGAAATGTTCCTCTTTGCGCGCCCAGTGTGTCCACTGCGGGTGTCGTCGAAGTCAGAGGACTCGTCCCTCGAGCTCGCCATGTGTCGCGAGGATCGTATGCTCGTCACTGTGCTCTGTCGCGAGAGCACTGGCTTGCTCGTGGGTGGTATTGACGCGGTGGCTTCGCTTGCACTCGAGCTGTCTGAGTCGTCGTCGTCTGCTGGCTGGCCCATCCGTTGCAGCCCAGCAATTGGCGTCGGTAATCCTGAGTGCTGTCGCTGAGGCTGAGTAGGGGTCGTGGCAGGGACCTTCTTGCGTGCGTAGTCGGAGTTCCCACGTGTGATCAATGTGACTGGCGGTCCACGCGAATTGTCTATGCCTAGAAGTGAATTCGGTCAGCCGTGTCCCAGAGCACTGGGAACAGCAATTAGAGAGAGCTGAGCTCGACTTTCAAGTAGTGCATTACAGCTTCATTCCGGTAGTGTACAAGGGCTGAGGGGTTGCTGAGCTACTAATTGTCGACTACGAGATAGTTGCTTACTATGCTGTTGTTAGTACCAAACATTGTACACAATAGCGCAAAGTGTATTTACCCATGACCACTGTACGAGGCAGGCGGTCTCTTGCTTCCTGGTGAGCGCAAATCGGTACCTGAGCCGGATGACCCGGGCTGTGGGGAAAAGTAAGAAGGTGAAGCCGAGGGCGCTTTCTGAACGGGTGCTGTGGGTGTGGTGGGGTTTGTTGTTGCGCGTCGCGAGCGTGGAGAGGAAGCTGGGGGAGTTTCTTTGTCTTTCTCCTTTTTAGATGACGACGAGGGCAGGCGCAACAGCGACGCGAAGCGTTTGTGTTTGGCGGGCGGTGTTTGTGTTTGCATGTCAGGTTGTCGCGCATTCGACGGGTGCGGTTGAGAGACGGCCGGCATAGCTGCAAGGTGCGCCGGTGAATTCGCTGGCAGCTGCAGGGTTCAGCGCTGTACAATTACAAAACCGATACAGCGCGCGTCATGCTTGTGACATGCTCGCGACCGAAATGGTATCTTTCTGGAAGTTCTACAGTGAGCGAAATGGTGTTTCCTGCTTCGCGACTTTGCGACACTGGCAAGTGGACCGTTCGTCAAGGAGGGCCGAATCCTTCGTTAGAGGCACGGCCAGACCACCTGGTGCACAAAAGAACACAACTCTAGCCGTGAGCTAGCAAAATGGCAGGCGTTGAGCGGCCGCCGAAGAGGTGAATAAGTGACGTGCAGTGGGATACGAGCTTGATAGTTGCACAACATCGATTTTGCGAATGCCATGATACCCTTCTTTGCAACCAGCCTCATCCATTGCCATCAGGGGCAACACGCTACTGACCCAGCCTCACAATTTCGAGGATTCGACTTTCCCCACAATTTGACATGGATGGCAGGATTCGAAACAATCAAACTTAATATCTGATGAAATGTACAAGCTGAGAAGAAGACGAATGCGTGATTGTGCGCCTGTTGTGATAGACGCACAGCAGCAATTATCTGTCGAGCTTCACGGCTGTCGAGCAGTGCTGTGCATTTGACTAAGATCAGAGATAAAGAACCACTCGGGTGAGGAATCAAGTGAATGTCGAGTCTGAAAGTAACATCAAGCCAAAGATAGAAGGTTAACTTTAAATTGAGAAATTTGTCGTACCAAGTCGTGCATGAAAACGGTCAACAACTAGATATCATGGTGTTCGTCGAGCATTGATCATTTGTCTGGAGCGGAGATTCGGCGCATTTACTCCGCCTTTCTTGGCATTCGACATGGGTGAACTTTTGCCTGGGAACCATCATCCACGAGATCCTTAGGATCGACCACCTCCCACACACCTCAATCTTCACCCGCCACCATGTCCGTTGCCGCTCTTTCGAAGTCGTTGCCAAAGCCGAAATACACAGGCGAAGAGGAAGAACTGACGCGAAGCACACGCGTACTGAGCTCTGAGCAGTACGAGACTCAGGTTGTAAGACGGCAAAATGGACCACCTCCATATGGCAGCAGGCAAAGCTGGCGACCGCGCACGGCTGAGGACTTCGGTGATGGCGGCGCATTTCCTGAGGTTCACGTTGCACAATACCCTCTCGACATGGGAAAGAAGGGCCAGCCATCCACATCGAATGCGCTGACAAGGCGGGTGGATGCTGAAGGAAAGACAAAGTACGACGAAATCGCGAGAAGAGGGCATGGCGAAAACAGGATAGTACAGGCCAGTTTTAAGGACCTGATTCCGCTGCGACAACAGGCAAATGCTGGCGAGCTTGATTTGGATCGCCCAAGTCAGGAGGTCGTGCAGGCTACAAAGGCGAAGACGGAGGCGGCGCTCATGGCGCTTGTACAAGGGCAGACCGCTGCGCAGAAGCCGAAGAACGTCCAGGGCCGTAAGGACGATGAACCTACATTTGTGCGATACACACCAACTGCGCAGATGGGCGAAGCACAGGGCAAGACCCGTATCTTCAAGATTCAGCAGCGACAGATCGATCCCATGGAGCCACCGAAGTTCAAGCACAAGCGTATCCCTCGTGGTCCTCCTTCTCCACCGCCCCCAGTCCTCCACTCGCCGCCGCGCAAGTTGACCGCCGAGGACCAAGAAATGTGGAAGATCCCACCGCCGATCAGTAACTGGAAGAACCCCAAGGGTTACACAGTGCCGCTGGACAAGCGCCTGGCAGCAGATGGGCGAGGTCTTCAGGACATTACAATCAACGACAAGTTCGCACAGTTTGGTGAGGCGCTGCAAGCCGCAGATAGGCACGCTCGAGAGGAAGTCAAGCAACGTGCGATCATGCAACAAAGATTGGCGGAAAAGGAGAAGCTGCAAAAGGAAGAACATCTGCGCAACCTAGCCAAACAAGCCCGCGAGGAGCGCGCAAACGCTGGACGCCGCCGCTCGTACAGCGACTCAGAATCCGACTCTGAGCAAGAGGAGGTCCGTAAACGACAAGAAGCAAGAAAGGAACGCCGCGAGGACTTCCAGCGGGAGCTACGACAGGCGAAGATGGGCACGGAACGCAAGACCCAGATGCTTGCTCGCGAACAGAATCGAGACATATCAGAAAAGGTCGCACTTGGTCTTGCAAAGCCCACACGAGGTGGAGAGTCCATGTACGATGCACGGTTGTTCAATCAGTCTAGCGGTTTCAATGCCGGTATCAACGAAGACAACCACTACGACAAGCCTCTATTCGCCGCCCAGGACGCTATCAGCAGTATCTACCGGCCGACCGTGCAGCAGGATGATGGGGAAGATGAGGGTCAAACATATGACCGTATTACCAAGTCAAGCAAATTTGATGTGCTGGGCAAGGCGGGTAAGGGCTTCAAGGGCGCTGATCTGCAAGAGCAAAGAGATGGTCCGGTTCAGTTCGAGAAGGACACCGATGATCCATTCAACATCAATGCAATGATCAACGAGGTCAAGGGCGAACCGAAAAGCGGCGAGAAGCGCTATGGCATTACAGACCCCTCGGAAGGACGATCGACGAAGCGCGCACGAGTGGACGACGACAGCGACTGAGGGCATGGGAGTTGAACTTCGTATTTTACATTGTACAGGCATGAGCTTTGGAGTTATTCCGCGCGCACAGCTGAGACTGGTAATTTATATTTGGGCAGCATCACTATCCGAAGGTCTTGGCTATAGGAGGATACCATTGCGTACCTGGTGGAGCACATGCAGACACGATTATCATCGGATGCGAGCCCAGTCGATACTTAAAGTCTGAAACGTGGTGCTCTGGCATTCAAGATTACTGTCACAAACTTCGAGTAAGCAATGATACCTACATAGACTCGACAAGAAACACTCTGCATGCCCAGTCTATAGTTACACTGCATCGCTTGAGCTTTCAGCCTCACCTTCGTCCTCCATGTGCACGACCGTTTATAGCGGATTACTGCCCTTTGCCGATCGTGATGCTCCTAATTGGCCAGGACAACGTTCGGATGGCGGATGTACGTGCGGATGTTTTGACGTTCGGATGGTGCACCACGGCTGCTGAATACTCCCACACCCACATGCTCTGCCCCACACTTCTGTCGCGCCTGGCATGATCAGCTCGGCCAGTTCGTACGGAGCAGACCCTTTAAAGCTGCCCTGCATGGCCGCACATAGCCTTCTTGATCTCCTGCTAACTTCGTACACCACTCATTGCTGCGTAGCTCCCCACACCTCTTAGCACTTCAGTTGATTGTTATAGTAGACACAATGCCGGAAGCAGCAGTGCAAGACAGTAAAGCGCACAAGTTCAACCCCAATTTCACACAGCAAGTCATTGCCGCAACAGGGCCCAATGCAAGCCCCCGCATCAAGCAGCTCACACACAGCTTGATCCAGCACCTGCACGACTTTGCGCGGGAAAATGAACTCACAGTCGATGAGTGGATGATGGGCGTTGAGCTGGTACGTGTCGAAGTACCATATACACACACAATGCTGATGGTGACAGATGAACGAAGCCGGCCGCATGTCCGACTCTAAGCGCAACGAAGGCCAACTCATTTGTGACGTCCTCGGCCTCGAATCACTCGTCGACGAAATCACATACAAGCTCGCTACCGACGCAGCCGACGAGCCCACCGCAACCGCCATCCTCGGCCCATTCTACCGACACGACGCCCCCAAGATGGAGATGGGGAGCTGCATCGTACACGGTGTTGAGGAGAACGGGGACCGTACATGGATGCATGGCATCGTCACAGACTTCAAGACTGGTAAGCCTATTGAGGGCGCAGTAATCGATGTGTGGCATACAGCGCCCAATGGACTGTATGAGCAGCAGGATCCGAATCAGCCCGATATGAACTTGAGAGGAAGATTCACCACGGGGAAGGATGGGAAGTACAACTTCTACTGCCTCAGACCTGTGCCTTATCCTATTCCATTCGACGGGCCAGCGGGTAAGGTGTTGAAGGCGCTGGATAGACATCCATACAGGCCGGCGCATATTCATTTCCTCGTAAGTCTCTGCAATGCTCGTTCTGCCCCTGGGCCTTTGTGACTGACTCTCATGTAGCTCACAGCTCCCGGCCACAAGCCAATCGTCACGCAGATCTTTGACCGCAGCAGCAAGTACGTTGAAGACGATGCTGTGTTTGCTGTCAAGGACTCGCTTCTGGTGGACTTCAAACCCTTCAAGGACGATCCAAATGCTGAGTTTGAGCTGCCATATGACTTCAAGATGGCGACATTCGAGGATGCGAAGGAGGGCAAGCTCGATGGGTCCACAGAAGAGAGTGCTTCTGTCTAGATGTAGATATACTACCATTTCAAACAACCACAACATTTCTTCCCGCACCAGCAAGGTCCCAAATTCTACAATGGCTCTTCACCGCATCGACCAAATGTGAGCTCATTCCGAGAAGCGGCTTTTGTTTCGATGAAGGCCAGATCCCCCGCATCGCCCTGCGTCTGCCCCACATACCGCCTTGAGCCGAGGCTGGGGTACGCGGTACGACGTCCTGCAACACCATGCACACGCCCTGCAGTCATACCGCTGGGATATGACACTGCTTCTGTAGGCTCTGGTAGCGCAAGCCATGTTCGAGTACACTGCGTCTTTCTATCTGGAGACTGTGTTGACTTTCACGGTTCTGCGCTTGAACTTGAGTCGTACTGTCATTTGTACCAAAGTAACATTCTAGCATCAAGTTATCGATTGGCCTGCACTGACTATATCCAGGCGCTTGAAACCTTGAACAACGACTATAACACATCGACTTCTCCAAAGGTATTTGATCTCGACACAATCGCCTAACCAAAGTCAGGAATCAACCATGGGGATTTGACATTTGAAAAGGTCACACTCGATCAGTACATGTGGCAACGTCTTCACTAAGTTGGCGTTCACACAATCTTTGGCGTACCTGGAGACTTCGAGCGCTAAACTTGGAATGCGGAAACCGGAGAATCTGCAATTTATCGAGCTGGTAGTACCAAAAATGGATACCTCGTGACGTCTTGGTGCGCAACCAGTGTGGAGAGGTGAAAAGGATGCGGAGCGCTTGAAGAGAGAGGGATTTGTGGACTCATATAGGAACTGGGGGCTTGATGGCGTGGAGAGGGGTGGTGTGAAGTGGAGTTGAATCACCATAAGGTCTGGGGTTCAAGGGTGCTGTTGAGTGTTGAGTCTATTCGGATAGTAGTGCCGTCGCGATTTGGATAGATTTCGAGGGCGAGTGCACATTTGGAGATGGTGAATGTGGGCTTTGCCGCTTGAAGTGTATTTGTGCTAGAGATGGTCGCTTCATGCACCACTCTGAGAAGCGTGTAACCCGTGGTCTCACAAAAACAAACTCAGAAACTCCCACAATACACAAAATCGCTTCTCAGAGCCTCTAGACCCTTGAGTTCTTTAATTCCTCGCCAATTCATACCCGAGATAATCTACCCTCCCAACCCATGCCGTCCTACTTAGCGCTCATCCACGGCTTCTCCCCATTCCCCACCGCTTCACCATTATTGCTGCCACTAGTATCCGCTCCCGCCTTGCTCTGCTGCTGCGCACCACCCTTGACGCCATTGTTCGAGGTCTTCTTGATGTTTGGGGTGAAGCTGAATACCAAGTTCTTGGTGATGATACTGAAAAGCATCTTGGGTGAGAGTATATGATGTAATGAGGAAGTCAGTTGCTGTGTGATTGAACTTGAAGGAACTTGGGTGTTGGTAGGTGTTGTGGAAATGACTTTGAGGTGATATAGGGAGAGGGAGGTTGTTGGAGTAGTAGCGAGAAGTGGACAAACAGTGCTGGTGCATGGAGCTGAAATTTTGCAACGAGTGAAAAGGCTGCAGGGTAAGTGAACAAAGGCCGGAAACGTTTTGCTTGCTGCTAAGTGCAAGTAAGTGGGAGATCTCACATTTCACTATTTGAATGTCTCTCATCATACCCATTTTTCGATGGCTCTCTCATTTCTTCGACAACACCTCATCACACTCTGCCCATGACAAAGCTTAACAGCCCCATCTCAATCCAGAACCCAACCCACTTCAAATCCGACGCAAACTCCATCCAGCAACCTTCCCCAATACGTCCCATTGCTCACAACGCGCGCCTCTTCCACCTTGCCCGTCTCGAGCGCGACAGCCTCAACGTCCTCAATCTGTCTCCTCAGTAATGGTGTACAGCGGCCACAAGATAGTTTCCTCATTGCTGGGTGCGGTGTAAGTCTTCTCAGTGATCATTTGATTTAATGCGCGGTAATTTCGCAACCATCGTTGGCTGGCGTATTGGAGACCTTGGAGGCGGAGGTGAAGAGCATAGGGGGGTTGAGAAAGGTTATCAGGGTACGAAGCCGGACAGTGTCGACAGACAGTGTTGTCGAGTAGAGACTTCGGCTTCTTTAGCCGTTGCAAGATGTACCAGGTAAAAGGCTGCTTTGTAGGTCATAGAATATTGACCTCGTTCAACCCCCAAGGAAGTGCCCACCCGCAACTGTGGATAACTCTATGTGCTCCAGCAGTTGCCGAACGATCAACGAATATCATGCCGTCTCTCATGTCTTCGGGTCCAGCAACCATCCAATCACCATCCTTTTGACATGACTCACAGGCTAAGCCTGGATGAGAATCTAAAGGTACGCAGCACAATTCGCCAACCCCCAAACAGCGAGCTCATACAGAACAGGTTTCCAACCCCCCCATCTCGCTATGATAGCGGCGTAAATGATGCGCAACGGTATAGTAGCAATGAACAAAGCCTTGTTGTTCTGACATGCAAAGACGCATTGGTACCATCCTACACCTAGTGCTCCGAGGCCTGAATTCGTATCAGTAGATGTTCAAATTCCGTAGTAGTAGC
Organism: Macroventuria anomochaeta; assembly: GCF_010093625.1. NCBI lineage: Eukaryota > Fungi > Ascomycota > Dothideomycetes > Pleosporales > Didymellaceae > Macroventuria > Macroventuria anomochaeta. Next base: position 644,779 of record NW_022985375.1, read on the forward strand.
ACGAATTTGGAGGCATACCGATTGACTGCACCGCCGGGTTTGGCGTTCCTCTGAAGGCGGAGCCTGCAAGTTCTGACCAGGCGAGTGGTTGCGCTATGCAGTAGAGGCCTTGTGCTATGTTGAGCAGGCCGTGAATGAGGAGGAGGAAGCGGGCGATTTGAGAGATGCGGGACATGGCGGAGGAAAGTCGAAGTGAAGGCGTGCATTAAATGTAAAGAATAAAAATAAAAAAGTCGGCCTGAAGTAAATTCGTGGTCAGTGTTGCTGCATTCGCGGTCAGTGTTGCTGCATTCGCGGTCAGTGTTGCTGCATTCGCGGTCAGTGGAACGTATATATAAGTGAGTGAGAGACTGATACGGCTGTGGCGACACGTGATGTAAGATGTGGTACGCCTCGAGCTTTACGCTGCGAGGTTGATCGTCAATGGTGGGCTGTGTGTTACGTGCTGGACTTTGAACTTCGGTCCTTCCGAACCGCCCGATCCTAATTTTTCTGAGATGATTCAAATGTTCAATATGTTATACAAGCTCGTGAGCTCATGCTGTTCTATGCTTATCCACACATCTCTCCCTATGTTGTACATTGCAATCATACATCTACCACAGGCAGTATTGTCGCTGCGCTGTGACTGGTCGATCGGGCAGGGCGACCCAGAGCTTGCGGTTGTTGCGCTTCTTCTTGATCTCGTCTGAGATGCGCATCCGTGTCTTCTCTTCCTTGAGGAGGAACGAGAAACCTGCGATGGTCAGTAAACACTCATAGCTTGAAATAGAGGCAACGTACTGGTCGTCCTATGTGTCAACATGTTCACCCTTCCTCTCGCCCTAAACTCGGGGGTCTTCCAGCTCTCGCCCCTCCCACACCACGCCTGGTCGATGTAGATCTCCGTCGCATCCTTGACCAGCTTCTTTTTCCCGTCCTTGAGCTCGACGACCTGATTTACGCCCTTCGTCTTTGGTGTTTTCTCATCCAAGTTTGCCAATGTGGAGGCAACCTCGTTCCTCTGCTCGATCCACTTCTTCAGCGCATTCTTGTCGCCCAGTCCCATACCACGCCCCGCGATCGCCTCATCTTGCGCGATGATCAGACCCTTGTAGATATCCCGTGCGATTTTCTTGGGTGAGAAGCGCAGTTGCACGAGTGCTTCCGAGACGGTCTTGCCCTGGATCTGTCTCAGGATCTTGGTCACCTTCTTGACCGAGGTTGGAAGGAACTGCGACTTGTACAGTGACGAGCGCTCGGTGCGGGCTATTTTCGCGGCCTTGCTCATGCGGCCGTGCTTGCTGACGCCCTTGATTACAAGCTTGCGCTCGAGGCTGCGGCGTGCGGCGGGCGCAGGGTCGATGTTCACACCGAGTAATCTCTTCTCTTCCTCCTTCTGCACTGCCAATCTCCTCTGCTCGGCCTGTGCCTTCAAGGCTGCCTTCTGCGCTGGGGGAGCGTCTTTGCGGTATCCGGGAATCAAGCGCTCGGGGTTGAACAGGGGTGAGGGGACGGTGTACGAGCCGCCATCGCGGAGTGTGGTCGTTGGCCTCTTCTGCGGCTTTCCTTCTTGCTCGGGCTGGGCGGTCTCCGCTGCTGCTTGTTCGGCCTCCTGCTGCTGCAGGTACTTCTCAAGCAGCGGATTCGACAGGTCGGTCTCGGTGTTAGGCTTGGTGGAAGCATTGCGCTGTGCAATTGTGGGGAGGGCCGTCCAGTGTGTTGATCGAGGGCGGAAGGCGAGGGCTGTTCATGATTAGCTGCTGGACATGGGCGTCGATGGATGGCGATATGTAGGGCATTCAGAACGCGCAGACGAGACAATGGACCATCAAAAGAACGTGCGAATACTGACCAGACTGCCCAAGCCGCCGTGAGGGTATTCGTGCACTCATTGTGATGCTCGACCCCCCAATTGCGCGGCGTTGATGGCGGTGGACGACGTGCAGTTCACCTGCAAGCACTCCGAGAAATTCAGCGGAACTTGCCGCAACACAACTGCCCCTGCACTCCTCAAGCTCACGTGACCGTACTGCCCGTATTGCAGATCTTTATCACAAAAGTGAGGCAATGATCATCTCGTCGCGACAAGGAACAGCTGAGTGGTGTCTGCCGCGCGCTTTTGATTCATATTCCGGTGTTGTGCCCTCCCCGTTGACACCTGCAGCATCGCAAAGCCCTCACCCTTCGGCAGCCACATCTCCCGCAGCCCGCAGGACATCGGTTCGGCTGGCGCGCTCTGCCGTCATTAGCTGTTTAGCTCTGCACCCAAGCTTTCGTTGTTGAACCTTTTCTTCTAGACCGTTGGTATATCTTTAGATCTCCCTTCGACCACTCGCGACGACGCCGGCGCAACGGACTGCGATCAGTCACACGCTCATTCAACCCTCGACCTGCGACCTCGAGCCCTTTGCTGCAGCAGGACGTCCCTTCGCCGTTCCATGCCGCTCGTTACTAGGACCTCGAGACCCCATAGTCCCTGCAGTAGTTGCGCCCGTAATTGATCGACTGTCAACCACAGACAGGATCGGCGTGTTTCAAGAGTCGACAATCGCAGGAACAACTTTGTTCTTTTTTCAAAACATTTGTAATTGTAAACACAAGAGCTCGAAAGGCGGTAAACACAGGCGCAATGGATATCAACTCGCTATTGTCGCCGTCAGACTCGCCCGCCGAAACTCCTCCTCCACAGCCTTCCCGTGCATCGCCGTCGATGCTGGCGGCGCATTCGCCCGGCAAGCGCGCTGTCCGCCAGCAGATGCCCTCGAGAACACCCTCAGGACTGAGCCAGCAGATCACATCGTCACCGCAACTTCACCTCGCACATCAGAACCACCCTTCGCCCGGGTATGGCCATCTCGCGAATGGTGCAAGAGCAGTCCACAGTGCCACATGCACTCCGCAGCCGCTGGGGTCGCCACACGATGCGCGCATGACACCTCCATCTCATCTGTATCGCCAGGCGTCGACGCCAAGCATGGATGCATTGGCAGATCTTGCGAGCATGCAACAACAGCAGCAAGCTGCGCGACAGAACTCTCTCGGTCACCAACGCCCAGTAACGTAAGCCAATCACCACAATCTCTCCATCATAGCTGTGTTTTCCACGGGGACCATGCCGAGCATTTCTGTCTTGTCGCGTGTTCTCTATTAAGCAATTGGACAAAGTAATCGTGCGGTGAAGCGTGTTGTTTGCTGTCTCGTTGCTGTCACGTTGCTGTCACGGGGGCTGCGCTACCTGCTTAAAGTCTTGGCGCTAAAAACACCGGTCAACAGTCGCTGATGAGATTGCAGATTACAACACCTCGGACAACATCTTTCAGGCGATTCTGTGACCAGCGCAGCAATGTCGGAACATTCGCCAAGACCGCGCAGCTTTGCGACAAAATCTCTAGACCAGCAACACATCGACTACCTGGAACAATTGGACCGTGATCTGACAGAGAACCCTTTCAATTACTACAGTCATCTTGCCCTGGTCACAACACTTCACCAGGGGTTCCAGAATCATCTTGAATCCTTTGTATCGGAACCGCACGACTACGAGCTCATCCACATCCTGCGCGATGCGTACCGCGTAATGTCAGAAAAGTATCCACTTGGGGAGACACTATGGCACTACCGTCTCAATGACGAAAAGATACTAGCAAGAAATTCAGAGGAGCGCATGGGGGTACTCGAGTTGCACAAACATGCAACACACGAGGAGCCCTACAGTGCGAAACTCTGGGCTGCGTACGGTGAGTACGTCAGTTATCTCGTCGCCTGCTCGTGGGAACAGATGCCGCCAGAGGAGTGGTCCGAGGAGGACAGACTCATTGGCCGCGAACTCTTTCAACCGCAGTTGCTAGTGGAAGCACTACAGCAAGGCGCTGAGAGAGTGAAGTACAATCTACAAGAAAGCAATCTGGTATGGGATCGCTATCTGCAGGTTCTGGAGGAGGACCTTGAACGCACTGGCCTCAGTCAGGAGAAGGTGACGAGGATTGCATCGATATACAACGAGCGGTTGGGCCTGCCACACGCCACGTGGTCCCATACTCGATCGAGATACATCTCCTTCATCCAGCGCTACAACCTTGGTGATCCCGAACAGGTCAACGAGCAAGTCACCCAAAAGAACACGCACATCATACAACAGTGTGCCAATCGCGAGGATTACGAATTCAAAGTCCTTCAGGCTATCCAACAGGGCGACCAGAATGCAGAATATCATGCTATCACCCGCTACCTCAAGTGGGAGAAGAGGACCATGGGCGTCTACAGTTTCCCGTTGGTCAATGCGCTGTATGAACGCGCCACACTACGCTTCCCAGTTGATCCCTCGATATGGGAGGACCATGTTGAGTTCCTCATCTGGCAAAAAGACCGATCAGTCGATGTGCTGAATGTGCTGGAACGCGCTACACGACATTGCCCCTGGTCAGGGTCTCTCTGGTCTCATCGGATACTAACGCTCGAAGTTGAGAACAAGGCTTTTGAGGAGATCGAGCATGTTAAGCACACTGCTACTGGGACCGGACTGCTGGAGCATTCTGACTTGGAAGAGATCATCAAGGTTCAAATTGCGTGGTGCGGATACTTGCGACGAAGAGCTTTCGACGACCCCAAGGCCACAGACGACGATGCCGATATTGCCGAAGTCGGTATCCGTTCCGCGTTGGAGTTCGTACGAGAGGTCGGCATGAAGAAGCATGGACGAGACTGGGCAGGCGACTCAAAGTATCGCCTCGAGCGCATCCATATGAAGTACTGGCTTCAACGCGGAAACGTTGACGAAGCTCGAAACATTTGGGAGTCTCTTGTCAAGCGTCAAGCTGATTCGCACGACTTTTGGTACCGCTGGTACATCTTCGAGATGATCTTCTGGTCACAGCACGCTATGCGGACCGAACAGAACGCTGGACAGCAACTGCTCACGCCCACTCGAGCGACAGCTGTTCTAGAACGCGCCATGGAACGTCTGCAAACGATCGACTTCCCAGAACCGATCGTGGAGATGTACGTGAATCACTGCGAGCAACACGAAAATGTCTTGAAGGTCAGAAGCGCTGCAATCGAGAAGAGGCGAACTGAACGTATGGTCTCGATTCGACGTGAGAAAGAGAAGGCAGCCGCTGAAGCGGCAGCAGCAGCAGCGCCTCAGCCTCAGCCTGACTACTTCACTGAGGGCTCTGCAAAGAGGAAGAGGGATGATACTGGTACCAATCACGATGCTGCAGCGAAGAAGAGCAGGCAAGCCGACTCAGAGGACGTATCTCCTGCTGCCGTGCCTTTCAATGGAGAGCCAGTCCGCGCCAGTGAGGCCCCGTCTGACGCCCAGACTAGTGCACCGAAGCGCGACCGGGAGCATACTTCTGTCATTGTCAAGAAATTGCCAGCAGATACCACACAAACTCAGATCAGGCAGTTCTTTACAGATGCTGGCACAGTCCGGAATCTTGTGCTCAAGCCAGAACAGGACAGCATGACAGCCATTGTCGAATTCGAGACTTCTGAAGAGGCCGATTATGCCTTGAGCAAAGAAGCAAAGGGGTTCAAGGGTCAAAACATCTCGATAGAACGTGGCGAAAGCACAACCCTTTACGTCACCAACTACCCAGCACATGCAGGTGAAGCATACCTACGGAAGCACTTCGAACCATTTGGAGAAATCATTGGATTTAGATTTCCGTCCCTCAAGTTCGACACACATCGTCGCTTTTGCTACGTGCAGTTCGCCAATGCTGCACAAGCGGTTGCCGCGACCCAGCTTGACGGCACAGACGTAGAAGGACAGAAGCTCAACGTCAAGATCTCGAATCCCCTGGCCAAGAAGAAGCGGGATGGCGCAACTGCGGAAGGTCGCGAAGTCTACGTATGGCACCTTAACTTCAAGATAAAGAAACAAGAAGTCCAGGAGACCTTTGCGCAATTCGGTCACATCGACCGCATCAACTTTCCAACTCTCAAGAACGGCAACAACAAAGGATTCTGCTTCGTAGTCTACTACACAAAAGAAAGTGCCGATGCTGCAGTCGCCGGGATGGATAAGAAGGACTTCTGGGGTCTCGAGCTGCACGTAGAAATTGCCAACGACAGGAACGAAACGAAACCGAAGATCAAATCGATTCTCGAGAACGACGCAAGCCCGGCACCCCGCGACGCAACACCTAGGACTGCACAGGCGGCTCCTGATGCAGCTCCAGGTACGGCGGTTGCTGCAGCTTCCGCCGCAGCGTTCAAGGCCGCTCCCTTCAATGAGCGCTCCCTCGCGATCCTGAACCTCCCCGACACCGTGCCAGACGTGCGCATCAAGCCCCTGGTCGAATCCTACGGCTTCAAGAAGATTACCCTCGAACCGCAACACGGCGGCGCAGTCATCGAGTTCACAAGCGTGGAAGGCACAGGCAAAGCTGAGATCGCGTTACAAGGGCTGGATTTCGAAGGCAGGAAATTGCGCGTTGGCACCGTCAAGGACCTGAGACAACAGAAAGGCGAGTGGAAGGCGGCAAACAGCTTTGTCCAACCCAATCGCGTACAGAGACCGACCGCACGAGGCGGTGGAAGGGCAAGGGGCAGGACAGGCTTCGGTGCGAGACCCGCTGTGCCTAGGGCTATGGCGCCCACAAACGGAGAGGCGAAGAGTAATAACGAGTTCCGCAACATGATCCTCAACAAGGGGCCCAAGAAGGCTGAGAGCAGCAACGACAAGATGGAGGAATAATGGCAGGGGGTTACGATATGCATCACGGCGTCAACATTTTTGGTTCAAAACGGGCTGGACGGACAGTATCTAGCACTGCATCACTGGCGTTTTGGGATTTCACAAGCATCAATGAGGGAGGAACAGGTAGTGAGTGCATGATGAAGGCCGACTAATGCGGAGTTTTAAATCATTGGGTGTATCTAGTATCTAATAGGAGACATTGCACCTCTGCAAACACGCACTCTTTATATCAGCACGTCCTTCATCATTGTAAGCTATAACATGGAGATATTCACCGTCACAGTATTACCGCATCCTCTCATCCTATGCCCTGCTACACGTCTTGTTGCTTCAAGCAGCACCAACAGTTCCGTCGCACAGTCGACGGAATTCGATATGAAGATGAGCGGGGAAACAGTATCCAGCACTGTGCCACTGGCGCGTCGAATCGTACATCAACACTCAAGACGGCGACAGCACGAGCGACAGGCCATCGCTGAGATTTTGGCAAGGCTGGAAAAAGAAGGCTCTCCGAGTCCTGGGTGGTGTTTTCGCAGGGGCGCCTGTGATGATGTTCCAAGGCCGGCGAAGAGCTGCTGCTATCCGTCCTGCACGAAAGGAGTGGGGCTTGGCTGCAAACAAGCCCTCGCTATACTATGAGCTTTGTAGCGGTGTGGACCGCTGTGGAATACTGATAGCTACGGTAAACGATAACGTAGGACTGTCGGCTCGATGGAATACTGCGCTCGATTGCTCTCTAGCTAGGAGGAGACCACTATATACCTGACCTGTCACACACTAGTCCAGGGTAGTGGTCAGGGGTATAATCAGACACTGTACGGACCAACCGATACCGCAACAAGCTTCCTCGCGGAGGAGATCCATCATCTATCAATCACGTCGTTGTACAACTCCCGCGTGACTCTCTTCTATTTGACGTTCTGGGCGTTGGGTTCTTTGGGATTGGTTTAAGATAGTTATGTAGCTGGCCGGCCTTCTGCTCCAGGCAAGATGTGGACTCCTTCACGAGCACCGTTGAAGGCTTCTCATCCTGTCTTCTCTGGGCAGAAGCAGCCTGCGGCCCCCAACCCAAGCATTCACTAAACTACCTCTCCTAGCGATGAGTGACGGCATAGATCTCGGCTCGAGCTTATAGATGTGCTTGGTGTTCTGGCATATGGATGTTTCGGCCGCCAACGCAGCCAGAACTGTGCTGATACCAGCCCACGGCTGGAGCGTGCGAGGATTACCAAGCGGTAACCTCATCCTACTTCTCACATCTCAACCACCACCCTGCAAAGACAAACCTTCTCCACGATCATCGAGCTCATATCCTTGTTCTTATCCATCATTTCGACTTCACAGTCCCTTGCACCCATCTCGCTCCAACTCTTAACATCTACACTCCACACTCCTCCGACTCACACACAAATACTTTACCCCCTTGTACGGCGTCACGCCCCCTCCCAACCCCTTACTCTTCTTCTGGTCCACATTCAAACTCTCCACTTTGATCCCACTCGGCAGCCAGCCCTTTACACTGAAGCTCACCGTCGCCGCACTCGGCATGAGGATCTTATTCGCCTTCCTCCTCTTTTCGTCCACCTGTGCCGAGTTGGAGGGCTGTGGTGTGCTGGTCGGCGCGGACTGATACGAGGACGCTTGATCGTCGTCGTAGTTGTATGTCGCTGTGGATAGCGAGACAGCGGTGTCGTCGAATCCAGCGCCGTTTTCGTCGTCATCCTGTGCTCCCACGACTGTCCCGCTCAACGTAGCATGGCATCCCACGCCGCCGCCGCGGTCTTGAGACATCAGCATGCTGATTTCGCGTGATGAGATGCGCCATTCGATGGACGCGGATCCGGGGGCGTAGCTCGCATCGCCCATGCCCCGCGCCACGCGCAGGTCGAGGATGTTGTGCACTGAGGAAGGGAGTGGGATGTGGATGGTCATTTCCTCGATCGCGGGGGCGGTCGATGTCCCTGCTCCGCCGCCTGCAGCGATTCTGGACCCGAGACCGCCTCGCCCAGATGCTGAAGAGGGGGGAGGCGCGGACGATTTGCCGGTGAAGCGGGGGTTGAGCTGGAGGCGGACTTGGAAATCGCTCCCGCTGGGGCCAAGGGAGGTATGTACGGAGACTGTGGCGGGGATGTTGAGGCTTGGTAGGCTTTGCTTGGTGGTGGATGTGGTGAAGGCGTCTAGAGCGGAGGGGCCGAGGAGGTCGACCTCATACCCAGCGAGGACGAAGCGGCCATCTGGTGGCACGAAGGATAGTTGGCCAGGCCTTTCCTTCCAACGGTTGAGCCGCACGCAGGGGTGGAAGACAGGGAGTGAAATGGCATTTGATATGCCGCCTGGACATCCCAGGTGGAGAATCAAGTCCGGGATGCCGGAGACTTTTGCGGTGAATGCTATAGTCCCGTTTGCGATGGCTGAGAGAGGGCGGCCAGAGGGCGAGAGCGTGACAGACAGCGTTTCGACAATATCAACGTACATCTCGTTACTCGTATGCCTGACATTCGCCCTCCGCCACGGCACCGGCGACGTACTCTGCGCCGCATTCGACGGACCCAGCCGCGGACTCGGGCCTCCCCCTCTCCCGAGCGAGAACGGCGTAGCGGAAGGCGCCAAAGAGCTCGGTGTTGTGCTCGGCAACCCTACGTTCCCCAGCAGACTCTTCATCAAAGACGGCGCATCGACCAGATCGCGCAGCGCATTCGGCTCCGTGCAGCTGATGATGCCGCCATCCACCATCTCGTTCAGCAGCTGCGCGACGACGTCATAGTTGCTCTCGATTTTACTCGCGAGCAGCGGCGCGCCGAGGTAGTCTTCCAGCACATCGGCGACGCGGTGCAGGAACTCGAGGACTTGCAGTGGTTGAGTGTCCGAGGAGCATGGGGCCAGGAAGAGCAGTTGGTCTTGGACGATAGAGTAGAGGAGCGTGGCGGGGTTAGTGGAGGGGAGGTATATGAGCGACGGTCGCGGCGTGGGGTGCGAGAGGTAGAGGGGCAGGAGGGTGCTGCCTGAGGCGGGGCGGCCGTTGTAGGTGTGTTCGAGGAGAGGTGTGCTGGTGGTGCTGAGTCAGTCGGTGCAACAGACGATGAGTGGTAAGGTGGTAATGGGGCTCACTTATGCTCATCAAAGATGAACAGAGCTTCAATTGTGCTCATGCTTCTGGATCTGTCACGTGATCGCCATGCGAAGAGCAAGATGCGAAGAGCAAGACGTGAAGTTCGAGAAGACGTGGGGTGGGGTTGGCCCTGGGTTGATCGCGTCGGCTTGCATTTGGCCGCGGGGGTCTCAAGCCACAATGCAAGTGGACCCCCTGCGCCGGTCCGACGTGCATCTCGACTTTCTCCAAGTGACCAAAGATCACGGCAACCATGGCAAACGAGGTCGCAACACCTACCCTCAAAGAGGCTCTGAAGCAAGACAGGGCGCAGTTCGACGACTGCACGCCTTGCCGTGTTGTTGGTGAGCTCAACGCTTGGCACTTGTTTAGCACTGGCAATGTGCGTGACAGCAACAGTGGCTGACGTTTGACACAGGCAGCGCAACGTTCGTCGGCCTCGGCGCATTCACATATGTATCCGGTCATTCTCAGCTGAAAGCGCAAGAAGCCGTTATAAGACAAAGCAAGAGCGTGTTTGGACTGGGGAGCAGGAGGGCGGCGATTACAACAACAAGCGCGGTGTTTGTAGGATTGGGCGTATATAGGTGGTTTGCGTGAAGTGCTATACCCAGGTGGGGGACGAGAGCAAGAGGGTTGTAGGACTACGGTGTCGGTGGGGGGCCTCCAGCACTATCACGGCGTTTGGCAGATACCACGGTCAATCAATACCTACATGCGAGCGAGCCGGACACGCCCGAAACGACAGACAGACATACTGCAGTCTTCTCAAATGTCCAAAAACACAAAGGGCATCATGCAGATCCATCAGGTTTGATGTACCTGAAATGGGCCCGACAAGACATCTTTCAGGATTTCTGCCCTTAGAGTTGCGTTGCAAAAGTCAAGCTAAAGCCGCAGCCCGGGAGGGTAGTCAGACTTCTGCCACCTCGGCGATACATTCGAAACAACACGGAAGCGATACGTTATAGTATTAACAACTACTGACTTCATGTCTTTCTTCACCTCTTTCTTCACCTCTTTCTTCATGGCCCAGGATTGACCCAGCCCCCAAACGCAAGTAAAAACTGTATGGTATCTCTGCTGCTCCGAAATCGACACTAACAGGGATGTTCCCATGGTATATATATAGTAAACTCCGCACAATGCCAGATCAGCAACTCCACCCGATGCATAATGAAATCCGCCAACCAATGCGCCTATTGTATGTGCTCATGCCCGTAACCATTGAGCACATCGCTATGCTGTCCTCCTGTCTTCTGTCGTGCTCTCAACTCATCGTGCCTGACTCAGGAGGTATTCGGGTTGTCAACACCCGTCCGCCTGTTGGTGATTGTCCTCATGTCATGCGCCCCCGCTTAGGACCACCTCCAGGGCCATCTCGTCGGTCGTTGGACCCATCGGGGTGGAACGAGTCCATCATTCGCCGCTTCTGACCCGCGCCTTGACCCAGCTGGAAGAGGTTCTGTGTAGCAGTCCGTTGCAGGTTCCGTGACGAAGATCGGTTCGAATGTCGTTCGCGCCTCGACGTGGGGAGTGCTCTCCTCGCAGCAGCAGAAAAGTCGCCAAACGCATTCTCGGTATTGATGCTCGAAGGATACGGTTGCGGGGCAGAGAACTGGAAGACCTGGTGCAGCGGCGACATCTCTGGCTCGGTGACGGACGCCTCCAACTGCACGGGCGGAGCAGAGTCAGACCGCTGCGCGGCGTCGGCGTGGAGATCAGGGGTGCGGGTTGCTTCGGGGCTGATGTTGCGTTCCATGATGGGCGAGGAACTACGGGCGCGCTTATCGTCCATATCGTTCTCGTCATCCTCGTCGCTGTTTGCGTGTCGGGGTCCATCTAGCCGCTCTGTTGCCCACTGCCGTATCCGCCAGCCTTCTCCATCCCCTACTCCCACGTTTTCCTTATCTAAGAAAGTGAGGAGGTCGTCGAGGGCCTCTTGGTAGCCGTCGCTGCGGGCTCGGTCGACGTCTGCCAGAGCTGACTTGTAGAGGTTGGTCAGCTGCAGGGCGGCGTTCTTGAACGACTGGTGGACGTCTGGCTGCCGCTTTGTCTTTGGCAGCGACTTGTTCAGGCTCCGCATTGAGTCCATGGTGTTGTGTGGTTGCAGGTGAGTGCCTAGATACACGTCAGTCTTTGTCGGTGCTTCGGAAAAGAGCGATCCGTACCTGCGGAAGGCGTGGAGGTGGTCAAATGAGTGTTGTGTGCCTGACGAGGCAGTGAATACGTGAGTGCAAAGGGTGAATGCAGAGCCTGTGTCTCTACGGAGGGGCAGTAGTGTGTAGTGAGGGGGTGTGAGGTAAGGATGGTGGGGGACTCTTCATAGTGGAGACGCTGCTCTTTCCTTGCACGTCTGTGCACCTGCGCCTCGTGGCCCACACCTCATCGAACCCTGGTCAGTGACACTGACGTCCAGCGCTAGGAAACACCACGAACATTCCACCGACATACATCCTTGGCAACATTCACCCACATGACGTGGACATAGACAGCAGAACACTCTCCTGCTATCTACTCTGAAAACGGTGCAAGTAGAAGCGATGGATGACTCTCGGACATGACCTCACCCTTCGAGCGCCTCCCCGCCGAGGTCTTCGATATCATTGCAGCCTGCTTGGATTTACCTGAATATCAAACACTCCGTTTGACCTCACAACGACTTCACCTGCTGAGTCTGTCAACCTTCACAAAGAAGTACTTCACGAAACTCATCACCACACTTGGTTCGCCGTCGCTGGATCGCCTTGGACATGTGGCAAGTCAAACCCACTTGTCTAACCAAGTCACAACACTTGAGATCAGACTGCTCAACCATCGCAACTACAAGGACCTGACGAAGATTGCCAGAATCGGAATCTTCCCACCGCCGAAACGCTTCGATAAGGTGTCTTCCGTTAGGGATCAGGACATTGTGCTAGAATCGACGCTGTATGATGATGTGCTTGCAAATAGGCAGGCGAAGTGTATCACAGAGAGACTTGCTCGTGGAATAATAGGCCTTGAGAACTTGAAGACTGTACGCTTTCGTGCGCATCAGAATGAGCCGCTTGGCTGGAAGACCATCGCAGTCCCGGAGGGAGACGAAGTCTTCCGCTCCAGATGTCTGCGAGCCGTGCTTGACGCCATACTAAAAAGCGGCATCGAGCTTGAATCTTTCATTATGGGGAAAGAGAAGGGTTTCGTCTTCAGCAAGTGCGCGAACGTGCCGTATCCGGCATTGCAATTGCCACTTGAGTACCTCCAGAGGTTGAGATCACCTTTCGCGGGCTTGAGGACTCTGACGCTGTCGGTCGTTGCGGCGCACAACGGCCACCACAGACTCCCAGGATGGGAGAACGGCTTGAGTCGCTTCATCAGCAGCGCTCCAAATCTGACGCACCTGACATTGTCGCTGGATCGCAAGACCCAGATCTCTCAGTACGGAGCACGAATTATGCGCTCTTTATCTGACTCTATCCAGCTCGAGACACTCGAGAGCCTGCACGTATGCAACCTCACGGTCCACGAATCCGATCTAGCGAAATTCATCAAGACGCATGCTGGAACACTGCAACGGATAAACCTTACCAACGCGTGTCTGTTGACGGGGAACTGGCTTGTTCTACTCACTACGTTCAAAGCGGTCCAGAATCTGCAGACGCTTCGGCTGTCTTCCGTCGAGGGAGCGGGCAGCCCGGTGCAGTTCCGGCAGCGCGATAAAGAGCGTCGGAAGGTTACTCTAGATACGAGCAAAGATGGGCGGACGATGTTGGAGATGTTAGATGAGCTCATTGGAGTTTGCAACATGGAAAGTATGGCGGTCCTGTATGCGCTAAACCATGCTTAGTAGACGTATGAAATAAGCGTGCGGATCACGGTAGACGATGTTTGGATTCATGCGAAAATGCACTGCAATTTTATCGCAAAGGAAAAGCTCCAAGTATGCCCGAAACATCAGACCAGTCTTCCTTTGTCTTTCTTACGAGCAGCTATAGTAACAATAATACAAATGTGAAGGCTGACGTGGAGCTGCATACAGATTCGATCTGGAACAAGGCTTCAAGTATTGGGCTCAAGTTCTGGTCTTCTCACATGATGTTCTGCATGTCCGTCGAGAGTTTTCCGCCTCACTATTGAGTTCTCGATGTCCAGCAGGAAGCGTTGTAGTGTGCAACGAATGATGATTATTTATAGATGGACAGTGGGCCAGAATATCGCCTGTAATTAGAGCTCTGCTGCAAAGGCCATCGGTCTTGAAAACAGCAAAGCAGGTCAAGTCCATAGATCACGTCACTTGGGAGAACAACGTATACAATGCTGACAGATAGAGCTTTTGACATTCGCTCAAAACTCCCCCACTCCGCCACTCCTGCAAGCGCGCTTTGATTATCTACATGGACCAACCCAAATCGGTTTCTAGATGATCATTCTTTTCCCCTTTCCCTATGCGTGACAAACATGAACAGCCATATACACAGGCTAGCGTACCTGGTCTCAACCAAAGACAGCACGGCAGGGAGTATCTACACGCGGCCAAACGCAACAAACAAACACGTCGGGCAACAAGCGGGGTATGAAACACACACAGCCACCAACAACATGGCCTGTTATGAAGAATAGAATATTGACAAGGCGAGATGTGGACATGCGGACAAAGACATTACGCGTAGAGCCGTATTGCGGCCTGATTAATGACAGTACTTGTGCAATGAGGGTGTGATGATCGAGTGGCTCCATGCTGTATGCACAGAGGGAGACCATCGATCAATGCTGATGCGCGAAGCAGGTACAGAAGAAGTTGTTTGCACATGCATGCGTCGTAATGTAGAGTACGGGTAGCGACAGTAAGAACTGAAGAACAAGAGGAAATTCATCAGACGTTTTCGGTGAAGCGCGAGCTTCGTGAGCCATCGGCGGAGTGGAGACTTCTACCGAGAGCGGCTCGAGGTGGTAGATCGTGGTTTGGCGACGAGAAGGGGTTTGGTGACATGGGTGGGCTGAGGGTGGATCGATTCGTGTCGTCAAAGGGGTTTTCGTTGGGGTGACGAATGACTGGTGTCCTCGCCGGACTGGGCCGAAGATTCAATGTGCCCGCGCCGCCAGTAAAAGACGTCTCGCCAATCTCTTTGCCAAAGCCTCCGCCGTACTCCTTGTTCATTCCAGGTCCGCCGCATGTGCCATGGTCGTCTTGGTAGAAGGGGTCGGACGTATGACCGCCTCGTGCAAACTGATCTGAGGTCATGCCTTCACTGAAAGCAGACGGCAGCTTGCGTCCTGAGACCCTTTGGAAGCTGCGCTCTGTAGGCGAGCTGGTGTCGGCCGTCGACCTGGAGAGTCCGGAAAAGCGATTGAGAAATGCGGAAGGTACAAGACTGGCTCTTGCTGGGGCAGGTGCCTGTACCTGTCGCATTGCCTGCTCATTGTCTGCGGGATGGCTATCTGTGAGCTGAAGTGCCCCACCTTGCCTGCGCTTGTGGCGACGAAGCAGCACCAAGATGATCGCAAGGATGAGCGCAGCACCAGCCAAACTGCCCACTACACTACCCACAACCCGTGGAGTGTCAAGAGGCGTAGTGCCACCTGTGACGGAGTCGCCAGCGGCGGCGGCGGCGTTTGTACTTGCGGGTGAGCCTGCTGTCGCAGCTCCACTGCCCCCAGCCCAGCCGGGACCACCGCTGCCATAGAAAGAGGAAGAGCCAGCAGCATCTAGGGACTCTGTCGGTGTGGCGCGGTTCGAGGAGCCAGCAGTTGACGGTGAGGAACCTGATTGCGAAGATACTGAGGGCGAGGTACCGGATGAGATGGCAGTTCGTGATGCGGCCACTCCAGAGGAAGACGAATAGGTGAACCCACTCATGGTGGAGAGTAGTGTGGGCGAAGAGGCAAGTATTGACGAGGCAATCGACGAAGTAGTGCTGGAGATGCTGGATACCGTGGAGTTCGTAGTGCTTGCTGCGGTCAGTGCGGCAACAATAGATGGTTCAATGCTAGCCGCAGCACTTGATGCTGAAGACGATGCAGCGACTGCATCGGCGACAACTGCCCCAACGCTTGAAGAAGCAAACGGATAGGCGGGCACTGTCAGGGTGCTTGGAAATGCTGGTACGGACGGAACCGATGGAAGAGACACGCTGGACACGGCTGGGACAGATGCCACGGAGGGCAGAGCGACGACAGTAGCCACGGTTGGCTCAGCGGATACCGATGGCACAGAGGCTTGTGATGGCTCGGATGGTGTTGAGGGTACTGTTGGTTGAGTCTCTGACGGCAGAGATGCTATTGATGGTACTTCTAGTGTGGATGCTACTGTCGTTGCCGCTGCTGCCGTCGGCGCAGATGGCTCAGGTGTCGCGGACGGCGCTGAGACATCCGTAGCGTTTGTGACTGGTAGCACTTGACTGGCCTCGGTCGGAACGGTTGAGTCTGGTTGGGTTACAGTAGTCTGCGCAACCACATTTCCAGCGGTGTCCAGTGTAGCAACAACTTCGACGTTCACAGTCTTGACATTGGTGCCAGCCTGAGGCGCCCTTCGATGGAACCTCCGGTGCGAGTTACTCATGACAGTCCGTCTCTTGTGCTCCCTAATCAACAATGGCTCGTCTGCGTAATCCTCCTCTTCCTCGTACGGCTTCGTTCTCCTGTCCAACTCTTTCTCTGTTAGTGTATATTGCGCGTGGCGGTGGTTGCGTGAGTCGACTCTAGATCTAAAAGGTGCGATGATGTGGTCCATGGATGAACGCTACTTGCGCGCAAACGATGCTTCCAGAGTGGTAGTGATGATGGATTGGATGTGTTCGCGGAACATGGGCATCGAATGATTGAATCCAGTTGGTGTTAGTCGCAAGCGATGCTAGGCGGTGCTAATGAGGGGACGTATAGGCGTTGGCCGATGCAGGAGTCCAATCAATGGATGCAATGGATGGTGCGCGTGGTTTGCGAGTGAATGTCGAGAAGCGAACGGCTGCCAAGCTCTGGAAGCTCTGGCTGGTGAAGGAGTGACTGGTGAGAGCAACGATTAGAATGCGCGGCGCATCACGATGCAGCACACACTGTACACACCTGGACGCGGTCAATGGACCAGCATGAGCTGCGCGATGGTGTTTACCTACGCGAGCAGGTGGGCGGGGGCCGGGACTATGAGACAGCAAGGCTCGCTATGGCGAGTGGTTTGCTACAGTCGGTGCGCTGTGTGGATGGTGCAACAGGCGGACGGGGCGGGGGCCTAAGGCGTGGTGTGCGACGGGGCGGACTAAAGGTTGCAGTCTGAACCTAAGGGGGCCTGCGCGCAAAGTCCTGCACTATAAACAAAGGTACGCAATACTGTCTATCTCTGTTCTCCTCCCGTTGCCTGGCGCACTGGGGAGGGCGGTTTGTCGACGTCGCAGTGGAAGTTTGGGTGAGGTGGAGAGGCACGAGGGCTCTGGAGACAAGCACGCCGTGCAGGTGAAAAGAGATGCAAGCAGCGGCGAGTGAGCAGCGAGAGCCTGGGCTGTTTGCTGTAGGACGGGCGCGCTGATTGCTGGGATTGGGTGAAGCGAGATTGGCCTGCTTTCGTATACTGGTGGGCCCCCGTCCGTGGGCTCTTCTATTTCCAGTACAATGATGCGCAGAGACACTCTGACCACGAGGGGCGTGTTAAAGGAAGCTTGAAACGCTTGAAGGGGGGAGTGTTGATCTTCATTCACGCTTCTGCGCTTAGGCACAGCAGCATTCTGTTGCCGTTCAGAACTCTCAGTCAGTGAAGTGGAGAGTGCATTGAGTCTGCAGGTCATGTTTGCCGTCCAAACCCCTCGTTAGTGCTAGCCAGGCTGCACCTGCCGTTCCGACCCTGCAGCAGAAGGAGGCCCTCGCACCACCTGAACCGTCAACGGACATCCATGGCAGATTCAGGAACGCGCCTTTTTGAAGCTCCCGCAAGACCCACGCGCAGAAGTCTGATCATTTCTTTACGCGCCACCATCCTATAATAGCTACCCTCCGTCGTTGCACCCGACCTTCTGCGCGACGGACACTACCAACAAGAGTCAGCCTGCTGTTTCTGTTCCTTACAACACCATGCCGCTTCCAGCCTTGCGTGGCTTCGGAAATGTATTGCCAAGCGTGAGCGGCTGTCTGGCTATCCATCCCCCTTCAGGGTTCGACGATTGGCTGGGGATCCGTTCGAATTGCTTCAGTAGTCTAGCGCTATCGTACGGGGAAGGGATGTCTGCGGGACTGCACGGCCAAATTTCCCTTTGTTCGTGTGATCTGTCGCAATTCGTCCCCATCCACGCGTCGCTGCTCACGTGAAGAGATCAATTGTTGCTCACGTGAAAGTGAGGCTCTGCATCTCAGAATCGAATCTCGGAGGCTTCTCGTCGTTGTTGTGGTTTGCACGCTGATTTGCGGTCGTATTGCTGTCGTACTTCGTAAACATTGAAGTTAGCCCAGCTGCTGTCGGATTCTCAACGTTCAACCCCGCGCGTTCTGCACCGCCACTATTGCGACTCTCAGGTCGACACCAAACACGTTTTCTCTGTAGCCACCTGAATTGACAAACCATGCATCCTTCCTGATTGTGTGCCAGCTCAGCGCTATGCGCAGCCACTCACCGCTCGCCCAAAATGAAAATGACGTCGCTGTCGAATCTCGCAAACCAGGATGAAGCCAACAGCAACAACAGAAGAGCACCGCCGCCTCTTCCACCACGAGCCTCACAATCAAACGAGATGAGCTCACCTCCCAGCTACACATCGGTCATGGCTATGTCGTCACAGGATCCTCGATCTTCATCGACACAATCGCTGATCCCAGACCCTACCTTGGAGAATACGGGCCGCCGCCGTATACTGCTGGTGTACATCCATGGCTTCATGGGTAATGAGACAAGTTTTAGGAGCTTCCCGGCGCACGTGCACAATCTCGTCACCGTAACACTCGCGGATACGCACGTGGTTCATACCAAGATCTACCCCAGATATCGAGCGCGATATAGTCTTGAGCAGGCCAGAGATCAGTTCTCTGCATGGTGAGCTTCCAATACACTAGCGTTTACTAGATGTATGACTGATCTATGGTAGGCTTGCACCACACGAAGACCAATGGACGGACGTTATTCTTCTTGGTCACTCCATGGGGGGACTACTTGCTGCAGATGTTGCTTTGCTGTTCCGTCACCGCATTATCGGCATCATCAACTTTGATGTCCCTTTTGTTGGCATGCATCCTGGCATTATCAAAGCAGGACTAGGCAGCATCTTCACAAAAGTGCCACCACCTCAAGATCACATACTTACATCGCCCTCGACAGGAACCAAGCCTAGCCGGATGAGTACAATCTTCAACCCAAAACCTGCAGACCCCAACTACAACCCATCATTCACCAACGATGTTCACTTACCAGTGCGCAAAGGTTTGGACAATGCGTTACATTGGTTCAACAAGCACTCAAATAACATCAAGGAGGCTGGAAAGGGGCTAGTCAAGTCACATTTTGAGTTTGGCAGTGCCATGGCCGACTATAAGGAGCTGAAAGACAGATATGCAAGGGTGCGGGCTCTTGAAGAGGACGACGAGACAAAACGGAGAATGGGCAACCCGGATGTGCAATCACCGCCACGGATACGGTTTGTCAACTACTATACTGCGAGTACAGGCAGGCCGAAGAAGCCTAAATCGCCAAAGAGTCCATCGCCTTCTCGCCCGGGCAGCGTAGCACTGCAGCATGGTGACAGTGATGCGAGCGGGCTTATCACAGAAACACAACAAGATCTAAAAAAGGTGAACTCAGGTTCAAGCACTCCTCCACGATTATCAATCGATGTCAAGGAGCACCGTGGATCAGAAATCGTTCCCGTTACGCCGCAAGACATTCTCTCTGCGACCAGCCCGCAGAAAAGCTTCCCAGAACAGGACACAGAAGGTCCAGCTCTACCGGACATCCCACCCATACCACAAGAGCCACCCTTTGTAGACCTCGCGCAGATCACGGACAGAACTCAACGACGAACTGCTGAAAGGGAGCATGACGAAGCACTCGAAGAATACCATAAAGCAGTAAGAGCGCGCAACAGAATCATCAACGAGCGAGAAGACATCGAAGAAGAATGGGAGAAGCAACGCCAGCAGAAAGCCACAGTGCCGCTCCAGCAACCGAAATCGAAATCCGAGTTGACAGGAGAGCAGCTAAGGCTGGAGAAAGAGAAGGAGAGGATGGCAAGAGAACAAGCGCGACTCGAAGGGAGGGAGTACCATCCACCAAGCGAAGACACCACGGCCAGCGCCCAGGAACCATTGAATGTAGAGACACCGGGTCTGGAATCTGGTCTCCACATCATGCAACTCGGTGACTCACCCTCTCGCAGCCCGTACTCGAGCTACGATTTCTCCCGCAGCGCAATCCTCAGCCAAGCCTCGCCCGACGACCAAGCATCCATAACCGACTCAAACTTCACCTCCAATACCACTGAAACTGCCGAATCGAGCGAAACCAAGTTAGAGAAGAAGAAACAAAAGGAGAAGAAGCTCGGCAAGTTCTGCATGCTGCCTCCTAAGGATAGCTCTGGGCACAAAGATCCCACGTGGGTCCGCGTGTACATGGAGGGCATGGATGAAGTAGCTGCACACACGAGTCTGTTCTTTGTGAACGAGACGTACGAGCGTCTTGTAGGGGATGTGGGGGCGAGGATTGAGGAGTGGGTTAGGGAGGCCGATAGTGTTCGATTGGTACGGGAGATGAGTGGGATGGAGTGATCGTCGAAGACGCAAATATCCCACCCATATGGCTTAGACCCATGGTGTTCATTGAGGTGCATTTGTCATTGCAGCTATCGAACAGACACAGACTTCAAGCGACCACTTACGCATCCTCTTATAGACATTTCTCTATATATACACTACCGCAGGTTCGTCTTCCATAGTTTTAGACTCAGATAGGACGTTAAACCAATCAATCAGCACTACCGCAGACATGCTTCCAAGTCGTCTTCTCCACCGCGCCTACACATTTACAACGCAACATGTTGAAAGCTCAACCCCGCGCCCAAAACCGCCCCATACCAAACCATCGCGCCTAGACCCACAAGGTTTGTAACACTGCTAATACTATGCAAGATACTAAACTGCCTGTTCAACGCCTGCATCTCCTTGCTATGCGGCCCCTTGTCATACGCCGCCTTTCCATCCCGCGTCTCCTGATGTTTCCTCACGCTCATAATCTCCGTTGTTTTGGGTCCAACATACACCAAGTTCGCAACAGCAGTGAACAGCATCGTGCCAACGAGCCAGACATTCAGCCTATCTGTCGGCGATTGCAGAACGGGCGTGGACGATAGGTAAGGCACCAAACGAGATGCGCCGGACGGGTAGGTGAGCAGCATGGCGAGCGGTGTAACCGTTTGGAGCGTGAAGTACACAGGGAATGTGTGTTTTTGGAGTGTGGAGAATTGGGGCCGCGGGAGGACTTTGAAGGCTACGACGCCGGCGATAAAGGACTGGAAGAGCGTGGAGCCGAGGAGGGTGCCATAACTAGCATGTGTCAGATTGTGGACGGAATGATTGTAAAAAAAAAACGCGAACCTCAGTAAGTGGTATGTGGCCGGGTTCTTGAATGAATATGAAGCCATGCTTGGCAGTGGGAACAGCTGATGCTTATCAAGAGTGTGTAGGTATATCAGGCGTAGTGTGGTTGTATTATTGGTCGCAAGAGTTTATAGCAGTATTGACGTCTACAGGAGAAGTAGATGTATACAAAAAGTGTATCTTTGAGTGGTGGTAGTGGCGCAAGATCTATATGCGTGTAACCTCGGTGGTCCGCAATCGCGCTCGGTCGATGATGAGCTCATTGACATGCTCCAACGCGATATCCCTGTCGCCGCTACACAAGCTGCCCCACCTCATATCCGCGGCCTCTCCGTCGTCCTCAAAGTCGATCAAAATACCACCACTAGCATACACGCGCAATGCTGCTCCCCACGTTGATTGACCTCCGGCGACCGGAAGGCAAAGACCTCGACCCAGAAGACATCTTCGGTTCCTCACTTGGCGGCGTCTTCACCGACGACCTGCAGAACCAACACGGCGATGACCCAGACACTGTCATCGTATACAAGAACGCGCGACACGGCAATCTCGAGTTCAGAACTGCGGAAATAAATGGCGAGGAGGAGAGACGGAAGATGGCGCACTACCTGTGGAATGCTGGTGTGCTGATGGCTGAGCTGGTAGGCGGGAGGCCAGAGGAGGGGCCGGCTACGCCGATAGCTGTTTTTGGAAACGAGGGACGGAAGAACGGCGAGTGGTGGATGAGTAAGGAGGAAGAGATATTATGGAACGTGGAGGGCGAGAGTGTGATTGAGCTTGGTGCAGGTGCGTTGGGCTGAGCGCAGAAAGAGAAGAGAAGGCTGATGGAACATCGATGCAGGGGTAGGGCTGGGCGGTGTTATGAGTGCACTCGCTGGCGCCAGAGAAGTATGGCAAGCTCTGTTTTGTTTAGGTATATCTTTTACTGACCATTCTCTAAGGTTACTATTACCGACTACCCAGCTCCACCGATCCTCGAGGCCGCCAAGACCAACGTCACGAAGAACCTCAATGAACCCTTCCAGTCTCGAGTTACCGTCGAAGGCCACCTTTGGGGAGACGTCTCCTCCGACTTCGCTCGTACGAATGCACACAAATATACACGCGTCCTGGCAGCAGATTGTCTATGGATGCTCGGAGAGCACGAGAATCTGGCAAAGTCGATGCTCCACTTCCTCGCAGATGTCCCAGATGCCAGGGTTCTGTGTATAGCCGGGTTCCATACGGGCCGGGCGAAGCTTGTACCATTTTTTGAGGAGGTGGTTCCTCAGCAGGGGCTCGAGGTGGAAGAGATGTACGAGATGGACGCAGACGGCGTGCGGCGGCCCTGGGCGAAGGAGCGAGACGGAGGGAGAGAGAACATCGGCGAGCGGAAGAAGTGGCTGGTGGTGTCAAGGATACGGCGGCGGGCCGTCTAGTCAACGCAGACAGCGGCCGAAGAGCTGAACAGCCGAACAGTTTCGGGAGCTCAGGCCTTGCGCTTGAAGCAAAGCGTGCAAACACTTGTCCCTGTCTTCCCACCAAATGTGAAGCTTGGATACTTCGCCTTGCTCTCATACACAAGCTCGCCTCCTTCCACGTCAAACCACCCCTTGACTTCCTCTTCCGTCCAGTTGCAACTCGTGATCAAAAACCTGCCACCCTTCTTGATCAGCTTCTCCACCTTCTCTCTGTAACCCTCACATATCCTGCGCCCCTGTGCATCGGTCTCCTGCGCAAGGCAGATCGCATCAAACGTCCCTTTGTCCAGCACCACATCGAACCCATCACCCAACCAAGCTCCCGCCTCTTCGCCAAGAAGATCCCATTCGTGGAACTGAATGTCCGTATATTCCTCGCCCTTTGATTCGCGGATCTCATTCGCAAGTTTGACACTCTGCGGCGCATAATCCGCACCCACCATCTCCCCCTCCCACTCGTCCTCTCTCAGCGCAAACAGCAAGTGTCCGTTTCCTGTCCCAAGATCCAGAAACCGCGTTGGAGTCTCGTCGCTTGTATTGTCTTTGTGTAGTTGTCCTTCGTCTGACAGGGTATCGAGAAAAGAGAGCATGCGCTCCTCAGCGCCCGCATCGCTGAACCATATTGTGCCTTCGTCGTCGGGGTTCGAGGAGAAGTTCTGGCGCTCGGTGGTGTAGGCGGCATCCCAGTAGGATTTTGTGCCTAGTTCGGAGGTATTGAGGTGTTCGGGGTTCGACATCGTGGGTGCTTGGTATTGGACGTTGTTGTTTTTGTTCACCTCGGCATCTATCGTCAAAATTATTGGGAATCATGGAGGGGTCGTTGGGCCCCTGTCCATAGTCAATCGATACGCGAGATCTGGCCCAGGAACATGACGTAGGAGGGCGATCAAGCTGCATCATTTGAACATTACACTTCTCCTCCAGAGCACGACACTTTCTGCATACCGCCGGTATTCGTCCAACATCAACCCGGACAGCATCTAGAGCATCTAATCCACTATGAGCGACTCCATATCCACCATTAGCACCCTTCCGCCCCTGCTCTTCGCCTCCGCCCTCTCAGCATACGGTCTTTACCTGTGCAAGGAAAACATCACGCGGCTGCAGCAATACGAAGAGCAATCCAAGAAGGCAGCAGAATGGAGTAACACTGCAGCCCAGCGCCTGCACAAGACGCGCACAACGCAGACCAGCGGGACATTATCCGTACGTCTTCCCTAAATTGTCCTCATAGACGTCACGCGTGTAGACATCTCTCGCATTGATAGCATTCAGTGGCTAACGGATTTATAGCTGGCGCTCTCCTTCCTAGCTGCATCCGTCCTCCCCTTCTTCACCTCCAAACACACCCCCACAACCCTCGGCGTCACCAGCTTGGCGCTCGGCGCCGGGCTCTACACCGCACGCACACATATGGCGAACTTCTGGAACGAGTCTACACAGACCAAAATCCCGTTCGTAGAGAAATTCAACGATTCTATTAGGGGCAGCGAGAGGGTTGTGCTGATTCTCGAGACACTGAGTTTCAGTTGGGGCGTTGCGGGGTGCGTTTGGGCACTGGGTTGGGAAGACTTGGGAGTGGGAGTTTGGGGAGGTGTGGCGGCTGCGAAGACGGCGTGGATGTTTAGACAGGGGTGGGGGACGAGTTTGTAATCTTTGTGTGCCTCCAGCTCTCTTTGAAGAGTTGGGAAGCTGGTGTATCATGTTATATCACAAAGGAGCTCGTGACTTTCCTAGACAGATCTTGGAAAGATGATTTGGAAAGATCGACGTCCAATTCATGTATATACCCAAAGTAGTCTATCTCATCTCCTGAGGCTGATAGAGAATTTATGAATCTCCCCAAGATGCAGAAAGTATCTACGTTTACCCCTTGATCATTTCAACCCCACCTCCCCCATCTTCCTCGTCGGATCAGCGCCCGCCTGCCCCTCCCAAGCACCCAATGACCTCGTCCACGCCTTTGTGTGAAGTGCCACGTACGTCTCTCCAGTCGGTTCCCACGTCCTGACCTCCTCTTTGACTGGCGACCCGAGTTTAACCACGACGTCCTTGAAGTTGTTCGTTTCCCAGGAGTCGTGTGTGTCTTCGGCGCAGTATATCACGGGGCCGCGCGCAGAAAGAGTGTGTTTTGGTTAGTGTAGGGCTAGGGTTGTTTCCAGCGCGATTTGAAGCCTGAGATCTTGAGGGTGAATCTGGGGTTTGTGATGGGGTAGCCTGGCGGAAGCCTGAGGTAGCTTTTCTCAACTGGAGACAACTTGGTGTTCGCTGGGAATGGTGGGTCGAGGGGTGAAGTTGTTCGCCCAAGCTGGAATTCGCAGTCTGACGATGATAGGAACTTGATTCTTATTTTGGAGTGTGAAAGAGACGGTGCCGTCCCAAGGCCAGTTTGATGACTGCTCAAGCTCGATTGGGCCCTCGTCTGCTGCACATGCTACTTTCGCTGACGTGTAGAGATGCACGTTGATGTATGCTCCCTTATCTTGCTGACCGAAGTGCCAGAGGTATCCTCCAAGACTGCCAAATAAACGGCTGTAGTTCGGTGGGAAGCAGGCGCACCAGAACCAGTCTTCGCGTCCGCTCTTGTCCGCTTCTGAGCTACCGAGCTGGTTGACGTAGGTGAACGCTTTGCCATTTAGGCTCATGGCTGTCATGACGTTGTTGTACAGACAGAGATCTATGATATCGCCGTATCGGCCGTCGAGTCCGATGCCCAACAACCGCTCCGCGAGGAACAGGATCGCGATGGATGCACACGTCTTGTTGTAGCAGCCGCCTTCGTCAGTCGATTGCGGCAGGAAATAGTCAACACCGAAGCCTTACCATTGTTCAACCGCGCCTACGCCACCAGTGACCGACATCTTCTTGTCGACCATGTTGTCCCATAGGAGGTGCAGAGCACCAAGCCATTCTGAGGACTTGGTCATCAAGTTCAAGCCTTTCTTCTCGATGCAGAGCAGATCCGCAACGGCAGTGAGGAGATATAACGCACGCACTGAGTGACCTTCGATGGTCTGCTGCTTAAGAATGGGTGCGTGTGATTGGCTGTACTAAAGTGCGCCTGCCTTGTTGTAAGGGTTGGGACGTTTCCACGGGCTCTCTTGTCTTTGCCCAGCTTTCTAGTCAAAGTAAAGCTTGCCTTCTTGCCCGGCAGGGTTTCCGCGCTCTTCAATGAAGTATTGTGCAAGCTTGTATGTATCTCCATTGCCGGTTTCTGTGTATAACTGAAGCAATGCCATCTCGATCTCGGAGTGTCTAGGGTAACCGTGAAACTTGCCTTCTTCCGGTCTGAAAGTGTTGTTGACCAAGCGGACGTACTTCACGGAGTGGCTCGGTCATTCTTGTAATAGTTGCGATGGACAAGTGCCGCCTCGATCAAATGACCACAACTGTACAACTCGTGCATGTCTCTGAAGTTTGACCACCTGCCTTTCGGGTCGACGACTGTATAGTGCAGGTTCAGGTAGCCATCATCTTGCTGAGCAGATCGTATGGTCCTGACAATGTACTGGATGGCGGCATCGATCTCCTCGTCATAGTGATTTTCCAGAAAGTAACAAGCACCTTCTATCCACTCGGCAAGGTCGCTGTCCCAGAAAAGGTGTTTTGACACTGGCCACATAGATTTTCCATCCTACGTTGGATGCCATTTCAACTCAAAGCAGTTGTAACGACCTGTTGTCTTGAACTGGTCAAGTTGTGTCTTGAGTGTCGTGCTTGCAACTGTGTTGCGCCTGGACATTAGTATTGAGTTTCCAGTGAACGTTGTGTTGCGGAATGCACCCTGTGGGTGCGCCACAATGGACGAGGGCGTAGATAAGGGAGAGATAGCCAATGTGTTTTCAGAATGGGCGTCGCCAGACTATATAACTTACTAAATTATTCCGCCATGCAATGCCATGACGCCCAGATAGACGATAGTGATGCTCTGTCCACCGGAGCCCCAAGCTCTCTTTCATTCATCTGCCGACGCTCTCAACTTGAGGTTTTGTGCACTCAGTAGCTGTGCTTAATGACCCGGTGGCTTGAGAGCCACAACGTAGGCGTGTTGGCATGGTTCTTCTCCGCACGCTTTGTCCAGTCGGATTTTATTCACCCCGATTCGTACTCTCCGCATCTCCTCCGCGATGCATCATCCTTCATGTAGTACATTAACCTTATTGGGACCCTTGAAAGCCTCATGACATAACCTGCCCAACCGGCTTCGAGCTACATATTGACAGCTTCTACAAATACTGCAACCAGAGCAGTTGCCCATCATGGGGCCGTTGGAGAAATTCTTGCCAAAGAACGACCGCTATGCGGCTCTGCTGCTCTGTGACATGGTCCTTGCGACTTGCTTCAACGGCTACGATGCAAGTATGTAGTCCTCATCCTGGCTACAATTTTGATGCTGACAATGCGAAGGCATCATGACAGTCATCCTGACGGATCAACAGTTCGTCGAGTACTACAACGTCGATGCGGACTGGACGGGCACTGTAGCTGTTGTGCCTTTGGGCTACCACAAATCTGGCTCAGCTGTTCATTGGCGGCACACTCACCAGCCTCGTTGGGAGGCTTTGGGCGCTCCGCATCTCCATAGTGGTTATGGGAATTGGCGTTATTGTCCAGAGTGTCCCAACCACGTATGACATCCTCATTTTTGGTCATTTGCTTACTGGCCTCGGCTTTGGCTGTGTGTACATTGTTACGACGCTGTACGTGGCTGAGCCTGCGCCGCTCATGCTCCGCGGCAGCTTTGTTGGTACCGTCACTCGGTTCGGATATCAGTTGGGGACACTGATCGCGTTCTGGAGTGGCTATGGCATGAGCTATGACAAATAGCCATTCAACATCGCCTTGTGTGTGTCGAACCTCATACAGCTTCCCATTGGCCTTGCATTCATCATTCTCAATCTTTGGTATCCTGAAAGTCCTGGAGTAAGTTAAAAGCTCGCTGGTTGGAGGCCATACATCGGTGCTGACGACCAACAGTGGCTTCTTGTTGAAGTGAGTGGATTGTGTTGATTGATCTTAAGAGCTATTGGCTAGAATCGATCGAGTCCATATAGTAGAATGGGATAGCAGTGAAGGGTTGGGGAAGCAAACCGAGCTAACCGAATGAGCTGGACAATCAGTGCAGTGGACCGTCAGCAAACGCTGCAACGGACCGCTAGCAAACAGATGGTGATCGGTGGATATTTTCACTCCCTCCGACACTTCTCGAGAAGCAGCCCGACAACCCAGGCCGAGTACTGCGAGTACTATGCAAGCTGAGAATGGGCGACGAAAACTCAGATGACGTACTTGCTGAGTACCATGAGCTCATCGCCGCTCAGCAAGCTTGTGCTCGCTTCGATACCGGATACAAAGGTATCTTCAAGTCGAAAGGGATGCGAAAACGCTATTGTATAGCCTTTACGCGAGGTCGCTCCATCAGGCTGGTGGTATCGCGGCTTTGAATATGTACGCAGCGCTTATATACCAGAGCCTGGGATGCAAGTGCAGTCTCTCTATCTTTTTCGACTTGACAGTTCCAGATGCTGACGTTCGGTAGGGGACTAAAGAAGTCAGGCCTTATCCATCAACGGGATCCAAGCTGCGCTCCAGCTGGTAATCGTTTCTCGTCAACACTTTCACTGTCCATAAGTTTGGGCGAAGGGCACTCCTCTTAGCTGGATTCGCCATTCAAGCCACCACACTGCTCATCCTGTCGTCCCTTACAAATGCTTTTCCGGAAAACAACAATAGGGTCGCCGCTGTTGTTGAAGTAGCGATGTTGTTCGTCGTAGACTTCACCTACTGCTGGTCAAATGGTCCAATCCCACCGGCCATTACTACAGAGGCAATACTTCTCTATCCTGATGATAGCTATCCAGTAGCTTACCCTGAAAATAAATTTTTCCCACAGAAGTTCGGGACAAGGCATTTGGATCTTCCCTTCTTGGCCAGACTGTATGTTTGCTCGCTCTGACGCAGCCCTGGTCACACTTCAGTTCGCAGGTTAGGAGAAATGGCTACTGGCTCCTTTGCGGCCTCAACACTATGCTGTTGGTAGTTGAGGAATCTGCAGCCGCTTTGTATTGTCCCATCAGACCAACTGCTAACTTGTGATGTTCAGATCTCGGTATGTTTCATCCTGCCTGAAACGAAGGGTGTCTCACTTGAGTGAATGGATAAGATCTCCAGTAAGGTCGATGCGGTAGAAGTAGATGAGCAGGAACGTGGTCTGGGTAGGGCAGAAGCTATGTAATTGTCCGCACAGGCAGTGCTCTCATTAGTCAGCTCGTTTGATTAGCTCCCGCACTAGCGCACTGTAGATATCGCCCCGCTCTGATAGCTTCAATACAACAACGCCCTTATCACAAAATACTCCCTCATCAGGTTATGAGCCCTCTCTTAACGACCGCGATCGCGACCGTGCAGTAGTACACCTTGTCAATAGCGCAGGTACTATCGCAGCGCCTTCCTGGTGTTGAGAGAGGCGTTTCCGCACTCAGCAACTACCCCACCAAAAGACGGAGCTACCCCGCCATCCATTCCACCTCCCCCCCATACAACCAACACCATGTCACTGTCTGACAGCATCGTACCAAAGCTGCGACAGGATGGTACTAATCATTTCCATTGGGAGCGTGCCTTTCAACTGTATGCCAAGTCACAGGGCTACAGTGGCCTCCTCAACGGCACGTGGGAAGAACCCACCGTCATCAAAGGCCTAACTCAAATGGAGCCATCCACGATCAACAGCGTATACACAGACGAAGTGCAACTCAGGGCTGCTCAGATCAGCGTCCGCGAACACAACCGACTCATCAAAGAGCAGTACAGCCGTGACTGGGCACAATACCGACGCTGGCAATCCGCCTGCGCTGCGCTTGAACTCGTGCTGTTGTCCACGGTACCGCAACCCATCTATGAGAGCGTCAATGACCTCACAGATGTCGCGGACCAGTTCAATACTATCATTGCCCGATATAGGGATCAAGGCGTGACAGAGGAGTGCTCCATCTGGGCTGACTTCTTCAAACTGCGCGCCCATGAGTGCAATACTACGACTACATTCGTCGACAAGTTCAAAGCTGGCTTAGCCAGGCTCACTCACATTCAAGACTGCAAGCTCACTGACAAGCAAGCAGTATACCAATTCATCCTCGCAATTGACACCGCATACCCAGACTACGCACGCCAACGCCGCGCTGACCTCCGTAATGATACCATGCCCGACATCCACAAGATGTGTGCGGAGCTCCTGGATGAAGCCCGCCGCGATGATCCCATCAAGTCAGCTTACGCCGCAACAAAACAGCAAGCTGGGGGTGACTACAACAACAACCCAACCAACAGTGGTCCTACGAGGGGTCAGGGCGGCCACCGCGGTAGCCGTGGACGGGGACGTGGAGGTCGAGGCGGCGCCAGTATTGGTGATCGCCAACAGACAGGCGATAGTAAGTCAACCATCGCGCGAGCTCACTGCAAGCACTGTGACCGTACGCACTATGGCGGCGGCGATAACTGCTGGTACACCTTCCCTGAGAAGGCCACACAGGAATGGCGTGACAAGAACGCCGACTACATCAAGACCAAGAAAGGCGGCGCCAACGCTGCCGCTGTGAAGGACAACTCATATTTTCAGCCTCACAACGGTCTCATGTTCTTTACAGCTCGTACAACCCCCGTAGTCGACATCAGCAACACGGTTCGCGAGCTTGCTGGACGCGGTGAGTACCAGAACCGTCTCATTCTCGACACTGGAGCCACCGATCACCTTTGCAACGACCACAGTAAGTTCACCAGCTTCGATCGAGGCAGCTATTACGCTGTTATCAACACCGGCGCTGGTCCAATTACAATCACACAGAAGGGCACTATCAAGGTAACAGTCCTCCGCTCCGACGGTACAAGCGAACAAGTCTCTTTCTCCAACGTGCTGTACGCGCCACAGATGTTTGTTTCTGTACTGTCACACTCAGTGCTGCGTGAGAAGAACCTTTACTATCACGGTTACGATCACAAGCTATACCTCCGCCGTGACAATTATGACACCGAAGTCGCTTACACACCAGAAGTCGACAAGATCCCTACCTTTCTCCTTGCTGGCGACGAGCTCCAGACCGCTCAGTCACTTGCTTTTGCAGCAGTCAACACTAAGACACGTAACAGCATGCTAACACCAACTCGAGATATCTCACTTCGTGACCTCCATGACCTGTTTGGTCACGCTGGCGTCCGTACGCTTCGCCATTTGGTTGACAGCACCACTGGCCTGCGCCTTACGGATGTCAAGCCCTTCTCATGCGAAGCCTGCTTACTCGGTAACTCACAACAGCAAATCTCTCGCGTCAAGCCCAACCACTCCACCAAGTTCCTGCACCGCGTACACATCGACATTGTTGGTCCGATGACACCAACAGGACCTGGGGGTGAGAAGTATTGGATCATTTACACCGACGACTGTACTCGTTACAGGTGGATTGACATTACTGACGACAAGCAGAGCATCACAGGCAGGCTCTTCTCCTTCCTTGACCGAGCCAAAACCCAGTACGACGTTACTGTAGCCATCCTACACGTTGACAACGACACAGTGCTAGTCAATCAGCGTGCCTACGCCGACTTTGAGCGTCGCGGTACAGTCCTGGAGCTATCCACACCAAGGACACCTCACCAGAATGGTGTAGCCGAGTCCAGCAACCGCATCATTGAGTCGCGCACTCGTGCTATGGGCGTCGCTGCTCCTCACCTACCCAAGAACATGTGGCCGATGGCGGCACGTTACGCTGTCGAACTCGTCAACCACACTCCCAACGCGGCTCTGCCGGGCGGCAAGACTCCAGCACAACTACGCTTTGAGCATATGGGCGTGCCAAATCCGGTACCCAACCTACACTCATTCCGCACCTATGGTGAGACAGGCTACGTACACAAGCCCGCACAAACCCGTATACAGAGCGCAAAATTCGATCCACGCGCCACCAAGATGTACTACGTGGGCCGTGAAGGCTCACGCATCTTCCTCATGTGGGACCCTGTCAGCAAGAAAGTGCACCGTACCAGCAGCGTACAGTGGGCATGTCACAGGCTCGCCACTATTGAGCGACCTTCAACAGACGACAATGAGAAGCAAGAAGTCTCAGTCCACATCCCGTTTCGTCCACTACAAACGCTTCCGCAGCCGCAACCCCACCGTCAAGAAGACGATGTGGGTGTCGATGGCATTGAACAAGGCAGCGGCTTCAACTTTGGTGGTCTCACCGAGGCCTCTAGCTTCGATTTTGACGCAAATATTGACAACCTCACAGTCCACGAACCAGACGACAATAGCCTTGAAGCGGTTGCCAACGCACGCGCTTCTCCTCCACACCCTAGCTATGAGTACGTCCCAGTTGAAGCCATCGCCAATGCCACACGTGGCGGTAACCAGGCAGCTCGCCGCGCAGAGATTGATGGCGACATCAATAATTGCAACATCCTCCACACAAGGCGAACCCGTAAGCCCGCACACCACCTCTACGTGGCCATTGCCCTTCACAACCCACACATCACGCCACAACTTGCTCGTTGTTTCGCCTCCGCCATAGTCAACGCGCCGACCACTACAAGAGTCGAGCTGCCGCCAGAGCCAACCTCACTGAAGCAGGCTCGCCAACACCTCTACAAGGACGGATGGATTGAAGCTGAAAGCGCGGAGTACCAGTCTCATGACGACAATGGTACTTGGGTCATTGTCGTAACTCTGCCGAGCGGTCACTGGGCATTGCCAACCAAGTGGGTGTACAAGTACAAGCTGTCCGACAGCGGCAAGCTTGAGCGACTAAAGGCACGCCTTGTGGTCTGCGGCAATCGTCAGGACGTCAACCTCTGGCAAGAGACCTATGCCGCTGTCGCGCGAGCCACTACACTGAAAGTGCTCCTAGCCATGGTTGCTGCCCTGGACCTGGAGTGCGACCAAGCTGACGTTATCACGGCTTTCCTCAACGGCAAACTCGACAAGGACGAAGTTGTGTACATTAGACTGCCAGACGGTCGCAAAGCACAACTCCAGAAGGCCTTGTACGGTCTCCGCCGCTCACCACGACTCTGGTATGAGGAGCTCTCTCGCTTTCTCAACACGATTGGCTTCACGCCACTAGAAGCTGACCCATGTGTCTTCAAGCACAACGACGGCAGCATCATCCTTGCGTACGTCGACGACATCGTCTTCATCACCAAGACTCGCCATCGCATGGAGGAGGTCAAGAAGCAAGTCTTCGACAAGTACAAGTGTCGAGACCTTGGCCCCATCTCCCATTACCTGGGCATCCGCATTCGTCGCGATAGAAAGCAGCGCTCCATTGAGCTCTCCATGGAGTCGTACATCGACAAGCTCATCAGCGACTACAAGCGCGAAAACTCTGCAGCACGCCATACTCCCCTTGACGTCGCAGTACTCAAACTCAAGACGCGTCCCGCAGATGATCGTGCGCCTCTGCAACAGCTCCGCAACTACCAGACTATCATTGGTAAGTTGCTCTATCCAGCAACACAGCTACGGGCGGACATCTCCTTCCACATCGGCTTTCTCGCGCGCGCGATGAGTAACCCCACGCTGCTCCACTATGACTACGCTCTCCAGGTCATCGACTATCTCAAGACTTACAAGGACCTCGTCATGACGTACAAGGCTCCGCCTGGAGGCAAGAAGCTATCCATCGACATGTACGTCAAGTCTGCTCCCATTGACCTTGGTCTCCACGGCTACAGCGATGCCTCCTTCGCCGACAGAGAAGACCGGAAGTCCACGTCTGGCTACCTGTTCAAGCTCGCAGGTGGTACAGTGTGTCACAGGTCCACCAAGCAGAAGCTCGTCACGACCTCTACAACTGAGGCAGAGTACGTGGCTATGACCTTTGCAGCCAAAGAAGCTACATGGCTCCATCGGCTACTCCACCAGTTGGACTATAAGTCTGATGACACTCACCCAATCTTGCTGTACGGCGACAATGAGCCTTCCATCAAGCTCCTCCACAGCAACGGCCACCACGAGCGCACTAAGCATGTCAACATCTATTACCATTACATCAAGGAGCGAGTCCGCGATGGTCACCTCAAGGTTGAACACGTCCGCACAACAGCAATGGCCGCCGACGGTCTCACCAAGCCTCTCGATCGCGTAGCTCACGAGCGCTTCCTACACCACCTCGGCCTCGGCAAACCAACGATTGTCACCAACGGGCTGACTGGCAACAACAACAACAACAAGAACTAAATACAATGGAGGGGTATGGGCGACAACAGGCGCACAGGCATAATAGCATCCCGGAGCTTCAATTCACTCGCTGTGGGGGTGTGTCCGCACAGGCAGTGCTCTCATTAGTCAGCTCGTTTGATTAGCTCCCACACTAGCGCACTGTAGATATCGCCCCGCTCTGATAGCTTCAATACAACAATGCCCTTATCACAAAATACTCCCTCATCAAAAGCGCAGGTAGGGAGTGGGAGAAGGTGCGAAATATGCTAGACGAGCTGCGGCAGGGCTGTGCGAATTGCTGGCTATTTGGGCAATGTGAAGAGGTGGAAGACAGGGAGACTTGGAAAGGGCATCGGATGATAGGGTGCGAGCGGGATGCAGAAGTGAACGTGAGAGTTGTAGATGACTTTAGGCGGAAGATTCGCGATGGAGGCAGAGGGCATAGCTGTAGGCGATGCTGGGTAAGTCAGAAGTACTGTGCAACGGGGGAGAAGTGGGATAATGGGTGTCAGTGGCCGAATGTTGTGATACCGTTAGCATACGCGGCGATGGCAGTAGAAGACGGGCAGCAGCTTGTTTGGAGACTAGGATTTGAAGGGTCAAAGCAGGAGGAGTATGCGAAGTGGCTTGGGACAAGGCAGAGGGAGAGGGTGTGGGGAGAGTTTTTCAGTAACGCAATGGTAACTGCAGTGCAGATTATACTCGATTTCAAGAGCAGGAGGATAGATTGGAAGAATAACATTAGAGAAGAGAGAGTAAGAAAGAGAACTAGATAAGACAAGGGACTGTTCTAGCAAGAGTTAAAGAGCATGAAGAGAATAGAAAAGTGGACTAACTGTAGGAGGAAAAGAAGGAAAAGGGGGAGGTGGGTGGGGCCGTGATAAGGTATCACAAGAGAGCGAGACGGTAGAGGGTGAAGAAGAAAGAAGGGGAGGTGGGTGGGGCCGTGATAAGGTATCACGAGCAGAGAAGGAAGAAGGATTAAGAAGCGGAAGAAGAAGTGTTTAGGGTAAAGTAAGGAGAAGTGCTAAGGGTAAGGTAAAGAGAAGTTATAGAGAAAGATAGAGAGAAAAAAGGCATAGAAAGTTAGGAAGCAAAGTTATAGTCTATAAGGAGTATTGAAAGTAGACAGAAGAGGATATATACTATGAAATAGAGAATGTAAGAGGAAAAGAGATTAGAAGAGCAAAGATAACAAGAGCAATAGGTTCTGGAGGAAAAAAATCATTAAAGAGAATTCTAGGGAGATTTTTAGAGTAAAATGTAGGGAGGATTTTAGGGATAGTGTAGGGCGTTTTAGAGAGGAGGTGAGAGGGAATTTAAGGGGAGGATTGACGAAAGAAACAAAAACAGAGAAAAAGGAAGGGAAAAGTAGTAAGGTGGGGAGATAGGAAAGTAAGAGTGTTAGTTTTACAGGAGTTAAACAGGGTTAGGGTTTACAGAGAGTGGACAGGGTTAGGGTTATAGGGTTAGAGGGAACTAATAGGGTTAGGGTTACAGGAATTTGACAGGATTGAGATTTAAGTAAGAGCACAACAGAAGAAAGGAAAAAGTGGAGAGAAGTAAAAGGGGAGGTGGGTGGGGCCGTGATGAGGTATCACGAGGGTAAGAGAATTGGTAAAAGAAAAAGAGAGAGGGAGAGAGAGAGAGAGCGCGGGGTGGGTGGTGGGCCGCTAAGATATATGCTCATGCAGATCGAGGGTTCACTCCAGTTTACAGCCAATCACAAACCACAGATCAATTTGGCGCACTAACTCCCTGTCTAGCGCCTCGCCTCATCAAAATTCCCGGCTGCTCCCGCCTCTAGCTTCCTGCACGATAGAATTATCCACTGCTACGCCTTGTGTCTATTCCACATCGCCTGTTTTCCACCTTCACCTTAAGCTTGAATGAAAACAATATCAAACGCGCTGCTTTGCAGCAGCGCGTCACGCGCATCACACAAACGCGCAACGCGAGCGTTTTGTTTACTCGTACCAAACACGCAACTTTGCAAAGTGTTCTTCTTGCCTCGCTCTTTCTTTCTCTCTTGCTATCACGCCCGCTTCAGCTACCACTACCGCGGCTATGGACCTGTTCGTATTCTATCCTCCCTCAAGCGTGCTCATCTGTAAGCCATGCGGCTACGCTGTCCGGCCTATTTCGCTGTATACCCACATTAGAGTCCATCATCTCCACGATGCGCGCGATGCTGCTACAAATTTGCTTGCGAAATATCTCTGCGAGCGATACCAACCCGCCAATCTATCTACAACAAAGCTCCCAACGCCACCTGCAACAAACCCGCCTATTCCTGAGCTTCGACTCTATCGCGGCTACCAGTGTACGCGCTGCAGTTTTGTGCTACGCTCAGAAGGAAAAGAAGCCAAAGCCTCCATGGGAAAGCACTTCAACATACACCGCCTTGTACCACGCAAGCCCGGCCGGCAAGCCAAGATTGCGGGCATATCAGCTACGGACAGTGAGCCTATGTTCACTAAGGTCTACTGTCAGCGCTTCTTTGCCTCTGGCGCGCAGAGCTCCTTCTTCACAGTCAACGTCCCAGATCCAGTGCAGGAGCTGGTGAAGAGTAGACCAAGAGGGCACGCCGACATCTTCCGAGCCCTCATCGACGAGCAGCTCAAGGCCGGGAACGACGAGCAGGACGCTTGAGCGCAGATCTACAACAGCCAGGCCTCGAAGACGGAGGTATCGCCATGGCTTGAGATGACGCGCTGGCCGCGCTACTTCCATGGCCTGAACATGGCCGACGTCGCCCCACTAGCGCACGCAGACAACCCTATCACCGAGCCCGCCCTTGTCCTCCTTGGAGAGAGTTTCGACCGACTTATCGAGCGCGCGCACCAATCTATTCGCGAGGACAAGGTCAGCGTCTTCGATCAGGCACAGATCAACAGCTTCATCGCCGGCCGTTCGGGCAAGCACGACCGTATGCTCATGGTTAAACTAGCTAAGAGCACGTTTCGCGCCTACAAGGGCATCTGGAAGCGCCTCCTCTACTTCGTGTATCGAACAAGCCAGCCTACGCAGAGCATCCCCTTGCTACACAGGCTCACTACTGCCCAGCTATTTCATCTCAATCGGGCCCTTCACCTTGCAGAGGAACTCTATTCCCTCCGGTGCCAACGTGGAAGCGACACGCCGCCTGCAGAATACTCGCCCGACCTCTCCAAGTTTATCAAGATGGGGCAGATGCTAGTTGTGCAGCGATCGGTAGTGGCTGCAGAGGAGGGCGAAGTCAATCACCCATCGGACATGCTGGACGAGATGAGGGAGCGATTCATGGTGCGGGGATCTCGCACGGCCTTCGACTGGGCATGCCGCTTGCGGGCGTACGCGAAGAAGGTGGTGAGCAATACGACCTCGCTCGGCTCCATCACCTGGTCAGAGGATGGAAGCCCGGTTAGGTATAAGGACATAGGCTTCAGCATGGACGCCCTGCGAAAGTTTGTCGCTGGCCAAGTTCGCAAGGCCCAGCAAGAGCTAGAAGGCCTGCTCCTCCTCCATCCCGAAGCCCGCGACGATGTAGTGCCGCAAGTCCTCCTCCACCGTCTCCAAGACAACCACAGCAACAAGATGAAGGGCTGGAACTTCTTTCAAGATAAGCGCAACGTGGACCAGCTTGAGTAGGGCGGCAACAGATGGCTGCTTGACAGGGTACTGGAAAACGAATGGCTAAGGGACGAGATGCTTGCAATGAGCCCGGAATCGCAGCTTCAGTGGAAGAACAAGGCAGTGCAGGCGTACTTCGACAAGGTGGACGCGTTCCTTGAGCGGCTGCTCCTCCTGATCCACATGACGGGTGGCCAGCCACCGCGCGGTACAGAGCTCATAGGCCTGCAGCACAGCAATAGCGCCCGGGGACAGCACCGCGGTATCTTCTTTGAAGAAGGCTTGATTAGCACAGTCACCTCCTATCACAAAGGCTACAACATTTCTGGATCTACAAAGATCATCCACCGATATCTACCTAAAGAAGTAAGTGAGCTGCTGGTGTACTATCTCTGGCTTGTTCTGCCCTTCTGGCAGCAGCTGGATATCCTTGTCTACAAGCGCAAAGATCCGCATTCGACGTTCCTGTGGCCAAAGGGAAACAGTACCTGGGATCCAAGCCGGCTCACCAAAGTCCTTTCACGAGAGACGCGCCTGTACCTCGACACCATACTCGGCATCCAGACCTACCGCCACCTTGCTATCGCGATCTCTCGGCAACATCTGTCATGCGGTGGTTTCAAGCGAGACTACGGGGTAGACAAGAAAATCGCTGACGAGCAAGCGACGCATGGGAGCTGGATTGCAGGAACTGTATACGCGCGAGGCCTGCAGGAGGCGCCTGGCCATGTCAAGGCACGGAGCTCAGAGTATCGAGCAGTCAGTCGGGAGTGGCACAGCTTCCTTGGGCTTCGTACCTACCTAGGAGCTCGAAAACGCCCGCTTGGTGAGGCTAGCAATGCAGGATCTCTGGCAAAGAAGGTGTATTAGGCACGCTTGAGCTACATCAAGCACTGCATTGTATTCTAGCTTGTATTGTATTTTGCAGCAGGCAGATAATACGACTGTATCAACACACGCGCAACCTGCAACTCGCAACGCGCAGCCGCAGTCCGCAGCCTGTGATAGGCTAGATGCCTTTGCGCAGCCCCTTACACAGCCCGCTGGGCCCACGCCTGCTATGTCGCACATTGCGCCGCTTCGTCCCGCGTTGTAAAGGCTGTGGTATGAGCCTACCATCTACTAGCGCCAATCTTTCCGTGGCGCTCGTCTTGCGGTACAGCGTGCTCGCATACAAGGAGGACATGTAGAGTAGGCAGCATGGTGTGCAGAGGAGTGTGTCGCGTCGGGTATGCAGCGGCGGTGCTGGTGCTGGACGGGTGGAACTTGTGGGATTTGCATGCAACAAATCACCAAGTTCTTAGCAGCTTGCAATCGCACACTTGCTCAGCAATCTGTTGTAAATCGTGTGTTGCATTATGATTTGAGCGCAATTGAGAGTGTCCAAGGGCTTGATTATTGCACACCTTTCTCCGCTTTAGCGCTACATATATTACAATTAACCCAAATCTTTCACATACGACTATAGGATCTTGAGAACAAGTTTTCTTAGTCTATCCGCCATTTTTTTTGACGTTCGTTACGTAAGCCTTAACAAACATTATGTTTACGCGATACTAAAACCAGGCTTGAGGTTGCTGCTGCGCTACCGTGTCTGTGCGCGCAATGCGCGGATTCGCGCAATGCGCCGAAACACCAAAATCGTCAATCCAAAATTGAGGCTGTAGAGCCACACACAATGGTTATTATCATGAGATTTTCTGGCGGAGTAGTCTATAGACCTATATGAACAAGTTTCTCACTCAAACTTTTGTGGCGCTCTGATTGGGCGGCCGCGGCTGTTGTATTTTGCCGGAGGGGATGGGGAGCAAGGCGCGGCAGCAGCATGACTACAGGCAGCTGCACTACCACGATTCTGCTTCTTCCTGGGTGCTGCAACCTCTGAGGCCTTGCGCTTGCCTCTTTGGGACAATTGTATAGGTTTTTTGGTGTTGCGCTCCCTCTGTTGACGCTCTTTTTC